>NC_133951.1:2620626-3275782 GCF_031877795.1 Strix aluco
CAGGTTTTTTTGGAAATGACTGGGAGACCTGGTTTCCTACTGCTGAAAGCCAGAGAGGTCTTATGGTCTGGCTGTTATGTTCTTCCAGCCCTCACTTTGGAAGTAAATGCCTGAAGGACAGTCCGGTCCAGGTGACAATGTGGTCCTGACCACTGTCTCCAAAAGAGCACAGCTAAAATCCTTTTGCCACTTTGAAGTCAGCCACTGTGTTCCCACGGAGAGGGCAGCACACTTCTGATGGACACTAAGGATGAGCGGTTCTACTCTGTCCAACTCCAAAAGAAGTTCAGTGAAATTCAAGGCTTTGCAAGACTGAGGAGACTGTTAAAAGTAGCTAGCTGAGGTTTAAGGGTCTCTCCTTGATGTTAGACTTTGGAGGGGTTTCTCTTCCAATTTAACAACGTGCATGCATGTGGAATTAGTCTGCTTAAAAATTCTTTGCATGTACACTGTAGCTAGAAGGAATACACTTAACATACAAAAGCTGTCATTCGACTAGGGAAAAAAAAATCCTATTTACAAGCTTATTTGAAAGATTTCCCCCTCCCTTTCATCTTAAACAAAAATTTGTCATGTTAATAAATGCAAGCCCCACAAATCTGAATGCTGTGCAGACACCTATGAACGGGTTTCTCTGCAGCCAGCGTAGGGAGCCTGGCTGCTGCTCACACACCCTGCTCCAGGGCTGGTTCTGCCTCCTCCATTCAAGACAGTGACACAGCCCTGGCTTAGGATGTGTTAGGTTTATCTGCAAAGCAGAAGTGGTAGAATATGACCTTTGATAGGAATTAAGAATATGATAATTTTACAAGTCTCTTTAGAGTCATGGGGAAAGACATCAAAAGTTGCCCACTGGAAATTACTGGCCCACTGCAGGTAAATTTAAACATGTTCCTCTTCCATCCACAATCTTGTCGCCACCTTGGTGCCATGTTCCAGTGAACCCATGGATCTACAACACCACCCATCCATCAGGCCTTCTTTTCACCAAATGTAAGACCACCATCTTCTCCAAGCATTCTCTTCAAGTTGACTTGAATATGCATTGCCAAATATTCTCCCTTTTCCCCAACCTCAGTTTGTCTTTTAATCCACTATGAGGTGAGAAAATCCTTCTTGAGGGTTTGATAAATACACACCATGTGGCATTTGCCAACGTTGGTTAAATCTGAATAAATAAATCTATCTGTTCCCAAAAGAAATCTGCTCATTCTGTGATACCGCAGCCTGGCCTTGGTGACATCGGTTAATCATCACAGGCATTGCTGTGACGCTCCAGGCAATTACTGGCTAAAACAGACGGGACTAGTTGCTGAATGGAGGAAGAAAAAGATTCTCTTCAGATAAGAGCATGGGAAAAGAAATAATGGAAATTTCATGATAGGTTAAAGGAACTTTTTATGTGCAGAATGTAGTATTTCCCTGTCCGTGGCAGAGATAAATTCCTTTTTTGCAAGGTAAAGAACCCCCAAGGAAATACACTCTAAATAGGCTGATGTATCCAAATACAACAGCAAGAGACTGCTTTTTTGAACAGACTATAAATACAAATCCACGTACCTGGCGATAAATGAAGGGGGGCCACTGTTTTTTTGAGGGCTACATTGGAATGTTTCCGGATCCCAGAAACGTACTTTATAAACACAAAAGTTAATGTATTCCAAGCTGGATCTCCCATCTGATCATTTCCATTGCACTTGCTGAAGTGTATTATACTTCCAGGATGTAATTTGCTTTAGTGAAATTGTCATTTTTATTCCTAAATAGCTAGCGACCACTGGGCTAAAGACAGCTCTCCAGAAAGTGACCTTGATGATCACACACCATTACCGATGCCTTGTTTAAATTGCAGAGAAATGTTAGGACTGTATAATAAGATGTTGATTGTCAGGCTGAGCAAGCAAGCTGAGATGAAGAAGATGTTGGGAACTACTGCTTTGCCATCTTTGCCTGGAATATTTAAAATGTTGTTCTTGATTCTCTGTTCATCCACTGTCTTTCCTCTGCAAACTTGCTGGAGATAACTTTCAGCTCTTCTTGGACAATTATTGTTCAGAATAAATACGGAGGCAGAGGAAAAGTGTTTGTTTTATACTTTGGTGGGGTGATAGAAAAAATCTCCAGGTAGGTTGCAGCCCCTGGACCATTGTTCCTTTGTGTTTTTGGCAGAAACAGTTTGGGCTGTATTGATTTCTTGTGAAATGAAATGTTAACAAATGTGTAGCAACAATGGAAGATGTTTCCTTCCCTCACTTGTGAATTTTCTGAGCCCGGAGGATTTTTTAACCTTTATTCCCCAAACGCCTGGTTGGAAATTCAATGAGGTTCATGGGAAAAATCAGTGCAACAATTAGCTGTGTGTTCAGCTGGCTTCTCCCCACAGATGGAGGCTGCAATATCCGTGTATGCAAGCCTGCCTGAGGTGTCTGAAAATAACAATTAAATATCCATAAAACTTTGGACACAAGGCAGCATAGAAATAATGTTGCTAACTTTTTTTTCCTTAAAAATCCTTATTATTTTAAAATTTATTAACAAATACTCTCTTGAGGAGGAGAGCTCCTTGACAAGTTAGTCTCATTCCTGTCTTAGCCTTCATTTTTTTAACCATGCTATAAGCCCATACAAGCACTGCAATACCCTGCAACCTGAGGCAGCTGCTGACAACACAACCTGGGAGCAAAGCTGGGTACCACACTGTGCTTTAGAGGTGCCAGCAGCTGTGGGGAAAAAAATCTGAAGCTTGCATTGCTATTTTCCATCTCCTAACAGGAAAAAGGCCAGTAAGGAGAAATTAATGGGGATCAGCCCCTCCTGGTGTCCACTGAATGCTTGGTTTTAAGTGGCAGATTTCATCCAAATCTCAGTTAAATGCATCTAATCCCTGTACTTTGTGTTATAGTAACTCAGCTCATAAGCTGCCCTCCAGCGCTGCCGCTGTGTACCATGCTCTGATGCATCAATCCCACAATATTCTGCTTCTCCATACGTGACCTCCCTGCATTCTGTGGCTGTTTGCAGGGTTATATAGGTGCACCACACTGTAAGTACAAGCTCCCAACACACTCTCTCTCCTGTAGTTTACGGCTTTCACTGTTCTGGCAGGGAACAAAAGGATCTGACCTTCCTAAGGGTGAGCAGGGAAGTTACTAAATAACCAAGTTCTTCCTTTCCCAAAGGGTTGTAAATTGTGCTGAAATAGTGGTTTCACGATATGCCAGATGAGAAGCTGTTGTAGGCCACCAAATTATTTTTAATTGGACGTGAACCAGAGGAAATGCTTTACCTTGGAAAACTCCCACCTTCCCTCTCTTGCAGAGCACACATGTTTGCTGCTTGCTCTTGGTGGAAGCACTGGCAGTGTCCATGGGTCAGTGAGGGTCATGGTCCACCCCAGGAAAGGACACCTCTCCTTCCCCTGAGGCACAGAGATATCACCCAGCTTTCAAATTCCTGTTAGCCTCAGCTTTGAAAACTCAGGGACAGCTCAAGGTCTTTGGATTTGCTGAAGATTTGGCAAGGACCCAGGTGCTGCGGTCAAGGTGGGCCGTGCTGGAAAACCCGCAGCATCTTGTGGATTTGGACTGGTTGGTTTGTTTTGGGGCCAGGTCCTTGTGAGCTAGAAAGATGAGGGCAAGTGGAGGAAATGACTCTGCTGTGTTGAGAACAACTCCATAAACGGTAGCAAAACAAGGCCCCAAAGCCAGCAGGTAAATGAACTGGATTTGTGCCACCTGTCCTTCAGCTGCAGCTTACATACACGTTCTTGCCTTTCTGAAAAAGGCAGGACAACAAGCACCACAACACACTTCTGTTTTTGCCTGTGTAACTTTTATTAAACGCCATAAAAAGCTCTGTTTCTTTAGAATATAGTCCTTCCAAAATGACTCTTACACACTCTTTCTCCTCCTCTTGGTTATTTTTTCCATGCTTTGACATCATTATGAGGGACATTACAGAGCTCCTAACTGTGGAAGAAATGGTTCTGAGCCAAAATGTTTTGCTGAAAAAAAAAAAAAAGTATTTTCCATGGCTCTATCTAAATGCAGCCAACTCGATTTTCTGTAGATCCAGTTTTATAGGAGAGATTTCTGAAGTCGTACCCCGAGGTCAGCAACTTGTGTGAAAGTAACACGTGGTCAATCAGACTTGTGATTTCTCCCTCCCCAGCCAATAAGTATCAGTGCTACTTTTCACACTATTGGGGAATGACCCTAATTAGGCTTATTAAAGTTAGTTCTATATTAATTGTGTGGCTATGATCCTGCAAACACCTCTGCATATGTACAAACGTTATTAATGTTAAGAGTTCCCACTAAGCCACTGAGGCTGAATCCATGCTGAAAGTTGAATGCGTTTATTAGGGCTGGTGAGAACAAGGTCTGTACCCAGACATTCACTGCATTTTGGTGTAAGAGAGGACTTTCTGATCGCTGATGCAGTGTTCTAGATAGGTTGTCTAGAGTTGGAAGCAAGAGTTTCATATAAAATAGGAGCTGAACCAATCATTTCCTCAAATTGAAGCACAATCCCAAGATCAGTTTTTTCTTTTCAAGGAAAAGATGAGTTTAAGGTATTTTTATACCACGTTATTGTGGCTGAGCACTCCACTGGTGTCTTTAGAGCTCCTTACCAAGCATTGCCACTGCTGCACCAGTTGCAGTTTCATCATGCATTTCAGCTGCAGAACAATGTAGTCGTTCCCACTACCAGGACTGCTTTGCAGCACAAGCAGGAGCAGCATTGCTCACAGGGGGTTGCTGAGAGCATCTGAGCCACATGAAGGCTGGCTCATGTCTCACGCAGCTTTACCACCCAGAAATGCTGTTCCTGCCCATTCTGGTACCATGGAGGTAAGCGGTAACTGCGAGAGATGACAAGGGGCTTGAAGCTGAGCCAAGCCTGCGTCCATCCACCTGACCTGTAAATAATGCCAGCCTTGCACCCTCTGGGGTTGGCACTCTGTCTTGGCCTGAGATCAGATGTCCCTTGGTGACTGACAGTACCCTGTCTCTCAATCTGCTCTCAGTTGCTTCATGCTTCAGTAAGACAGAGAACTTTTCTTCATGAAACTTTTGAGTCTTCTGCATGTCAGGTCTCTGATGCTGGGCTGTGATCTCCAGGAAAGGCCTCCTGGTGTATTTCTTTGTTCTTTGACTAATTGGAGCCTCAGGAAGGAGATGTGCACCATGGACACAAGTGTGCTGCAAGTTTGATTCACTGTAGCATGTCCTGTTGAGAGCTTCCCAAGCTTCCCTGCTGCCATGACTCACCATGTATTTTCTCCTCTGGGCTATGGTTCATTAATTCATGTATTAAACTTACTGCTTCTTTGGATAGAGGCTATATGAGAGCATCCCACTGAGTTTCTTAACAGTTCTTGGTTTTGGTGATTCTGAGCTATTCAGAAGCTTGGTTTTGAAAGCGTTGGAATAGATGGAAAGAGTTCAGTTGATTTGGGGAGGAAGTTTGCTTTAAGTCATTCATGAAGACGAAGGGACACCACCTGAAGATGTTCCTTCAAAGCACTTCTTCCTTTCCACTGATTTCACAAGAGCTGCAGAGTTGGGCAGTCTGATTATGCAGAAGAGGCACCACAGGTCAAGGAAAGTCCTCAGCCCTTGTCTGGACCCGGTAGGCAGCTGAATCTGAACAGTGGCTGTTATCACAAATGCAATGCTACCATTTGCTGTGGAGATCTCTAATGAGCCAGGAACGCTGGAATTTTTCCAACGCGTCGCCCCTGTTGGCTGCCCTCCCATTTGGTCATGCTAAATGACTAGGTAAATAGGCCTTTCATAAAATCTAACACCCGCCCTACCTAATCCCCCCTGCCTTCAAACTGTGGAGCTAATCAGTTGTTTTGACATAACTGGGATCCAAATTCTATAAGGAACATGGCCAAGAAAAGTTCAAATCCAAGACCAAGATTAATGAGAACTTCAAAGAAATTTACCACCAAATGTTACTAATTTAGTACACCCTGTGTTTGAAACCAATGACCTAATTGGAAACTATATTCTTTAAAAGCCATTATGTCCCAGCTCTTTAGTATTCAGGAGGTGGCTTCTGAGATCAGAGTAGGTTTATGTCATTTGGTAGGATGGGACAGTGGATTTCCATCCCCACCTCCCTAAAACTGGGATAAAATATCCTGCTGTTGACTGCATTAGGTGATTGTGCTCTTAATGCACAATAAATAACAGATGCATAATCAGACAAACAATTTCCTTCTGCTCTCCAATAACGGAGTATAATATTACAAATCCTTTAAAGCTGGTTAGAGAAATGAAAGGTCTGATTAACTTTGCTGTCATGTTGCCAAAAAATCAGCACATTAAAAAATATACTTGGCATAAAAATGTATGTTATTGCACGGAGCTGCTGTTGGTACATCTGCCTTCCCGGAGTTTCGCCGAGGTCTAGACAAGTACGTGTGCAGGAGTCAGTCCTGCAGTTGGCTATGGATTTGGGTCAACCTGGGAAGAAAACCTGAAGAGAAAATCAGATCACTGTTCCCTTTAACAAAGACCTCTCAACCTGCTGCAGAGGTCAGGCATGCTGTGGTCAGCTCATGCACAACTCTGTGTCTTACCTTCTTCCTAGCACCGCCACAGGGTTCCGTACTTGCCTGAAAGGGTCCTGCTCTTACCTGTGATGAGGCTGTTTGTCCTGCATCGGAGCATGCTGATCCTCACCCAGAGAGCCAGGATGGAGGCGTTCATGTTGGAGAGCCTCCAGGTTCTCTCCAGCAGATGAGCTCAGATAGTGAGGTCAAGGTGGGATTCATGTCACCTGCTCCTGCAGGTGGAGGTCTTCTGTGGTGACAGCTCAGACTTGCATCTTCATCTCCTGAGCATCAGTGAGGATGCTCAGGAAGATCCCCATCCTCAGCAATGACCCAAATCACACAGCCAGGCTATGAAGGAGCAGCACAACCATCCCCATTTTGCTGAAGGTGCCCTATGGGTTAGACCACCCTTCCTGTGACTGATACCGAGCCCTCGCCCTTCTCTTTAGCCCGCCTTTCTGCAGCTAAATCAAAACTGCCGCGAATGTAAAACAACAGGGAGAAGAAGCTTCCCCGAGCCTTGGTGATGTTTCAGCTGCAGGGATGCCTCTAAAATAAGGCACCAGATTCAGCCACAGCTGCTGCAGAGAGCTTTGCACAGATGCCCTCCCGTGGGCTTGCAGGTGTGTGTGTGTGTGCGCACGGGGTGTCCATCACACGGTACAGGATGTCTCTGGTTTTGTGTGTGCATGGGGAAACGCTGATGGTTGCATAGTGGGGCTACACCAGACAGCAGAGATGTAGGGTTTATGGTTAGAAGTTCTTCAGTCCAACAGATGTGAGGCTTTTTGAAATGAACTGGGTTTATTTAAAGTAATGAGAATTATTTCTTGCTATTGAGAATACTAGTGTCTAAGAAGCAGCTGTGAAGCAAAGTCTTTCAAAAAATCTTGATTGATTGTTCTGGGCAAAATAACAGCTCTGGAAGGATCTGTAGAGAAAGTTTTGGTCCACACACCTGAATAACCGTTAAGTTAATTATTCGGGACGTACTGCAATCCATTTCAGACACTGTTGAGGATCTGGGATACCTCATTTGCAAACACTGCCATCTCCCATGCAGTTCATACCCCAGTGCTAAGGTGGCAAACAGACCATGAAAGAAGAAATGTCATTTTTCAGCATAAAGCCAGACTGTGAGCTGCTTACCTGCCACTGCAGAGGGGAATGAGGAGCTTCTCTGGAGCTATGGGACTCAATGTTGAGACCTACCATTCTCCAAGGATTTTCTAGTAATTGGAAATAAAAGTTAATTTCTAATGATGGTTACATGGTATCTCAGGCTAATAGCTGGTGTTTTCCTTTCCTAAATCAAAGTGGAATTCCCCCTTTCTGCCTGACTTAAATGCAGAGAGCAGTTATCAGTTAAAAAATAAATAAAGGAATAGCAAAAAAGAAAAGAGGACTTGACCAGGATGGAGTAATTTGGATACATTCAACCTTTAAGAAAGATTCCTTGTTTTCACATCAGTGATATTTTGCCAATAACTGCTAAGCGAACATCAAGGAAGGTTTTTCTTGGGCCAATTTCAGAAAACAGCTTTTTTTAAAAAGGCAAAGAAAAACCCCAAATCAAATGGGGTCCTTTGCTGGCTGAGGAGCTGATTCCTGCTTGGGTATGGGTTACCTAACACAGGTCAGATACTCAGCCTGGTGCCAATCAGTGAGATTTGAACAAGTTCAGCTGAGCTGTACGACTCACACACCCCACACCCCCCCAGACATTTTTATGTATGGCCAGTGTTACCAAATTCATCCATTAGACATTTATTAATTTATGATTGGCAATGATCCTTTCCCGCTGCAGTGCAGGATAGCATCCCCTTTCAAGGCAGTGCTGAAGCAGACACTTAAGTTGAAGCACTCAGTTAGCAATCCTGCATCTGCTGAGGAGGGCTGGATATTTAAGCGATTTCCTCTTCGGGGCCTTACAAGCCTTGTGGGGTTTATGCCACCTTAGGAGCTTGGGCAGAGCTTGAAAGGTTTAAGTGCAGGAGAGACTATATTTCCCAGAAAAGGGAAATTTGTATTTTATAAACCCCGCAGTACTCATTTTGCTCACATCCATTTTATGATTATAATTACTTAGATTACTTTTATTTTAGATGAAGGAAAACAATAATGAAAGGGTAACTAAATAAAAAGGCTCAGAAAAAGAAGGAAAACACTGCGGTTTCTGTTCAGAATTTTTAACCCTTCAGCAAGAGGAACGGCTGGATCTTTAGAGGTGGAGGAAAAGGCTGGCCTGTAGCTACACAGACCGCTAAGATTTCAATCTGCTCTTTTCAATGGAGCATTCATTCCTGCCCTTAAGGAAAGGTGAATCTCCCATGCCTTTTCTGTGCTTAAATGAGTTCTGACTCTCCAGATGTCTGCAGCAAAAGTGGGCATTATAAATACATATATATACACACACTTAATAAATATATATATATGTATAATGTAGTTTAAGTGAGTTTAGAGGGCAGGTCTGAGCTCCAGAAGGTCCTTTCTATCAGCACCTCTGAGTGATGGGCACTACAGAGACCGAAGGCTGACCTGTGGGTGCATCTCTGCTGCTGGCCGTTTTGTCTGGATGAGTTACTGATACACAGACCTGCTTTGTCAATGCTGGGAATTTCCAGGACACTTTGTCAAAACTGGGGGGTTTGAGGGGAAAAAAACCCCAGAATTTTCTACCAGCGGAAGGTCTAATTCCCACAGAAACACCTATTGCAGAGACACCCACTCCCTCCATCCTCACTGGGGTGCACCAGCGGGGGAATGCTGTAGAGCTCAGCCCAGGAGAAGTTGGGGGGTGAGAAGGGCATCATGTGCTGCAGCATATTGCTGCTGTTAATTCATAGTCCTGTGCTCAAGCAATGGAGCAGCCACAGAATCCCAGAATCATCTCGGTTGGAAAAGCCCTTGAAGCTCCTCCAGTCCAACCATGAACCTCACACTGACCGTTCCCAACTCCACCAGATCCCTCAGCGCTGGGTCAACCCGACTCTTCAACCCCTCCAGGGATGGGGACTCCCCCCCTGCCCTGGGCAGCCCATTCCAACGCCCAACAACCCCTTCTGCAAAGAAATCCTTCCTAAGAGCCAGTCTGACCCTGCCCTGGCGCAGCTTGAGGCCATTCCCTCTTGTCCTATCACTTGTTACTTGGTTCAAGAGACTCATCCTCACCTCTCTGCAACCTCCTTTCAGGGAGTTGTAGAGGGCGATGAGGTCTCCCAAATCTCCATCTTCATCCCTGGCTCAGCTTGTCTGAACTTCTTGCAACGCTCACTGGCTGATGTCCTCTATATGCAGAGCAGCACCAAATGCTTGTGACCCCACTGCCCCGGGCTCCCTAATGGGCTCTGAGTCTGAACAACGCTTTTCAGCCTCAAACAACTGATTTTGTGTGAATTAGATAAATAATTAAGATAATCATCAGTCTGAGGATGCTGCTGGTAGGCTGAGGTCCCGTTTCAGGTTCCAGCGCAGAGTCCAGCTCCAAGGTCCAGCGAAGCGAGCTTTGCTTGTTCTCAGCAACTGCTGTATTTGTGCAGGTACAGTGGATGAATTGAGAAAGGCATCTCCAGTGCCTGCAATCAACTACAGTAAGGCAAATAGAGATTATAATCCTGTAAACACCTTTGAGTGTGATAATTGCTAAAATAAAAGAAACCTCGAAGCAGGGACTCATGATCACTGGAGACCCTCTGTCTTCATGAACACCCCTCACCCCTTTTCCAGTTCTCATGACAGTGGTGGAAGTTGCCTTTTCTTCTTGCTGTAATACGTAAAACCCCACAAAGGACATGAAAGTTGTTCTTTCCAGGGTCTCCCACTGCACTGGGCTATGCCTGCACGTTTGAGATGCCCAAAGCTCAGAGTACCAGAAGCACTGCCTGTATCAGGTTTACTGAATTTTATTAACCTTTTCTGAGTGTTTCACCCCAAAAAAGGACACAGCATCTTTTGCTGGATACCTCATGAGCCCCAAGAAGCAAGTGCCATGTGCCTTACACTTGCCGTAAAGTGCATGGCAGGCTCCTAGGAAAGCAAGCAGATGTATTGGTCTCTGTGCAGCGGCAATCAGGAAGGGAATTAAAATTATGATATGTTGCCATGGTAATGAAGTCCCAGGATTTGGCTAGGAGGAAAAGTGAGGTTGTAGTTAGTTGCTCATGAATTCCTCAGTAGGCTTTTCAATACTCTGTTTCCTTTAAATGAAATTGGAGAAAGACTTGCAGTTCATAGTGGGGATAAAAATTTTATGAAGCTAAATCTAGGCAGTGTTTTAGTGTCAGTCAGAATTAACCCACAGCATGAACACATAAATAATTGAAATTTCAAATACCCCAGCGCTCTGGGTTAGAGCACCGGCAGCACTCGAGGACTGCTGGTGCTCCACGAGCAGCCCTGGGCAGCCCAGCAGCTCATGAGCCTCTTCCTGAGCAGCCTGGGCATCCTGGGCTGGATGAAAACACCCTCCTCTGCATCCTCCCACTGCCCCACCTCCTTACAGGATTTATTCTGGCCAAAATGAAACAAGATAAATCTGACAGGTTTCCTCTGGCTTGGAGCAGGTGAGTTTAGCTGCTTAGGGAAGTATTTCCAGCTCTCTCTTGAAGGCCAGGTTTCTGCTTATCTGTAGGAGCCTGTCTGTGGTCAGCAGGGTGGACGTGGGCTGCGGGGGTGTATGTGTGAGATCAACTCTGCCTCTGCCAGAAGCCCAGATAAAGAGAATCCTGAAACAGCTGAACAGAAAAATAAATGCAGTTAATAAAAAATCATAGAAATGTAACAGAGTGAAAAGATGGCAAAGCACTGCTTGTTTGTGAGGGTGGTGACTGGTTTTGAAAATGGATATTTAATTGAGATTTTAAAACAAAAAAAGGTTTTGTTTTTTTGACCAACCCTGGCCTTAGCTCCCCCCTTACATCTATAACAAGCTTAAGTGGAGCTGGCTGAAAATTAATTTGCAAAGAGAAAATATAATGATAAAAAACAATTTTTAATGTTTTCAGCAAGAATAACACTAGGAAAAGGAAGCTGGCCCCATTTTTTTCCTCAAATTTGATTTTAGTCATTCTTTTTTCTGCTTTTCTCTTCCCATCTCCCTTTTTCAGAGGTAAATGGGGATGGTAGAGGCTGAGAACAGATCACTCATCTGCAGCACAGGACAGAGGGCCAGCAGGAAAAGAATGGGAACAAAACCAAAGCACAGAAAAGAGGCAGTTTTGAGGGCTTTCAAGGACCATTTCAGGGAGAGAAAAGAGACATTTTCTTGTGACAGTGAGTTGTTCTACAATGAAAAAGAGGCTCAGATGAAAAATGCTCACTAGAGAGAAAGAAATGCCATGTGGAGACTTCTTCCCTCTGCTCAAATTCACTGAACAGCCAGTCGGGGAAGAGGGGTTTGAGGTACCTCAGCTGGGCGCATCCTCGTGCCCTCCACTCTGCAGCTCACTCAGGCTGCCCCGTCCGTGGCTGCCAAGCCCCCCAGCTCCTCCTGGGACCCTCGTACCTCCCTCTGCAGAGCCAGCGAGCGAGCTGGATCTTGCAGCAGACCCTGACAAAGTCCAGCCCTCCTGCTGCAGGCCTTTAGTTTTCCACGTTTATTCCCTTGCTCCCATGCAGTAGCAAGCATTAATGCCAGGTGGGATTGCCAGCTGCTGGGAAGGGGAAAACTGAGCTTGTCGTGGCAGCATAATGGATGTTCGTTGGGTAAATACAAGTGTACAAGTAAAACTTCACTCTTGCTGTTGCAGGATGGGTCGCTGCTAACCTCAGCTGAGGGCGGCTGGTATCCTTACACTGCGGGGCAGCAGGCAGTGGCATTTTTAATGTCAGTCTCACAACATTCTTTCCACAGTGGTTATAAAACAAGCACTTCATTGTTAGAGGACACAAGTGGACCTGGATCAGCTTGATATTGGGAAAATTGCTGGGTAAGACATGCCACGGCCCCCTTCACCTGCTTCAGCATGGACACACAGCCCATCCACATTATAATCAGGGTGATTGCTAGAAACTAATATCTCAGAGCTTTTCTCAGCTCTACAGTAACTATAAAAAAGTGAAAACAGGGTGAAATAAAGAAATCATCACTGTGATGCAGTGCTCCTGACTGGTGCCTCTGCTATGCAAGAGAAGAAGAAATGCAGGTCCCCAAGGAGCTACTGTTGTACTGCAGGATGGCACGGGGGCACACCAATACGACTGTGGCTGTGACACTGATAAAGGCTGGAGTGCTGCAATCGGTGAATTTCATAGATCTTGGGGATTTGTGGACCATCCCAAGAGCAGCACTTCGCTCTTCTCAGCAGGTGTTCCCTTTTCCACCAGTGATTGCATTCCTGAAAACCCACTTGTCAGAATGGCTGGGTTTGATTTTTGCAGCCGTGACACAGACCAGCTTGTGGATCCTCTGCTGAGACGCCTAGCCAGCTCAAGGGTTTTTTCCCCTTACCCACCTCTACCCCTGCACCTTTTCTCTGGAGTGGATTTGCAGTGGACCTCTGAAAAACAGGCATCACTGTGTCTTGGAACTGTCTTCGGTGGCCTCCAAACCCTTTCAGCCAGCCCACCTTCCATATTAGTTCTAGACAAGTGTTTTCTGGGCCCTTATAAGAGGGAGAACCAGCACCTCATGGCAGCTGTGGAGTGAGAATGAAGTAAGGAGCTCTGAGCATCCAAACCTTGCAGAAGTGCCTGGGGGAAGAGGAATCCTAGCCCTGCAAAAGGAGGGTCTAATGGCCCTGGGGAGGGATGGTGCTAGAGGGGGTGAGGGTGTTTCTTGGGGGGAGACTCTGATTTGCACCAAAGCTCATCTCTGTGAGGCTGAGGGATCAAGCATTTTGAGTAAATGTCAATGACAGTAAAATAAATTATAACGGCCATGCATGTTCTTTGCCTTCCCTCTCTGCTGAGCAGTCAGTGGGTGATAGCCTGGGGGTGAGCCAAGGGGACACAGGGTCTCCATGTGCTCTTCTCATGGGCCGGTGATGTGTGGCCTGACCTGTCTGTGTTCACTAGCGCAGAAGAAGCATTTTGCACTATTGGGAGGTGGGTGGTAGTCAATGGACCTTCTCCATTGCTCAGGCCCCTGAAGTGCTTCCTGTGGAGCTGTCAAGGGGGAAGAGGGCAGCATGCTGAGACTCACTAAAGCCTTTGCAGACCTGCAAAATCTAGATGCTGTTCAGAGCTGTATCTGAATAGCAGTTTTTGTAGTCCCTACAGGACCTGATCATATGCCAGGGCTTTTAATGATGAGCCTGGTTTTGGGTGGTAACAGGCCACTGTGAAAGAAATCACCATTGCATTTAATACCGCACATTCCTCTAGAGCCATGGAGGTCAGAAAGAAGTTAGAAGGACTGGTTTTGCTAGGCATAGTGATGGGGTTTCTTTCAGCTTGGAGTCTAAACCAGGTTTTTCCACACTAAGGAAAACTTGAGTCCTCCTGAACATCAAACCTTGGAGCCTTCTCCTCTGTTGTCCTGAGCCCGGCTCACAACAGCCCTGCTGTGCGCCTGAGAGGTGAGTGGTGCTGCCTGGCAGGGACTCTGCACGCCAAGAGAAAATAAACATGAGGAATTACTCCTGGCTCTTTATCGCTGGTGCTACACTTGGGCTGGCTCCATCGTGGTGTGTGAATAAAGTGTCAGGTTGGATGCTGTCGGATCAATAGGTTGATTTTGGGTCCTTTTATTTTTTTTTTTCCTTTTAGGCTTTGAGAAAACAAAAGTACCAAAGGAAAGACATTTTCCCTCCCTACCGGGCTAAGCCAAGCCAGACTCATGTGATTGCTCAGTCAGCCCAGGAAGCAACGATGTTCAGATGCTCTGGGATGCAGAGGTAGACAGGGGTGCTTATTTAAAACAACTTTTCTTTTTACTGCTAGGTTTGAACGACTTCTAGAGCTGGTCAGAAGTGAAAAATCACTATGAAGTGTCTCTGTGGCAGGAATCTTTTGTGTCAATTGTTTACCTTCTGTAGACCTCCAAATTTGCCCTATTTTTTTTTTTTTATTAAATCAGAAATAATCCCATGAATGTTTTTCCTTCTTTTTTTTTTCTTTCTTTCTTTTTAAATAATATTACTCAGCAGCTTCTTAGATACACTTTCCACTTTCAGTACAAACTTGAGCAATTGTTAGAATCGGCAGTGATGTGCAAATTTACAAGGCACTGATCCTGAGCAGAGACTTTTGAAAACTCTTCCCTTTAGAAAGTCTGTCACTCAAATGTTTGCTAAGTCAAAGCCAACAATCACAAATCTCTGGTACCATGTTCAAGATAGGGCTGTTAATATAGCTGAGGTTGGGATTGACTCAAATTTCCTGCTAGGGACCATGGTGCAGAACGGACGGGGAGAAGTAAAATCTGAGCAGGACTACAGTGTTATTTAAGAACAATTCTTAATTAGACAAAAGTTTCTCCAAAAGTTTTAATGGTCTTTTCTGATAAAGGATCCCATTTAGGTAAGTTTCTCTAATATTTTTTCAAAAGAGTAAAATTAAACTGTTAAAGCCCCAGAGGTAAAAACATGCCACTTCAGCCAAAACAACTAAAACTTCCAGCTTAAAAACAAACCATATTTTACTGAAAGAATGAAAGCTTCCAAAGGAAATAGGATCTGCTTCTTCAGGAAGGGTGGGGAATGGGAAGGCCCCCCACTTACTGAATATGTTCTTCCATCAAAAAACCTCTAAAACAAATTCTCATTTCCCATTGGACATGTGCAGATCTCCTATCAGCTGAAAAACATTGTGTTTTGACATTAAAAGTAATTGCTAGAAGTTCTTAACCAGAAACAGGAGGTAGGCTGCATGAAGGGAAACGTCCATGGCATGAGTGTTGCCTCCCACTTGCAACCGTTTCGAATGTCGGAAAGCATCTGACGAGGGATGGCAGGTCCGCGGTGCCCGGCTTAATGAGGCAAATCATTACAAAAAGGCAGGTCTCTAATGGAAAGCACTGAAAGTGTTGAATCTTTATTACAGCGTTCTCAGGGGTGTTCATTTTAATCAATGCCTGGATGGTCTGATTAGGTCTGTCTGCTCTCTTTTGTGAATTACTGTGCAATTCAACATTAACAAAGGTCTAATTTTACAGTGTTATTGTTAAAGAAGGTAATACAAGCCTGGGAATACTGTCAAGGAAGTAAACTTTTGAGGTCCATGCCAGTAGTAGGCTCTCTGAACTAGCTCTGATAAATGAGTAGATCAAACAGAACTTCAACGTTCAGCTCACAGAGTCACCACCCATTTTGCAGACTTTCCATTAAGCTCTCCCTAATGCTTTTTAATTATGTTTCTGTTCTTCCTGTTTCTCTGGTGAGAGAAACTGGCTGCAGGGGAAGGACCATGGTTCCTCCTGGTACCATCTGTGCCAGTAAGACCTGGGAAGCACCAGAGACTTCAAAATGCTGAAGTTCCTGCCAGAGGGCTGGCATGACCTTGACTTCAGAGCCTTGACTGTGCTCATTGGAGCTTTCTTCATTTGCCTCTTGGCAGATAGGCTTGGCAGAAGCATGATGGGTCTTTTGGCTTCTGTTTTGCCAGATAATTGGGTTTGTGAAGGTGTAGAGATAGTATAAACCTTCATCGATGACAGAAATTAATTCAGACCAGTGTAATCCTAACAGAGACCACTGGGCTGTCCATGAGTGTTCCCAAACCAGATCTCTGCACACTGGTGCTGGAAGTCACAGCAGTTTCATTAGCTCAAGTGTGCCGTCCACCATGTGTTGTAAGATACAGGTTCTGGAGGCCAAGACCAGAGTTGAAAAGTTATTTTGTGCTGTACCTATCTAAAGAACATTTTTAAGGGCAAAGTGACTTCTCAGCTCCTCATAGATGGCCCTTTAGCTGAGCCTGGAGCTGTTTGTTTCTCACTATCCCAGTGTCATCCCACTGCTATTCTGACTGAATTTGGTAATCTGGGATGACTGTCAGCTGGCTCCAGAAATGGACAGCGTGAGAGTGGTTATAACCGCTTTTCTGGTTTGCCTCCTACATGCTCTTTGGCCAGAAGTGAGAGGGTCTGAGCCAATAACTAAAAATACAGTCTCATAGCCTTGGATAAAGGTAAGTTTGCCAGCAGGAGCTTCTCTGCAGGAGTCCTTGCATCCGTTCTAGCACAAAATCACATGTGATGGGGAGGAAGTTGGTGTCCCAATGTCCCTATGTCCTGCCAAGGTGCCTTTGTCTCAGCTCATGCTGACTCATGGCTGGCTGCAGCTGGAGATGCGTGGGCTCTTCTTCCAGTCAGTTCTCTGTCTCACCAGGGGCACTACCACAGAATAAATAAGAGGAAAACCTTTTTGAAGTGGGCCCTGCAAAGGCATTCTGGTGGATGGCTGAATTGCTCAAGGCAGTAGAAGACAATACTCGTGATAGGAGGGGACCCAGATTGGGTGGACATACCAGATAGATGGTGGCAGGATCATGGGTCTAACGGCGCTCTGTGTGATGGTTGCGAGTAGTAAGTCTGAAGTTGCTTTCTGTTGTAGGGAGCCAGGACCAATTTAGAACAGATTTGGTCAATGCTCTCTGCAGATTTTCTTTGTCCTGTGCTCACATCTCTTCATTTTCTCTCCAAGTCTGTCCTTAGTGTAAAAGGAGATGCCAAGGTGAATCCAGGCATTACATCATGGACATCCTGTTGCTTCAGACCCTGGCGTGTGTTTGACTTGGCTAATGTTTCTTTCTCAAGATCGATGAGTGCCTATCCTGTTTGCCTTTCTCTGAAGATAAAATAACCTCCCTCTCCAGCCCTCCTGGGATTAGATTCCAGGTCTGGGCAGCCCAGCTGTGACAAAGGACAGGTGTGCGTCTGCAGGCAGGACAGGACGCCGGGGCATCCCTGCTGCCCTGCAGGCGTTGCTCTTGCGAAACGAACTATCTCCATGACCATTCCAATTAGTAGGGGCCTCTGCTCCCCGCCCTGCTCAGCAGACTGTGTGTGTTTGGGGAGAAAAATGAGAGGAGAGAATTGGAAGATGTTACTGCCTGTGGAAAGTGTGGAGGAGAGATTAATAGATGTGAGGAAGGAAAAAAAAGACAACAAAGTATTCCAAGAGTTGGGTTAAGAATGGGCAAACTGATGGTGTGCAACATATCATCAATCCTGTTTAGGCAGGCTGTGTTTCTGATCTTGGCTATGTGCTTGTTTCTTTTAACTGTCTTATTTTTCGGTCTTGGTTGGGTCTGGTCCCAGGCATTCCTTCCCTCTAGAAAGCAGAGGATCCCCATAGCGCTGCAGTGTCCCTGGAAGAGCGAAGCACAAACCCACTGGGGCTGCATGAACTGGTAGAGTTACAGCCATGGAGCAACCAGCAATAAAGACAACTGTGAGCCAGAGCCTCCCATCTATCAGTAATTCAAGCTTTCTTTAAACATTGTTAAAGGCTCCGGATGGCCACAGTAGCTACAGCACCAGTCTGCACTCAGTCTTTAACAGGAAGGTCTGTGATCAAGGAAACAGCAGGAAGAGGGGTGTTGGTTTCCAAAGTGAAACTTAGATGGCAAAGCCAAGGTGGGTCACAGGTTGTAGGACTGGAAAGGGACCATGGTTTGGGTAAAATATAGACTGTCCTGATTTCTTGGGGTATAATAGCAGTTGAAGATCCCATTATAGGTAGGGGTATCACTGTGCTGTGCAAGCACCTGTCCCCCATATTGCAGGTGGGAACTGTTTTCTGCTGAAGATCTTAAGCCTGCTTTACAGGATGGACATAACTGATTTTATTCTTTCCTCTGGGTTAAGAAGGAGTTGGCGACAGCCAGGAATTGATCCTGGCCCAGGCTGGTGTTGCAAAAGCCCTCCTCTGTCCTTCAGCTGGGCTAGCAGGCACAGCCTGACACAAACGTGACTTTCCTCTTACGCTCACCCAGGCTGTGACAAACCCCAGCACTGCTTGTTTTGGGCCAGGGAGCGATCCAGAGCTGAGCTGGGACCAGCTCTTCTTGTGACTGTGTGGACCAGGATACTCACTGGCACTCTAACTGCAAAATGGAGCCTCTTTACCTGGGTCAGAGCAGGTAGTCTTCCAACAACACTGAACACAAATCCCGCGTTGAAAGTTGTTGGTCATACAGATGCAACTTAGTTTTCCTGCACCGCTGTTTACTTTATATGTTGCAGTAGATGTCCCTGCTGTGCTCTAACACCAGCAACTCTGTGAAGACAAAGGCTTCAAAAAACCAGAAAAAAAAAGTGAATTCCTGTGACCAGTTATGCTTGGGGGAAGGCAGAGAAAGCAGAGAGAAACTGCAGAACTTAACCTGGGTTAACTAAACAGACTCTTAAACTCTGTTTCAACATAAGACTTCTAACATTACCTGCTTGGCATGTCATAGCCAGGGATAAGAGCCACCACGCAGCGCAGTTAATCACAGAGCCAGCTGCCCCCAGATATGCTGGGACATAAAGCTTGTAAGGGAGACCTCTTTCTCTGACATCATGACACAAGGAGAAAAATTAATAAAGGATGGAAAATCTCGGATGACAGGGCATATGCCAGCTGCTAAATGGGGCTGAAGTGCAAATTCTTCTGCAGAATGACTTATGCCATAAGGTCTGCTGACTCCCCCAACCCCCCAGCTTTCTGGTCCTTCAGTTCTTTTGATTCTGCCCAAGACAGGTCCCACTGTCTTTCTTTTTAGTATATCAGTTTTTCTGAGGTATGTGGAACTAAACTAGGCATCTTCTCCATATCCTTGTGCTGTCATTGACACACTGAAGATAGATCAATTTAGGCTGTTACATCCTCCCCTCCTGCCCCAATTACTACCTGATTTTTCTTGCCCTTATTGCTTGGAGAGTGAATTTTTGACCGTGGCATCCCATTTTTCTCTGTTGACATAGACACTGAGGAGCAGCTCTGGGGCTGGGCCAGCCCTGCCTGCTTTCCGCAGAGATTTGTGTGTTCTTAGATGTTGAGTCCAGACTTGGGATTTTTGGTCTCTGCTTTTTGACTTAGCTTTGGTCAATCTTCTGGTGTTTCTGCCATGCCCACTTTCAGAAGTTCCTCTTGAGAACTAAGCATTTCTGAAAGTCTGCAATGATTCCTTACAGCTCCCTTTTCTGGGCATCTTTGCAGGGATCTGAATGAAACTCTGGAGGAAATACAGGAATTTTTTTGGACAGCTTCATGGGTAAAGACACTTGACAGAGACTTGAGAGTGTTCTTTCCCCAGCTCTGTGTCACTGACCTCCAGCAAACCATTTTATCTTCCCGTTTCCTATCTGTGACAATGATAGAAATGTTCCCTTTCTTTCTCCCTTTGTCTGTCTTATCTATTTATATTTTAAGGTCTTTGGGGCAAGGACTATCTCTTGACTGTACAAAGGCTGACAGACAAAGGCATTGACCTTATTTGGGATCTCTAAGTGTTAATGTGATAACAGAACCAGAACAGTGGATGAGTGCAAAATAGCAACACAGACTATTTTGGAACAGAAAGCAAAGTATTTTCCTGTCCTTGTAATAGCTTTTGGGATGCAATAATGAAGGCATCAAATAGAAAGCACATAGGACTACGTGAAAAACTGCATGTTCTACAAAACACTCTGAAAGAAACTGCTTTATCAAAATTTAGGTTATCTCGCTCAACTTTCCAGACTTTAGGGATGTTTTTGGGTGGGGTTTTTTATGTAAAACAAAATCCAGCCCCCGGAAAGGGGAAGATGTGGGATGTAATGTGTTTGTAGCTTCCAAAGCTTTTAGGTCACTTGGGGTATTGAGGACTCAGGTAACAGCAGCTTTATCACTGCAGAGAGCTTTCAAGAGTAGCTGCTCCTTGCTTCAGCCAGTGCAACTGTGTGTGACCGTTACGTGACGCTAGTGAAATGGCTCAGACAATTTTCAACCATATAAAAATGTTTTGGTGCATTTTTCTCTCCTAGAGGAAGTTTTCTTCTGTTACAATGCAGAGGAAGAACTTGCAAACCTTGATAGAAAATGGTGTTCTTCCCCTCGAGAAGGGGAACGTCCTCTCATCTCTGCAGGTAATCTGCCTTTTCACCCAAGCAGGGAAAAAGCGTTAATATGGTGGTCATTAGGAATCTAAAACTTCTGCTATCCTCTCCTGCATCCTAATCTAAATATATTTCTTCTCTTTCTGATACGGAGATTCAAACAAAAATAAAAACTCAGCAGGAAAGCCTGCTTTCTCTCTTCAGTAGTAGATGTCATTTTGACCTCCTAAAATAAGACTTCTTGTGTTAATTTAATACTAAATTCCCATTAGATTAAGCACAATCTGAAGACACAATAAGAGAATGGCAGAGGAGGGGAATCCAAGCAGCACTTAATGTCGTCTTTACTTGTGTTTCATGTTGAAAGAACAGATCAGGTAGTGAATTATTAATGCTGCAGTCTGGCACAATCATAGACACGTAGCCTGCCAAAATGTAAAAAGTCCATTGCAAAGACAGGATATTGGATCCTGTCGGTGCAAACAGGCGTGCTTCCATGTTTGAAAGTTCACAGTGGGAGAATTCAAATCAACCTCTGAGGTTGGCTGCAGATTAAACTCCTCCATTTTTAATTAGATGCCACGCAAAGGACCTCATGTCAGGAAAAGGCAACACTAAACCCATGGAAATATCCATAATAATTGTCCTACAGATTCGGTCATTGTCAGTGGGGTAAAACATTAACATCCTTTTATCGTGCTTAAGCATTTACTTGGTTTGGTTTTTTTTCTGCAGTCCAACAACTTTAAAGCCTAATGAGTTAAGAATTGCCCAGGATGATAATGGGGCTGCTAAGACTCTTTAATGATTGGCATGGCTCATGAAGGGGAGAAACAAAACTGAAGGAGGCTCCCTGGGGAAGGGTGTAAGGCCACAAAGGGTTGAGTGGGCAACTTGGAGAAAGGGACTGTTGCTTTCACACAGTTAGGTGTTTAAAGGAAGACAAACCCTGGCCACAGATGACTAATTTTGGCTAATTGGAACCTGCATGGGTCAAGGCCTGGAGGCCTTGCTGCTGTTAGGTCAGGGCAGCATCCATCACTGGCCTCTCCTCTGAACAGCAGCCCATCCACAGCCTGCAACAATGATACAAGATGGAAAATTTGCAGAAAACTATTCCCTGAGGAAGACCACATTGCACCCATTTACCTTGGTGCTGCTTTCCCGTAGCTGGGGTGGACAATCAAGAAAGTTCATGGATGGACCAATCTCATGGGATGTCCTTGCTGTTCCTCCTGCTTCAGGGCCAATTTGTCACGTGGAGACTTATCTCTTCCTTTCCCTGCTAACTGATCAGCTATCACTCAACAACTGTTCAAGTCCTAGCTGAAATCCTAGTTAAAACTTTCAGCTGATGCTGACAGGTATGTGGGCTTTGATTCTTGGCACAGATGGCTCTGGTGTGGGGTTTTAACGTGGGAGTAGGGAGTGCAGCTGAGTGATTCAAAGTGCCTGTTTGAATTTTTGCTTCCTAACAGTGAATAAAAGAGTCTTTCTTGTGTAGCAACACTTCCAGAAATGCAGAATCCTCCTACAAAAGGATGGAGGCCTTTGTGGTGGGTACATGGATGTGTGGGGTCAGCTATGGCAAGAGGTGTGGGTTGATACTGTGCCTGCTCACTCCTACCATCTACTGCAGCATGGAGGACTGGCCTGGTTTTAGGCAATGATTTGCCACTCAAATACATTAATCCTCAAATACATCAGGCAAAAGTACAATTTTGATAACATCTCTGCCCATTCACCTTTTCTCTCCAAAAACATGATCACACTGCACACTTGTTTGATACAGTTATTATTATTGGTAAACACAGCGCCTTGGCTTGGACACAATGACTGGACTGAAGCCTGTTACATATTATTTTAATAATAATACTACTACTATTTTGACTGAAGTTCAGGAAAGGCGAGGAAGGATGGTTCAAGTGTTCCCAATATAAATCTCATGGTAACCTGAGAATTATGGTTAATAAAGAGTTTCGGTCTGGTTTTTTTTAATACTACTGAAGTAGTAGTTTAAGGGGGTTTTATTGTTGTTGGTAGGGTTTGGGTTTTTTTGTTTTGTTTTTTCAAAGAAATACCAGATGGACCTATGAATGTCTCCAAGAAACTTTGAACTTTGAATAGATTGAGGGTCCATGTATTGTACAACTCTAGAAAAGGGGGGGGGGGGGGGGGGGGGGCTATTTGACGGCCTGGGTCAAAATTGAGGGACATCTAGATCTAGTCATTTCCACCAGCAACTTGCTGGTATTCAGTACAACATGGGATTGCACAGTGATAATAAATCAGAGCTTTTCTTCAAAGTAAAAATTAATATGAAATAAACCTAGAAGAATTTGGATGAAGGATGTAAAACCTTTCTGAGATTATTGGTGCCTGCTGTTTCCCTTTTCTACACTTGGTTTCTGCTGCGATGTTGTTGCCCTTTGACATTTGCTAAAACCAGCAAGTGGAGGAAATGACACTATGGCATTTATTAACCTGCAGCGTGGATGTTAAACAGAAGAGGTTTCCCTGAGAGTGGGATACAGCTACTCTGTGAGAAATAGCCCTTTAGGACTTACCTGGATATAAAATACTATAGAGCAGTCTTATTATGAAAATAATACCAAGCTGCAATGCAGTTGTGATTACAACATATTATAGGAGTTCTTTAGCCATAAAACCTTGCATGCTGTGCAAGGCTAAGTCTGCTTTATTCAGAGTTTCAGCTCCAGTTATCTAACTTCCTTGCAGCTGACAGCTAGTGTGCAGGTGAGGATCCAGCTTCCAGCACCAATCCTTGCACAAGTTATCTGATGTCTTTGAAATGGGATGGTCACTGCACTCTTGTAAAGAGGTACTGCTTTCCTTTGGGTTGGGCTTTGCTCAGTGCTCTCCATTGGATGTTATTCTTGTAATACGCTTCAGCCAAGATCAAAGCAGCAAAAGTGAAGAGAGAAACAGCTCTTGCTTGAGTCGTGCATTTTAAAAATAAAATAAATTTCTTACTTATCTTTTGGGAGTTGAGTCAATGGTCTCATTAAAAGCAAAGGAAATTCATGCTGCCTTTGGTGAACCAAATCTTTGGATGTCCAAGACAGCATCAAGATGGACCTGTTTCTCCTGTTCCCTTCACCAAGGAGGATGGAGATAAATATGTTCCCATGGGATGAGCTACAGAAGAGGGCCAGGGTGGAGGAATACATTCATGTCTCTTGCTCCTCATCTTCCAGGCAGCAAAGTCCCATCCCAGGGAAGTTCTTGGTGCCAAACCATACCTGTGTCTGAGCACCTTCTGGGCAGCCTTTAGGCCATAGGACTAACATCTGCCATGTGTGTTCTCTCATTCCCCTACAAGTGTGAGACTTTGAAACAATTGCTATCTTCAATTTTACTAAGAAAAGTCAAAGAAATGCACCTTATTCTTGGAGCTACAAGGGCTCCAGGAAATTCTGCTCAGCCAGGATAGACCTAGAATCTCCTTAATGTAAGGAAAGGAGGATCCTAGACAGCATCAAAGGGATATTACATGCCAGAGTGATGCATGTGCTCCTCTTGTCTTATCTACCCAGCATAGTGAAGACCTGCAGAGAGACTGCTGGAGAAGGAAATGGGAGGGAGTAGCAGTTTGCATCATGGTGTTTCTGCTAAAAGACCTCTTCTTGCTACAGCAATTTTTCCTCTGCACCACTCCCTGGTGACTTGCAGGCAGGGATGGCACTGCTCCCAGGCTGCTGTCCAAACTGATGAGAATTTGAAATCCCAGGGGGTTTCTTGAGAAACGTCAGCAGTACCTGTGGGTTTTACAAATGAATATTTGTGCATACCCATGAGTTAATCTGGTTAATAAAGGTGTGAGAATAGCCTTTTTCACCAAGTGTGGAGGTCATTAAAACAGCATATAGCAGGAATGAAGGGTTCAGCTCTCCAGAAATACAGACTGGGTTCCTCCCCGATCTTCCAGGATGAACCATTCGTTTTGGTTTGCAGTTTGGTGTATTTATTCCCTTTCTCCTCTTAAGCTGATTTTTTTTTTCTTTTCTTTGTTTTCAAGACTACTTTTGCACTTGACATTTAATAAAGCTTTGTATTTTTTTTTCTGTGAAACCTACCCTTTTGCTGATTAGTAGTTTTGTGTATATGTAAGTGGAACACAAGAAGTATTTCATACTTGAGTGTGTAGTCACTCATGGAATACACATATAATATATTACCAGCTGCCTATGACATTGATGTATGTGAGCCCTAGGAATGAGGAGTGATCACTTAAAATGAAATTTGAACTATGTTTCAAGTTCCCATGAGGTTCAAAAAAATGTCAGTCAGCTTTAAAGCTGCCTGTTGTTTGTGCCACTGCACCTTTCCTCTCTTTGAGGGGAGGAGAACTGCGTGCTCCAGCATTCATGGTGGGCATGTCCACCTTGTGCGATGCAGCACAGGGCTGGGATCGATGAGTGGCACCAAACTCTCTGGGATTGGAAAAAACATGGTAGCAGAAGGATCGTCTTGTGTCTAGAGGACTTCATGGTGCTCAGAAAATGGGCTCCTTCACATGCAATAGTAGTGTTGGGTTAAGGAAACTCTACCACCTTTGGTTCCTCAGCCAGTCTCCTTGAGCTCCTTGCTGTCTGCAGTGAGGATGTACCAGCATAGCTCTTGTGGTGCTGAGTCCCCTTTGGAGCTGGCTTTCCCAAATTGCGCTTTGACTTGTCTCATTTATTGTATCAAGTCCTGTAATGAAGTAAAATTAATCCTGTGAAGACCATGGTATGGATGGAGAAGGTATCGCACTAAAACAGGAATGGAAAAGCTGCTTTCTGTGACCATGACTCTTCAGTTTGGAGATGAGAAAGCTGAGATGCAGTATGGGAGAGGTTTGCAAAACGATGCAGGTGGCAAGTCTGCAAGTTCAAAGGGGAATTTTAAGAAGTCATGCACAGCAGCTTAATCAATGGCCACTGAAATGACTGGGCAGGGATGTGACTCTAGTATCCCTCACCCAGGAGCTGTGGATGCTTGATGGGTACAAAGGGCTGGGACTGCAGGAAGTGGCCAGGCTCACGTGTGCTCTCTAAATAGCATCTCCCGCTGCCACTGGTAGAGACAGATGACCATCCAGGGCAGGACAGTTTGAGCTGGTAGAGCATTTTTATGTGTTATAAAGCAGCTTTAGGAGTTGTGGAGAAACAAAACAAGGCTGTGTTTTGGACCTGTGCTAGGGGCAAAGACTTTGCTGGCAAATCATGTTTAGCTCAGTCCAAACTCCCTTGCTATAGGGAAGCAGGTAGATCTCTTTTCCATATGGAGAGCTGCAGGGAGAGGGCAGATGTCATGCTGGTGTCAACTGTTTTATACATTTGGAAACATTCAGGTTTTATATTGAATCAGAACTTTAATTGGCTGATTTTTAATCATGCTGCACACTTGGAAAAAATGCACCTTTTTATTAGATTGGCTTTTGTAATTTCTCAGCCCTAGCTGAGGCAGGGGAACCTGTAGCATTGCTTTAGTCTTTCAAATCCACTAGCTCTTCTTACACAGCCAGAAAATCCATGTTCTGTATTTGCTGATTTAAGAGTTGAAGTAGGCAGAAAAGGAAAAGAGCAAAACAGAGCAGAGGCTTAAGGTTCATCATTTATCTGAAGAGATGCACATTTATCTGCTTGTTAGAAGTAGCGGTATTTTAAAAGACTCTAAGTATGAAATGATTAATCAGACAGAAAGAAAAGGGTGTTCCAGAGAGTTTGGCAAGGCTCAGTTGAGAAACTATGCTTTCCGTCCCATTGAAATGCAAATAGTCCAAAACACGGCCCCTTCAAAAACCCAGCATTATTTGTTTCTGGGGATCCTTGTTATATGCTTATTACTTTTTTTTTTTTTTTTTTCTATGATGACTAGTTAGGTAGGGAGTGTTTCTGCGTAAGCATGTCAGTAAGAGAATTAAATTAATGTCACACAACCAAAGACACTATGGCTCAATTTACAAAACATTTGCCTTCTTATCATTAGGGATTTTTATGTTATGGCTCTTTTTGTAGATCCAGCCTTCTGACACCATGGTGGCAAAACCCAATTCAGATGTGGCAGCTGTAAACAGCCTGGAGTTAAAATTATTTAATTTGTAGACACATTAAAAAAAAAAAAAAAAAAAAGTCTCAAATTGTAGTTGCAACACACATTCCCCATCCTTGAGCACCCTTTCTGTATTGATCTGCTGAGTGATAGGAAAGGTTTGCCCAGGGTGTTGGTTCAATGGGCTGGGCTTTTGCAGGATCTACAGTGGCTTTCAGGGAAGCCCAGCTGTTAGCACATCTGCAGGTCCTTACAGGGCTTGGTTTTGGAGGTGGAAAAGCAAGGAGGGTGCTCAACATCAGGGCTAATGGGCCAGAAAGGCTTTTAGAATGAATATCACCCACTTGTACAGTGGTTGTGTTCACTGCAGCAGGAGTAAACTAGCTCAGAGTAAAATCCTGGGTTCCCCAAAAACTCAGGCCCAAATGTGTTTTGGATCACGTAGTGCCAGAGAGAAGGACATGGGAGCAATTGTATCTCTCCTAATCATGTAGTAGCCATGGGGCACCATGGAGGAAGAAAGAGGATTTTAGGGGATCTCAGCTGAGTCCCTTTGTACCTGCCACCTCTGATCCACAGCTCCATCAGCGAGGGGGGATGGAGGAGCCCGATCCTGTGGGTTTCTGATGAAAACTGGATCTTTGCAGAGCCCTGTACATGTCGCACCACTGTCCATGCCCCCTGATCTCACTGGTTTTATTTTTAGTGGGACTTGCTGAAGCTGGATCAGATTGATCTCAAATTTTTGGGGCAGGAAAGAGGGAAATGAAGGCGATGGGTTTGATTTGAGTTTTTTGTTTTTCCATTTGACCATCTGGTCCTGAGTCAGTCAGAAAATATTCTGTTGGCTTTAAGTTTTTAATTCTTTCAAATTCTTTCTATAAATGAAGCTTGTTCTCACTTCAAAAATAAGGACACTCTTTCAAAAGAAAACTGAAGTATTTTGCTTTGAAAACACCAATATTTTATTTTATGGATTTTTTTTTTCAACCAAGATATATTTCAAATTTAAACAATTTGAGTTTGCAGAAAAGTGTGCTTTTTGATGGATAATGCGTTCATTTGAAATGCTTGCCCAGCTCCAGATGGCAAATAACACCTCTGGGAGGTAGCTGTGATGATATACCTTGAAATCACCCACAGAGCTGGCTGGGGGGAGCTGGGGGACATTTGGGGCAAGAGCTTGGGTTCACCAGGCCCTGTTAACCAGCACTGAGAGTTAACATATGGACAGGAGACCAGAGGGGCCAGATGCAGGGACACATAATTTACTGCCTTGCCTGGGGAGATTGGCCTAACAGGGACTGTGGTTGTACAGCAGGGGCCAAATTAAAATCTTTTGTGATGAGAAGTCTGAATTTGATGCGAGGCAGCAGCAGATCCCTATTTTTGCCTCTGGCTCCGAGCTGCCTTTTTTTTATCCCTGGTTGAAGCTTGTAGCCTGTCTACGTGTAGGTAGGCTTTAGTCCCGAACAAGCTTTTATTTCTTTGGGTAAAAGGCCAAAATTAATACCATTTTGTAATAATTTACAGTGACCCAGGGAGGTCTGTCATGCCAAAGGCAACAGCATTCACCCACTAACCACCTCAAGTGAGACCCTGGCCCCACCAATGGGAATGGCAGCAATCCCGTAACTTTTATGGAATCGGGCTTTCACCCTGCTGCTCCATGAATGGAGCTTGGGTGTCTGCAAAGGAGGTAATACTAGGATTAGCACCAAAACTTTTGGATGCTCCTCCCTGTTCTATTTAGGAAACTTTGATTTGGAAATCCATCGATGGCTGTTCTTAGCACAAAGGCGCAAACTTTGTGTATGCTTTCTGGTTGAAATAGTAGTTAGTTCCTTTTTTCTTTCTTTGTTTTTTTTTTTTTTTTTTTCCTTTTCTTTCTTCCCTGTTAGAAAAAATGCAACTGTATAAACTCTGTATGGTTACAAATCTTCCCATGAGCAAAGCCCTGAAGTGGACTGTATGGTTTTAATCAGGAATAAATTGCATATAAAAAGGCTGGTAATCCAGAGATCTGGGTGATAATCCTAATTCTCTTGTAGGATTTCTGTGTGATATTAGATAAATCACTTAATGACTCTTTGCCTCTCTTTCCACAGCTGAGAAACTGTGATGAATAGTACTCAGCCCATCCTCACAAGGGTTGTGAGGCTTAATTGTATAATATTTGCAAAGCTTTTTGAAATCCTTCAACGTGAAATGGTACGTAAGTGCTCGAACAGCTTTGTCTATGGAAAGAGCTGCGTGTCTCTGGGCGATGGATGCTGGCTAAGCAAGACATTAATATTGGGCTGTGTGGCTGCAGAGAGGAGGACGGGGCTTAGCAGTCAGCATGGGTCTGCACAATTGCAATCTGAGCATGTGTTTCGATGGACTTGTGTTTAGCTTTGCCTGGAGGGCTCTTCTTCCTCTTGTACTGTGTAAGATCAGCATTTGTGCTGCCTTTCTTTGAAGGACAATGCTTAGTGGCGAGGTGGCATTAACAAAATCTGCGTCTGGTCCTGCTGTGCCGGCAGGGAGCTCATGTCCATAGTCTCACTTTCACAGCGATGCCGAGTCCTTGCAAATAGAGCCGGGAATGCAATAACAGCAAAACATGCTCCTTTAACCTACTCAGCACCAATGTGTAAAATAATACCCCAGATAGGTACCCTGAATGCTTTTATAATTTATTCATTCAACAATTTCTTTTGATGTAGTTAATGTTGTATTTCCCTGGCCAGGGCTGGCATATGAAGCGTGAGAAATCCTTATGGACAGATTGCTTCGCCTTTCCGAAAACAAACTCGTGTTATCTGCCGAGTGGCCTAAATGAGCTGAATCCTCTGGGATGTGCTGCTGGGCCGCAGGAGATGCACCGGCTGTCTGCTGGAGTGCTCAGGCTCACAGTTAACCGAGCAAGGGGTAAAAGAGAGGCCAGCGTCCAGGGGATCCTGATCCATTTTATTCAGGCTGGTCAGCACCTGGACAATTCTTTCTCTCCTCCAGCATTTTTAATTTATGTAAACACCAATAAACAGGAAAAAAAGTATGGTTGATGTCTCTGGTGCACAAGTCTTCACTAGGTTGTATCCATAAAAACCTTCCTGTTTTCTTACACCTGTTTACCCCACTAAGAGACATCCCTTTCTTTTACAAAACTTCACTCCTATCCTTAACCATGCATTGTGCCTGCCTTGGTCCTCTTGCAACAGGGAAGTGCAGCAATGAGTGGTTTTCTCCAGTTGAATCTGACAAACTAGACTTTCATGATTTGGGCCAAATCCTTAAAATGCCAAGCTAGAGGAAATAAAAGGGATCAATGTAAATCAGTGGTTTTGCTTTTGGAGGGAGATTTTTAGTCTTTGACTTTTCATGGCCTGGAGATCTCAAATTCCCAATTCATCTTAGTCCACTGAAGAAACTCAAGGTATTTTTAAACAGAGGGGTCCCTGAAGCTATATTTTACCCCCAGAATAAGAACTCCAAGGGTAAGTGTTAATCTCAATCTGATTTCATGTGCAAAACAGCTGCTTGGATCTCTCGCCTTGCATCTGTCTCAGATGGGGCTGTTTTCTACCACTCTGTTTAGTTCAGCCAGAAAGTTAATTTAGTGCATATTGGGAAATTCCTCAAACGCCATGAGACTTAACACCATTTTTTCCATCAAACCCTTGGAGTTTGTGTTGATATTTAGAGGTGTGAGACTGCAGTGCTGGGGAGTGGAATGTTTCACTAATTTATTGTAGGGAGCTGATCTGGGGTGTTATCTCCATAGACCAAGCTGTTATTGTTTCACTTACAGCCTAAGTGCAATATAACTCAAAGTCACAATGCATTCCCTGTAATGCGAAACCCACAATACTCTCCTGTGGCTGACACCTGAAGTAAAGTATGTGTCTGCCAGCCTCCTTGAATAATTTGCCAGTGTATTCTAATTGGGTTTATATAAGACCCAAGTTTATTTATAGATGTGCTTTTAAGCGCATTATCCAGTGGTTAGGGTGCTAGTTTGGGAATTGTGATATGTGAGCTCTTGGGCTGAGTTTGCTCCTGCCTCTGCCCTGATTTTGGGTGAGTCTTTGATAGCAGAAGTGCCTCTGGGTTTTGCTTGAGCAACCCGGCATTACCCAGCACAGTCCCCATTGCAGAAGGTGGGAAATACCAGTCGGTTCAAATGCGAGTAACATAATTAGAGTTACAGAAACATTAATGTTCCTTCAAGTGCAAGGTCTGGGAAGTCTGGTTATGAGAGAATCTCTCTCTGGCTCAGAAGAGGAAACGAGGGTCAAAAAGCACAGAGCTGTTGCTTTTGAGTTCCCAGGGCTCTGTGCAAGGGAGGCTTCCAGAAGGAAAATGCAAGACAGTGGCAGAAGGGAGAGAGGACGCAGCTGGCTCCGTGTGGAAGAAGGACTTGTTGGTAGAAAGTGATAACAGTTAGTTCAGCACAAGAGCAGGGAGCTGTGTGTCATTTCAGTATCCCTGACCAACTATGTCAGGGAGACATAACGGGAGCTCAGGGAGCTCCTGCCAGTTCCAGGGCTCTCCATAACACTCGGTTTTAAGGCACAGACTGGGTCTGCACTAGAAAGTGCTACAGAAAATACACAACAGGAGCAACAGTGGATAACAGGACGGAGGGCTTCAGCACTCGCTGCACACCAGTGTCTCCATTATGGCTAATCCATAAAAAAACATGGCTATTGCAGAGATGGAGAAAACTGGGTAGGAAGTAGCCCAGAGGAGTTAGCAGATGGGAAAGCAGCAGGAAAATGAGCAGCCTTCGAGCATTCAGATGTGCTCGGTGAAGGCCTGCTGGGCAGGGTCCAGAGTCTGGTACTTACAGCAGTTTTGGCTTCTCTCCAGCGGCAGGTGATTGAGAAATGTTCCTGTGATAAATAGTCACGTCAAGCCCCTAAACAGTGATGTACTCGGTGGCTGGTGGAGGGCAGGAAAGGGCTAAGAGGTTATGTACACCCTCCCACCTCACTGCTGGCCCAGTCAACAACTGCACAGTGCCCTGATATCACCCGTATCATTGAATCTGTCCAACCGCCGTGGGCTGGAAGAAGGTCAGGTTTTGACCTCGAGGTTGTTAACTAGGATCTCTCATGCCAGGAGATGAGCTGCAGCATAACTACATGTACACATGGGTTATATTTTCTTCCTCCCTCCCTCCCTCCTTCCCTCCCTCCCTCCCTCCCTCCCTCCTTCCCCACAGGGTGGCTCTGCTTTTTTGCAAAAAGTCCCCTGACTTGTTTTCCCCTTATGTCCCCAGGGCAGCATGGAGCAGATGTAATGCACCCAAAGATGGGTGAGTTTGGGTGTTTCAGGCGTGCTATTGCTCCTGCCCTACACAGCAAGATCTCAGACTCCTCTGTCTGGGGATCCAAAAGCTGTTTTGGGGCTCAGTCCTACTGAAACTCTGCTCTGAGGATGGCAGATAGGGTGAGAGCAAGGCAGGCAAGATGTGGAGACACAAAAAGGAGCCTCAAGATCCTGCCTTGCATATAAACCAGATCTTGTTTAAAAAGAAGAAAAAAGCTCGATCCCGCTTGCTGCTTTTTATGGGGTTGTAGGAGGTTATTCAGTAACTCGCACATTCACAAAGGCACTTTTGTTCCTAATAGGTCCTGAAATGTTACGACCTAATGTGTAACTTCATAGTTTACTCATGTAGCAGCATCGAGGTTACTATGTAAGGACATGAAATAGCTGCTTCTTAATGATACTGCAAACCCGCGGCCCCAGCACCTGCTCCGGGGAGGAGTGTATGTGCCAACCTGAGCGTGGACACTGCTGCTTCTCTGAGCTTGGGGCAGGGCGTAAGTGTGCATCGTCCTTGCGAATGGGGAAGGCTGGCTCTTGAAAAGTGTGCTCTGTGCAGTGGGCTGGGACAGAGGAGTTCAGCACCCGAAAACCTATGATATGGAGCCACCTGAACGTGCCTGGGAGGTGCTGGCAGATGACAAGCGTGAACTGGGCTCTTCCTGCAGCCACAGGTGTGGTCTTGTTCAGAAAAGTGCAAGCTCCTTACAATTTTAAGGTGCTTTATATATTTTAAGTAGTTGGCTTTAAACAAAGGAGAGGCACCCCCTTTAGAGAAAGGCTTCCTCTACACTGTAGGGAGAAGACTATTAGCAAACTAAACCTGTCCATGGTAAAAGATGCAAGCAAAACTGATGCTCTACCTCCTGCACCAGCCAGCCTCCAGAAGCAACGCTTGAGCCGTCCTTATTACCTGAAGTTGTGAGTGTCACTGATACTGAGATAGTGTTTGCTTTTCTAATCCCAGCAGGAGATTAGTTTGAAGCACAAGGACCAGGAGCCTTCATAATACTAGACCTAGGCAGCGAAACTGCAGCTGATGCTGTTATTCAACTCAGTAACTGAGTCTTTGAGGAATTATTCTGCATTATTTGCTTCTCTTGTATTGCATGGCAGGAAGCGCCACAGGATAATTACTCACATTAGAAATGCTTCCTTTGGTCTGTTTTGAACATTTCACATTTCATCTTCCCAGGTGCCCTGTGTCAGAGGAGTGTCCTGTGGACTGCAGGGCTCTTTCAGGGTGCTACCACAGAGGGGTCACCTGGAAACAGCTGAGATACCCCTAAAATTCTGGTGCAAATGGGGCAAAGATCACTGAAGATGGAGACAAGACAATGCCATCTGGTCTATTGCCAGATTTTGTACTCCCTCATATTTTACTGAAAATGTCTAATAACAGCCACAGTTTTTTACACTTTTCGGTGGAAAATTTCCTTTCTTAAAGAAGGTGAAGTAAAAAATAAATGAAACAGGAATGTGGGGGTGGGGCACAAAACTGCAGAAAAAATAAATTTAAGGACTTTGCTTGCTTTCCTTTCCCTTCACAGACATACTTTCAATGCTTTTTATGATTTTTATTTTATCAAATCCGAGTTTAGAGGAAACACATATTCTCTTAATTAATTTCCTCTCCTGCCCATCCAAACAGGGTTTCCCAGACTGGCCTCGTCTTGCCAGGCCAAGGAGCACTGGAGCACCATTTGTGGTGCGGGGTCCAGGAACGCTTGTCCAGGCTGTGCCCCGAGGGGTCTGGAGATCTCACATTAATTCAGCATGGGTCTGCTCATCCTTAAGGCAGATTCTTGAATAACAGCGAGCAGTGACTTACCCCCAAGTGCAAACTATAGCATGTGGGATGAGGTGCAACATCCCCTTTCTGGTGGCAGCAGTAGTGGTTTTCCAGTCACATGTTCAGGGGTTTGTTTCTCACGGACGCTGCTGACCTTGTTTACTTTTGCCTTTATCTGTCCGGCCTTTCCGCAAATATTATTGCATTTGTCAGCATAGACCAATTAAGTGGCCCGAGCCCTTAATGAAAACCTTGACTTTTCTTTAACCTTCCTGAGGAATTGCTCATTAGTGGGAAATGGTGCCGCTGGCTTGTACTCACAGGCAGAAACTACTCCAAAATGGTCAGGAGGGATGGTGGCACCTTCCCGTGGTAGGAACCCACTTGTCCCTTTCTTACGGACCCTGGTAGCTCAGAAATGGCAAAAACAGGCTTTTGGTGCCCTGTGAATGAGCGCACCTGTGAGATCTCTCTAAAGAAACAGCTGAAATAAGTGATTTGCTGAGTAATGGCCTTTCTGGGTTTCAGTTCTTTGGCAATAAAGGAATCTCAGTGATGCACAGGGAGGGGGAAACCCCCTTTCACTTCTCCCTCTTCCTCCTGTTCTGCGCCTCAGTGAGAAAATGGGTTCTTTCATCCTGTGCCAGTGGGATGAAATGATAAGAAAAGCCATTTTTTTTTCTGCTGCCCAATTTTAGGCTCTGAGTGCTTTGACTCCTAACAGAGAGCACAAGTTTCCTTTACTCACCACATCACCAGCTGCTTTAGTTCCTCGTGCAGGCAGAGGGTTCACAGTCTCTTTCCCCCCTCTCAGCTGTGTTATCACCAAAATCACCGGGTTTCTGTTAGTTTTATTCCTACCCCAACAAAAGGCCTGAGGAGCAATAGCAAAACAGTCCCAACGTGGAAGGTCTCGCAGCACTGTGTTGCATTGGTGGCAGGCAGCCGTGGCCCTGGCGGGCAATGAGGCATGCCCACCGCTCCGAGATAAAGCACGGGGCCCGCCAGGTGTCTGGCAGGATGAAGTGGTATTCAAGCACACGCACACACACTCCGGTGTGTATCTGTGCTCTTACCCTCGGTATCCTTCACAGAATCACAGAATCATCTAGGTTGGAAAGGACCTTGAAGATCATCTAGTCCAACCATTAACCTAGCACTGACAGTTCCCAACTCTACCAGATCCTTCAGCGCTGGGTCAACCCGCCTCTTAAACACCTCCAGGGATGGGGACTCCACCACCTCCCTGGGCAGCCCATTCCAACGCCTGACTACCTGTTCTGTGAAGAAATACTTCCTAATATCTAGCCTTAACCTTCCCTGGCGCAACTTGAGGCCATTACCTCTTGTTCTATCACTTATTACTTGATTAAAGAGACTCATCCCCAGCTCTCTGCAACCTCCTTTCAGGGAGTTGTAGAGGGCCATGAAGTCAAATCCTTCACGTGTTCCCTCTGCTGTTATATACCTCCCTGTATAATACCTGTGATACACTCACTCTTTAGGTCTGTCTTGAGTAGACTTGGATTCTGCAGGTCTTCACGTGCATGCTCAGGATGCTCCTATGCTCAGCACTGAGCGTGCGCCTGGCTGCTGCTGCTGCCAGCATCTCCAGCATCTCCTTAACTCCTTTTTGTCACCCCAGGTTTGTGCAACACTGGTCTCTTGCAGCCCTGACTCTGATTGTCATTAACTTTGCTTTGTCATTAACTTAATGGCTTTGCATTATTTACAAAAAAGAAGCATTAAAACCCACATATATGCATTTCACCAAAGAGTCTAAGTGTCTGTGTGGAGCTGCTGGAAGTGCTTCTGACTGAGCATTGTTCGTAGTGGTGAGTTTTTCAAATGAAGCTTTTTTTTTTTAAAATTCATTAGTACTTGAGAAAATATTTCTCATCTTTCCAGTTGTTTTGATATCATTTGGAAACAAATAGTTTTGCAAACCTATTAGAGACAAATCTTGGAATAATTAGAATAAATGGAGCTGAAGCATACAGCTTCATAAGGCTTTTTTTTTCCCTTCTTTTTTCTCCTTATGCTTCACACAGCAATTGTTCCAGTGGGAAACAGGTGGAAGAAAAATTGAGTTTTCATTGTATTCATTCTAATTATTGCTTTTTATCTCTAATGGGTGTGGAATGCTTAATCTTTGAACTAGAGTCAAAATATATTTGCAAGATAGATCAAATTAAAATAATTCCTCCCCTTTTTTTCTTCCAGCATAGTAATTGCTCTGTTTTATTTATATATCATGGGCAGATTAACATTTAAACCCTTTTGGTATATTGACATCCCAAATGACCATGTGCTGGGTAGGAGAGGATGAAATAGTGGAAGGTGCAACAGCATGTCTGGGATTGGTGATGCTCTCCTATACCTGCAAAAGATGATGAACAAGTGATGCGGGGCCAGGTTAACTGTCCTGACATTTTCTGTGTGCTCCGTTTACATAACGCTGTGTCACATGGTGTGAAACAAAAAAATGATGGCACCGAGGGTGAACTTTGGTAACAGGCAAACTGCAAACTTGAAACACCACCAGAATTGTCCCAAACTCTGTTACTGAGGTGCAGGATGCTGCTAATAACTGGAGATGGAACAAAAAGAATGTACACGTTAAACTTTATAGTCTGTTTTATTTGCATTCATATCTGGGATCTTAATTCAAGTCTTACATGTTAATAAGCCAAAGTTAAATCTACATGTGGTCTTGAGTTAGACCTTGTTTAGATCAAATTTAGAGACAGGTACCTGGATCATGGGATGGTGTTTAAGCATGGTTACTAGCAAAAAGTGGAGGTTTAAGAGGTTTGCCTGTAAGATATATACAGTCCTGGCCTGACTGTGCATCCTTCCCAAGAGCCCGGTGGCCCAGGCTGTGGAAATGAAAATATTTTTTCATGCAAGATGAGGGCTGTGTCGAGGGACAGTAGATCTCCTTTGAGCTTTGTTTTCTGTTTGCAGATGCAAAGAGCCTCCTTTTCCATTTCTATTTCCTAGGACCTTTTTGGGGTTTTGATTTAATTTCTAGGGTCTGACCTGTTGCTTTGAGACTGCATTTGGGAAGTCTCCTAGGTGTTTCTCTGAAATGATTTGGTTTTTATTTCCTGTTCCAGCCCAAGAGGGAGCATTTGGTCAGTGGGCCCAAGCAGTGTCCACCCTTTGTTACTGCTGCCCTCCAAGGCCCCTCAGTAACCACTGCCAGAGAGAGTTGGCCCCCAAGGCTTGAATTACAGTGAAGCCATGGATAGAAAATACACCATGAAATTTTATGGCTCCTGCGAAGGGGCTGCCATCTGCTTTTTCTTTTTCACCCCCCCTTTTTTTTTTTATAGCCATTCCACAGTCTATTAAACCATTACTGTCTGCTCCCCCACTTCCCGCCAAGGTCTGTGTCCATTTCAAAATACAACACTTTGGATTTGAAAGCAGCCCTTGGGAATTCCCCAGATCATTCATGCTGTACAGATCTTTACTGATCCTTTTTTTTTTTTCTTTTAATTGAAATCTATTTGTTCAGATACAGAGGTACATATTGCTCTCAGCCCCTTGGTCTCTCTCCTCCACTTGCTCTTTCTTCATGCAAAACTGAAAAATCTCACTGAGATGAGCCTGAGCAAGAATTGCTGTGTCTGATTGCACCTTGCTGGTCCTGTGTAGGGGGATGAGCTGAATTTGCAGCCTGAGTGGTGCTTGTCAGGCTCCTCCTGCCATGGGAGGCAAAGGCTGCAGGCTGGGCTGCTTTGCAAAACAAGCTGCAGGGCTATGAGGACCGTCCACCCGAAGACTTAGCTGGCTCCAAACATCAAGCATGAGTCCCACGTCCTCTGTTTCCTCTTGCTTTCCTGTACTGCTGTTACTGTATCTCCCCGCTGTCATTGTATAAAAAGGGAACTGGATTCCACTTGTTTCTGGAAATCACTTTTGCACATGTTGAGAGGCTTGCGATTTTTTGTGGCGGGAGGGTTTTCCTTTCCTTTAAACATTTGGGTAGGTTTCATATCTCCCTTCCCCTGTTTTTTTCTTTCTGGAAGGTGGAACAAAACCCCTTCAGCTGTAACAGGTGGGCCCGCGAGCAAAACACGCAGAGACGGCCGGGTGCCCGGCGTCGCTCTGCAGGCTGCAGGGAACACATGAGGCCACATCCCGGTGCAAGGCGTTGCTGCCAGTTCCATCCCTAAAACAAAACAGCTTTCCATAGTAAAAGTGTCTCTGCAACTTATGAATCTATTGAAAGGAGACTGCAGGTGCCAGGGTGTGTGATTTTGCCTTTAATTGCAAAATAGCTCTCCTGTGGCCCCTGACCAGCTGGAAAAAAGCACAAATTTTTCTCAGGGTGATCTTTCACTCCATCCCTGTCTCCCTTTGCTGCTAGTCCTGCATTGCACAAATCGCCACAGGTATCTGGCCAGCCTGGCAGGGCCCAGGGCAGTGCTGATGCTGTGGTTACAACACAAGTGATGCTGCTGACTTCTTTGTAACACGGTGCAGATGGCTCAGATATACCCTGCTTTCAATGAATTACGCTCTGTAGTTATTTCGAGATGCTGCCTGATGGTTTAGGGCCACCTGCAGCATCTCAGGGAGGAGGAGAGCTTCGGTGCTTAGCCAGCCAAATCGAAATGCTGCGAGTATTTAATCTCCGAGCTGTGCAAACAGGGCTCTGTACAAGCATCTTGTTGCAAACTGCTTCCTCTGGGGCTCCTCCTTTCTATCTGCAATTCTCTGAAAACGCCGCTGCCTTTTTGCGGCACAGATTCCATGTCTGGAGTCCGAAGAGCTGAGTAACCACTAGAGGGAGATGATAATGACTCTTAATATTTGTAATATTCATGTTATCTGTAACAAATAACAATTAGCTTTTGCAGCTGCACAGCTGTAACGAGGCTAAAGTCGCTCTCTGAGACCTTTCCACACCTGGAGAGGGGAAGCTGAACCAGGACTAGTGGGTCCTTATTTCAGGGAGCATCTTTGGTATTTTATTCATGTATATCACACAGCCTCACTATAGCACTCTGTGCGTGAACCCCACATTCAATACTTGGTCCATGCGTCCATTCAGACTAAACAGGAGTTGTTCATGTTGTCCTTTGTAAAGTTATAGAATATATGGGACTAATTTGCTGTTCTTCAGCTTTTCCACCTGGGACAAAACCAGTCGCAGGCAGAGTACAGAGGTGCCTGCAATTCCTCATCCTTGATTTAAGCCAGGTTTATCTTTAAGGTAAAGGCTAGTCTGTGGTGACAGTGGTTAACTGGTAATTTGAAAACTGAAAGTAGAAGGATAAATACTTCCCACCCCAAAATGTGGGTCTTGCTTGGTAGTACATGGAAACACACACAAACACTGGTTTGAAATAAGGTCATATGATTAAAATGAAAAAAATAATTGTTTCCAGTGTGTTCCTCTCAAACATGGGTTTTCTTTTTTTTCCCTCTGTCTCCTGTGATTAATAAAAAAAGAAGGAAAGGCTAGAAAAGCTAAAAGCAACCAAAAGAGTGTGTGTGTGTGTGTGCGTGTGTGTGAGGGAAGGATTGTTGAAAACTGAGACAGAGTTTCTTGGTTTGAAACAATGTGAGAATTTTCATTACTTGAATTAAAAAAAAAAAAAAAAAACAAACCCTGAGCAAACTGAAACCTCATGTGCAAACTGTCAGATTCTTTCAGAAGCTATTTTTCACTTGAAAGCACTTGCTCATAGAAAGCATTATGCCCAGCCTTATTATGAGCACAAAAGCTGCACCTAATTGGTTTATATGTTGACAGGCATCTTATTACTGAGAATAACAGTGCGTGTGCACCCCACCCTCGGCTGCGCGGGGATCGGCCCAGCCACCGTGCAGGAGGGAGCTGCTGGCCCCTGTCATCTACCAGCAATTTGCTGCTGGGAGAGGAGGCAGCAGTTTTGGTGGCTTCGTTTCTCACTTTTCCATTGTAAATCAGCTGTTTGTAAATGTAGCCTGGGTGCTGGGAATTACAACATTCATCTGACGTGATGATGTTTTGTGCCTGCGCCTTCAGGGCTCATTGCGGTCTGGCTGGGATGTCAGGTGTCCTGGGGGACACCAGACCTGTTAACGGGGGGAGGTTTGGGGCTGAACAGATCCAACTGGGATCTGTTTTGTGAATCCATCCTGGAGCTGTGGTGCTGGAGCTGTGCAGAGGCACCACGCTGCCCTGATGCTCCTGGTTTTCTCTTTTTTTACGTGATCAGCGTTGATGTCTGGAATGCTGCAATCATAAATACAGATGGCATGTGATTGTGGTGACTGGGGCGAGTGACTTTTTGCACTGGCTGAGGTTTTACCTGGGGATATCATGAGACACCAGAGGAAGGTTTCCCGCTTGCCGAGCACTGGCATGTAGCTAACACACTAATTAAACATTAAGGGGGATTTCCAGAAGTGCCTGCACGAGGAAGGCAGCTGAGATCTCAACAGCTCTGGCTTTTTCAAAAGCCTCTTTGCAAGCCTCTTGGCACCTCTCTGAATCCCTGCTCTCTGCTGGGGTCTGGTTGCAACCCCCACTTGGTCACAACTTGGTGGCCCAGTGCAACCTCCAGCTCAGAGTAAATTAGAGCTGGTGTATACCCACGGCAGAAATCACATGAAGGCTGGCTCATGAGCACAAGGACATTTCTCCAAGGCCTTCAAAGGACTTGCTCCCCGGAGAGTTTTGCTGCCCAGGCGTCCGTGCAAGCCTCCTCCACCAGCTCTGTGCACCTCTAACTGGTGCAGAATTGCTGCCTCCTGGTTCAACTCATCTCCACCCCAGCTCCAAACGATGAACATCTTGGGGGAAATGAAGAGCTACATGGTAGATAGTGGCATCAAAAGGCCGTTGAATAGCCGAGAGGTAGGTGACAAATGCATTTGTGCCAAATGCTATTGCCATTGCACAGTCATCCTTGGGCCATGTTTACAGAATCCCAAGAGTTGCTGCATATTTAATATATATAGGAAATCAGAAAAACTAGAGACCAACATACAGTAAACTGCAGGAGTTACAGATAAATTCGGGGCTTTCTTTGCACTGGAGATTTGCTTCAAACCTAACTCCTGGCATGTGAGAGCCCCAGGGGTAGGAAAGGAAAAGTAATGGTTACACCAATCAAGCTTGCTCTTGCTAGAAGCTGTTGTGTGAACTTTGCATTCAGATTAATCTCAAACTCAAAGGGATGCAAAAAGGAATTCGGAGACTGTTCATTAGCTACAAGGATTGGGCATTTTTAATTAAAACCTACTATCTGATATGAGACAAAGCCTTTGACTTTGCTGGCTTTGTTTTGGTGGAGAGATCAGTGCCTGGCATCGATGGTGAGCAGTGGCAGCAGCACGGCTGGGTGAGTTAACGAACCGGCTGTGCCTGTGGTGCCCACGGGAACAACCACCAAACCTGCACGGCTGGGATGGAGCCAAGTGACTTTTTCCACTGAACCCACCCCTCTCACAGGGCCGGAGGTCAAGGGTGGGCTGAGCTGGTTCCCCACGTGGGTGGGTGTCCCTGCCTGGGGAGTTAAGGGCTGGCTCTCTTCAGAGGATCAGCAGGTCTGAGTTTCCATCAGTGCACAGACAGAACCTTGAAGCAGAGCCCTGCTCCAGCCCCTCCTTCAGCTCATTGGCTCTCTGAAGTCTGCAGATGCAGAGCTCTCTCCTCTGCACCTCTGCATCTTCCCACGTTGCTGTTTCCACGGCTGGGTTGCATGTTACTAACATCTGTCAACCCTGGTTAGTCTTTAATTGCTCCTGGGGCTCTACGTCAGAAGGAAAAGCATGGCTAAATTGCTTGTGGGGTGACTGCAGGACTGAGCAGAGGAGTTGCTGCATTCGAAGATAAAGGAGTTGAGCTTTGCAGCTGGGAGGAAGGCTTCAGCTTGTTATCTTTCATAGGGAATTCAGCAGGTAGTAGGTTATAGGTTCCTGGGTTATAGTTCTTCTTGGTCTGTTCTGATCCTTTGGCCCAGAAGCCCGGGGTAGTCCCCCCTGCATGGACTGGGAATGTTACAGGGCAAAGCCAAATCCCTTGTTTAGGCACTGATTTTTCTATTTTCTTTTAAACCAGAGCATCTGTCTCTTTTCATGATGTCCTGCCCAGTTAATACCATCCAAAACAGACACTGAAAATCTGCAGCACCACCAGACACTAAGGAACAAAAGGGTTGTGTGTGTGTCCTGAAGCCATCAAAGGACTGTCATTCCCCCCAAGAGCTCGGGAAAAATGCAGGGCTTTCTTGCAAAGCTGCGATGCACTGGAAAGGGCTCCTGCTTTGCAAAAGAAAACTTGCCCCATCTCCTGATGTGGAACAGGGAAATGTCTCCTAGGGCAGCAAGGAATGACTTCTGAAAAAAAAAAAAAAAGAAAAGGAATTTATTTAGAAAGGGCTGGAAAATGTCACAAGACATAACAGTATTTACAGTCAGGCTGTTCTCAGCTTCCCAAGACCAGGGATGAGAGGCAGACAAATTAAAACGCTCTACGCGCAGCCATCTTTGCTGTATTTCTAAATGAGAGGAATCAGCAGAAATCTTACCTGGAAGTGTGCGCTGGCACAGCCTGAAGCCCACGATATGAAATTCAGATGAGCAGCGGAAGGGGCTGTCAAAACACGTAGGTGTTTCTGCATCTCAGTGAAGACTGACATTGCCCAGCACCAAAGCCAAAAATGATCCAGGGGAGCTGTGAACTTATGACCACCTGGACTGTCTGAAACATGGAGACTGTTTCTGTCCAAAAACAATGCCTTTTGCTTGTAAAGTATACATACTATTTTTTGCTGGCATATGCTTGACTGCGCAGTGAAGATGTGTTGTGCTACTTACGTCTATTATCCTTTAAGCCCCCGAGCATGTCCACTGCCAGTCATACATATCTCTGAGCAGGAGCGAACGTGGTCTGGCAGAGCACTTACATTTAATAAAGGATGGCTTTTCACACCAGGCTCACATGGGCTTGTCAGCATTTCCACAGCACTGGAGCACGCGTGGTGCTGTGGATGCCATGTGGCATTCCCATGGCTGTGGCATCTTTTAAAATCAGTCAAACGTGGCCTTGATATAATAGCCAGCAGCGAAGCTTGCGAAGGATTTTGCTGCTGAAGGGGTTTCAGTAGAAAAAACATGCTTCCCACAAAAACAGAACTTTGATTAAAAAACAAATTCCCATCAGGAAAAACATACCAATGTCTTTCATTTGGCGTTTAGTGAAACGTTTCATTTCTCAAATGGAATGGAAAAATTTCAGTTCAAGAGTAATTCATGTTTACTGCCTGAGAGCCTCCCCCTGAGCTGAGGACGTTTCTTGGCTTTGCTGCTGTGAAAGCGGCTGGGGCATGGCCTGGGCAGATCACCCAGTTCAAAGAGGACACGAAGCAGGAGGCATCATTACCTGTATGGGTGCAACTTGAGGCTGAACTGACTAAAACAAGCAGCGAAATGGAAATTCCAAATTTTGACCAGACTTAGTTATTAGTAAAGCCCTAAACACATTTGCAGAATAGTAATAATTTCAAACTCCCAGACAGAGAAACTGGTGTTTAGTTAGAATTATTTACACGTAGAGATGGGGGGGGGGGTGTGTGGGTATGAGTTTATAGTGGTAAAGAGCCCTTAACGCCGTAGGAGATCTACGTATAAGGACCTTGCAGTCTCTGGTAGGATTCCTCACCTAATGCTAACCTCTAGAAGGGAAACAAGAGGATGTTTTCCTTCACACTGCTAAGGGGAAAGCTACCCTGGAAAATTTTTAATTTTAGGTGTTGAAATTCAGCTATTTCCTGCATTATACATTTGTGTGACACATACATGACATAATTGAAACTTCTGGAAACTCTTATAAAATTAACCCCCCCTCCCAATGTCATACAAATTGGAAAGCTGTTTGGAAAGTTGTTTTAAATAGTGTGTGGGATGTGAAATTAATGTATGCATGTATAAAATCCTTGTTGGTGAGGCTGAGGGGTTAGGTGTTCCTCAGCCCAGCTATTTCTTGTTATGGTCAAATACTGCTTTACGCCAAGGCTCTATTTGTGTGGCTGAGATTTTGCCTATAAATCAGCAATAAAACAAGGCCTTTGGTGCAAATGAACATTTCTTCTTTGCTCGTTCCTGCCGACAAAATATTCGCCGCGATCCTTGCCTGAGTACATGACTAACTGTGCTCTTCAATTAGCCTGCTAATTAGACCTCCGGTATCTGTTTAGATTATTAATGGAGCCGAAAGACTTTTTAAAGAAACATTAGACATAGCTGAAAAGATAGCTTTGGGGGATGAAAGATACTGTAAGTGTGGGTCACGTCTTCTGCTTTTCTGTGTTGAGTTATGGAGATGTTTGTTCAGAAATCTGCTGTGCTGGGGGTCCGGTGGGGTGAAACAGCTCCCTGGGTGCATGGTACTGGTGCTGGTGGGAGGGGGATTTGATGGTAGAAGTAGTTTTTTCAGGAGGATCAGTCCTAGGTGGAAAAGAGGAGCATGTGGGAGAAGGAATCTACCATTAGGTAATATGCTAACAGGGAAACGGAGCGGGATATTTTAGAGCCCCATTTTAAAACAGAATGTTTCAGGTAATTCCAGCAAAAAGAAACGCTCCTTTTGGCTTAAACTAGTCGGAAAGGAAATGTTTTATTTTGATTTGCCACATGAAAAATTCAATTTCTTTGGGGAAAAAAAAAAAAAAAAAAAAAGGAGCATTTCCCATGACATAGTTTAGCTTTGTAGAAATGTTATTTTCTATCAGAAAAAAACAAATCCAGTAGAAAGTTCCCAGCTGGCTCCTGGTGCAACCTCTTCTGGCTGCTGGGGAGGAACAGTAGGACTGGCTTTTGCATCGTCCAAGGCTTGCCCTTTCCCTTTGATCAATGCTGATTCACTTCCTACCGGTGGGTGCTCTGCCACCTGGAACACTCAATTCCATGCATTTTCACTCATTGCTGTTTTTTGTTTTGGGGAAAGCTTTTAGCATCCCAGTGGGTATGGAGAAAGGCTCTTTTTACAAGTTCCCACTTGGCCTGAAATAAGTCTGGCTCTTCTTTTACAGGAGCTCATCCTGAAGGAAAAAAACAGCTTTTTCTGACCTGATGCCCCCAGAGTTATCTTTGTTTGGACTGCACAGTGTGTGCCTTTATCAGGCTTCAGGCAGACTGTCCCACCTCTGCTCACACATGTGACACAGGGCAGCAGGAGACATGTTCTGTGCTGAGCAAGGACAAACTGCCTGTTCATCACCAACAAAAAAGGAATTTCCTTCTTCAGTGACCCTCAAAGAAAAGGGTGGCTGTACCCCCAGTACAGCTGCTTCCTGGGTGGCATTTTCTCTCAGCACCCTGGGGCTCTCATGGGTTCCCAGGTGGGTTTGGGTGGTGGACACCACGCTCACAGGCAGTAGAAGAAAGGGGTTGGACATCAGCAGAAAGTCTTGGGCATGTTTGACACCTGTTTGACACTCCCTTGTCTTGTTCTTGTCTTCATGTGCTTGGGCTTGTGGTAGAAGTGAGCACCCACACCTTAGACCCCATGGTGGGTGCAGACCAAAGTCAAACACAGCTCCCAACATCAGCTCTATTCTGCGATTGGGGGGGTTTGTCTTCAATGGTCCTCTTGGAAGCAAATGTCCAGATGGGCTCTGCCCAGCCCACAGCCATGGACCTCGGCTGGTTGGCAGAACGAGTGGTCGTCTGGGTCCATCACTGATGTCACAGGAGGGAGAAGGGAGCCTGCAGCTGGGTCCTGCCAGAGCAGGATGCGGGTGACAAACGCATGAGCTCACCCAGCACAAAGCCTCTCTCAAGGCAGCATCAGCAGCCCAGCAGCAATATTTATTGGGCACAGCTCTAAGCTACGTTAAGCAAGCTGTCTGAGGGGCCCAAACTGTGTGGATGCAATCTTAAGTTGAGCAGTAAATGAAAACACAAAGAAGGTTGGAAAGTTTCAATCCAGCCTTGTTGGTTTGTTTTAATAAAAAAAAAAAAAAAAAAAAAACCCAAATCTTCTTATCAGCAGGCCACATATTTTCTTCCCAAACTCACATTTTTCTTCTACAGTGACAAGGTATTGTTAAAACAGAAAGAATCTGGTTTTGGTTTGGGTCAATGACGAACTGAGCTTTTGGGATTTATTTTCTTTCTTTGCTTAAAATTGCAATATTCTGGGGACCTGCTGCAGAGTGAGCCCCAAATAGCACCGGATCTAAATGAGGTTTGGAGAGTGCCAAGATCCCTGAAGGAGCATGAGATATTTCAGTGTTCAGATCTGAAGAGAAGTTCTGCCTTTGCGCCTCAGCCTTTACTTTTATTAGGCCAGGCTTTTCTGTGCTTATAATGAAGAAAAAATGACCAGGTTTTTGGCGGAGGAGGAGGGGGTGAAGGTATTAATAGAAACGTTTGGTCTGGCAAAATGTTCTGCAGTCTACTGGCATACTGTGAACTGTCTTAAGACCAAATAGGAAATAAATTACTTATTGGGGTGCCACTGAGGACTAACAGGAGGTCTGGTTGTTTAGGAGACCAATGGGACTGTCCCAAGGGCAGCTCTTATCGGGAAGGAGAGGCTATTACAGCAAACACTGGTTTCTTGTCAGTACAGAGTGCACATCCCTTGCAGCAAAATTAACAGTACAAATTGTCCTGGTCATGAATTGAAGGACACTGACCTGGGAGGTGGCATTTACAGTGCACAGCATCTCTCCAAGGCCTCTCTGAGAGAGATGTTGGGGCTTGTTTTGTCTGTGACTAACTAGCTTTCTCTTCTTTGAACCCTTCCTGAGGGTCCAGCAGCTTCACCCTGACTTCTTCTCTTTGACTTTATTTTTTCAGTTCAGAAATTCATGCTTCTGACCCCTTGTTATCAGTTTTATCAGAGATCATTTTCCCCAGGTTGTTCTGCATTGGGCAAGAACTTCACAACTCATGTCTGAATCAGCATGATGGCCAAAACACCAATTTAAACCCACATGTTTCCAAAACACCCTTTTTGTTTATCTCACTTCTGTGTTGCCTGTGTTACCCTCCTGTTCACAACTGGAAGGCTCTGTGCCAAAATACCTTGAGCAACTTTACGAAATGGTGCTTTTTAGAAGCAAGGTGTGATCTTAAGTGAACAAAAGCCAGATCTCAGGAAACATTCAGGCTCACATCTTTTACTGTAAATAACATGATTTTAAATTGAAATTAGTTTTGGTAAAAGATTATTAGTAGCAAGTTGAAAGAGTGAAGTATAAAAAAATCCCAGAAGTTTTGTTTGGCAATGTCTAATCAAACCTGCACTTTGCCCCAGCTCTCCCAGAGCAGTCTGTCGATGGACTTCAACCTGCAAAGAAACTTCTGTGGACAACACTTTTAGTTCCTATTTTTTAAGCTTGAAAAATAGGTTTGATTTGCAGGAAACATGCTGATATTTCAGCAATTATTTCACTTGAAGGTGGGTCCCTTTGTCAGCATTTGGGAGAATACAGGCAGTTTCAATTAATTTCCAAGATTTTTTTGGTGTTTTCCCCACTCCATGCTAAACAGAATTTTGCTGAGAGCTAGAATTGCTTCTCTGAGCCAGGTTGCAGATGGTTGATTCCCCTGACCAGTGCCATATAATGAAAGTAGTGTTTCTGTCCTTCTACCTTAGATTGCCCTACCCAAGCTGTAAGAAGGTGGCCTTTGGCGTGATCTCAGATCTGATTTATGCCCCCACGTCCACAGAGATAGGCTTTACCTGTTCTGCTTCCGCCTGGGAGCAACAACGCCAAGAAATATCTCCAAGCGTGAACCTTCCTGCACCAAAGAGTCAAACCAACATGTTCCTGGTTTGCAGAGCCCTTTGTAGAGCCTGGCAGCCCTTGCCCCCAGCAAGCGATGGCACAATGGCAGGAGCTTCATGTGGATGGTCTCGCCCTCCCTTCTACCCATGCAGTGCTGTGAGTTTCATGCAAAACCTCCTTTGCCCCTTGGTGAGGAACACCCACAGCAAACATCGGGCACGCGGGAGGGAGCAGGGCACGGCCCTGCCCTGGCATCTTTGACTTGAACTCAGGCTGCAGTGTGGCATGTCGCTGCCACAGGACTCACGTCTCCGGGGCCACACATGGAGTAGAGAGGAGGTAGGGCAGCTGCGGCTGCTGTTTCCCTTGGCAGAGGCACTGCCTACTTGGCCTCCCAATTGTCTGTGCACAAGAACTGCACGAGGCACACAGGGCTGGGAGAGCTGTCCCCCGTCAGCCGTGGGCACATAAATTAGCCGTGGAGATGCTGCATCTGGGCTCTCCTGGCATAACGTGGGCAGGAGCGCTTGCTCCAGGCTGTCATGTCCGTGCTGGATGGGATGCTTGCAGCTCTTGATGATCATGATCAGATGGAGACCTGGTGGAAACCTGCAGAGCTCACATGGTGAGAGCTGTGTTTGTTTACTCTGAGGCTGAATTCAGCCCTCAGCTGCTTGTTCCTCCTGTTGAACAGGATTGCATTGCTCTCTCCAAACACTGTAACTAGGTCAGCCTGAGGAGAGGGCCTTGTTCAACACTCCAGATGTCTATCTGTCTTTTTTTTTTCCTTGCTTTTTTTTTTTCTTTCTCCAAAGATGAATCTTTTATTTAAGCTCTCCCCAGAAGCCTGTAAAAAACAAAGACCTGGATGTGTTTCACAAACCCTAATCCTTTGCCTAAACACCTTTCAGCCACATATTTTAAATAGATCACCTCTGTGGCTAAAAAGAGATGTCTCTTTTTTAGCTTTGACTTGAGCACAAGTACTGACGAGGTGGTGTGGGTCCAGGCCATGAGCGGTCAGTAGGCTGCAGGCCCATATGAGGGGTTTGGATATGAAAGCAATTTTTTGCAACTCACTTAAGACGCAATTTCTCCCCTTTGGATGCATCTTGGGCTCTGAATCTGGGGATGGTCCTCCCATCCCCAGCTCTTTGGCCTTCCCTGGAGGTATGCCTGGTTTCTGCATTTGTGTGTGAACATGAAATGACTGGAGAGTAAGGATAGGGCCTCAGTTCAAAACCTGACCTCTGATGCTTCTCTAAATGTAATCTCTCTGCCTGTTCCCAAACCCTAAGCACCTCCAGTTGCATGTTCTGCTGATGAGAAAACCCTAAATCCCAGAGTGAGGGTCTGACAAAGGTGGAGGTCAGGAATGGGAGCCGGGTGGTGGTGGTGGATGAGCAAGGATGTTATGAAGTACATTCTTATAATGTAATCTGGCCAGTGAGAGGGAGAATGAATCAATGTCACCTTGAGTAAGCATGGAGATCAGCCTGGTCACATTCCTGAGATAGCTGTGTGAAGATCTGCAACTGTTATTCATGGGAGACTTAAAACAGAGTCCAGAAGCAAGGGTGTAACCCAGCCTCGGGAGCACTGGCAACATGAATAAGATCAAGGTCATCTCAGGAGGTTGCAAAAGAGAAGGTCAGATCTGGTTCAGCAAGTGCAGAGCAGCTCAGGTTAATTCCTCTGTCATGTCCATGTCTGTGAAAGCAACTGCCCTTGCTCAGCCTTGGCAGCGCAGTCTGCCCTGCAGAGCAGAGTCCCCTTTCTCCAGAGATCATCTGCTGGAAGATGGGCATGAGAAGAGCAGGATCTGCAGTAACTCTGGGAAAAGAGTGGTCTCTTTGTGCTCTGTGTGCGGTGCCAAGCACTTGCTTTGCAGCTAAACCTTCATGGTGCTGTTTTACTGGAGAACGCCTACTGTTTTAGCAAAGGGAATAGGGAGCAAGGGCTGGTACCTTCAAATGGCTTTTGGGGAACTGTATATTAGATAGCTTTGAACTGGAGCTCTCATGTGGCTTTAAAAGAAACAGGATTCACCTCGTCTCTGATAGGTGCCTAGGAAAGTCCCAGCCAAATGGCCATGGGGACTGACTACTTCATAATTTCTAAAACTTTTGCTCTTTCTGTGTAACATTTTCCGCCATGATGTGGCTGGAGGTGAGATACCGAGGGTGGGGTTGATCCGTAAGCAGGGTCCTAGGAGCTACTCTAAAGCTCACGGGTCCTGCTTAGGACAGGAAGACTTGGGCAGCAACCTCCACGTGGGTCCCTCCCATGAGGGCTACCAGTTAAAGCTGATGGTTCAGTCCCAGCTGAAAGGGCTGATCAATACCCTTTGCTCTGCTAATACAATGAAGTCCTCTCAGCCCCACTAAATGCTTCCAGAGTGCTTTGTTGCTTATGGGGGCAGGGGGAAAACCCAGCCCATTTCTAACTGTCACGTTCGAGTCTTGTGCAGGCAGAGATGCATTCCATATGGCGACGGGATCCGAGCTGCCCGGCTTGGCACAGCCAGGCAGTTGATGGGAAAACGATACATTTAATTGTATGGATGTCATAGTACTGGAGTAATTTTCTTAATCCTGGAGCTGGAAATAAATACAAAAAATAATGAATATACAGTTGGCTGGGGATGATTCAGAGTATTCATGCTTTCCTTCGTTGTGAGGAGTTGGAGGGCAAACATATGAAGGAGGTTCTCATTTTCAGGCTGAACAGGAATATCTGATCTGGTTGTAAGTTTGCTGGGTTGAGCGTATGGAGATGTCAGCCAGCTGAAAATTTGGCCCCATGTTATGAAATGGAATTCCAGAGTCTTTTCTTACTTTCAAGGAAGCACTTTTTGACGTGTGGAATTGGACTATAAAACCCAAGTGAGGGACAGCTGCCCTGGGCCCAGAGCTGATTCCTTCTGCTTGTGGTCAATGCAGTGCCTTTACTTTTCCCTGAAAATCCCATTTTTTTTTAATCAGCTCCTGCTACCTGCTGGAAATAGCTGCAGTGCATCCCACATAAGAGCCGCATCTTTCTGTTTTGCAGGCTTCTCCTCACGCTCTGTATGTCTGTGTTTGCTCCTACCCCTCCGCACACAGCACTGTAGCACCCATCTGCTGGGGTTATTCGCTGGCAGTGCCTATTCTTGGAGGCAGAGGACAGCGGGACAGTCTCACCATGGAGGTAGCTATGTATAGGTGGAAACCAAAGTCCATATGGTGGGGCGGGCACACTGCTGTACTTGTATACCATGAAGCAGTGCTTTGTGAGGGCACAGAGAAGAGTTTAGGCATGGGAACAGAGCTGTCAAATCCAGCATCTTATGTCTGACTACCAGTACCCAGCACTGCTGCACATTTGTTAAGAGTTTCCTAGACAGATGTGAGCTGTGGGGCTCGTGTCCAGCCTTTCTGGAGGCTGAAGTGCAGCCGGCACCGCTGTGATATACTTGTGGTAAGGCCAGCACTTACCAGAAGTGTTGGTTCTACCACAAACATACTGTTTGTTGGGTTTGCACTTGACTTGCTAGTCATCAGCCTGGATGGAAACCCTACACATCTGCTCCAATCAGGAATCCTGGAAAACCAGAAACACAGGTAACCCCCTCCCCTGCCCCAAATCTCTGTGGAGAAATGTCCAGGAAAACCTGAAAAAAATTAGTCTTCCCAAAACTTCTGCTTCTGCCAGACTAAGATGTAAAATTTCTAGCGAAAGCAGAAACGTGGTTGTCTGTAACCCACAGTCATTTCAGCTTGGTTTCTAATAGTGGTTTGTTTGAGCTCTAGAGTGTGAAGTTTAACTTTGCTTCCAAGCTGTTTATTACACTAAATACTCCTGATACTGTATCAACATCCTCCCCATGTTTTCTGTCTTGAGACAATTAATAACCTTGGCTCTTGCCAGCAGTGATAATAGAAATGGTTTGCTCTGACATAAGGCTGATTACTCTCAGGTCACTCCAAAGTGTCCTCTCTATCCGAGTGGATCAGGAGCTTACAAAAGGATGGGGAGGGAGGTTAAACATGCATCTCAGCCTGTGCTGTTATCTCCATGAGCTGCACTATTCATTATTCATATTCAGCCACAGACCTCACAAATCTGTGGCCCTGACAGTGGTCTGCATGTGCCTGGTCAAAATTAGGGCTAAATTTGGCACAGGGAGCAAGGCAACTGCTGCTGGGAGTGATTTGTCTCCTGCATGTCCCACTTTGAGAGGGCCCAGGGCTTCTGACAATAATATCAGTGACCCACCTTCTCTTCTGCTCCAAAACACTTCATATTCATCCACCTGGATTCATTCTGCTCTAGATCTTTGGGGCTGTTCCCTGGGAATAGTGAAGGACATGGCTCTCATCCATTCCCTTTAGGAAATCCTCCCATTTGGTACTGGTTCTATTAAATATTTCATTTTGCATTTTCATAGCTAGGCACTTATAGACATTAATTATTAAATGGCCACATTTCTTGAAATAAATGTATAGATAAAGACAGCTGGTGGTGTTTTCTAAAGGGGGTGTTCACTAATCAGGATACGCTGTTCTTACAACTTTCAAATAAAAATCTCAAAGTTCCCTTTTTTTGTTCAGTATTTTCAAAGCCTCGCTTTCTTGTTCAGTGCAGGGTGGCACCTTCAAAAACACTCAGTGTTGATCTGACCTTGTTCTCACTGCGGTCCCTAAGAAAATAGGGCTGAGCCATTTTGAAAGCTCTCCCTTCCCCCTGCCCCAACTCCAGTTCTTTAGCAATATTCCCAAGCTTTTAACTGCAGCTACATCAGGCCAGCAGGAAAATCTTGATTTTAGCCTCATTTCTATTAATTTGGAGCAATTCTGTAGCCTCAGCAGAGTTGCTCTGGAGGCACAAGGTGTATGAAGGCAAAGTATGATTTTCCTCATCTAACTAAGGATTTTTTTTGTCTTCATCCCTCTCCCGTCAGATGGTTTGCGTCAGGCTCAGGTCTCAGGTGACCAACACAGGAGTGGGTGGTGGGACAAGCACTGTTCAATGTAGGTGTGTGTGGATGTGTTTTTCATGTAGACGGAGGATAAGAGAAGGCTTGAGGTGGAGGGGACTCATCAGTGAGATGGGAAATTGCAGCGTGCCAGCATCAAACGGCAGGTGATCTGAATATTGCTCTCAAACACAAATTCCCTACTTAATCTTTGTGACTGCTGCGCTGTCTCTGTTTCGGGGGGTTGGGTGAACATTTGAGGCTCCTTCCTGTCTGGAATGGTTGGACCATGGCTCCCTCTATCATCAGCAGAGGGGGAGCTGCCCGGGTTGGCACAGCAGACAGTCTGACGCGGCCCCAGAGCACCAGCTGCAGTGTATATGTCACATACCACCATTAAGATATTTTTGCTTTGAAGAAAGGCGGCTTCACTTCTTCTTAATAATTGATATTACTCAGATCTTTGAAACTGAGAGAAAGCAAGCCAGCCTTGTGAACCTGCCTCCTCTCCAAGCTCAGTCTCTTCTCCTCCTGGTGACATTTCTCCTTCGTTCTCCAGCCAGCCTCACTGAATATGGACTTTATAACTGCAGAGATCTTGTACCTTGCAGTTGGAAAGAATGTGCATCTTTTGGGAGGGAATCAGGGCAGATCTTGGTGGCTGGAGGAGACCTCTCAAAAGCTTTCCTGGAATACCAAATTCACCCTGAGCAGTCAATCTCCCTTCATTAGTCCCAACAAGATCGAGCAGGACAGATTTGCTCATGGGTGGAGCTGGAAGAAAGTAATAAGCTCCTCTTAATGAAGAGAGCGCTTTGGTTTGCTGTGTCTGGCAGACTGTTTTCATCTTTTGTACTTCGGGTAGTTGGCATCCCGGGCAAGACTGAGGGACTTCAGTTTGGGAGTGGTAGGCATGCACTCAATTTGCTGCCTACCACTGGCAGAGGATCAAGGCTGGAATTTTCATTACACTTGCTTCGCCTGCCAGAAAGAAGAACTTTGATTTAATTCTGGTGGCTTCTTGTTCAATGCCAAGCTTGGAACGTGATGCTCTGATGTCTTCCAGCTTCTTAAAGTAACCACAATGTCCCGCCGAGGAAATATATATTTATACAACAGAGGAATTGCATTTAAGTATGGAGTCACTTTATTAACAGCAATTGCACGCCATGCTATAGGTGGATCCTATGGTTTGGAATATAAGACTGGCTCCTTTTGTAATCCTATGTACCAAGCCCTGATATGATCAGAAATTCATGATTCCTCAGTAACTATTCGTGGAAGGCTCATCTTGTTAAAAAGCAGTCACCATGTCGCTATCCCTGGAAGAGGATAAGGGATGCTAACAGAGCTGATCAAATACTTTCTGGCATAAACGTCCTTTAAGAAGTAAGATTGTGCTTTGGACAAGATGACATTTTCCTACAGAAAGCATCTGCTTGCCTCAAAATGTTGCTTTCTTGCCAAAAGAATACCTCAAAACCCAATTGTATTATTTTTTGGACAAAAATCCAAAAGCTTTGGGGTTTTGGCAACAGATTTTAAGTATTCCACTGAAAAAAAAAGTTTTTGTTTTCCAAAAACCAAGAAGCCCAAACATTTTTTTTTCTTTTTAGTTCTGTTTAAAAATGAAGGAAAAATGTGACCATATTTTCCATGTGGTGGAGGGGACCCTCTTTCAAACCAGCTCTAGATGCTTGCAAATAATGAGTGTTAGTGGGTATTTAACTACAGCAAAGTTCTGTCATAAATCATGTGCAAAGGCAGTAGCTGTTGCCATAAGGAGTTCAGTCAAAGAACAAACCTTTTTGCAGATTCATTGAATTTTGTTTTGGGTTAAAACTTTTTTGTTTCTCATACCAGTACCTGAGCAGTTACACTGTCTCCTGTTCCTCTCAGTGTCATCAGCAGAGGAATGAATGTAGGACTTTACACTAAAAGTGCTGTGTGGGGCGTGATGGGCTGGAGGGAACGTGGAGGAAGGGAGCCCATGAACCTGGAGTTGAAAATGAGAGAAGGAGGATGTGAAAAAGGGCCACACATTTAAAACAAGACTGAGGAGACAGGTCTTCAGTCCAAAGGTCTTCTGCCTTGGGTTATGGGAGGACATGTGGGAACCTGGCTAGAAGCTGGCTAGAAGATAACCTACAAGCTTTTGCTTCATTGCAGCTCTCTCTGAGATGGTTTGGGCTGATCCAATGTGGGAGAAACAGATGAAATAGGAGGTGGAAAGAAATTCTGAAAATGTTTGGGGCCATGAGGAGTTTCATTCTTGAAAGGGCTCACACATCACTTCCATTCATTTTGTATTGACTGTTATATTATACCACAATATTAATGTATTAATATATTAATAGAATGTCAACATTTATATATAATACAATTAGTGTTTTAATATAAAAGTCAAAATGAAATGAATCAACATGACATTTGAAACAAAATCTTTTGACGCTGTTGAAATGAAATAGCCTTATGGAAGAGGTTTTACCCATCCTACTCCCCCGTCCACTCCCACTTGGTTGCCAGCTGTTTCATTCCAGGGGTGGTGGTCAGACTTCATTCGGTCCAATGGTCACATTTCATAAGAGGGTCAGCTCAGTGCTGACTACATTTAGGACACTTTCTTTAGAGAAGAATGTGCAGCTTTCACTTGAACTTGATCTCAACTTACTAAACAAATAGATGTCTGTTTTTCTGTTTTCTCTGTTGAAGTATGGCTACCCTGTACCTCAGACAGGAGAGCAGGGAGTGCCTGGACTTCTTCCTATTAAATGCTGGTCCAAAAAGATCAAACACAACCTTATGCATGATTTCCTTTCTCTCCTGACCCTGTGTCCCTAATTTCTTCCCAAGTATTCCATTTGTATTTTCTTCGTTAAAATATCTCCTGTCTGTTGGTCCAGCCATATCTTCCGTTCACCATGAAATCCCATCTAGAAATCCCCTCTGAGTCTACAGGCCCATCCTGAAGTGTGTCTGTCCCCACCCCATGGTATAGACTCATACTTCTGACATTTCAGCAGCTATGAAATCACATGCCCTAGGCAACCCTTTAGCTCTGCTCTGGCTTTCCTTTCTTTTACTTTCTTCACTATTTGCACCATGAAGTGAAGTTTGTATTAATTTGTTCTGGTTAATAGAAAAATCGCATGCAGTCCAAACATGATTTTATTTTTCAAATGGTTCTTCCTGGGAAATGCAAAACAGGAAAGGATAAAGATCCCTTTCTTCCCCCCCCCCCCCCCCCCCCCCCCAAGAAACCAATATGGGGTATGTTACACTCTAGTCTTGCTGGATCGAAGGCTAGGGAACACAAAGAATTAAAGACCACTGTTCCATAGCAAAATAATAATATACAGATATAGATATATTTATATACATATGGTCATGTATATGTGTATTTATCAGGAGCCCAGCTCTCTTTTCATTTGCACTGGCTTTGTTCCACCACAAAAGCCCATGGGAATGAATCCAAAGGTATCATGGTGTACAGGACGAACTCCAGACTTGGCACTTATTTATGTTGACCATCCTGTAATTTCAACTGTTCTTCATGTTCTGCTCCCTACCCCCCCCCCCCCCCCCCCCCCGCCTTATTTAGGGATCTGGAACTGCATCCCTGTTTGGGATGTACCACAGGAGATTTGGGGTTATCACATTTCTGCATAACAGCAAATAGCCCCCATTGACCCTACGCAAGTAACAGCTAAGAGTGCACTTGAAAACAAGAGCATTGCTCTTAACACTATCTGCTCTGCTTAGTCCCTGTGGACATAATTTTTCACCAAATCCCAGTTCAGCTGGACACACCCTTAAAGTGTCCATCACATCATGTCCAGCACTTAATGAAAGATGTACAGAATCTTACCTACGGAGCATGAGATTCAGGCATTTGGCTCCTGAGGCTGCACATTTGTAAAACAGAGCTGTGGCCACCCCTGCCCTGGGAGCTCTGAAGCCAGTCTGGGGGCTGCAGGGCTTGCAGCGGCCTGAGGGACCCCTGAGTTTTGGGAACAGCACCCACCAGTGCCTGACACGTGAGAGGAGAGACCAGTATATCCAGGCACTCCAGCGCATGCAGGAAACATTTAATTTAATCCTTAATTCTGGCTGGAGAGGTCACTGCCTCCAGCCAGATTCTCCTGGAGATGCCCTCTTCTCTCTGGCTGGGAACATCAGACCTCCAGTGCACTGTCTTTAAGGCTGATTGATAGCTGCTGTGTGAAATAGCCATGTAACAGGAATGCACACAGGCTACACCCCAACCATACAGAGGTGGAGGAGCAGTTGTGATGCTTCTTGGAGGAGTCAAACTCATTGCCTGCAAGCTATACGGTGCAAGCACAGACATTTCCAGCTGGGAAACCCCAGACAACAGTACAATAAAAGTGCGTGTGAGCTCTCCTGCTCTGCTCTGCACCAGGAGCAAAATCCCCTTGGCATGGGCACAGTTTTCACTGAACTTTCCTATTTATTTGTATTAGGAGCACAATTTCTTCTAAGTCAAAGCTATTTGAGTGAGTCCCCAGATTTGTACTGTTCACCCCAAACTGATTATAATTACATTTGCATATATGATATACAGATATAGAGGGATTTAATCAAAATGTAGCTGCCAAGTGGAGACCCAGTGAGTGTATGTTCACCAGAAAATCATTATTAAAGATCTTCCAGGTTGGCAAACTACACTTCAGAATTAAAAGTGAGATTTTTCATTATCCCATTGAATATTTTCAGTTATTTCAGATGCAAGAGCCAAAAAAATAAATCAGTGCCAGCTTGCAGAAATATGAGTTGGTAGAATGGTTATTATTATTATTTATTGGATTGCAGGGAAGGATCTTGGGGGGTTTGTCTTGATGGGTGAGTTAGAGGAACACGAGCTCTGTAACAGGAGGGTGGAGGAAAAGGCATTCACATTCAAGACACTGCTCTGCTTTCTCTACTTCAGATTTAATTTCTGTAGAAGGAGAAATGGAGAAAAACCTGAATAGATCTCTACAATTGCAGCTGCAAACAGAAGGTTGTGGTTCAGATTCACTGTGTGGGGGATTGGAGGAGGAAGAGGAGAGTTGTACCAGTCCCTCAGCTCTCTGCTCAGTGCCAAACTGGGAGGGAGTGGCTGACCTCCACCTTACCTGTGGCAAAGAGGTGTTGATCCTCAGACAATACATGGGGCCACAGCAGGACCCTCGACATGGTTCTGTGGTAACACAACAGAGCAACTGCAGAGAGACAGATATGGTGCATTTCTTGCATCTTGCTTTTTGTTCAGGTATGTTGTATTTGCAGTACCTGGAAGTCCTCATGTCCTCACAATAGCTGGGGGACACGAGGGCAGAGGAGGGATGGTGGTAAGTGAACCCCTTGGTGAGACTAAATCAAGATAAATCAACGTTATGGTTTTACTTAAACACTTATTTGCCAAACCTCTCTCACCAGGGCTGCAATCAAAGAGAGAAATGAGGAAAATCCAGCAAAATGAGCAGAGTTCTCCATAGGACTGGGAGGAAATTGGGTGATTTTTATATGGACTCCGGTGTAGGTACATCTATTTATTAGAGCTAATTGTGCAGGACTGAGGTCACGGTGATGGCCTGACAGATGGACAGGTGGATGTATGGATATATGTGTCGATCTGAACATGCTAACAGAACACACAAACATGTGCTAACACACCTGCAAACATGATATGTGAATTCAGCTGTGGAAATTTTTAAGCAGTAACAAATATTATTTCACAGAGAAGATCATAGGGATAGAAGACTCTGGTAGGGGAGGTTGTTGATCCCCTTCACGAAAGATAATGAAGATCACAAGCATAGAAAGAGTAAGATAAACAAATGTGTAGAGTTGTCTCCAAACTAGGTTGAGACTAGAGTTGTACCATGGACCTTGCACAACAGCCTAAAATGTCTGAGAAGCAAATATTTCTCCCCAGCAGCGGTAAATCTTGCAGCACCAGATATTATGGCTACAAAAGGTCCATTACAAGTAGCACAGAAAATCCCTCTCTGTAGCACGCATTTCAGTGGCACCTTTTATGAAGTGAGATTCAGGAGGAGGTAGGCAGGAATACTTGCCCTCGATTAAACTAAGAAGTCAGATGAGCCAAAAGGCATGAAACTCCTAATTCTGCAGTACTGGAGGCTTCAGAAGGATTGCTTCACTTTGCTTCTCCCACTGTTTTTCATCCCTTCACACTTCTTCTAGGGCCCTGCCTGGCCAACCTGAGACAATCTTGCTTTGCTGATCTTAACAGTTAATCTTTAATTAAGCCATGGGCTGTTTTGGTCATTAATGTAATGTAGCAGGCAGGGAATAAAACCTCATAAAAACTCCATCCTACCTCTGATAGATCATGCTGAACCTCAGGGGAGCATCTGGGGAAATGGGTGCTCCATGGGAACGCCCATGGGGACAAGATTTCTTGGGAGTCTGACCCACCACCATGCTGCAGGTTTCCCACATCCCTCCTCAGGGAAGCTTTTCCTAGAGCTGGAGAGCAACTAGTTTGGTCAATTTGTGATTATTCAAGTAGGAGGTTTGTTGGGTACTAGCCAAAAGCTTATTGAATAAGAACTGCCTCAGAGGATTGTGGGGCAGACCCAAAGCTGAATGTAATTACCGGCTTATTTCTAAATTAATATTTTGTTAGGGGTTTGGGATAGAATTTACTTTCACTCACCCTCCCTCACTGCACACACCACTGATCTGGGTTTGTTCAGCCTTGGAGCGTGCTTCAGGTTTTACTGCATGTGTCTGAGATTGTTAAAACCTGTGAAAGTTGGGACCGTTTAAAATCAGAGCAAAAAAGGGGAGGAAAAATAGCTGGGAATGGGTGAACGTCATATAAATAGCAGTAAAACTGTTAAATCTATTTGCATTTCACACCCAATAATTTTAGACTCCACCTCAAGAGCACTGCTTGAAAGTCAGCACTTTTAATTGTCCAGTAAATTTCCTTTCAGACAGCTGCTTCATAAACTGCCATTGCCTGCACAGTGAGAAAAAACAGATAACTGATTTATCTTAGGATGGAGACCAAAATGGTCATTTGTGTGTCACTAGTTCCCCCCTCTGTTTCACTTAAATCAGCGCGTGAGGGCATTTGGTTATGGCTCTGCAATCTGTCCTCAGACGCTCAGCACCAACCTGCACATCTGAGATGTCACTTGGCCACCATAACCTGGAAGGGTCCCTGGAAGGTCCGTAGCCCACCCTGCCCGCTGACCCTGCCATGAGCTCACTGTGCCCTGCTGCACCAGTAAATCACTCTCTGCTGGGCAGGGAATATGCAGGCTTTGGAACACGCGGCCATAAAATAATGGCTTATAATTCAATCAGAGCTCAGGAAAATCTGCTGAGTTATGTCACATCTATTTAGCTTGACATTGGTTTCTTGGAGGTCTAAGAACATGGCCAAAGGAGAATTGAGCTGCTTTTTTTGTTTGGTGGTTTGTCTTGGGTTTTTGGGGGTTTCTTGGGTTTTTTGTTTTGAGTTTTTCTAAGTGCCCTTTTTTATTTTGGAGGAAAAAAAAAAAAAAGGAGAAAATGAATTCTGGCCATATTTTTTTATGGAATTGCTACAGGAGCTGTAGGACTGTTCAATGTCCTCAAAAATGGGCACAGAAAGGACCACTCTGTTTTGATTTTTGCAACAGTTTCAAAGAAAGCTGACTCTGACCACTACTGCTTCTTACGTCCCGTTTCAGGCTTTATGGACTCGTATCTCTTGTTTTTGGAAAGGTCCGTTTCTTCCTTCCTCTTTCTTTTCCTTTCTCATTGTCTTGTCTGTCTCTGCTACTGCTGTCTTTCCTCTGTTCCTGTTGAAGCAGACCACTGCACTGCTGTGCACCTCAGGGATGACACGTTGTCACAAATTCTCCAGTTATCCAGTGATGAGCACCAATAACTGGACTGTAGCGCAAGGCAAAAATTAAATCTGATCTGCAAAAGGAAACGTAACCAAATGGGGAAAATAACCTTTTGGCTATTCCAGTGAGAGAAGTTTCATCTGAAATCTCCATGACTTTCATGAAGATCTCAGGAAGTTCTTTATCTCCAGCATTTGGGGTTGTGTTTAGGCTTTTGTTTGATTTCCTCAAATTTTAAAGATTCAGAAGAACAAATGGCAGCAATAGCTTTATATCAGATGCAGGATAAGTTTCCTCAGTGCCAAACCTTAACTCACCAAAATGGATGGGAAAGTAGGCAATCTTTAGCACCAGGGGCTGAGGGCACGGTTTGGGGCTCCCACCCAGCTGCTCCATTCTCATCTCTCCCCACACAGAACCCAACCACAACCACAGCTACTAGTTTTATTCCAAGTGGTTGTATCTTCGGATCACTGTGGGTGAAGGGTAAAACCTGCTGCCTGGAGACTCCCGTCAGACAGAAATGATTGCACACCATGGTCCAGGACAGGGGGCATAATGGTGGGTCAAGGCCAGTGTAAGTGGCCTCAAGCACCTTCCCAAGGTGAGAAAGTGAAGCAATAGGAAGCAATGGGACTGGGAGTGCAAAGGCTGGGAGGGAGATCCTGCAAGTGAGCTCTGTGAAGAGAAAATGGCTGCAGAAGGTGAGGAGAGAGGCCAGAGGATCATTGACCAGGTGAGAAAGACCATGATTTAGGGATCCTTCCCCTACCATGGACATGCTCCGGTTTTTGTTTTGTTGCTTTTTCTTCATTCATTACATCTATGGAAAAAAAAAAAAAAATATATATATATAAAAGAAAGGTATACCTTTATAGAGCACGGTTGTCCTGTTTCTCCCCAGAGGCTGGTTAGGTGGAAAATCAGTTAAAGAAAAAAAATAAAAGAGTACAGATACTCACATTCTTGATAAAAACATCTTGCATGGTCTCCTCTGGGCGTCTTTCCCTGCTGTTGGAGATAAGAGCTCGCTCCCATATAAACACATAAGCACGCACATACCTGCACGCATCTGAAAGAGGCCACTGGGACTGTGAGCAGGTCTGTAGGCAGTTTCCTGCAATCTGTGCATCTGACCTGCCTTTGCCCTGCAGTCACAGCTGCAACAGCAAAATGTGTGTGTGTGTATGTGTGTCTGCATGGTGGTAATTCTGCCAAGTGCTTGCTTTTTTTTTTTTAAATCTGCTGCTTAATAATTACTGCTTCCTTATTCATTTTAAAAGGTCCTGTGTGATCACAAATAGATTTATTTACCAGCTATTGTTTAGATAGGTACAGTAAAGTAACCACCAGCCTCATCTATTGATGCATATGCTTTTTCATGGATTTAATAGTCTTATTTCTCCATAATGAATGAGTCCTCCAGTGGGAAATAAATTGAAATGCCAGTTTGGGGATCAATCAGTGCACATATGCAGCCTCTATAATGGGAAGTTCATGTTCTGTAGTGAAGGTATTTTTCTGGAATGGCTTGACTGCACTTTGTTACCACATGTTTGGGCTCTGTACAGGTCTAGAAGAAATGGATTAATAGAAAAAATCAGAGCTGAAAGAAAAATTAATAGAAATATGCATGGCCCTGGATGATAAAGATGCAGGTTTCCATTGCCCTGCATTTTTGAGACATTTCCTTCACGAGAAAATAACTGAAATTCAGTGCCGAAGTGGAGCCCTTTCTGTCTTCAAATAAGAGGAGTCCTGGTCAAGGCTCAGTACTGATGTTTATGGAGTCCACTGAAACACTGTGTGCTTTCAGCTGAGCAGTTGACCAAACATCTGCAGGACCAGACCACATTCCCAGAGGAGCAATTAAACCAAAATTAGAGGATGGCACTTCAAGACCTGTTGGATGCACAGCAGATGAGAACTTACTGCAGGCTGCAGGTCATGATGAATCCATCATCCTCCCCTGGGCTGGCTGAGAGGCTGCACTGAGTAGGCCTGGGGGAACGTGGCTTTATTCCCAGGGTGCTCTCTAGGCCTGGTCCAAAGCTCTTTTGAATCAATGAGGTTTCCTTTTTGTCTTCATCGGTTTGCATTAAGGGTCCAGTAGGAGCAGAGCTAAAGGAGTTCGGTATCAACAGCCTAGAGAGAGCTTCAGTCTGAGTCTGGGTGCCTTTGCCTTCCTTGGAGCAGAGACTTGTCCTTGGGGTAGGGTTCATTCCATGTAACTAATCTCACCTAGCCTGGCCTTCCTCTGGAGTCAACAAAGAGGGATGAGCAAGAGGAGAGGGCAGTTCCCCTCTCCAGATGATCCTAAATCCATTCCAAAGCCTCAGGGGTGCTGCCAGCCCTCGCCCAGTACTGCTCTTGCAGCTGGTGAGGAGCACAGATGTTATTGCAAGTGTCAGCTGCAAATGTGATCTTAATATAAGGAGGGAAAGAATATGTTAAAAGGTAATTTGCCATAAAATATGTCCAAGTCCCTTTTTTGCTTTTACAAGGGGTTTTTAACTGGGTAGGTTGAAGTGGTTTGCGGCAATAACGGGTCTGTCGTAGGTGTGATAGATATCACTTTACTGATGGTAAAACGATATGAATCAGGCTTGTCTGCCAGCGTGATTACCTAATTGTAGCGGGAGAGTTCAGCAAGGCCACGGCAGTTGCTGTGATTAGACAGAATCTGTGGGTTATTCCACTCCTGAGCCTTATCACTCAGGTTTCAAGGCTCGGGAGAAATATGTCAGGGCAGCTGTCGGGGATTGAATGAACCGTCCCCGGCAGTGGGCGATTCTCCTTCCAGTGCTGAGGTGAATACCCTTGAAAAGATGAAGTATTAAAAAGCGTGGTGCCTGGGAAAGGGAGGGGCGGGAGCAGGATGAATGGTAAGAGCTCTTATTGCGGCTTCGGTAATATTGATCTTGTCATTAATAATGTGATGAACCTTAAGTGAAATTCAAGTGTCAGTGCCAAGGCAGGTTATTTCTGTCATAAATGGCACATCAGGCAACTTGAGAACAGTGATATTAAGAGGGATGGAGAGGAGAAGGGGAGAAGGAGACAGCGTTTCTCGGGAGCCTGTGCTTTGCGGGTGCGAGAGAGGCGGTTTCGCCTCAGGGTGCGAGTTCAGGGGAAGTTCAGTGCTTCTCCAAATTGGAGAACTCTCAGTGAAACCCTACAAATTCAACAAGCCCCCTTATTTTCCAACAAGTAATTGCAGCATCTCTTGCAAGGCTGCACGCAGATCTCTCCCTCCCTTGCACCCAGGCTCTGAGAATCTCATGCAGCCTTCCCCACTTCTTTCCATTTCCCACATTTCTCATTTTTATTGTCATTTTCCTTGACTCCTGGGAGTTATTTTCAAATATTGCAAAATTAAGATTTTTTTTTTTCCATCCCTGAAAAATGTTCAGGTTTCTTTCTCTCTTGAAAAAGAACCTAATGTTTCTTTTGAAGGTGGTATTTTTTGACAACATATTTCTCTGCATAGCTGACAGCTCTGTTCCCACAGCATGAGATGATATTTTTCCAGGTAGGGGCCTGAAGACTCTCTAAGAGGATAATTTTGACTCCTAAATGGAGATGAGACCTGCCTATCTAGCAGTGCTGTAAGTCCTCCAGGTCCTCATGCCTGTTTGGATCACCAGGTAACAGAATCTGCCTTTCTGTAGCTTGGAGTAGGGTCAAGCCTAGGGTTTTCCAGTGAAGGGCTTAAAGACCTTCCCTCCGTGTGCACACAGAAAAAAAATGTCTTTCAATATATTTCAAATTCCTGTTTTTCAGCTGTTGAATTTTAGCTTTTATTTACCAGAAGGGCAGAAGGCCATTTTTAGCCAAGGTTTGGGAAGTGGACAATACAATGAGTTATTTGCTCTAATAGCTGTGCTACTTAACACTTTTGCTGATTTTGGATGTCTTAAAACACATTTGTATTGTTTATAGCCCTGCCTTCAGCACCCAGCTGGGGACGCGACCTCAGGCTGTGGGCATCTCTTCTGCATCTCCCAAAAAATTCTTACCAGCCTCGACAGTATCCTGTTAGCATATTTCATTCCCTTCCTCTGAAAATCAAGCCTTGTTGGTCAAAAGATAAGGAACTGGGGATAAGTAGTTGGGTAGTTAAGAAGACCCAGGGTGGATTTGGTATCTCGGGATACCTCGGGCATTGCTAGTGACTGACTACGTGAAGGGGACTGAATTCTCTCATGGTATTTTGCTGTTCACTGAAAAATGTGTACAGGTCATTGGCATCCCAAATCTTATGTTTAATCTTTTTTCCCATTGCAAACCTTCCTAAAGGCTTTTGCTATGCAGCATTTTATCTTTCTTCTGAAGGTTTTTGGAGGACATGGGAGACCTCTAACATTTCAGATGCTTTAAAAATGCACTCTGGACCATGCAGATTATAACCTTAAAATTTCCTTCCTGTAGCAAATTTCTTCTGTTTTAGCATTCAATGAAGCTACTCAGCTTGCTTTTTTTTTGGTCTGAATGGGACACAGAGAAATGTAGATATGTGCTCCAGATAAGATGTTGATACAATGCAAACACACTACAGAGGAAATCCTGGCAGGGTCAGGTTCCCTCCTTAGATTGTATCTTTGCAGTGGGTTGCTCAGCATGGTAACTCAATCTTATTTAAGAGTTCCCTTCAAACCAAGGTGATGCTGTTTTCCAAAGCATTAAAAAGCTGGAGCTAATTATATCTTTATTTCCTTAAACGTCCAGAATATTGCACATATATTTCAGGAAATGGCATGACCTGATTTACAAACATATCACCACATGTGCAGTGTCCATGAAAGCAATTTCATAAGCATTTCTTTTCTGCTTCCAGCTCACTGCCTATATTTTCAGCAGGGCTTGGTTAAAAGATGCTACCACAAAACTATCCTTTGTGTTGCTTTCCTCCAGGAACGCCAAGCAGTCCTAGACATCTGTCGCCTGGATAATGGGTCTCTTTAGAGAGCTTTGAGACCAGCAACCCAGGAGAGGTTTGAAGTGGAGCCTGGCTGGAGAGTATCTGCCAATGAGGACGGAAGAGATCTCAGAAAAACAGTCTGGGCATGGGACTGGAGAGGGACCATTTCACAGCTAGATGTTGTCCTCTGGGATTTGGAGAGGAGAAGTTCAGCAATCCACACATTACTGTTGGGCAGGAGTAATGTGGTGGGGGAAGAACAAGGGAGAGCAGTGAGCTATACAAAATAAAGCTGCTATCTTTAGCATCAGCACTGTAGATTTGCTATTCCAGAGCTGGATAAAGAGACTGAGATCAACAAAATGATGCATGAATCATCTCTATAAGCCTAAACTACTGTTAGGACCTGTCATAGCCCCCTGGTCAGGACAGCAGTGCATGATTCAGACAGTTTCTTGCCCAGAAGATCCAGTCTCTCTCTCCCCACGTAAACAGGGAGCATCTAAAACAGTCCTCAACAACAAGTGGATCAAACTGCCATCTTTTTTTTCCATTCAATGTACTGGAAGCTGGCAGCTCTGGGTGCCAGTGGGTGTGACTTGGCCATCACCATCCTCAACTTGGGTATTAGACTGTGTGGTGTGAACATGGCATAGAATTGCTAAATCTGGACAATCTCCTTCATGACTCAAAGTCTTACAGTTGTGTGATGGAATAAATGCTCCAGGAAGGATGGCAGTGTCCCACTCAGGTAACCTTCTCAGAGGAAGTCCCTTGCTAGGCACTGCTTCCTGAGAAGGAGCAGAAGGAAGGTGTGGGAGTGAGTTTACAGCTCCATGTAACAGTGGATCAGAAAAATGTTCTGTTATCTCATATCCAGGCAGTTCTGATCATTGAAAAAGATTCCTCTTGAAACCCCTTAGGCTCATGAAGACACTGTGACTAGTTCAGGTCTTGATGCATTTCCAAACTTGACACCCCAATGCTTAAGTTTTCTATCGTACTTCAGCAGCCAAAACTGTGGCCAAATATCTCTGTGGGCACAAAAAGGGGAGGCTGGGATGAGGGAGGACACCTCTCACAGTCTGGTTTGGAAGGAATCAGTTTGTGGTTTGGCACCATCTCTGGATTTGCCCTTCCAGGTTTCTCATTGCCCATGGGCATCATCAGGAGTCACAAGTCTCCCACACTTCAAGCTCAGTGCTGGACACCCGAAATATCTACAGCCCCAAATACTGTGTTGCAAACTGATGGCCAAGTTTCCTGTTCCCTATGGACTCGCTGCAACTTGTCCTCCTGCAGCTTCTCCTGCATGATGGCCAGGATGCTCGCAGGTTTGCTGTCCTGGAGATGGGCTGTCTCTTCATGTGGTGCTTCCAGCGGGAAGCTCAGAAAACCTCTGCGACACACGTGGCTGCCAGGATTTATGGTTTGCTAGAGGTATGACCACCAGCAACATGCTTGCTGGAGGGGAGGAGTGAACAAGCTGTCCTGCCAGGGCTTTGTCATCACTCCTGGGTATATTTTGGAGGTTTGCATCATCATGACCCGATACGTGGTGCTCCTTCGCATCCCAGACTGATAACAAAGGGGCACTGAGAAACTACAACGTGATTTATCAAACACAGTGGCTTGGACACAATCTTCTGCTTTGTGAATAACCCAGTAGCTTCAGCATGCCTTGTCCTGCCTCAGATACAGCTGAGAGTGCTCAGATTTGGGAATTCTCCCCAGAGAACAAGCAGCACCCAGGTAGTGCTCACCTGATTGCATGCGATCCAGCACCGGGGGCTGCTGCCTGTCCCTCTGCCCTCTCTCACCCTTTGTCCCCCCAGGGTCTTGCATCTCCTCTTAGAGCTGCTCTGCTTTGCACAAAGTGCCTAACAGTCTGCGCCAGGCATTTACCTGTTGCGACTTAAGTGTGGCTGCACGATTTCCCTGTTTCCAGCAGACTAAGACCAAGTTTGACTGATGGTGGTTGTAGCAGTCCTTCAGGAATTGTATTCCTAACCACATTTCTTTAAAGGCTTTCTGCCAAGCACCTCCAAGGTCTTGCGAAGGCAGGAAGCAGCATGCACCACCCTACCTCAAAAAACCAGAATATTTGGGTAAACTGTAGCTTAGAACAATGGGATTTGGCTGTGTGTAGAAATTATATATTTGACATGAAGGGCATTGCTGTTCCCACATGGGTATGGATAACCCCAGCCAGGCACACAAGGCTCAAAAGCAGCAAGTGATTAACTACAGACTTGGAAGATTTTCTGCCTTTAATGTAACTCACACTGAATTATTGTTATTTGTTGCCTGGTTTCTAAGAGTCTACATTTGTCTCATGTTTTTTGACTTTCTCCTTCCAGTCTCCAGGGATGGAAAACAGAGAGCTGTGACTCGGTCCATCCCTTGATGGCGAGAGGGGATCCACGTTGTGATTCTGGGACTGGGCATTTTCAAAAAAACCTCTAAATATTACAAGAGTGAGGATAAAAGTCTGAGATGAGCTCTCACAAGTCTCATAATTTTGCTGTTTGCCTCCAGTCTTCAGCTCCTGGAGCCTTGCCATTAGGTGAAAGCACTAATTTTCATGTTTTTATTGAATATATTTCTGTCACGGTGGTGGAGACAGCACGTGCAGGGTAGGGCCAGCTGATACCACCCTCCATTATAAAGCCTGAAGCAAGTTAAATGAACCAATAACATACGTATCTGCTTGAGCTCCCTATTTAGGAGCTTTTATAGCCCCTCCTAAAGGCAGAGTCTGATCCCTTTGTGTTCTTAATATGGGTCCTACTGGCCTAAAACCTGTGTTTCAGCATTGGTGCTTGTGCTCTGGTGAGATTTGGGCAGGCACCCATCACACCACTTGTCTTGCCATGGGACGGGGTGCTGGTGAGGTGCATTGCATCCTCCTCCTTCTCCTCCTCCTTCTCCTCCTCCTCACAGCGAGGCTGCAGGCTCCAGGTGTTTGGAGTTGGGATTGCTCTGCAGCCACCCTCAGTGCTGCACTCATTAGTGGTAAAATTTACCCCCCACTAGAAACATAACCAAATGTAATCAAATAAATAATATTCCCTTTCTCCCTCCCAAGCATTCTCTTACAAAAAAGTCACCACCTTTAAAAAAACAATTTAAAAAAATCAAATCAGCTGCTCTCTCCAAGCAAAGCTGGTGTTTATTGCCTGGCCAGGGATGACAAAACCCTTCCCTTTTTTTTTAATCAACATGAAAAACGCCCCTACCCTACCCACCAGCTCAGCCTCCCATCCGTGACAGCCCCCTTCCCACTCCCAGACAGGCAACAGATTTCAATTTAGCTTTGAGCGAGGGAAGCTCAATTGGGTTATTAAATTTCACACACTAATTGACACGCCTGCCGTAAAATATAACTTGCACAAACACAATTTATACTAATGACACAGGGGGTGAAGCTTTCTGCTTCCAGTGCCCCTCTCCGTTCCCTCTCCCACAGCTCCCATGGGAACCCAGCTTAATTGCACCTTCAGCGCAGGGGCGGTTAGCAGGGGTGGGAGGTTAAAGAGAAATAAATACTGAAACACTGATGGGATGTTTCCTGTTTCAGCAGCGAGGGGTGTGCAAGCGGTGGGGTGTGCAGGTTTCGGCGCGTCCTCCTCTTCCCAGCGCCGCTGGATGCGCACAGGGACACCTCCCCGGCACGCCAGCCTTCCACTTAATAAATCCTTAATGGCAACAGATTAACCTCAGCCGGGTCCCCTGGCATGAGTTAACCACTGATGTTTTACAGATAGGTTTCTGCAGTCCTGTTTGGAGATCTTAATTTCCGTGTGACAGACAGGCTGGCAGCTGCCCATCACCATATGAATGCTCATCCTTCACCTCCTATTTCTGTTGGGGAAAACCCCGAGACAAACAAATTTGCACCCAGGCGTTTCCCTCTGCTGCTCCATCGCCGAGCTTTGGAGACACAACGCTCACGGCATGGTTTTCCTCCAGTTTTCCCTCGTGACAGCTAACTGGATAAAAGCAATCTGACGAAGTGACTGGCAGTGCCCTGTGCAGGCAGGTGGTCCAAACATGCGGGCAGGGGCCGATGCCGACGAGGCTCCTGGGAGCAGCAGTGCTGGCTCCTCTGTGTTCCCAAAATTGCTTTCCCACAAAAGTTTTTATTTCTCATGGAAGATGTTTTTAAATAATTTATGACAGAATCTTAGCAATGCCTAGCAGTTTAGCTGATCCCGTTCTGTAGTTTCCCTAACAATTTAAAATAAACACTCTTTTTTAATATATAAAGAAATAATTTTTAAATTCTACTTTTTCCGAATATGTGCACTTCTCACATTTTTAATTCCACTCTCCAGGCCCAGGGTCCTGATGGACAAGGAATGGAGCTGGCACCCATAGTAAGGGGATACTACTGTAGTAAGGCCATATTCCAGTAAGAAATGGGGCTGCACAGCTGATTTTAGATAGCTGCTGGAGCTGCATATCCGGGCTGTAGTAGGCTATAGCATGACATCTTTGCATAAGTTATGCCATCCTTCTGAAGCAAAAATCAAGTGACTCACAGAGCCATGGTCTAATTTTAGCTGTGTCTGAATCACAGTGTCAGAATTCAAAATTTGTTGCATGGGACAGTGACTAGGAAAAATTTGAGTCACTTAAGTGTCTTTCTCCTGCATGTCTTTTCATGCAAAGACCTTTCTGAATATACACGTAAACAACAGTTTGGAGGGCCAGGGAAGGTATAGGCATACCTCCATGCTCTTCATGCCTTTTTGTTTCTGACCTTCAATGAAAAGAAGCCAGGAATTTATGGGGGAGAAATAATCCAAAATATCCAGGCTGGACCTAGCAGTGATTTAAATCTGAAACTTGTACTCAAGAGGAAAAAATGTTGGGGTTCTTCTTGTCATAAGGCAATACTCAGCATCTGAAGGACACAAACCCATGGGAGGACAAACATCTCACCATTCCTGTACTGCCATATGCCCGTTCACAGCCGCCAACCTGGGGCTGGTCCAGCAGCAAACCTGAAACTCAGCTGGGCACTGGGTCCTGACTGACCTGGGCATGGCCCCATTTTCTGGAGGGAGCAACTGAATTCAGCCAGACATCATCCCTTTTGCCCACCCAGGGAGAAGGCAAGGCTTGGACCCTGCTGCCTCAGCCACTCATTAATGTAGAGCATGGATTTCATTACACTGATTGCTCAATTCTGTTATTAACAAGGCATAAATCTCCACATTAGTTGCTCCCAGCCTTCAGGTCACAACCTTTGGGAGAGGTCAGCAGCGGATGCCCAGCCCAGGTCATGGCCCTCAACCCATTACCTGTCCCGTTAGCTGGGGCTGCAGAGGTGGGCTGGGGGCCAGATACTGGGGCTGGCTACTCCCTTTACACCCATTTCCAGATTTTCTTTACACATTACTCTGCTGGAGCTTTTTAGACTTTCCCAGTCAGGACTGTGATCCTGTGGTCACGACATCACAGTCCTTAGGAGGGTCTCGGGGACAGATGCACAGAAATTAGTCTGGCCACCTTCACCAAAATCATGCCTTCCACCCTCAGAGCCTCCCAAAACCTCACTGCTCCTTCAGTGCCCCCGAAGAAATGGGAATTAATACAAACACAGAGAGACGACAGGTACCTGCCACCAGCCTATTTCTTCCTCTTGCTTTTCCTTCCACCTTCCTTCTTCCCTGTTGCCTTTTCCCCTTCTTTTGCTCTGAACCCAGCACTGGATCAAGTCATGTTCCCCACAGATTTTATTATCAATCCGAGGAGGCAGCAAACAGCTATTGAACTTCATGCACTGCTCATATTCCCCCTCCAATCACGTCCCTCCCAGGCTGAAGGGCCCCAGCTGCCAGCACAGCCCATCTCACACCTCGCAGACCCCGCTAGCTCACACCTCTGCTTCTTTCCTATGGTGGTGTGTGTTGCTGACAGTACAGACTAATCCAAAGAGGATCTTGCACTGTAGCCCTTAAGAGGGGAAAATATTCAGGGCTAGAAAAGTCTTGTTTCCTCCTGCAATGCTCTGAATTTCTTTCAGTAGGTAGATCTGGGTGTGCTGTGTCATTGGCAACGCCGGCAGCTACCCCGGAGAGCAAACAAGGACACGTGCAATGGCCATGTTGAGTTATGGCACGTTACCGGGTCACAGCTTTGAACGGCTCTGCTGCTCTGTGGGATTGGAGTCCCCCCTGTTAGCACGGCTGCTCCAGGGCACCGCTGCTCACACTAAGCACAAAAGCTCTACACCACACCAACTCTGTTTAGTCTTTGCAGTTTTTTTGGCACCCGGTGGGGGAGGAAGGGTAGGGGGACCAGGTGGCATCCATCCAAAATCGGTAAGCATTTCATTTTTGTCTTTATGGGCATTTTGTCAAGCATAACTGCAGACAGTAACTCTACAAACAGTAATTAGCCACAAGCTGTGGGCAATGTTAAAGTGCTTGCCCCCTAACCCGCTGGTACACGGGAAACCCGAGATGCTGCTAATAGGTTTTCAGCAGCTGAGTCCATTTCTGGCCCAAATCTATTTGACATGGCTCTCAGATAACGCTGTTGATTATTTTCCTGAGCACTCAGCAAACACTTCCTGTTGTGTGAGTCTGGACTGGAAGCACAAACAAACAGAAAGGCGGGCGGGGAGCTGGTGAAATCGATACCTTGTCCCGTCAGCAGGCATTGGTGTCAACTAGAAATGCAGCTATGAAGCAGCATAATTAATTACCTAAAATGCAAGGCAAGCTGACAGTCCTAATTAATACAGGGAGTGACAGTCTGGAGGTCCCTGTACTGCCCACTCCATTTTCTCAGGGCTTGTGAAATATGGGGGGATCATCCCTCCTGCCTTCCAGGTGGCCAGATGGGAGAGCACGGGGCTCCCCTGGATCAATAGTTCATCCTGGCCATGCCCTGCAGCAGCTGCTCTGGAGAAAGGAGCAGCAGGACCGGGTGGTTACAGCATTAACGTCCTCCCTCCCCTGCTCCATCCACACGGAATTTTCCTCTTTCCTCCCTAGGAACGAAATTTTGATTCATGGCCCAAAATGAGAGCATCCAGCACCGTTTCCAAAGAGGTCATCTTCTGAGTCTTCCCTCTTTTATAACTCTGGTTGCTCAAGTTACTCCTATAAAGGGAGCATCTGATGTTGTCACACAGGGCTTTCGGTCATACCTTGTAGCAGTGAGTACCACAGGGAAACTATTTCCTGGGAAAGTGTCTGACCAACAGTTCGCTCTCCAAATTCAGACTCTCAATCTGTATGTCTCTGTGCTGGGGTGAGCTCTGGAGCCCACACAGGGTGTTGTGCTGGTGGGGATTGCTGGGGTATGGAGCTGGGATGGCCGGATCCCTCCTGGCCCACAGGCACAGTAAGCCAGTCACTAAGGTCGATCTGAATGGATGCTCTGACCTTGCCCAAGTCTATTTGTGGCTCTCACCCTTCACGTTTGATCCTGCCCCATCAAAGCTGCCAGGAGCATCACATACAGGGGCTCATGACTGACTCCTCTGAGCACAGGATCAGTCCCAGGAGGGGGAGGCTTGGCGTTTCTTTTTGACAGTTAAATATGTTGTCTGTGCTGGTCCTGTTTCATGCTTTCCTTTTAAATACTTTTTTTAAGGTTGCATTTCAAGGGATTACCCTCCAGAGCTGACAGACAGACAGGTCTGTCAGTCTGTCTGCTTAGCACTCTATCTTTTCTGCAAATACCCTTGCTCTATAGCATGTGAGCCAGGGATTAAATGCACAGAAAGAAACAATTCACTGTGACTTGGCCTGTAAAGTCTTTTGAAAGTTAAGTTATGGCTGTTAAATGTTAACACCATATAATGCCTGTCTTTATCGTATCTTTGCAATAAAGTGATGACATGGCTCTATTATGAGCTAGTCACATAGAAGCTCCCAAACCTACAGTATTGTAATGGCATTTAATCTCCTTTCCAAGTGCCTGAGATTTTCACACAGGCTTTGTCTGCAGCATTTCTCTGGGATCGCTGAGTGCTCACACTATGGCGAAGACGTTTTAAAGAGAAAAGATGAAATCGTCAAGTCCACCCCCAGCTGTGCGAGGCCTGGGAAACCTCACACTTTCCCTCAGCCACCACAATGCCGTGCCTGCCTTGCCTCTGCCACGCTACCTGTCCTTTTCCCATCCTCAAGGACAAGTGCAAAGTTGCTTATCAGCCTGTAAATCAGCTGTGGTAATAAAACGCTGGCATCCAGAGCAATAGCTTTTGTACTAATGTACTGCTTTGCAATTGCTGTGCATATCCAACATATTAATGACACAAATTCATTACAATAAATGAAGACACTGACTGGCCAGGGGCCAGAGTCGACTAAGGACAAAAAAAAAAAAAAAGGTTGCTTTTGCTCCTGCCAGTTGGCAAGTTTGTGATGCAAAGCTGAATGTGTTGGATACAGAATGAGTGATGGGAAGAAGTGACTGCTAAATATAGTAGTCATGGTGCCAGGGATCTGGGGAGTGAGAAGGGAGGCTGCTTCCTATGTGACCAGTGAGTGGACGTGATTTCCAGGTGAAATTAAGGAGGCAAATGGCTTCATCAGCAGAGTGACGGATTATGTAAACCGACTCACAGTTTTCAGGTAAGAGAAACCGTTTGCTAATGTGGAGGACTCATTACAACCTGGAGAGGTGGGATTCTGTTGATTTATCTATTTCTCCCTTTCTTTGTCTCTCTACTTTTGCATCCACTTCACTCCATTTACTGGTCTAGCTGTGCCTCTGTCACTCCATGTGCTGCTCTTTCTATTGGTGGTCTTGATCTATGTATTGACAGTGGATACAGAAATTATTGAATGCCTCAGATAATTTATTGTGAGAGATTTAAAAATCTTTATGTTTAGTTTAGCAAAGGAAGTGCAATGCAATATGTACCAGATCAAAGACAAGACACTTAATACTGTTTAATTTAGTAACAAGAGCCAATGCCTTCTAATTAAAATTAGAGCTATTCAAATAAGAAATAAGGCATAAAATTTTAAGGATGAGGAAAATTAACCATTGGAACAAGCGATCAAGTGAACACATGGATTCTGTTGCTTGCAAACAAAATCTTCATCATTCTTGAAGTGAAATTATAATCAGCTACATATTATTAAGTTAAAAGCTGAAGTAACTCAATATTTTATAACCCTTGTTCTACAGGCTCATATCAGGTGATATAACCTCCTGGATGTGTGCTCTGCTGGCAGCTGCATATGAACTGCTGAATCCAGCCTGCGAGTACATCTATGTACAGAGCATTGGCCCCAGTCGTGTCTTGGAAATCGGGCAGTTGTGTAGGAGAGATTCTGGTTTGGAAATGTGTGGTTTGGACTTGGGGCTGGACAAAATGGACTTGGTTTCTCCCTCTCCCTCCTTTCTCTCTGGAAGTGTGGGGCACGGAGGGTGCAGTATGGTGATAGGGGGTGCTCACCTACCCGTGTTGCTCCATCTAGCAAATGAATTCATGTTGAGAGAGAGAAGAACATGCAATTAATGATGGACATAAGCCAGTAAGGAACTACTCAAAAAAACTCCTACTCCTGATGTTCCATCAGAAAATGTCTCTACGCGCACAGTGAGATGGCAGAAACGTTTAGTTCTGCAACTTGTGCTTTGCAATAATGTTGTATAGATGGATGACAGAGGCAGGGAGGCCTGTCCTCAGCCCACCTGCTCCTCCTGGACCAGCAGCTGCCTGAGGTGCGACCACATCAGCTGCAGGGCTCTGAGCTCTCTCTGCCCTCACTGCGGATGTGCCCAGGGTCCTTATGGCAAAGCCTCAAACTGCCCTCCAGCGTGCTGTGACAGCACTCACAGGTGTTACAAGTTTCTGACCAGCATGGCAGCACAGGTTGATGAAAGCAGAAAATGTCTTGCCATGCCATGGAGGGAGGTTATCCCCACGCAGGCCTGCAAGATCTTGCATGTTTGAACGTTCTTCTGCAACCGTGTATTTTTTACAAAGACTGCAGATAGGAGTCAAACTCCTTGGCTGTTTTAGTTAGGAAACACCTTTTTTTTACCACCTCCTGATAGCAGATTCTTTTCTTTTGCCAAGGGGAATATAAATAAAACGTCCCACACTAGGGCAGATGTTGAGCTGTTTCCTGACACAGCTCTGCTGGGACTCCTACGCCGCGCTCCCAAGCACCCATTCATTTAAATACTGCAAGGCAAGAGCAGTTGTAGGAGACAGAAAGTTTCTGTTCAGACCAACAAGGCAATTGAAGACCTTCCCTGCACAAAACGCCAGCGTGCATTCATGCTTCAGAGGGTCTTCAGAGTTTGCTACAAATTTAGTGGCAAATTCAGCTAGAATGAAGGTTGATTAAAGCTCCCAGATAATTACTCGTTTAGCTGCAGAGCGTGTGCTCGAGGAGAAGTGTTGCAAAGCTTTCTAAAGACTGGAAAGCCCAATGCCTGAGCCAGAGCTGCCAAGTGAACGGATGTGCCAAGTGGAGCACCGTAATGATATCAGTAACAGTAATTATACAGAGAGGGAAGCAAACACTTACCCCATACAACTGCAAATCTGCTACAGCCTTGTGCAACTGTATCTCTGTGCCTGTGCCTCTAATGGGAGCTTGGCTGCGGCTGAATTTACAAGTGGACTCTTTCTTAGGCTCCTGTGTTTAAGTTTACCCTTCCCTCCTCCCTCGGCTCTCGGTTATTTAGCTAAGGGCTTACTGGCAGTGGCGTGAATCGGGGGCTCGCTCTGCCGAAGTGACGACCCCTCACTCTGCGTGAGCTGAGCATCCGTCCCCAGGTGTTTGGAAAATAAACTGTGCAACAGGGTGGGCTGAGAGCCGGGATGCTGAGACAAAGCTGTGCACGGCGGGGATGGGGGCCAGGCTGAGCGCTGCCTCCCCACCTGCCCTTTGCTGAGGCCGGTGGCTGAATCCGCTCTGACCTGGGACCAAGCTCTTTGAAGGACAATGCTAAATGCAGGGTTGATTTAGTGAGGAAACAAAGTTTTCTGCACCCATAACTTTGGGACCCCTCAGCTAACTTCACACAGATGTGGCAGGGGTGCTGAGGTGTCAGTGAGCATTCAGATCCTACAAGTTAGGCTCAAACCAAGGGCTTCCTGAAGGAGTGAGGCTCAGGCTGACATCTCAGGATCTCAGCAAAGAAACTGTGAGTGAGGACGGGCACAGCTCAGTCTGGCTCCAGTAGGTATTTTAGCTCCGTGTACAGCCCATTATTTTAAGAATAGCTTCTGATGTGGGGTGCAAAGCATCGCTTACCCGCACTATTAAGGTGACAAACTCCTAAAGGAGTGCCCATGCCAACAGTTCATGCATCTGCCGTGATTCAGTGCTTTGGCTCCCAAATGCGTGGGGCAAAACAGAGATCAATTTGGCTGCTGGCAGCCCCCTCTCACCTTACTCCCCCCCAAACCCCCATGGGGCACACAGGCAGCCATCCCAAAGGAAGAACTGCCCTGGTACTGTGGGATTAGATGGGTGGAGTAATTGTCCTAGGCACCGTGTCATTATCTACAATTTCCAGGCCATCACAAATAGCATTTAGGGTCATTTCCCTCCTATCAGAGGGGAGCTGGGGGATGCAGGGGGCTAAGCCAAGCATCAGGCCATGCTGCAGACCTCTGAGAGGGGCTGACTCTATTAGCACACAAATTGCAGACTTTCAGAAGCTCTCTTCTGAAAGGCCCCTAAATACACTGAACTCTAACTAGGCAGTTAAACATTTTAATCTGTCACCCAGACACGCTTGTTGGTACTGTGTGAGTTTGTATGTAAGCTTGTCCACACCCTAAGTCCCGTATTTGTCTAAAAGTCAAATACAAGTCAGTTTTGACATTGTATGCTGAGCCGAGTCCTGCTATTTAATTTGTCTCTATCTCTCTGTCCTTCTGCTAAGTTCAACCTCTCTTTAACTGATGAGGTCTTTAATGCCCAATACACTGGGATATAAATGCCGACCAAGTAAAAAGCAGATGAAGTTTCTGGTTATAGAAAAACTGCCTAAACATCAGTACCTGCTAAGATAATTGGCTCCATTAGGTAATTTGGCTGCATTCATGGCCCATTATTTTAAGAATAGCTCCTGATGTAGGGGGCAAAGCATCCTTTACCTCTGCTACTAAGGTGATGCATTCTTAAAAATGGGGTGCAATGGAATGAATATGCAGTGATTTGGGAGTGCAGGGACTAAGTCCCTATGCTGAAAGTTTGGGGTTTTTTTCCCCCTAAAACCTGTGGGTAGTTTCAGAGCTGAAAAAGATCTCTATTGTAGAGTGCATTAATCCTTTCTGGAGAGTTTCAGCTCCCTTCCCTGACTCTAGGAAGCTGGGAATGTTAGATAAAATGAAGCAACGTATTTGCTTGTGAGCTACTCTGTACAGTGAGGAGGCTGCAGTACAGGCAAGGCAAGGAAAAGGCAGGTGAGTCCCCAGGTGAGCAGAGCTTCAGCTTTGGCTGATCATTTGATTCAGTCACTTCTCGGGTGCAAACCTACAACATGAGTGGAAGCTCATTTAATTGGGAAGAGGGAAAGCCCAGCCCTTCTGGGCAGGGTAGCTGTTGCTATCAACAGAGCTGTGGTGATTGAACTTTACTAATGACTGGGTTTTCCTTTGAGGGCTTTCTGGAGGCTTCTCAATGAGATTTCTGTGCTTCCATCGGAGCCAGTTTTTGGCTTTCCACAGAATAAAGGAAGCCTTCCCCTGGTGTAATGAGTGTTTACCCGGGGGTGCTGATACTGTCAGAGTCTGTCACTGTAGGATCAAAACCAGAACTGCACAGCCTCTGATAAAAAGGCCAGATGTGCCACTTTAATTAATGCAATTTGCTAAACACTGGAACAATTAAGTGCAATGCGATAGCGCAGTAATCTTTGGGGCCAGGAAGCGCCGTCCCCAAGGCATCCCCAGCTGTTCCAGCTTTCTTTTCTACTCTGCCATTTTCATAGATGTAGAAACTTAAAGGATTTGCTGGGGACCCACATCATCAAATAAAGAAGGAAGCTGAAGGCATGCAGATGAACACAAAAAGTTAGGGCCCGTGTACCTGCAGGTGGTTGGGACGAGGATCTGTTATGTGAATGGGGACAGTTCAGATACACCCAGGGGCACACGTACAACCCAACACAAATACAGCCCCTCGTGAGCTCCAAGAGACACAAACAAACATGTGTATAGGAGCTGAGACTATCAAATAACCCAGACAGAGCAAACACGTACCCAGGGTGTTGCACAAACACCCTGTAACACATTCCCACACACCTCTAACACCGTGCAGGCATCAACACCAGACTGGGCATGGACCCTTGCCCCTTCCCCTCCCCAAACACACGGCCTTGGCCCTCCCTGCCTACTTCCCAGCATGGTAGCCTAGGCATGTTCCCTGTTACTTCTGGGTAAATTCATGCAAGAAACAGAAGAGTTCCAAAGCTTCTCTTTTAGACACGTAAATCCTCTGGGGCTTTCCTACCTAAGAACTGCAGGAAGTAAAAAAGAAATACAATAATGAGGGGAAAACGAAGAAGTTTCTTTAAAAGCCCACAGGTTTCAGGGAAAGTGATGGGAAATTAGAAACATGTGATAGATGGGCTAATTTCGCTAACTGACAACCCAGACAGCTCGATGCAAAAAAAAAAAATAATGTTTGGGTTTGAATTGTGTTCCCCCCCCCTCCGCATCGTAGGTAAGCCCAGAGTTGTGTGTGTGTGTGTGTATGCACACCTTTGGTTGGGAAGATGTTGCTTTTATGTTGTAATGCACACACGTCTCTCTACCATCCACTAACAAAACTGTCTGGAAAAGGGAAAATGCAATTAGAAAAGTATTATGAACAAACTTCTGATTTTTTCAGGTTTACACTAGCCCAGTTTTCCATCTCTCCCTGAATGCCCACATCATCCAGGTATCAAACTGTTTTACTCTATTTAGCGGGGAAGTTCTTCTATGTCAGAACAGTAAATTGTGGTGGGAAAAATGGGGGAAAAATAGTGAAAAAAGGAGTTTCTTCCTAAATTTCACAGTAAATGCAGAGCCAGCACCTCTGGAGCAAGGCAGTTGCAGAGGTTATTTGTGTCTGGTACCACTGAGGACTTGGCTGATTTGGAGAAACAGTGTGAAAACGTGGTCAGACTCCACAGTGCTGTGCCACAGCACTGGGATCTGAGGTTGAGCAGCACCCTTTTGTGTCCTGCCTCTGTTGCCGTGGGAGCAGGAAGGTTAACAGCAGACTTAGATGATATTTCCAAGGCAATGGATTTTTTTATACCCTTCCCATAAAAAGCAAATTCTGCTCAACTAAGTTGTTTTGCAAATTCATGTTGAAGGATCTTCATGAGAATATATGGGTTAAAGATCCCTTTCCCTATCCCTGCACGTTTTCTGTGCTCTCAAGCAATACAGTGCTTTTCAGGGATGTGTTTTCAGTGGGACATGATGCATTTTTTCAGTTCAAAATGGAATCTGATTTCCAGACGTACTTAAGTCCAGTTAAATAAGACCCCACTCATGCACCCACATGACCTAAATAAAATGGAACATTTTGTATGCCCTGAACCACTTCTTTTGCCAAAGAAAGTGAAAAAAAATATAATCTCTTATTTTATATAGGACAAGTACACCATTTCACTAACTCCAGCATAATGCAAATACTGTCTCAGCCCATATCAGTGATGTAGAAGAGAGGAGTCTTGTCCACCCTTGCCAGAATGCCATCAACCCAGAATCAAACCCAGCAAGAAAGCTCTGAATTTGTGGCACTTATTTAGCAAAATACCTACACTTTTGTTTGGTTTTTTGTTTTCTTCATCTTTTTTTGCAGCATTTTTAAGCTGAGGACAATTTAAAAGCATCACAGTGAAGATGAGATGGAGCATTGCCCTCTTCCAGCCTGCTCAGAGAAGGGAATGTTCTTGCTAACTTAAATGTGTCTTTAAATATGGACAACTGATTGGGACTGCTGAGAAATCTTAAAAAAAAAAAAAAGAAGAAAAGGAGAAAAAAAAGAAGTTCCTGAGAAGCTTGGTGAAGGAATGTCAGCCCTATCACCACTTCTAGCAAAGTACAAATGAGAATGACAAAAGGGCATAATTAGGTCTTGGGAAGCAGCATGGGCTGTCTGGGGAGAAAGAGACAGAACAGCATCAAGGTAGAACATTTCATGAAAAAATCATGTGAAAATCAAAATGTCTGTGGCTGACACTCACCTGCAGAGAACGATTACTGCCATCCTCGGAGAGCAACATCCTGGGAAGAGGGTGGTGATGAGGTGAGTGACCTGTCCCATGATCATGTCTTGCCCGTGAAGAAGACCTGTCACACCACACCAGAAGGAAATTAAAGCACTAGGTGATGATCAGTTTGGGACACATCTGCCGTCACCTCTGTGAGGAGACAGGGTGCTGTGAAGATTATGCATCACACAGGTCCTGCCTGATGTCAAAGGCCTTGGGGTGGCCCCAAATCACTGCTAAGGAAAAGCACATGAGTTCACAGGCGCAGCAGTGTCTGGTTGGTGGCATCTGGACTTTAGATGGGGCAGTGGCTCCCAGCCTGCCTGTAGTCTGTGTTGTGGCCTTTTCCCAGCCTATTTCTGGAAGTATATATGATTACACTGATGTGATCCTTTGGAATAATTTTACTTGGATGCATGTCCCTGTCCTATGCACAAAGGTGTGAGACTCATATAAAAGCTTCTGCATTAGGTGAAGATTCAGGGAGAGGTAAGGCTGTACCATAGCTCTATAACTGCTCAGAAATGGGCCCTTTTAGGATGAAAACAGTTCTGAGCATGTTCTTGAATTCTGAGTGGCACGTTGGAGGCTGGGATTTATGATGAGTGAACCGATAAATCAAGCTGGATGGTAGCTGTCACTTTATTACAAATGTGATACAGGTCTTATTGTTTCCCCAGTCCAGAGGGGACCATCCAGCTTGATCATCACCTTTAGGGTTCAAAGGCTGAATTGTCCTTCCCCACCTCCCAGGAATGTCCACAAGACACAGCTTCAGAAGCCATCTAGCCTAGTAGTTTGGAGTCCCTCCAGGAGAATGAGCTTTTGAAGGAAAGATGGAGGCACAGGTAGGCATGTCCAGCCATGGGTGGATGTGCCCTCAGCTAGCCTGTTGGACTGAACTTTTGGGAGGACCTGGCTGGAGGAGACCCTTGCTTCTCACTTCACAGCAGGGCTGGTCTTCAGAGAGGACTAAAGTACCTCTGTGCACACCAAGAAACAGAGCCTTGATTCTACCAACTGCAAAGAGCAGTTTGTGGACCCAGCAGCAGGGACTAAGCAGAGAGGCTGGGGTGCCATGTTGGACTTAGGTATGGAAATTCCTCTGAGGCACCTCAATCTTCTTTTGCATATGGCTTTAAGCATCTTTGAAAATAGGAGGTGAGGTCCTAGGACACTTACTTACATTAAAAGGCCCTTTTGGACCAGAATGATTGTTTTGTTGACAGAAACAGTGAACGTCTGTCTTGTGAAGGCAACAGTTTGTCTGTGTGTGTGTTTGCACATGCATACCCACACGTGTATTTTGCTGCATAACTCAGAGCCAAACCCCCAAGCTGACTTTGACAGTCTAAATTTGCAAATCCTTTCCTATACCACCACACTAGTTTCAGGGAAATGTTACCTTTCAAGTAGGGATAGGAAATTAAAAGAAATTAATATGCTACTCAGCAAGATTAATTAATTCGCTAATGTGCATACATCACTTAGGAATGGTAAAGCCCTAGATAACTTTTTATGTCTGAGGAAATATGGTCTGAAGTGGTTCAATTCCAGCCCAGTAAAACTAGCATTCATTAGGGAAGCTGATTTGGAGAGTAAGGTGCAGAGAGGGAAGCGGTGCCAGCGGCTACCTGGTAGTCACGAGATGGAACAAGAAAGCTGCCGTCTCCAGGATGAAGGACTTGAGGTTACAAGATCATAAAACACGGGAGTCCATAAAGTTTCTGAGTTCTGAAGGCATGCTTTAAAAGTTAATATCGTGCAGTATCAGTGCCATAACAAGAAGTCACCTAGAGCCATTTATTATTCATTGAGAGTCACCCTCACTATACATATACCAAAAGTCCTTTAATGTCTCAGGTATGTTCCTCTTATCTAAAGGAGATTTACAGGAATATTATTGCATCTTAAGGAAACGCCAATCAATTATTTTAACACCAATTTCTGCCATTTTAATAACTCTCCCAAGGCACAGACTGACCATATTTAACGGTGTAGCTGTTAAGCTTCAAGAGATGTCATTTCCCCCTTCGTAATTGGACATCGTGTCAGTCATGCTGTCGATAGCGGCTGTATAATACAACTGTACTTGTATGTTAAATTGCCATGTATTTCATATTATAGCCCTGTGTTATGCCTCTAAACATCCTCTGGAAACCTTTTTACATGCTCTTCTGTACAGAGGACTGGCTTGGCATGAAATTCATTGTTTCAATTTTAACTAAAGAGAATCAGGTGCTGACATTCTCCTGAAGTACAGTAGAGGCTGGGTGCTTCATTGCTTTGAGCTCTGAAAAATCATTCTCCTCTTCAAAATGGATATGTAGCTCTCAATGCTTTTCAATTACAGCTGACTGTCTTCTCTTGGTTGTTTAAAATGGATTGGTTTCTTTTTTTCAAACAAACCAATACATTATATTAAAAACTCTAAAGAAATTACCCTTAGGTGACTTTGAAAATCCAACAAATATTTCATAGTGATTCTTTAGGAGGCACCTTGTGTCTCTGAGATATACTTTACCATTTGATTCCTAACAGTATCCATCTATCCCTACATTTATCTCATGCATCAATGGAACAGCTCTTTCCTTAACAACCACTTCTGCATGCTGCCTCCTCCAGCACCCCTTTGCCTCTTCCTTGTTATTCATTAACAAATTAATCCTGCTCTCCTGGATAGACGGATTTCATTCCTGGCACCGCTGACCAGATGTAAAGTGGCAAGTGGAGTGAATGATGGCACCTCTCCTTCTCCTTCAATGAAAATGCTCTTTAGAGCAAAGAAAAACTCTCTACCAACCCTGTGACACTGATCTGGTTTGACTATGAGACTGGTAAGAGCACTCACCACAGCAGAATGGTCTGTGCAAGAAAGCCAGGCTGAGACATGGCAGTTGCGGGTCTTCAAAAATGAGGTGGTGTGTTACATCGCTGCTGAAGTGAGTGACCATCAGTGATGGACACTTTCAGCCTTCTTCACATGTCTAGCCCATGCTCTGCTGCTCTCCTTGCTTATCCTGACACTCTAACCTTGACCTTTGCTGAAATTTAAGGCTAGGGGTTTTCTCCTCCATGGGCAGAGATATAGATGATTTGGTCTTTCTCTATTTTAGGACTGCCTTTAATCACATTTACTTGTTGCTTTGAACTATCACACTTTCCCCATACCTTGTTTTTGAGGTGAAGTGCCCCAAACTGGAGACACCCTGACTAGTATTGAGCAGACTAGAGGCAGGTACTGCCTCTTCCTGTAAGGGGTGCAGCATCCAGCAGGAGTGGGAGCTCAGCCTGGGCTGGTGATCTTGCTTGTGCCCAGAGAATGCCCCAAGCAAAGAGTTAGCAAACAGCACACAAACCTTTAGAGGTTCACACCCATGGGGTGGGTGGTATTCATTTCCAGGCCAGGCTTTGCAGAACCAGGGAAAATGCAATCAAAGCTAAGTGTAATGCTTCATTCAAACTCTGCAGCTGACTACATTCTACTGATACATAAAATGACTGCAGGAAAGGAACCTAACAGCTGTTTGCACAATTGTAGATAAGGTGTCACTGCCTCCCTTCGAAAGCAAAAGGTGTTTTTCCTGTGAGTTGTATCTAGTGAATAAAATTCTAGGAAATTTTAGAAAAAAAAAGAGGGAGAGAAACATCTGCCTTTGGAAGTTGCAGCATGCTTTGGGCTGGATGCTTTGGGCCGTATAAAGTTGTGTAGCTCCACTAACTTCAAAAAAAGAGCAGGCTGGTTTACCAGAGCTGAGCATCTGAGCTTTCTGATTGAAAATAATCAGTGAGCAGGATCTGCAAGCAGAGTTAGATGAGTTGCTTTTCTAGCTGAGATTTTACAGAAGTCTTTTCAGCTGAGAGGAATTAAAGCGGGACACCGAGGTCTTTCAAGTAAAAGCTTACTGAGCACAGACCTGGCAGTGGTTACCTTCTGCAACCAGCGTTCAGCTTCCCAGCATTTCCCTATCTGCACAGCGTTGCAGAACAGCAAAGCAAGAAAGATGCTTCTGCTCTTCAAAGAGCCTTTTTTTCTGCTTGATTCAGTACTTTTAAGATGGTGGTTATAGTGTATCTATATAGGCACCTTCTGCAATGTGAGAGTTTGATATTCAAAGGAGAAAGGGTGCTGCCTTTCTCAGACTTAATGGTGTAGAAGGAATTGGCCAGAGCCTTGGATAACAGGGAGGGTGGAGAAAGGGTAAACAGTTTTTGGAAATTCCTCCTTAATTGTTTTTCTACTCAATTATTCAATATTTTGAAGCTAAAAATATTAAAATCAGAATGGAAAAAAAATATAATCAGTCTCCTAGAGAGTGGAGGAGAGGAGGAGATGTGTAATATTTACTATCAAAATTTAGAATTTCAAAAATTTGATGAAATGTGAAATATGTGACATACCTTCAACCAACTCTTAGAATAGAAAGAACAGTAAAATCCCTTCTTGAACAGATGCAGATGGTATCTCTTAGCTACTGCGACTGTTCTTTTCAGTGTCAAAAATTATCTGGGTATGGAGCTTTTCTGCATTTTTCTGGATATAGACTCTTATCTTTAGAATCCCACTCTAAATCCTGAGCTGGAAGGTCTCCCAGGGTGACCAAACCAGATGTCCTGATTGGAGAAATAAGAACTGATTTCTGCTTCTGTGGATCCCCAAGTCTCCATTAAAATGAGAGTATCAACTAAAATATCAAACCATGCAGAACGTACCAAACCAGTAGAAATTTTGCTATTTCTCTTATTTTCAGTGAATTTAATTGTCCATGGATTTCAGGAAAGCAGGGGGACACTTCCAAAGCCTTTCAACTTTGTTGTGAAATTTGTTCTACTCCTGAAACAAATCCTGCTGTGCTGAGCTACTAGTCTGAGACCTTTCATGTCTCTCTAGACTTGGGAAACTGGCAAAGCTTATGGCGTTCTTGGAAAGACATTGCAATGCCTAGAACACGTCAGGTGGGAGAAGTTCTTTCTGTGCTGGATGATTCTGCAACATCTACAGGCAAACAGATGAACAAATGGATGGACCCTGTGCAGACATGTTTGTTTGGTTTCCTTTCACTGTTCCTGGGTTTGGAACCTCTTTTTTTTGGATGAGTTAATGTGTTGTACCAAAGTCATGTCTTGCACTAGTAACATTTCCCTGTAGAGAATTACAGTCCTTGGACTCTTCCCTCCTTCCTCCTCCTTCGGGAGAGTGCTCAGCTGGCAGGACCAAACCACTCTCTTTATTGATATAATCAAGATGCTGCAGTCACGCTGACATTGCAACACCTGGGATGAATATTCACATTTGTGTGATGTTATTAACTTACCCCACTGGCTGGAAATGCTCTGGAGAGCTGTTCACAGGTCTGGGTTTTGGTCAATAACAGTGGCTAGATTGTATGCTCAGCAAGTTACCTGCCAACCCAACACTCTTGTCACAGTCCAGCTCATTAATTATCCTATGAACATTGGACAGTGTCTTTCCCATTTAAAATGTAGGTACTGCCTGTAAACAATCACAACACAGCCATATTTGTGCCATATTTTCTCCTATTTGCTCAAAGCAGGTCTTGACTCCCATCAGCTGATCTAACCCATCCTTTCAGAATTCCAGATGAGATGGGCATATATGGAGGGGAGATACCCTAGTGCAGTTAGCATAGCACAGCAATGAAAACCCAAGAGCCTGCTAAGCCAGACTCTTTATTGGCAGCAATGCCCTGGTTCATCCATTGCATTACCCTGAGCTGAGTCATTTTGCGCTTGTACTGAGAGCAGAATATGGCCCAGTGAGAGCAGTGCATGCTCTGCCAAGGACATCACTCAGCCACTGACCTTGATGTGGGATTTCTCTGTGCTTAGGGAAGCAGTCACATGTAAGAATCAGCAATGAATCTCCTTATTCTTTAACTAAATTAGTGTCAAAGAAATTGGGTTTTGGGGGCCCCCTCCAAAGGCTTGCTAACCCCCCTCATCTCTGCCTTTAATACATCAAGGGCAGAAATAGGAGACCTGAAGAAACAGAAAATTTTAACTACTCACCTTTTCACTCAGTTTTCCTTTCCTCCCTCTAAAGACAGTCTGGGTGTCTGGGACACCCTCCTCTTCATTTCTGTTTTACCTTCCCCTTTAGCCGTGGGAGGACAGATGCCCATGGAAAGAATAAACAGGAAGGGCCAGACCTGCCTCTGGTGTAAACCACTGCTGTTCCCTGGAGTTAACAGTTGCAAATCCTGCCCTGTGTCTGCACAACAAGCCTTCAGACAGAAGAAACAGCCTGAAGCACAGTGTGCTGAAACACCCTCTGACACCCTCTGACCAACCTGGCTGCAGACCAGCAGGAAAAAACAAGGGACTTTTGTTCTGAGAATTTTAATTCAGCTTTCCTGGAACCATGGTAAAGGGCTGTTTCCTTGGGGCCAAACATGGGTGTCTTTTAGATCCCAGCAAGAGGCTGGGAGAAATCATTATTCAGCCTTAGCTTTCACCTTTTTCATGACCCAAAACCCAACAAGACAACAAATGGTCTCCCCTTGGCTTGCCCAGATGCACAGTCCGTATAGAGTACTCCGAGCAAAGCGCTGCTGCTGAGTGGTGGGACCATCCACCATACAGCCAGGATGAGGGACCATCCTCCTTACAGCCAGAAGGAGAATTTTACTTTACAACCTGGCATAATTCACATCTGGGCCAAGAGGTCTGGGTGGCTCTTGAGCAAATACCAGCTTATGTCTGAAAGATGGTTCTGGTTCGCTAAATTAGGAACAGCTTCCAGTGAATCTAGGGCAGATTGATGGTTTTGGTGTAAATTTATGTCTCTGAGCCATTTCAAGCAGCAGCTATTTTGGATTTTTCTCCTTCCAGCTGCAGCTGGAGATGTTGGTTGAGCTCTGTTGCACCAGGTGCCATCAAACGAACATGAAGAGTTGGCTCCTGCTTTGATATGTGTGCAATCTGAGCTGAGAAGATTCTTTCCTGAGAGGACTCAGAGACTCACCAGCAGCCCTGGGGGCATAAGTCATGTTTTACACCACCCCATGTCCAACCCTCCACATGGTACTGCCCTTCCCAAGCTTCTGGCAATCAATCAAACCCTCTGGCCTTTGAAAACACAGGCAAGCAGCTGTGGAGGCTGGAAATGTAGTGGGTCCCCACATCAGTTTTGGCTCTAATGGCAACAGAAATGTCCCCCACAACCTAAATTCCTAGGAAACACATAACAATTCCTTGATACCTGCAGATGTGACCCAGCTAAGAGAACCATGTGAAAGCAAACACTTCTGGGCTTGACTGTTGCACAACCTTTGTCATATGTGAATGGTGGAAGACCCTGCTGGGCTTACATGTGGTGAGAAAGAGTGTGAGCATCAGCTGTGCGTGTGGTGTGTACGGACATGTTTCCAGTACCAAAGAGTGATCATGCTGTCCATCTGCGAATCTCATAGCATCCCTTCAGCACTGCAAAGCAGTGATCTAATCTTGAGTAGGAAAGTTACCATGTCTGTGTCTGCTATTAACGTTTAGAAGGTAATCTCCTTAACACCATAAATGCTAACTGCTCTGGCACGCCCTTGACAGGTATAATTGTCTGTAGTCCTGTAAAAAATAATAGCCATCTGGCAGAAAGTACTGATGCTGTGAGAAGGAAAAAACGATGGGCACCAGCAAGAGACCAAAGCAAATCCCTCAGCACAGGCTACCTTGGGGCTATTTGATTGCCTGGAAATCTGCTCATGTCCCTCTTTTCAGCTGCTTTCAATGTCATGGGAGGAGCATCTTTCAGTTTTAGCCTTATGGCTGGCACAAGCCTTATCTGAATTTATTACAGACAAGGAAGCAGAAATATTTCTACTTCACTGGAACTGACAAACATGAAAAAAGAGCTAGCCTGGTGGAGATCAAACCCATGGGTTACATAAGAAACCTTGCTTGGTTTCTGAAAGAAGTATATCACCCTGCTAATAGTATGTTGTATATCATCTGATGCTTGCAAGGATTGACCTGCCTGTTCCTCAGCATCTCTGGCTCTCCTCATCATTATAGCCCTTGTAAAAAATGGCATATTAAGTGCAAAGACTAACAGTTCTGGAAAGGAAACAATCCCCGTTATGCACAGACCCAGAGCACTGCATGCAGCTGAGTGCAAGCTTCTCCCAGGGCATCTCCTGGCTTCAGTCTTGATCTGTAGAGCTCTTTCTTGGGGTAAAGAAAGAATCCAGTTCAGACAGGTTGTTTAGTCATTGGCCTTTCTGATAAGACTGCTGAAAAAATTTCCTGTGGAAATTTTGGGTAGTGGCAAATCAGGAATATACTCCAGCAGGTGCTCAGCCAAGACTCACTGTAGAGCAGCTGCTGACCTGTTGACAGTTGACAGTGAACTGGAGTGATGTGCTGAGTATTGCCTGCAATGAACATCAGCCTTTGCTGCAACCACCCTACCTGTGGAGGGAGGGCAGAAGGATGTGGGAGGTGGGAAATCCTTCAGCCAATGTTGTTTCCAGGCTCTGACAGAAACCAGGAACCCTGATAGCTCAGAAACTGGTTTTATCCAAATTCCATGACCCAAGATACACAAACAAGTTTAAACCATCTTCCAAAAGTCATTCACACTTAACAACAACTTCTCTGAACTTCCTTAAGGTTATGGTCAGAATGTCACTGTAGCAGTGGAACAAAATCTGTCTCCAAACAGTGAGAAAAGAAATTTGAACTTTTGCATAAATTAAGAGCTGTATCCACAGATTGGTCTGATCTTTGCTGATGGATTTTACCTTTGCAGTTTTAAAGAAGTGCTGAGTTCACCCATCCCAGTGTTGGTGCACTGGCATCATTTCACCTCCTGGTCCATTTTTGAGGAAAAGGTCCATTCTCAGGTTTACCTGAAATCTTCCTGTGGCTTTTTAATACCCCCAAGGAAACAAAGAGGATGGTCTCTGTTACAGCAAAGTCTCCTGAGGTTGGCTTGACTACAGTTAATGATAACAACAACCACCAGAGCAACACAGAAGAATTTAGGGAGGAAAAGGGCACATTTCACTCCTTGCTCTCAGAGAAGTTGATCTTGTCTTTAACCTCTGGATGAGCATACATGAGCTACAGATCGAAGACATCTGCTGCGAGACAGCTGGATTCACATGGCCGAGCAACTGTCCACAACCTTCAAACAAAGCTCCACCAAAGAGAAGGCACTGCACCCCACCGCCTGTCTAATTCCTGCCCTGGTGAAGGTGAAATCTGAAATCTCTCTAAAGTGAATGCACTTTGGCAAACACACCACAGCCAATGCCACAAGGCCATCCCAGCATGGAGGTGGGGCAGGCTTTAGGGCCACCTCACTCACGAGATCTCTCTTACACAATTGTATTTATTTCGTGGACGCCAACTCACTGCCAGGATCTGAGAATCATTTTACTAATGACATCTGACTTAATTTTACATTTGTTTTAATCTGTAGACTTGTTGTTCAGGACCAAGACTGTCATATGAATCAGTTAAATGGCTCAACCCTTTTCCAGCCTTCTAGCTGATAAGTGGTGGCACAGCTGATGCAATGTCTCACACTAAAAGTCTCATAGGAAGATTTTCTCCAGAGGATTCATATTTAGCCCTTTGCTTCCCCCTAAATTGCATTCCCTGACCCCATTTGAGACTGTTTAGAAGGACACTGACACTTGTTTTTCAGATTTTCATCTAATCCTTCTCCCACTTTGCATAAATCAAGAGTAACTGCACTAAAGTCTATTTCTTCCACAAGCATTAAGAAAACTGCTAAAACCACCAAGATTTATTTCAAACACTGGCTTCAGTCCTAGCAATAAGTAACTTCAAGCACAGCAATTGCTCCTCACTTAAAGGACCATGACATGGTGTTTGCTCATCTGTGTCTTCCTGCCTGTCTGCTAAGGGCTGGGCTCACCCTGCAGCCGCCCCAGGGGTCTGCCCAACTCCCTGCCCCCTCCTCAGCCTCCTATTTCAGTATTGTGTGCCACCATCCCTGAGACCGCCCCTCCTCAGTTACATCTGGTTGAAAGTGGCTGGTGGGAGTAGGCAGAGCCACAGCAGCCTCTGTGGCAGCCCAGGGTGACAGCAGTGGGTCAGAGACATGAAGCAGAGTCCATGGTTTGAATTTGAGCAGTGCTGGCTTCCAGAGATTACAGAATCACAGAATCACAAAACCGTCTAGGTTGGAAAAGCCCTTGAAGATCATCCAGTCCAACCATCAACCCAACATTAACAGTTCTCAACTACACCATACCCCTCATCGCTAAGTTGACCCTACTCTTAAACAGCTCCAGGGATGGGGATTCCACCCCTCTTCCCTGGGAAGCCCATTCCAACACCCAACGACCCCTTCTGGAAAGAAATGCTTCCTAATATCTAGTCTAAACCTTCCCTGGCGCAACTTGAGGCCATTCCCTCTTGTCCTGGCGCTGGTTCCTTGGCTCAAGAGACTCATCCCCCCTCTCTGCACCCTCCTTTCAGGGAGTTGTAGAGGGCCATGAGGTCTCCCCTCAGCCTCCTCTTCTCCAGACTAAACCCCCCCAGTTCCCTCAGCCGCTCCCCATCAGACCTGTGTTCCAGACCCTTCACCAGCTTCATTGCCCTTCTCTGGACACATCCAATCACAGCTCCATTACATGGTTTTTCATTATGTGCTAGCTACATCTGTCTGCCTCGCTGTCCTGAGCTACTGTTTTGAGCATTTCCAAAATTCATTGCTGAAAAGATTTGTTTTAAACATGCTGCTATTGTCAGACTGGTTTTGTTGAGCTTCTCTCCTCTCACCTGCTCCTGTCTAAGGCTATACGTCTCCAACCTTACATATTCCTCCTACCCGCTGTCCCCAGTACTGGCTGCCACTGGAGTGACACCAGACAGGGGACTTCATCCTGCTTTATTAGATGAAGAGTAAAATGATCAACTGCAGAGCCAAATGCATCTCTTAATTTAACTATGTTAAAATCAATGCTGTTACCATAGTCTGATTCAGCCCATCAGCTTTACAGCCCAAAAGAACTGGGCAATATCGAATGGCCATTATCTGCTGGCAGTACTGGGGATAGTTTCAGCTGCATGCCCACTCTCCCATCTAGCAGGATCCTGACGCTTCCCACGTCGCTCTCTTCCTCCACTGGCATTGTCCAGCCATTAAAGCCCACAACATAGACCTCATCTTCTTAATGAGGGACCCTCCTTGTCTGATTGACAATCTGCCTGTGGGCTCCCACTAGTTCCATTCAACATGGCCACAACCTAGAGCATTTTGTAAACCAGTTCCCTTAGGAAAACTGCCTTTCCAGGGAGGTTTGTGACCCTTAAAGCGTGCACTAACAGTTTGTTCAGCAAGAGTGTTAAGCAGCCAGCACTGACTGAAATGCAGCTCAAACAGGGAATGAAACAGCGATCCATCCACAGCCCAATTTACACTGTTCCAGGTGAATACATCATATCCAGGCTTATGTGGTAGCATAGCCCTTATTTCTTAATGTGTGTAAACCCAGTTCCACAGCCTCCTTCATGGTATCACCTGTATCGAAACCATGATTTTGAAAAATCCCCCTATAAATTTCAAAAAAAAAGGAATAGAAACTAGATCTTTTCCAGTTTACTGGAACATCACATCTCTGTCCATGGCTCAGGAGGACTTGGGAGAACAGGAGCCTCGCTAACCATTGTCCAGGGTTGTTGAACATACACAGATGAAGACATAAAGACAGCAGCGCAGTCACCTCGGAGCAATGCCTCTGATCTCTACCAGCAATGCTGTCTGAAGCAGGGATGATTTTTCATCTGGGTTTCTTTGTGTTACTATTAACTCCAGAGTGACTCTAAATAGTCATGCAGCTGGGGACAGGCTTGGTAACACTCCTGATATGTGCTATTGAATTTTGAAATATGCTGCACAGGCAGGTAACTTCTACCCTGCCAACACTGAGTTGTGAGCGTAGCTAATTCTAGTAACATCTTGGCATTCACAGGTCTAAACCCCTCAGGATCAGCCCGTCACTGCCCTGTGTCCTGGGCTGTGAGTGCCACCACTGCCAAGGCAATGCAGGACAGATGTAATGCACTGAAAAATCAGGCGTTGTCCTGGTTTTGGCTGGGATAGAGTTAATTTTCTTCCTAGTATCTGGTACAGTGCTGTGTTTTGGATTTAGTATGAGAATAATGTTGATAACACACTGATGTTTTAGTTGTTGCTAAGTAGCGCTTATCCTAAGTCAAGGATTTTTCAGTTTCCCATGCTCTGCCAGCGAGGAGGTGCACAAGAAGCTGGGAGGGAGCATGGCCAGGACAGCTGACCCCAACTAGCCAAAGGGCTATTCTATACCACAGGATGTCATGCTCAGTATATAAACTGGGGGGAGTTGGCCAGGGGGGCGGATTGCTGCTCAGGGACTGGCTGGGCATCGATCAGCAGGTGATGAGCAATTGCATTGTGCATCACTTGTCTTTTCTTGGGTTTTATTTCTCTGCCTATTTGTTATCTTCCTTTTTATTACTATTATTATTACTATTACTATTATTATTATTATTTTATTTCAATTATTAAGCTGTTCTTATCTCAACCCATTAATTTTACTTTTTTTCTGATTCTCCTCCCCATCCCACGGGGGCAAGGGGAGGAGTGAGCAAGCAGCTGTGTGGTACTTAGTTGCTGGCCGGGGTTAACAACAGGAGGGCAAGATTTTAAACCATCTTTCACACTCACTTTGTAGTGGGGCAAAGCCTTCTGGGTGGTGCAAGGCAAAAGAGAAACAGCAGAGCGAACCAGGCAATATGATAGATATTCAGTCCCATAGATATTCAGTATATCTATGTAGATATAAATAAACACCCTAGCCTAGCCTAGCCTAGCCTAGCCTGTCCTATCGTGAGTCAGGGATTCAGCATCTTATGGAAATGGGTTGGTGAGCTTCCTTGTCTCTTCCTGGCATTTGTCCCCCTTTAAAACACCCCACAGCATTCAGCCTGGCAGCAAAAGGCTGCTCTGGAGAGGCTGGTGGAGGTGCAGGGAGGGCTGCGGGCGGGAGCATGTTGTGCTGGCACATGTCCGGGGGAGCCCGAACCGTGCGGTGGGTCAGATGTGGGGTGTATTAGCCCCACGGGGATTGAGGCCAGGGTCTGCCAGGCAGGGCTGAGGTGTACCTGGCTCCCTGCCTGCACTCCCCCCACTCTCTGCCAGTTTAATGAACACCAGATTCACACAAAGTGTGAATAGCAAATGGGGGGAAAAAATGCTTTTGGGACGGAGAAACGTGTGACAAAAGCTACACATATTTTCATCAACCAAAGGCCAGGACATAATAATAATCACTTTCCCAGCCCGGAGGAGAAGAACAAGACCAAGGGTTTCTTTTCAGAGGAGCTGAAACAATAGTGACAAAGGGCCACACAAGGTCAGTGACACTTTTGCAACTCATGTCAGCTGAGGAGCTGGTCCTGATCTGTCATCTCCCTGCTGATCACTGACAACTGAGACCATGAGGCACAATCCACCTCTGTGTTACCGAGCAGCGGAAACCTCCCCGCACTCAATGGGGCTACACAACGCGGCAGCAAATGAGACGGAGCTCTCCTGCATTCAAGTACGGGGCTGCTTTGCTCCCTCCGCTTTGGTGACTCACCATGATTGTCACATCGCTCTTCCCCCACCCCTGCACCTTCATCAACCCCTTCAGCTCATTTGCATGGCTGGGAAGGGAGAGAAACTCTGTGGTTGCTGACTCTGTCGAGAATGTCCCAAAAAGTATCATTAGTTGGCATGAAATTTTTCTGTTGTTTAGCAAGGTCTTTGGAGGTGCAGTGCTCCACAGACACTTTTACAGTCCCATTTCAAAAAAAAAAAAAAAAAAAAAAAACCAGAACAAGAAGTGGCAACTCTTAAAAGAAATGGCAGCTCTTTTCTATTTGGGGTACCTGCTTGGTATGCAGCAAAAATCATATACCCTTCTTAAGTCACTACTAACCAGCTGGGCCTTGGTCCGGGAGCCTGATGCTCCCTTTGTTCCTTTCAGCGCTGAGGTTTGTGTCAAGATGGGACATCTCCACTGTCACCTGTGCACAGCAGAGGATGGAAAACCTGCAGGAGCATTTCACAGCGCCTCACACCTAACTGGGTGACAGCAGGCAGACTATCAGTGTGAGTTTTGCCCTTTCTTCCTTCTTTTTATAAGGCTGGTCGAGGAGAGGAGGTGGTAATTATAGGTTGCCCAGGATCACATGAGTAGTATGGAGCCAGAGGTATAAACAGCTGACAGTTAACACCTCGACTGCCTTTAACATGCACTGAGCTCCAGAGCAAGAAAATTAAAGTTTTAGCAATAGTTTCCCTTTAGCCTTCAGCACTGGTTCTTTCCTAAGACAGAATAACACATTTCCAGATGAGGAAAGGGGCTGGCAGAGTTTTCCAAACACACAGGGCCAAATCTTCACCCCTTGAAATCCCCAGAGCAGCACAGAGTCAGAGGAAGGCTGCGGGTTTGCCCCAGCTGCATGTTTTGCTGTTGGTTTGAGAGCTGGGGCAAAGGCCGTGGTGAATCAGGGACTGGAGCTCGCATGCTTGGTTCATTATTTCTTCTAAGTGGTAAAACATATGAAGGAGTGACTGGGAGAGGACCCTTCCCAATCCCAGTGTCAGGGGCTCAGGAGGGGCAAAACAGATCAGGGTTCAACCTCCATGTCAGGCTGCAATAGCCTACAAAGTCACCCACGCCAGATGACATTGTCTTCATGTACATGGAGAATCTCCATTCTTACAGGTCTTCAACTGCATTTCATCAGAAATTCATGGTCAGAGCTCTCTACAGAACATAGTGGTGGGGTGGACATGAGCTGTTTGCATCCCACCCAGGAATATGGGCTGGGCAGGAGAAGAGGACTCTCCACCAGCAGAGGCAGTGGAGCAGCAGAAGGCCAAATGTCCTGTGCACCTACCTACCTGCCTTTGAGGCCCCATCCTTACAAAGGACTTTTGTCATTAACAATAAAGCCTTGTGCTTGCCCAGGAGATAAGGGTGAGCTGCGACGTGCAGCCAACCCTCCCAGTCACCACGGCTGTGCAACCTATTGCACCATCTCCTTTGAGCGACCAGACATGGATCCCATCTAAGCCAGTTTTACAGCACATAATACCACTTATTAGAGAGCCCTTACTTATGGAATTGTCTCAGGTACACTGACCTCCTTTTGCAAGTAAAGTCAAGGTACCATTTTCCAAAGCATGGAGGTTGCATCCCTTCCCATCCCTCCAGGTCCCCTGCTTGCAGCCCTCAATTCCTCCCAGAAGTGGTGGCTCATACTGTACTTCTCAGGATGAAAGCACCCAGCCTTTGTGCTCCCCATTGCAGCAACTTTCCAAAGTATGTGTCTGCCAGCGAAAGAAACACTTTAATGTTTGCAATGCGAGAGGAACTGTTTATACCCCATTCTGATGCTGTGTTTCACTGGGGTGAGAGACAGCTCCGGGCAGCGAGGGATTAAGGGGGTCCATTGTATCCTTTTCTGATGTTGCCCACCATTCGCTGCCATTTGCATACATCCTGCATTCAGGATCCGGGGGCATGGAAACAGCCACCCCACCTGCTCCCGCGGCCGGACATCGCCGGACCAGGGGACGCTTTGAACAGATTTTGGGGGGGACGATTGCACACGGGGAGAGGGGTTGAGTGTGTGTCTGCGTGGGGAAGGTAGAGCAGAGGGGGAGGAGGGGAGAGAAACAAGAGTAAACATGAATTGGGAGGATTTTCAAAGCCGGCAGAGGGCCTGGAAAAGGACAGGCTTTGAATTCTGCATGTTCTTTTAACTCGGCCTCTGATTTGAAGAGGCCCCCGAAAGCCTGGTAAGCCTCATTGAACTTGAAAAGCTACAAGCTTCCTTTCTTCCCCATTTGCTTTGTCTTCTCTTATCTCATTCATGTGAGACATTGCTCTCACCCTGGCCCTTGCAGGAGAGCGGAGCCAGCCAGAGCCCCCAGCATCGCAGAGAAGCAACAATATCACATCGCTCCCAGAAAGCCCCTGGACAATAAGCAGGAATTATTAGTGAGGTGCTGCAGCGACCCTGGCTCAGCCTCGGATACAGGCTAATCAGGAGGGATGAGGCTTTCCCTGCCAAGGCTGGGCAGATAGACCTTACGCTGAAGGAGGAGGGTTTGGGCACTGGTTTTAAGGGGACACTTGTCAAGAGTGGCAGAGCCTGCAGTTGCCCTCACAATGGCAGCCCCACATGCCAAAAGCTCTTTGGGAGCAGGCAGCCTCTTACTGGAGGTCCCAACTGCCCCCAGTGCCGCAGCTCACTGATGCAGGCTCCGGAGGGTACAGTCCCACGTATTCCCAGGGATAACAGGACCAAAGACGACGGGGAATTGCATAATTGTATCCTCTCTGTGGCTCTCCTGTGGGGCTTTGCACAATGCTGCCCACTGCCAGGATATCAAATCCCTGTTCCCACCTTGCTGATGGATGAAGGCTCACGACAGTATTTACTGCACACTGAGGAGCCCTTTGCAGCCTGTGCCATGTGCTGAACCAGTCGAGTCCAGGACCCAGGAAGGATCGAGCAGGAATGTTCCACCGCATGTACCTAACTGTGTAACTGGATTTATCAAGACCAGTTCATGGGCCCAACAGCTACCTTCAGTGAGGACAAGGGTGCACCTGCTGGGTTCAAATACTGTTTAACCTCACTGGGAAGGGGAGATGAAATCCCCAGGTGTCCCAACACACCTTAGGGAGAACATTAAGCTGCCAGGTATAAACAATCACCGCGTCCATGTTGTCCCCCGATGCTGACTCTTCATAACAGACATTTACAGTCAGACATTCCCCTGCAAGCTGCAAAAAAAAAGCTGCTAAAAGTTACAGCCAGGTGGGTCTTTTCTGATGAATACTGCACTAAAAGGCAGCTTCCTGCAACACTTCTCCCACTGTGTGAGTGGGGAAAGGGTGAGGGTTTGGAGACTCTTCATAAACAAGTAAAAGCTCAGATATAATGAGAAAACCTTTTGTGACATAAGGACCTCTGCATGTCAAGTAAATTCATTATATACCAGCTTGAATGGCAATCCGACAGCCTCCAAGTGTCTAATGCAATTACGCTGAGATGGGAGAGATTGTACAGCTGTGCTTCCCTGCTAATAAAAGAGAGCAAAAGTAACAAAAAGGGGATGACAAGAAACTGAGGGCTTTCCACCGGGCATGGCAAAGCTCGTTGGAGTTCGAGGGTTCATGAAACTCTCTGAACTGATTTTGGAGTTCACAGGGTTCACAATGGAGGCAGAGTTCACAGGCTTTTCCTCGAAGATCTTAAATCATGGGGTTTTCTCCCATCCCTCGTCCCTCACCTTCCAGGGGGAGATTTCCCATTAAATACATAGAACATAGGACTGCAAACCCTTCTCCATTCATACAAATCTGGGACAGCTCTGGTAAATTCGGTAGATTTACTCCAATGTATGCAAGTCCAGCGTGTGTTTTTTCATCTGTGCAACAGTGCAGAGTGCTTTTCTGCTCCCCTCCCACAGCACCACCACCCAAGTGCGTGGGACAGACACACACAGGACATGGTACCCAGCCAGACGGCAGAGTGCAAAGATACCCTGTAATGTACACATATACATAGCGTCCCATTATTATTCTAGACCTACAGGCCCAACCTAAAGTAAGACCTCCTTCCAGTGATGGCTGGAAAGTAACAAAATCTCACCCACGCCTGTCTTCCTAGTGCCTTTCTTGCATCTTTGTTCCTCCCCTGACTGAACTGGCAGACAAGTGTGAATGGGTTTGCTGGTGTGAACACAGTTTTGACTCTAATCCCACTTAAATTGTCATGGGATACCTGGGTCAGCACAGCAGCCATCGCAAGTTACTTTTCTGGTCAAGAAAGGGATCCTCCAGAAATTGTTGTCCACCTTGATAGGACTCCTGAGTATTTCTCCCTGCTCAAGGCCTGGTGAGTCTGGCAGGTACATTCACCCCCATGAAAATGGGGTTTTTGAACCACTGAGACATAGTGGCCTTTTTCGTGCCTTTGTTTTAGGGTCCTTATGGTAATTGGGGCTCTCAGGCAATAATAGCTGACATTGACCACAGATCAGATTCGGTTTGGGTATAAATGGAGTCCAGTTAGGGAACCATTTTGAGCCAGTCCTCTTTAGAGCAACAAGGCTGCAGTCGAGGACTCTCCCCTTGGCTCAGGATGCTGCCCAACTCCTTGAGGTTGAGAGCCCTCACTTTTCAGGTGAGTGATTGTGCATTTTGGATTATTGCTAAATCCTAGGAATTCCTTGAATTGGCTGTGTAATAATAGTTTCCTCTCACGGACATCCAGACCTGTAGTTTATTAATTATTGCTGGAGTGCTAACTGATTTTTCTCAAAAATAAATTTTATTTTGAGTATTTGTCTTGTTTCTTTTGAGAGCTTCTGCACCATAAGTTAAAATTGTCTTTCTTCTCTTCCACTTGAAGGGTTGCCTTTCTCAGTCTGTCTCAGTTAACTGGGGCCTTGATTGTCTTTCCAGCTCAGGTTTATGCATTATACCGGTAGATTTACACCTACACAAGAGAGCCAACAAAACAGCATGGTGGCCTGGGGACATGTGTTGTGTACTTTACCTTAAACCTTTCACTTAAACTTTTAGCTTAAACCTTTTCCAAAATGACACGAAATAACCTGAAAATGATTTTCTGAACTGGAAATAACAGCTCCTGCACAGAATATTAAACCGCCTCTTCCCATGCTAGACAAGCCCTGAGACCAGCACGTTCTTCCCTCTGCAGCTCTGTTACAGCACTTTGTGCATCCAGCCCTGCGGGCGTCAAGCCAGCCCTTTGAAGGAAAAGTGCACAGGAAAGGGTATTTCTCTCATAGGCAACAGATTCTCTGCAATAGTACTAAGTAGCAGGATGAAAAAACTAAATCCAAATTATCTGTTGAGAGTTCCCTGTTAGGACACTTAACATTAGTAATGAATGCCTAAAGAGAGCCAAAGTTAAAGGCAGGCACTGGCATTAAATTTTGGGATATTTTGATTTTTCATTAATTAACTTGGAAAATGTAACACACTTTCTATTTATACTCAGGTATTTGTGCTATACATTGTACTAGATGATAGCCTGCTTCTACTAAAGTTATGGCAAAAATTTAGGCCTTGTTCAACTCAACAGGGAAATTCCAAATAAAAAAAATAAAAAAAAAAAAAGAGATTTCATTTCAGCTGTGGATGAATTAATTGTGTTTGGCTCTGCAGGGTTGTCTGTCTTCATTATTTTAGTTTAGGCTAGATTAGATTAAATTAGATTAGATTGATGGATGGGGGGAGGAATGAAAGGACAATATATTCCCTTTTTAAGAGTAATATACAAAATAATTAAAGTCAGATGAATTTCACAAGAATATAAATCTGAATAAAGTTAGATGACCACTGTGGACTCTTTAACCTTGAAATAGTTAAAGACTCATTTTAAGACACGTAATTACTTCTCCACACCATGTACTCATTTACAATATCCATATAGCACAAAATCATTCATATTGAAAGATATCCTAGTAGATCTCTCACTGAAAACTTCAAAGATTTTCAAAATAGCAGGCATTTGGCAGCAAAAAGGTCCTTGGCTCAGGAGATATCATTGCTTTACAGACTTTTTTTGTGACTGTGCCTAAGTTTCAGATGATTTTTTGTTAACCCAGAAATACATCTGTCTGCTCCTATACAGAAGGAAAAAGGATTCTCTGCAGTGAGACGACACCTAGAAGGCAATTCTTAGCTCAATCAAGTAGTTTTCCAGCTCTTCAGAACAAAGCAGTTGACTTGGCTTGGAAACTCGGCCAAGTAAAATCGCAGAATTCCATTAAGTTGACTACAATTTGAAGTTTATGAAAGAAAATCCATTCCTCTACCAAAACTGGGCAGTTTAGAAGCAGGAAACACAAGTTGGAACTTCAAAGCTTTGAAATTTTTTTAATTTTTTTATTTTTGCACTGTGCACACTAGAAAGATTTTCCTCTGTCCAGGCTCATCTGGAAAGCTATCTGAAATTCAAAAGGTGCTGAAAATTTAGTCCCAAACCTGAATTATCAGCACAGCCTCAGCTTCATGATCCTTTTATCTGATATTTAACCTTCTTTAAACAGCAAATACATGCTGCTGAATGAGGAATGCTATAACTAGTCCAAAGGCAGCCTAACCTTAGTTTTTTGCCAAACAGGAATTGTTTAGTCCATCCTTTGTAAATGCTAAGCTATTTTCTGACCCAGTTCAGCTGTTCCCTTTGTTAGTCACTTCCTTGGGTAGATACAGCCATGGCCTTTCTCTACTGTGAGCCAGCAATTCCATAAATATCAGTTGAGCTTTTCCTACCCTTCGTCATCCAAATACTTCATTGAATCCTACTCTGAAGCTAGAAGATGAGATGGTGTAAAACTCAATTCATTGGCTCTGTATAAGGAAAGGGTTTGGTTGTTTTTTTTAAATGATTATTAAAAAGATATTTTCTCTACAAGCTCCTTACTTACTTACTTACTTACCCCACTGCTCCTTAACCAGCAGTGATTGTGCATGGGCTTCTGGGTCTAATTTGAAAGCCCTAGATGCCGTGTACCATCATGCCAAAGCAAACATTCATCCACAGGCAGTACTGGTGCTGCCCAGAGCGTGTCTGGGAATATGCGAGTCAGGGCTGGATTACATGAAGGACTGAAGTACCACACCGAGTCGATCAAAAACCACCACCAATCACCGCTCCAGCTATTTAGTGAACTTCACAGACTGAGAGTCTGCATCCTTCTTATCAACCAGCACGCACGGGAACGTGTTACCTCCCAGCAGAACGTGAGTTTTCCTCTTGAAGGAAATGCCATGTGAGCACCAGGGCAATCCAACGCTTACAGACACCCCATAGCTTTACAGTCCATCCCTCCTGCTGACACTGCTTGGCTTCTCTCACTTCTCCCACTCAAAGTTGTGGCTTAAAAACCTGGGGTCTTGTCTAGACAACACTTCCTTAAGTCTGTGAGTCATACTGAGTAAGGACTTCTCAAAAGCTTGTTTTGTGGCAGGACCCTCTGCTTGACAGAGAACAAAATCCTGCCTAGCAGATGGAGGGAAAATACATTGAGAATGGACCTTAATTAAGATGTTATGTCTACCGTAAGTTAAGCTATCTGCAAAAGTACCCATGTAGCATATGTGTTTGATCTTATCACTCTTGTTTATGCCACAGCCTTATTTAAGGCTAATGAATAAGAAGACTGATCCATTTCCATGGGGGAAGGATGAACGAATTGAGGGGAAATACTGAGTGACACAACTTGTCACATTACACCAATAAAATCCATACGTTTTATTTTAATGGGATTTAAGAGAATTCCACACCATTTGGTAGTCAAGAAGAATGAGTTTTAGCAGATAAAGCACTAGTTAAGGGTTTTTTTCCAGTGACCAAAACTATGGTTTCAGTGTGATGTAATTTCGTAAAAAAGCACCCCTGCGCCTAGGAGATGCATTATCCTGGAAAACCACCATCACAATTCAGTTGAGTCCTTTTCCACGCCTGGAAGTTGTAGTTGAAGTTCACATGGTCAGGAACTTCAGTATTACACCAACAGAGACCTGCATGGAGGAAACCTCCATTGCTCCTGGTGTCATCCGGAAGAGTTGCCTGGCTGCGATCAATGTCCTGACCTTGCTTTCCACTGATTGTCCAAGGTAAGACCTTAGTGTCATAACCTGTTGCTGATCTCAGTCTGACTTAAATACCAACCCTAAAGCAAACCATTTCTCCCTGCAGAAGCTAAGCCCAGCCACATTATTTCAAACATCAGTATGCTTCACAGTAGCATGCTTCACTCGCAGACACTACCTACACATCAGGTGTACTTGTGATGGCCTGATCAAATGGAGTACCTAAAGGGACGTCCCTGTTCTGCCTTCGACACCCTGTGGAGTCATTGACTTCCAGACACCTAATCTGCCTTAGGAAAACCTCTCTCTCTCACTCGTGTGCCAGATTTACCATCCCAGCCCTAAATGGAGACTACATGTACTGTGATAACCCAAGATATGGATGATGAAGCAGGTTTTGAGCGGAAAGCTCCCTATTTTTTGAATATATGTTTGAATTTCCTGTCCTGCATATTTTAACTGGGCCTCCTATGTTTCCCACTAACCACAAAACATGAGCAAAGTTGTCTACTCTGATTTGAGGGGAAGGCCACGATGAACCTGGTCTTCTTGGTTACATCTATACCAAGCAAATAAATAGGACCAGTGACTCACAGTGGTCCTCCCTATCTCACTGCACTCATGTGCCCTAGCAGGGTGTTGTCCTGTGCCAGTAAACCATCTCCAGGGCAATGTCCAGGCATGAGATGGGGATCAGCACATGCCAGGGATTGCTCACAAGCAGAGGCGTGGATGAGTTGCATGAAGTGAGCTGAGCTGTGCCAGCACCCTCCAGGATGTAGGATGAGCCTTTTCCCATTTTATTTATGGATATAATTTAGTATAGATGCAATTTTTGAGTCCTAAGTTCATCCTTTAGCATGCAGTGCTGGCAATGGAGGAGGAATGGGTTTTCAGTTTAAATTCTCCCCTTCACAGCTGGAAAAGGAAGGAAGAAACTACCTCCCACTCCCCTCTGTCTTTAGCAGCCAAGAAGATGCTTATCATCCCTGATACTTCTCTTCCCCAAACTGAAATGACCTCAGCTGAATCACACTCTGTTTCACTCTGTGTCTCTCCTGCTCTCTGCTCCTTTCTGTGGCAATTTTGCATCCAAAGCCCCTTTGAGCACGCAGGGAACACATGCCTGAGAAACAAAATGCCTCCTTCTTTTCAAAGAAATAATTTTGCTGGCCTTGCTACGCTGTTCTCACACTGTTATGAGCTTCAAACACTTCCATTTATTAATATGGCTGCAAAGCTGAAGAAAAATTGGCAGTCAGGAGAAAGGCTCTCAGAGCCTTGTCGTACAGCGGAGCAGGAGGCGAGCATCACGGAGCCGAGCACCTCATAAACATGGGGGATGATGGGGAGAAGAGAGGGAGCCAGGAGAAGTCACCCCTGGAACATCTTTCTGGTACGCCATAAGCCTGAGCACCTATGGTAGCACTTGCTTTTTCAGCCTTGTAAATTTTATTCTTTCAGAACACAAAACTGTTTTGAATAGGAAGATTTGGTTTTTGATCAAATTATTAATCTTCTGTGTTTCATCCTTTGGGGTCCATAGCAGGGAAACCTAAAGGAGGTTTCTGAACACCAAACATTAAAATGTCTCAGTTCTGGCAGCCAGGCTCTCTGGTGACTTTGAAAATCCTTTGCTGATGTGTCTATCTTACCACTAGTTATTTCTGGAAGTCCAACATGTACATAAAACGTTGCTTTGTGCATCAATTAAACCTGGTCGTGCATACCATACTTAATATGAAACCACGCAGGAAATGAAAAGTTAAGCTACCTAACAGCGTACACCCGCTCTCCTTCACCCCGAGCCCCCAGCATCACCGCTCACACGGCCACCACAGACCACAGAAAAGCTATAGCAACTTTAACCCTGCTTATAGAGGGACTTCAACACCTCCTGCCCCCTCCCCAGAGCGCCGTTTTGCTGGAGCTGTGTGGTCTGCAGCAGCAGGGCGAGCAGAGCAGAATAAGGTCTGTGCAACCGAGGGGCTGAACGTCGTGTTGTCTTACTCTTGTGGGGCTGGGTTTGAAGGTGCGGTGGCAGATGGCAAGTGGTATCTGTGGGGGTGATTTGCTCTATTATTAGTATCACACAATTCTGCTTCCTGTTAAAAAGGTGAACTCAAATTGAATAGCTTTGTATGTCCAGGTAGACACACACACACACGTGCGGATGCATGTATAGATGGGGAACACGAAGGGCAACATCTTCAAACTAGAGGCATTCCAAGTAGAAGCTAATGCCAAAGCAGGAAAGGAAACAGGTTCAATGCCATGGATTCTGTCTACACATACAGCCCTGTTTACAAAGGAGTAGAGTCAGTTATGATTACTGAGAATTTGGCATCATCTCTCTGTCATACAAGGACCTGTCCCAGCATTTTTCTTCTGGAGATCCCTGCTGAGGCGCCAAAACCCTCCTATTCTCAGGTACATGGGGCCAGGCCATGTCTGCCCACCAGCAGGAGTGGGGTCAGTGGTCCCACCCAGCTCTTTTCCTCCAAGGAGAGACCTTTGCTTCTCCAAAGAACAGCAACTGTTACTCCTCACTGTCATCTCCTTGACATCCACGCCATGCCCAGCATGCAGGGGAAACCTGGATTTTGCCCTTGGGCTGGGAACCTGGGTTCAGCCCCCCCACCCAGACCCAGGTTCCCTCAATAAAGACCAAAGTGCAATGTGTCTAAAACTACCTATGGGTGACCAGCTGAGACATCGCGATTCAGACTTTGGGGAGGTAAATCCTGAACTAGATTCCTGACTCAGGGGCTGCAGTTGGGTACCTAAAGGCAGGAGGGCTAAACTCTGGTTTCTGCTCCAGCGTTTGTCCCCAGGATAACAGCGTAGCCTGCTCCCACCCCATGCCTGGCTGGTCTGCTCTTCCTGCAAGCTCCTGGGGACAGGGACTGACTCCTCTCGGTTTTTTGCCCACTGCAAAGCCCTCGTCTCAGCCAGAGTCTCAACTGGGAAGACCTGAGGCACTGATAGAGAAAAGTGAAGCCCTCTGCACTGGGAGACTAAGACCTAACTTAGCCTTCATGGAGTTTACTCACTTCTTTCAGAAATCAGGCAGAGATTTATCAAAATCTCACCAGGAAGAAGCCAAAACAAAATTCAGGTGTTGAAGCAAGCCATTTCCTGTAAGGGAAACAACTGTTTTTACAGGTATAAGTGAAGCCAGCTTTTCTACAGATGCAGGGAAATTCTTCATTTTGCAAGTTGGAATTGTTTTTTTCTTTTTAAGTTGGGGGTAGGGGGGAGTGGAGGAGGCAGGAAATGTAAAAGATTTTGGAAACATGAAATGAATAGGTCAAGACACGTCATTTTGCTGAACCAAAGCAGGAGGCAACAGCTTGAAATTGAAATTAAATAGACCACCTGCAAGAAATGGAGAGGAAGGGGAGATGGGGAAGAGGGGAGGGAGGGCCAGTGCTGGCATGAATATAAACCACACATTTTTTAAAAGCATCCGTCAGTGAATTATTAAAGATGCTGTGCTGCTCGTTTCAGGTTTGGACATCTTGGCAGTTGTGATGGGAAATGTGCCAAGGCACATGAGCACGGATTGAATACTTATTTTTGAATTCCTGGCAGGCACCTTTCCTTTAAAACACCAACCCTGGTGAGTGTTTGGAGGAAAAGTACTCGCTCTAGGACCGGAAAAGATATCTCCTCCCACCCCCCCCAAGAGTGCAGTGAAGTGCTGGACGTGACAGGGGTGTTTATGCAGAGGGACAAGTGCGTATTTGAAGCATTATAGACTCTTCTCCCCACTCTCCACTTTAGCCTGTCCAAATTGTCATGTCACTGCAAAATTCATCTTCCTCCCACAGGCACACACGCAGGCACTCCTGCCTTGTTGGCTGGATCCTCCATCGGCTTCCCGAGTGCTGGCAGCTCAGCTCCCAGCTTCTCCTCCTCTGCTTGTGCCATCTACCTCTCCTGACCTACATCTCATCAATCCTTTCTCCTTCGGGCTTTCTCAGCAGCCGTTTCTCCCAGGGCCTCAGGAGCATCTCCCCAGCAGTTCCTTTGGCATATCTCATTAGCCTATGCAGCACCGTGATAATTCCTGTCCTCCCCCTGACTAGATACAATAAATCCTGTATCTCCGAGATAGGCTCAGAGCTCCTGCTAGAAAACTGAGGCGCATCCCCAGTGGCCTTGGCACTACTGCGTATCTGTCTAGACCGTTTGAACCCCAATGCCTAGGACTCCACATGCGGTTGTAAATCTCATTTAGCACATACCCCTCCTTCTTTCCCCCTCCCCAGTTTGATCAACATTTTGAAATGGGGAATGAAGCAAAGCAAAGCTTGGAGGAGGGTGAATTTGATCCCTCCCCATGACAAAGCAAGGAAACCACAGACCCTGACTTGAGAACGGTGCAGACCAGAGAAGAGAAAGTTACAGGAGCATGGGACAGAATAAATTCAAACAATTGCCAGAATATTTGTAAATAAAATAATAACCAGTGAAGTGAAATAAGCTGACACACGAAATGTGCATGTTGATTAAAACAGCCCTGGAGACCATTAAATGACAAAGTCACTGTGTATGCCAACAAAACCCCAATCATAGCCCTGATGCATATTCATAGCAGCTGAACAACGTCCCATCACGACACTAACGAGGCACTGTGCTTGGGAACACGCTCACGTGGAGCCAGGGGGAGACTGTTTGGTGCCTGACAAATTTGGGAAGGCTACAAGCGTTGAAATCTCTCTTTGTTACTTAACAAACATGGAAGTAAGGGAATGCCATACCTCTTGTTATGGAAATAGCACACAGTGCTGAGGATATATGATAAGTCTAGGAGAGAATTACAAACATTCAGGACTGATTCCTTTGAAATCTCTGGGAGTTTTGCCATTTATTTCAATGAGGGCTTTACGGAGTCCTTACAATGGATGTAGTCATTTATCTGCAGGCGTCAACACGGTTCCCTTTGCCTCGGCAGCCGTGTTCCTTGTCGACACCTGGGAAAGGGGTTCACACTCCTGTGGAGCAAACACATGAGTGTCATCGTCCCCATGCATAAGTGGGCAGGTGCAGAGGTGGGTCACAGTGACATGTGGAGGGAGGGACATTGCAGTGCTCTCCGTGTGCTCTGCTCCGCCGTCCCGCCCTGTCTCGGGCAGCTCCGTGCCTTTTCAGCTGGAATGCCCAAGGGACGTTGCAGCCGCGTATGCAGGTACCGGGCAGGTGCATGGTGTTTCCTCAAAAATAGCTCGAGGGCCTGGACTAATTTAATCCTAAACTAAGCAAAGAGTGTGCAATGGGGTCTGGGGTTTGAGATTCAGCAAGTTGCTTACGGGCATACAGAGTGTTGAAGAGCTCAAAATAACACAAGATACCTGCCTCTGAAAGGCTCCTCCAAAAGGGCACTTGGGCAGGTCCCCTCTGTGGGCAAGGGGTTGTGGTCCCCTGTCACAGGACTGGGGGGAGCAGAGTTTTGCTGCAGCCAATTGAAGACAAATGAAATTCCTTCCTTCACACCCTGTGCCGAGGTCCCGGTGTCACCCATCTGACAGCAAGGCCCTAAACGGAGGGTCAGTTAGGCTCTACTCTGTGTACCAAGAGATGAAAAACCAAAAGCTATCAACCAGAGCAGCTGGGTGCTGTGGTCCAGAGCCTTGTCCTAGAAACTGGCTCAAGTCCAGGAACTGCCGCCTTGACCTCTTTGCAGGGGTAGCGGTGTGGGTGTGTGCAGGTGTGTATGTAACACCAGCAAAAAGCAGGTCCTCCACAACAGCTTAACACCTCACCCTGCAACACAGCTGTTTGTACCCTAGCAAAGCTCAGCCACTGCTGTTTCAGAGTCAATCGCATTAATTGACACTTTTCCAAAACCCTCATTACAAGATTCAAGTCTAATCTACCTGTAGGATTGCTTAACATGCTTAAGGTGACCAGTTATTTACTAAAATCAGAGGGGAACCAGTAAATGACAGAATTACATAGGATGGATTAAAGGAACTAGTACTAAAAAGACTTGTTCTTTTGGTCAAGTTAGGGTATCTCCAACCACAGCTCCATCATGGAGGAAGGCAAAGAAGGTTACTTGGGAGTTATCTTAATTGCAATTACCACCCCTGACCGATCTGTTACCACATGATCTGTTCAGTCAGACCCTTTAATTTATCTTTATGACTGATTGAAAGACACCCAGGAAGAATAAATCATTTGGGATGGAGCCGGGGGGGGGGGGGGGGGGGCAAAGAAAAATTGCCATAAATCTGCCCTGCCACTTTAAGAAGGAGTAAGTGGTCCAAAAGCATTTAGAGAGTGGATTTATTCTGTTTGTATTTTCCACCTCGGGAAGGCAGAGCTCCCAGTGGGGCAGGCGAGAGGATGGAGAAAAATGAGCCGAGGACTTACAGCAGAAGCCACTGATGTGAATGACAGTTTGCTGGTGGGAATAAAATGTTTCTTGTTTGTTCCAAGGTGGAGATAACAGAGTCAAGAGGTCAAGTGGTGTGGGAATGCGAAAACCCTGTGGGTAATGTAGCATGATAAAAAATGAGGGATCCAGGGCGCAGGGCGTCATTGCCACAATAGGCCAACTTACAATTCAGAAAGAGCTTAGATCTTGTCTGTATTTAAATATTGACTGATAATTTCACTCCATTACCTCCCTGTCGAAAAGGTATGCAGATAGCCTCCTCTGACCAAGCCCATTTTAGTATCCTGAGGGGTACGTCCTGTGTTTGATGAAGTACTAATTGGGGTGGGGGAGAGTTGTCCTTTCTCATCCATCAATCTTTTAGTCATATGAACAATTAATGGAACTATTTAGATACCTAGGAGTGACCGGCATACAGGAACTGACCCGAAACCCACTGAAGCCTGCAGAGTTGTGCATGGCAGCGAGGGGCATGAGCCAGGGCTAGGGGAAGAGGTAGGGTGGGGAGTGATGCTCACCGCATGGCCTGAGGCTGTGGGCATGGGTAACCCATGAAGCATCCATGTGTAGTAACATCCCTCACTCCCCTCGATTTGGGAAGCCGTTTGCAGTTTAGATGCACTGACAGAAAAGTGGAGCAGAGCTGGGTCCAGGTCCCACAGCAGAGCTGGACAGCATGAAGGAGGGGGACAGGAGGCTGAAACTGGCCAGTGGCTGTGGAAATACACAGCAGGGGACAAGTCATATAAAAATAAAACCCACTGGAGTTCTTTAATTACATTTCCCCACTTCCACTCTGAAGGCTCTGCTGAGACTGCCTCCTCCTCCCCCCACCTTTCCGAACACTTTTGTGGGGAAATATCCAGTTCTGAATATCTGGTCTGGCACAACCTCAAGGAGCCCATTAGTCCCAGGTCACCCACAGGGAGCAGAAAGCACTCAGGGCTCCCACTCACCTCTGCTTTATTGTCTTGCAAAGTGCTGCAGATGCTGATCAATATTAATAATTTCTGGTGTGTGGGATTATCTGAGCTGCAGCCATGAGCTGGGACCTGGCACAGCATTGGACAAACAAGGCAGAGAGAGGGTAGCCATTAACTGGGTCTTACAGGCATATGGTAAGGAACACCCCGTCCCTTTGCATGGGGTAACAAGGACCGTCCCTCAGGGAACGGAGGACAAAATCTCTTTATGTGGCCTGTAACACAATGGTGAGAAGCAGCTTGAACAGCACAGGCTTCTCCTTGTGTCATGCTGGAGGTGTAGGAGAGGATCACTGCATTTCACATTAGGGAAACTGAGGCACAGAAGTATTAAACAATCCACCTGAGTCACAGGGCAAATCAGAACAGAAAATTCAGCAGCTGAGCCTGGGTTTCCTCCTCTTTCTCTTCCATTTCCACATCTCCCCACAGCTGTGAAGCCATTTGCAACGCTGTGCTGGGCATGTTTACTTAATGGTGAAACCACTTCCCTTTCACACAGGCACAAAGTCATTTGGAGATGTCCTCAAAAAAGCCACCAAATCCAAACCAGTATTATTCTAGCTGGCTGGTGACCCATGCCACCAGATGCCAAAGCATGATGTGTCAGCAATAAAATGATCAGCTGCTCCATGTAACTTTTAGGATTTGCTGTATTCACCAGAATGAAAAACGTGAGGGTGATGCCAAGCGTGGTGTTTAAATAAGGTGTCTCGTGCAGTCAAACATCTGTCCAGCTATGGCTGTGCTGTGCTCTCTCTAAGTGCAGCAGCTTCCCTGACTTATTGTTACCAGATTAACAGCATGGGAATGTTCATCTCTTTAATTCTCAACAGTATGAAACCATGAGGGAGTGTGGATTAGGCTAACAAAGCAAATTTGCTCCACAAACCCTGTTCTAACAGCAGCTTTTTATTAAAGGAAGTGGGAGGTACACTCAGCTGCCTTTTCTCATTAGGAACTGGGTAGTGCTGACCATGTAGGAGAGGAAAACAATAATAATAATAATAAAGGAAAAAAGTCAAGGTGTCAGTCAGGTTGCCATTGCATTGCAAGCAAAATATGTGAACCAATTTCCTTTCCAGTTTTAAAAGAGAAGGAAGCATAACCTCAGGGTACAACCAAATTCAGTGCATGTTTAGTGCTTCTTCCTCTTCCGAGAGAAAAAAGAAGTGGGACCAACCCACGGCTGCCCCAAAAGTCCTGTGCTGAGCTTGCCTTGAGAGACCAGGTCTCGATCTTACTCTCAAAGCAATTGCAACTCCTTTTTAATCTGCAGCCACACTGTAAAATGCATTCTCCATCCCCAGAAATGTCCCTGGAGATCAAAGGCAGGGGAGAAGCAGGAGAGAGGAGGTTTACCTACAATCACGCACCAGCTCAGCCCAGACTAGAGCCTCCATCATGTGGCCTCCTGATCTAACAGACCATGTACTCCTCTTTGGGGTCTTTGCAGCATGTTACCACCTCAGTGTGCTCTGTTCTTGCAAAGCAGAGTGCCAAGTTCATCCCCCTGCTACTGCAAATGCATCTCAGCATCTCTTGAGACGCTTGCTATTCCGATGTAAGAACAGGCCATAAAAACTTGTTAGGTAAAATTATTTCTTACCCAGAGAAGCAAAAGGGAAGGCCTAGTCCTGCCTTCCCCATCTCCCACCCAGGCCAGCAGCTCTCACTTTGGCCAGCAGAAGTACACCATTATCTGAAAGTTGATGGCAAACCCCAACCAGTAGAGTAGCTAGAGGAGACCAGATAACATGCCAACAGGATGGAAAAAACAAAGAATCCTCCAGCTTGGACTGTAAGGGCATTTGTAAGGACCCAAACGTGTCAGCAAACACGTCAGGTAACGAACACCGGGTGAAGCCTGGGGAACAGCAGGCAGCTGCAGTTTTACAAGCGGCCTCAGGTTACGGTAAACCCTAGACTCGCTCATGGTTTTTACTTCAACCTGCTGATCCATGAAAAAATCCACAAGGAAAACCCCACATCTGCCTTGGCTGCGGTAGGACTGTGACCTTGGCGTTGCTGTGTGCTCCCCACAGCCAGGGAGAAACGCGGGGTTTTCGCCAAGGCAGCAGTTTTGGATGCCTCGGTTTTGGCAGCACCTCCCTGGTTTGCTGACCCCGCAGTTATGCCAAAGCAGCTGTTTTGGGGTCTGCATTAGAAATGGATCCGAGTTAAAAATAACTCTCTTCTTCTCTTTTTCTGTTCTGTAGATTGTTTTAGCCCTGAATCCACACTGTGATCTGCTCTAAACCCCACGGTTACGTGATATGGATGCAGGAAATCCTTAAAACAGCTTTGCTGCCAAAACCAGTCTGACATGAACCCATGCTGAAGCACCAGTGGGCTCCAGTTCACTCACCTGCATGATCCTGTTTGCATTTTCCCCCAATTTGTGTAGTAACTGGTGAGGTAAAGGATAGACACAACGGTGACACACTTTTAACACATTAGCTACGGAGTCAGTGTCAGCTCTTGAAGTTAGAGGGGTGCTGGCTGAGCCTTCAGGGTGTTGCCTGAATAGTAGATCATGGTGAAGTCTCAAGATAAGGTAAAACTTAATTAATGGAATCTCTCTGTATGAGGGCCTGATCCAGGGGTTGTTAATGGGATAAATAACCTTTACCTCCAGGTTGCCAGTTAGAATTTGGCCCCAGTTGAGAGTGATAGAAAGTCAATGTCTCCCAGCCAGAGGCTGCTCAGTCTCCATCCTTGGAGATTTTAAAGACTAGACTGAATAAAGCCCCCAGTAATCTGGTTTGACCTCAGAGCTATCCCTGCTTTGAGCAGATGTTGGACCAGAGACCTCTTAAAATCCCTTTCAGCCTAAATTATCCTACGATCCTAATGTCAACATTTTCCCAAGTCACAAAGGTACCAGCAGCTCTGAGAACGACATTGGCCTCTGCAAAATGAAGATAACCATTTGAGACAGATGGACATTTTCCATCCTGATAATTTTCAAACTAAAAACCAAGCCAATTTTTTTGAAAGAGTGGAAACATTAATGGGGGAAAGACCCAGGGATCACTATTAGTGCCCTAGAAAAAGATCAGGAGGTAGGTTCTTCTGGGCTGGCAGGTTCCCGTAGTGCTTCCTGGCTCAGGGATAGCAGTGCTGATCATCATGCTTATCTCTCTCTGTCAACATTGATTTTAACATTTTAATTGTCTGTGGCCATGAGCAGTGCTGGCAGGATGCTCAGGCATCATTTTCCTTGCGCAGAGGCAGCTGGGGACAAGCTGGTTCAAACCCCAGCCACCCAGCTCTAGCCTCTCTCAGAAATGCAGGAAGGTGGCTCCTTCCTGGCGGTGTCCTGATTCCCTGGGAGACACGACCCTCCCGCATACTGGTTTGCAGTAGGGACATCTCTGTATTGCGGTTGGCATTACTCCAGGGGACATCGAAACCTGCCCAGCCCATGGAGGCTGAGCTCAGTGCTAACAGTGACGCATTCAGGTCACTGATGAAAGTGCTGCAAAGAGTTGTATGTCCCGTAGCAGCCAGGGAAAATACCTTCCACTGTGACAACATTCCCATGAAAAATTTAACCAACAGAAATAAACAAACAAAAAAAGCCATTATTAACAGAGAACGCCAATGCTGGGCTTCAATAATTGATGTACCAAAAGCATATAAAAGAGCCTCCAATGATACATTATTAAAACCAGCTATTTGTAAGGTGTTGTGAAAACAAATGTAAAGAGAGGCGGTGACAGGGAGCCTGAGAAAAGCAATGGTGGAGCAGAAAGGAAAAAGAAAGGCAGCAGAGGTGGTGCAGTCTGTCCCGCATCCCTGGCCCAGCTTGGGGTTCTCACCTGAAGAACATCCAAACTGATACCTAGTGAATGGGGTGGTGGTCCTTCAACATGGCAAAAGCAAAAGCTCTATCTTGATTCAGCCAAATAAATTTAACCTTCCTACATACTCTGGAGAGGGGCAATATGGCTGTTGAGGGAACCTGGATGCTATTTTTCTGTCAACTTACGTCTTTTAGTTTAGCTCCTAAGTTTTGGTGGGCTGAATCCAGACTTCTGGTCCACCTTTTTTGATGGGTTTACATGCTAAGCCCCCAAATTAGCACATGCTCTACACAAAGTCCACCAAGACCATGTGACGCTGGGGACAGCTGGAGGACACACATGACATGAGTCAGGAACATTTGAGGTGCTTCTGGGATTTTTCAGTTGAAAGATATCTCTGTCAAAAGGCAGACTCATTTATGTCAAAACAGCTTGTGGGAAAGAGTTGGTTTTGACAAATTTCTTCCTTGCAAGCTTTTTTGAAAGAAAGTTTTGAAGTCATCTTTCTGACATTCTCAGGTTAAAACGCTTTGCTTTCTAAGGCCAAAGGAAGTTTTCAGCTCTAACAGAGTCTCCTTTGGACAAGTGACGTTATGTGAAACCAGTTACAAAGAACTCGTTCAGACAACTTTCTGGCCACAGACCGACTAACGAGGATAAAGGCACAGAGGGATATTTTGTGTTGACAAAATAAGCACTTTCTTCCTTGAAAGTTGGCTGCATCATTTATTTAAGCATAGTCAATATTTAATGGAGTGCTAACATGCACATTAAATGTATTGTGAGTCCTCTTGGCCTGATGTCCCGAGCTGCACAGCAGCAGGAACAGCTCCAGAGCAATCTGTGGCAGGAGCTACATCAACTCTGCTCTGCTGCACTCGGGATATTTCTTAGGACCATCCTGAAACACTTGTTATCTCAAAGGCAGACTCGTCGGGCTCAGACACCCCGGCAGGCTGTGGGATCCTAGCAAATGGAGAAGGTGCCAGCTGAGCTGCTGTGAGCAGTGGTGTGAGTGCCTCCAGCGCACAGCCCGGAGGAGAAAACACGTGTGTGACCACTAAAACGCTTCAACAGCGGCACCTGCCCAAGGACACCCTGCTCATGGGGGCTCTCTGCTCACCCCCACTCACCCGGGCCTGGGGTTTTTGAGAGCAGAAACTGGTCTGGCTTGAAGATGCTTTATATTAGGTGGGAAGGAGCAGGAGGTGAGGGCTGGGTTTTTTTAAGCCTTTGCATTGACTACCTGTAACCTTACTGGACCAGCAGTCGAAGAGGATTAGGCAAACCCACACCACCTCCTGTTTGCCACAGCTGATGATAAGTTGCTGCAGCTCAGCATCTCACAACACCCTCCTGCCTGCCCATGTTGGTCCTCCGTGCCCTGTTTCCTGGCACTGCTCATTTCCACTGGCCTCAGACTCTGCCCCAAGGACCTGTTTTCTTCTCTGGTTGTTCCCTGCTATGCCACAGCTGACGCACAACCCTGCTCTGCTTTTGTTGGGAAGTTTTTCCTCCTGTCCCTCTCACCCAGTGAAAATGCATGCTTTGCTGACTCCGTGGGGAAGCAGAGCGTTCAGCCTTACAGTTGCCTGCAGGGATGCTCAGACACCACTTACAGGAGTTCGGCACAGAACTGCTGAGAGAAGTCCATTTGCAGGGCACACACAAGAGGGGATTTCAGGGATCTTGCATCGCCTATTTTACTGCAGATATGCAGACATGTGCCATCTGCAGCCACCTTCTTGGCTCTTTACATAAACCCAGGGACAGGACATTATGCTAACACTCAGACAGCAAGTTTGGAAAACGTCCAGCCCTTAAGCTGTGCTTTGAAAACCTGGACTGGGGGCACATGTCTTTTGAAGAGGCCAAACATCACACCCTTTATCAACCTCTCAACAGAGAAGCCAGCACCTTGCTGCCTGGGAAGCTATTTAGGTGTCACATGTAAGCCAGCAGCTGGGGGGCTCCAAGGGACAAGTGTCCTCATGGAGGCCCCAAGGGACTGAGTGTCTGCACGGAAAAGCCCTTGGGAGGCCGGGGAGGTGGCAGCAGGGATCAGTGCACCCCAAAGATGTGCCCCAGTCCCAGCCACCAGGAACATCACAGCTGCTGGGGCTGGAAACTCCTCTCATGGCTCAGATCAATGGATGGGTCGAGGTCTGTTGATTTCCACCGTGGCCATCCAGCCAGTGACACCTAAATATTTTCCTCCTTCAGAAGACAAAGGGAAGGAGGGCAGCCTGGTTCGTGTCAAGTGTGGAGCTGACAGCTTTACAGCCTCACTGGGGAGAGGAGCTGAAAGAAAGAGCGTTAGATTTAATCTGTGCTGACAGAGGCGGGTGATGGGTATTTTTATAGTGGAGGAAATGTATCGAACAGGGGAAATTAGACCAGAAGACGATAAGGATCTGGGCCTGACACAGCCAATTAATAGATGTTTACAAATGATAAAAGCTGATAGATCAAAGCAAACGCACTCCTTTTTACTCCACGCCTCTAAACTGTTTGGAAGTGCCCCACTTGGCGATGGCTGTCTTGTCCCCAGGCTCAGGGCCCTCTCCAGTCTGTGGCTAGCCCAGAGCAGCCGAGCAGTGCAGGTTTCTGAAGCAGCCAAGTGCGCGCATCACCCGCAGTGCCTGAGCCCTGGGAACAATCAGGGAACCCCCTGAACAGGTCCAGACTCACAGTGTTTGGGTGTGGGGGAGCAAAATTTCTCTTTTTTAAACACACAGGGAACTTTTCTCCACCTTGTACATTCCTCTGAACCCAAAAAGTCAACTAAAAAAAAATGTACAAAGTATCTGGCACAGAGATACCAGAGATCCTGGTCTCCAAACACAGCATCCAGCAGCTCTTCCATGGAGACCCCTGGATCCCATGGCTGCTCCAGAAGGGATCTGGGTCTCCCATATGTCCCATGTCACATCTGGTGGAGGAGGCTTGGCAGGAGAAAAACGTGCTGGAATTTTGAGGACAATGCCATGCCGCTCCTCAGGGAACCTGCATGTGTTGGGCACCAACAGAAAGCTTGGCCACGCTTTGGGTTCTCTGCTCAGGGTGACAGTGAGTCTACTAGTTAATGGCAGCTTTAGCAATGAGAAGGACTGAATTCCCAAACTCCTTACTGTGGTGTGTGCGCACTGCTGATCAACTTCTGGTTTGTAATCCTTCATGATCCGTATCTTCCATATTCTGGGTTGCTCCTTGTATTTTTTGAACTGAATGTGCTAAATCTCCCAGAGACAAAATCTAGGTGCAGTTCCCAGGATTCAGGCCAAGACTGCTTCCTGCAGACCGTACAGATGAGGCAATTCCCAGCGTGGTTCCCTCCGGTCTGTGCACCATCCAACACTACCCAGCCGGCCCTGTGTTCCCACATGACACATCAGGCCATGCTCCAGGACATACAAACCATGTCCCTGGGAATTGAGCAGTTTCTTTTCTGAGCCTCCAGTTGCCATCACACCACACCTGGAAGCTTTGCAGGGGGTTAGTGGGGTAACCACCCGCAATCACTGTCAGCTCAGGGCAGGCTTGTCCTGGAAACAGCTATCATTCTCAGTAGCAGAGCTCTTCCCTGAGCTCACGCTGAAAGGGAACACCATGAGGATGAAACTAGGAACAGTTTGACACAACCATGGAAGTGAGATGGAAAATCAGTGTGAGCCACAGCTTGCGGAGTGTTTTTAACACAAGCATTGCAAGTGGCAGCAGTTCCTGGGATACAACAGCCGTACAAACCCACAGGCTCTCGAGACAGAGCGCATACAGCAGGAACCATCCAGTCTCAGCTGGGATGGGGACTGCTTTGGCTTTTTAGCCAGGGCAGCTGGCAGAGCCCAGGCCAGCTGTGACCGTGCTCCCTGGTGGGTGTATGTCCCTGACTTCAAAGGCAGCTTGGTAGGAGCCTCTTCAAGGCCTCAGAAAGACCTGAAGCATAGGCTCAGGCATTCTCTCACATGCAAAATGGGCACAAGAAGAAAACAAACCCTAAACCCATAAAGAATGAAAAAGCTTCTTCAACATTAACTTCTATTAACTCTTCTCACCACTGCTGTATCATCCTTTCCCCCTACCAGATGGGTCTGCAGATGGTGGCCTGCTCAGCAAGGGATACATGTTAAACCAGCTTGGATCAGCCCTGATTTCTCCACCCTACACGTGTTCGTGGCAGGGGAAGCAGAGAGCTGCACGTTGGCCTGGCTCCACTTCAGTCAGGACAGGACAGCCCAGGCTGGGATGTGGAGCTGGACACCTGCCCTGCTACACAGTTTATGGAAATACTGAGCCTTCAAAAAAGCACTGCTGCACAGAGGGATGGGGCATTTGACATCAAATTTCCTACCCCTTCTGCAAAGTGGGCTGTTAGTTTTACCCTCCCTATAACATGGTAGCACCTAACAGAGTCTTGTATTTTCAGATTTGCTGACGTAAATGAAAGCATCTAAATTCATATTTAGGAGTAAAAACAATGGGCTCTGCTTAGAAAGGGCTGAGCACACGCAGCTCCCAGAGACTTCAGAAAAAAGCTAGGTCAAGTCCTGAACTTATTCACAGAGAAGACCCAGTTTTATTAGCTGAAGCATGATACAGACACCAAATTCCACTGTCTAGCACCAATCTCACAGCTAAGCAGATAGTTGGAGGTCAGGGATGATGAGCATTGCTTGTTTAACCCTAAAATAGATTTCTCCTGGTGATGTCCTTAGATGTGACTAATGAATCATTCAAAAGTACAGCTCCAGGGCCATCTTAGGTAGTGATATCTCAGCTATTCCTGCACTGCTGCCTGTGGCATTTACACAAGAGGCCTTAACACAGTATTATCCTACATTGCTTTAATTTGCTATTAAAACAATTACAGGCTTTTGAGTTTGGGCTTCTTTCCAGATACAGTAAATCTCCTCTGCAAGGCAGGCAGTGTGGCAGCACCACTGTGCACAGCACCCATTAATTATGCCGACTCTGGTATAAACAACGGCAAGGTCTTATCACGGAAAAATTCTCCATAGCCAAGGGCAGCTGCCTTAGTCCCATTGGCTCAGCAAGTGGACATCGTGACCTGGAACGGGCACAGTGTGGATGCCTTGGCCCTGTCATACTCTTCTACAGATGGTCCAGCAGAGCCCCAAAATGCTGTCTTTACTTTAAGCAGCTGGAGGGATGTTTGGGATAACACCCTTTATACAAATTGGCATGAATGCCAAGGCAGAAGATGTTATGATGCACCACAGCTCAGCTGCCTTCTGGACTCTGAGTAATAGCAGAAGGGAGGAGCGATTAAGGTCATTTTAGGGCACTGTCCTGCCAGGGTCATGCACTTGGCTCCAATGTGACAAAAATCTTTATGAGACTCCTACATGAACACGTGAGGTGTTACCCACCTCACCCTGCACAGAGACAGGGCAATTCAGCTCATCCATCTTCGCCACCCAGTACCCTCTCTCAGGAGGTGCGTGGCCATCTCCACCGCCTGGCAAGGCAGCCCACACAACTGGATTGCATTAAGCTAGACATCCAGCTTGGAAAAAGTATGGTGCAAATCGATAGCCTGGGCTTACCAATATAACTGAGCTAGTCTGATTTACCGTGCTTCCAAGTGCTAGATTTCTTGGAAACTGTATTTCCCATAAGCCCAAGTAATATTTTCAAAGGTGCTTAGTGACTTAGCAGCTTATATCTTATAGACTTACACTGAAATTTGGGCTTCAGTGCCCAGATTCAACAAAGTACATGTGTTTAATATCAGTCTGAGCTCCTGTCTCGAAGCAAGGACCCAAAGCATATGGTTGGATCTGGGCCTACGCATCTAAGTCACTTAGGAAAATTAGACTTTGGCACCTAAGTCACCTAGATGCTATATTTATATTTAACCTTGACCAAATCTGCGGCCTGCCCACAGGTTCTCCTCCATGTGAGAATCCTCAGCAGCATCAACATTTATTTTTTAAATCCAATTCTTGGACAAGGCACAAACCCAGAATCCTGAACATTATAAATATTAAAGTTCCTATAGCACTTTCCGTGGATGAGAGGTGTTAGCCCCAGGACTCTGGTAGGGTTCCAATTCAAGCAATTGCATTCAGCCTCTAACACTTCAAATTCCCTCTCCAGTTTCTGTTTCATTGTGTTGTATCCCTCTTTGCTTTGACTAAGCCCTGTAATTTTATTAATTTTCTTCTATTTGTTTACAAACCTATCCCAGCTTCACCAGTGGCAGAAATGGCAGGACTTGTGTTGTCCTCCTACAGGAAAATAAATACAAAAAAAATGTAGTATTTTCCTCTTAATGCGATCCTTTGGTCTGCCCAGGTTTCACTTTTTCATTCACAGTAGAGATTAAAATATTATGCAAAAAAAAATACAAGTTCAGAGGAAGAGATCTGCAGAAAAAGAAGTTTGATGCTTGTGGATTGGTTACCCAAAAGGATGTTGATCATTTTAGATTCTGCTAAGAGCTGTCTACCAATGCAGCAGGAGATTTCTCACTTCAGTCTTCCCTGATGAAATAATAATCGTAATTGAGAATTATAAGTAGAATTGAAATATTTCTGTAGACAACACTGAATTTTTAAAAAGAGACATTTCACATCAGAATTATCAGCTGCATTTGCAACACTTGACAAAAACAAATATTGATTTTCAGCTTTGTTCTCTGAGTGTAATCACCGCGAATTCACATCCGTGTTGCCAGCGGGACTGGCAGACCGTAGACCCCTGCCTATGGCATGAACATTCCCCAGCGCTGGTAACCAGTGTCAGTCGGGAGTACCCCGGGGAGGTCAGCTTGGGATGGGGCACAACCACGGCCAGCTTCTGAGCAGGGCTTATCCCATCACACCTGCTGAAACCTGCTGTCAGCAGCAGGTATTTGGCCAAGCTGGATGCAATCTCATTGCAATGCCTGGGCAGTCAGGGAGCATTACTTTCTTCCCAACTAAGTAAATCTGAAGTGAAGCACCAGCTGCAAGACTCTGGTGTAAACACGGCGTGAGACTGAACTCAGGACTTGGCTAGCAGACTCTAGACTGAAATGGGGTAACCCGTACCCACCAGCCTCCCAGGAGGGAGCACACATTGAATGTCCTGCAAAGGGCTTTGTTAAATCTTCTCCTTACAAACGAGATGAATGCGGGACACTCAGTGATCCCTCCCTGCCTCCTTTGAAGAGCAATGACATTCCTGGGATGCTTGAGAGTTGATGGTGTTGAAGGCTTTGAAGTGAAGTACTTGAGCAGTCTATTTTGACTTCCCTGGGTGACTCATGTTCAGCTCCGTATCTAAGATGGCTTTTCAGCTTCCTTTGACTGCTTTCCAAAAGTTACATGTTTGCTCAGCCTGACCATGGACTGTAACTTTTCTGTTCACCATTCATCTTTCCTCCTGAGGGTGGATGAACAGCTTTCTAACTCCAAAGGGGTTCAATGGTTCAGACAGTGTTTTTCACAAATAGCAATGTCTAAAGGCATTTTTGTATCAATAGGACAAACCTTAACCCTTTGACAAGCCCATGCAACTCCCAGGGAGCTGGCTTGGAAAGCGTCAATGCAAGGCACTTAGCTGTGAAGCTACAGCTGATCACATGGCAAATGGTATTTATATAGAAAAATCAGAAGCACAGGGAGGTCTCTTACACTTTTGTTGTGACACTTACAAGGATATAATAAGGTATTAGAAATAACTTCACAAAGTACAGCTGAGAAGAGGATCTGCAGGAGTTACTCTAGGCCTGTATATTGCACCTGTCACCCAAACACCTGCAGAACCCTTGTAATTGTACTATTTTTAGATAATCTATTGTTTGTACATAATGCCATGTGGCTGTGCAGTCAGACTGTCCACCCACAGTTCCCAATCCTAAATGAAGCAGAGTCCTGGCTCTTTCCCAGAGGAATGGGTTGAGGTCCCAAGACCCAAATCAAGAAGAAATGCACATGCATTCACAGGGACCTTGATTTTGACGTTTCCTCATGCCATCCACACACAAACCTTTCTCTAAGAGAAGATCCTTCAAAAATATTCATGAACACCTCTACTGCCGAATCCAGCAGGCTGTGACAGGAGCTGCTGCGAAATGGAACAACTATCTTAGGTAACAGCTTTTAAGTTTTTAATCAGTTGAGAACTTTATTTGATTTTCATTTAAATTTCACTGTTAGGTGACTATTTCTACGGTTACAACCACTTGCCTGCCTGACATTTGACCTAGTAATTAGCAGTTTCCCAAATGTTTTTTTACCTTCATGGTTACAAGCACTTGCTTTGGGGAATCAAGTCATCCCCATCGCTCTTATCAGTGCATGTCCTGCAGAGACGCACAGAAGATGTAGTGCCTGCTGTGCCACTCGGCCTCCCTGTTGGCCCTGGCTCAGCATGCCCAGGGAAGGATGTTACAAGGATCAGAGACAACATGAGGAGTTTCAAGGTACAGAAATGTCATGAGCTTGACCCCAGGTTCACTCAGAAAATTTTTCCCAGAAGGATTACCTGGCTGGCATTCGAGGCACAGCACTTTCCTACCCTCTGGAGCTGGTGTTTCAGGAGAACCTGCAATTGTCATTCAAGTGAGGCAAAAATATTTATACAAGTTATAACAGAGTGAAGAAAAAAATGCTGGATCTGGCTGCAGGTTTTCACTTACTGCAGCTGGAGCTTGCAAGTGAAGGGAATAGTCTCTTAAGCACATACATACATCTGACACCAGTTAATCAGAGCACAGGATGTGGCCCATCATTGTGTGACAGACCCAGATCCACATCTGGGTTCTTCAAGACAGGATCAGATCCCTGAGTCACTGACACAGGCTGCCGTGGCACACAGGCAGTCTGATACAATCATACACTGCTATAAATCTGTGGACTTTCCCTTGTTCCACCTGCATTTTATCCTTGACATGGAGGACAGGTTTTAAGTGTTTCTGGCACTGCAAGGGAGCAGGATTCACTTCCCAGTTCTCACACTGGCACCACAAGGACCAGTACCAGAAAGTTATTTTACTTGAGGTCACTAAAAGGCACTTCTTATGGTTCTAGCTCCTGGTTCTCCTTTACTTCTCCACTAGATAAAGGATCCCATCGGGACTGGTGGGATGAAAGACACAGAGATGAAGCACCAAGGTCTCAGCTCTGCAAGGCCACAGGAGCATGGAGGTGGCTCAGCAGGAAAGAGGGCTGGCTGTTTTGGCCAGTGACAGAGAAGACTTCAATGCCTCCATCTGTAGGAGCTGCTGAGCACCCCTTCATGCCAGGAAGCCAATGCATTAAAGAGACATAGGTGTTGTTGCCATTTTTATCAGACCACAAAGCCAGACAAAGATGAAACCATGGCAAACACTCCACCTGATCGCTGATTTCAGACAACCCCTCTCCCTTCTACTTCCATTCTCCTTCACCACGTTCCTCTCACCACAGAAGTTTTTACTTCCCATCTCTCCCTGATGTCTTTCGACCTCTTCTGTCTGCCCTGGGACACCCTTGTGCCAGTGAAGCACATGGAACCAACCTTTCAGGGATGGTCCCTGCCCAGGTCACCTCCACGTCCACAGGCATAAGCACAGAACGACCCCATGCAATCACTCTGCACTTCTGCCACACAGTACAGCTATCACAGTCACTGCCTGGGAGAACCAGGCCCTTTTGTACCCTACCATGACCTTTTCGTGTTGGCTAATTACCGGCACTGAATAGGGGGAATGCCTGGGAGTGAGGTGTGTGTGCATGTGAGTGCACATATGCTATTTCTATAGCATATTTCTTTCCAGTCTCTCCTCTACACAGTCCTATAAACTAAACAAAACGAAGACTTCTCAGGGCATCCTGTTTCCCCCTTGACAGTAAGAGAACTGTTCCCTCCCCTGTTTTGTGACAAAAACGCTTTGCTCTTTCCTCTGAGAGAGGGTGACCTCTTCCAAACAGACTGCAGCACTAAAAGGCATTTTCACTGGGAGTCTGATGTTAGCTATGGCACTGGCTGCCCCAGGGGTGGGACCATGCATCATTTCTGAAGATCAGATCAGGTTTTTTCCTTTACCTCCTTCCTCCTCACAAATCCTCTCTGTTATTGTCTGTTCATCTTGAAAAAAACACACCAAGGATAACTGTCTGGAGGAGACAATGCTTCCCATGGCTAATAGTTCAGATGCTACCTTGTCTAAAAGATGAAAACCAATAAACTGTGATGCCCAGAAGTGTTTGGACATCTAGGCTGGGTGGATCACCTCTATCTTGGTTTAGACACTGTAGGAAATGAGAACATGGGTATTGGACAAGCATTGAAAATTGGGCCACCCATTCCATTCACTTCTGCATATCATATATACCTAATGCATAAATCAGATACCTAGTTCCCCATGATCAGGAAATATGGTGTTTGCATCCCTTTACATTGTCTCCAGACATAGTCTGTTGGCTCTGAACAGCCCCTATTTTACATCAGTTCAAGATCCCACTGCCTGCTTTCACAACTTATGCTTTGCTTAACCACCCACAGTGGTCTGCCTGCTGAGATTTACACATCCTTTATGTAGAGATATACAGTTCACCACCCAGGGTCATCTCCTCTCTGCTGATGTTATGAGCAAGGAGAAATATTGAGGGGGTCTTGATCAGTCTTATGTTCAAAGACAGTCCCTTCTCTCCTGGAGACACCAATGGACTGACCTCCAGGTTGGGGCTGGTTAATGAACCCCTGTTACAGCTCCCATTATCCCAAAGGCTGCCTTGGAGACCTGGTGATCCCCCATCAGATGGTTCCTGTAACTTACCCTCAAACCCTCCTACTCTCAGTCAGCTTGGAGGCGACATTTCACGTCACTATATGTTTTGGAAATGTTGCAAGTACTCTTTCCAGGGCAGGCTAACAGCAGAAATAATCAAATCTACTACTACAGTGAGACTGGGACATGGGAAGGAAAGGAGCCAGGTATGATTAATAACTGTCTTTCCTAAAGGCCTTTGGGGGAACCCCAGAAGTGCAAAACTCATGGTCAAGCTAGACACTGGAGAGATCCAAGACAGATCATTCTTTAAAGCTTTGTGGACCACATTAAAGCCTTACTTACATGCTTAGGTTTGGAGACACATGACAGCTACTTGAGAGGAAAAGGGTACCACTTCTGCATGAACTCACCAACTGTCCCCAAAACAGATCCCTTCCACTCCAGAACCTCATGTGATGTCCACACCTTGGTGTCTCCTCCTCCCTCTCTCTACTCTCCTGATATCTCACTCATCTACTTGAGCAGGCAAGGCTTAGCAAAGAGAACATGCACCCCACAAACAAAAGTCAAGAGAAGGCAGGATTGAGCTTGAATGGCATTCCCACATTTCCATATTTCCAGATTTTGGGCTCTATGTAGAGAGTGTGAACCCTCCTCCACGTCCTGCTCCTGTCTGTGTCCCTTTCATGCTGGTGAGATTTGTTGCGGGATAATTCTCAACGACCATCTACCCACAACAAAGCTACCCCCTTTAGATGTGGGCAGATGATATAGAAAATGGGTGGTTCAGGCCGATTTCATGAGGCCTAATAAATCTTCAGTAAATTAAAACTCATCCCCCTTTCCTCCCCTCCCTGGGCCTTTGTCTTGCTAATACACATTAAGCCCTGCCTGGCTACACACTTTGAGGCATTTCGGAGGTGAGGTCTGTACAAAGCTGCAGATGTGGGAGCTTTAAAGGACCTTTGGCCCCGGTGTTACCCATTAACATCAGCCATGCCAACACAAGAATCTCACCATGGTTCTCTCCCCTCAAAAGGGCTCCCAAGTAACAACCTCGCCTTTTGAGGGGGGGAAAGAAATAAAAGAACAGAAGGAATGAGCAAGGGAGAATGAGAGAGAGACCTTCCAAAAGAGGTGTTCCCTGTAAAGCTAATTTTGTCCCTAAATCATTGTCTGAAGCTGGTTGCTAGTTAGAAATTGCTTAAGAAATCAGTGCACCTCTTTCAAGCCAGGCGATGCTGCTACTCACAACAGCATTCACTGATATATGATTCATTTCTCTCATCTCCACTGACCGTTTCCACCCTGACCTTCCTAGTTTCAGACCTTGAAATAAAGAGCCCTAATGCAGTCCCATATTCAAAGAGCCACTTTTGTCCCATATTCAGGTTTTTATTCCTGTTCAGATGTTCTCTATGCTTTCTACCCCTCTTTAGAAATCAAAATCAAGCTGCCACCCGGGCTGGAAACAAAGTGACAGGCCAAAAATGTGTCTGTGAATGTAATAGCCCTTCTGGAGTATCCCCTTTTGCCCTAGTGTCTTCCGTTATCCTTTTACTTGGAGCATGCTGGTGCCCTATGTACTTGCATCCCCTATCCAATACAAGGGAAAATGCAGCCAGGAAAGCCACGCAGTTAGTGAACCTCCTGGTTTCCAGTGGGCAAAGATTTGAATAAAAGCTTCGAGGATGTGAATAATTCACTTCTCCGTTCAGTGTGTTCACCGAGGTGCTTTCAGGTGTGATTCAAACAAGAAGTAACAGCTCCTCTCCCCAGGTTTCTCAGCAGAGGCTGCACCTTCCATCCCTTGGAGCACTTTGGCTAAAATGTAAAGAGAAACTTTGCGGCCCTATGTGGGTGCTTTAGAAGTTGTAAGGTGTGATGAATGAGCTCTAAAAAACACAGATCAAGGGGGAGATAGCGGGGATGAAAGGACAGACAGTTAGATCAGACTAGACATCCTGGGATGAAAGGAAAGGTGAATAGGTAGCTAGATTAGACAGTTACGGTAAGTGGAAGGCAGGAAATCCAAACTTGTAGGTGTTTATTCTAAACTCCAGATCTGCACCTGTAAAGGTTGCTGCCTTGCTTCATTTTTATTCAGTTCTTTCATAAGCAAATTTCCCAGTGTAATCGGGAGGTGCCCCTGGCACAGGGGCTGTGAATAAGAAAGATAAATGAAACAAACTGACCAACCAACCTCATTTATATCTTTTTTTTTTTTTTTAATATCTCAAAGGAAAGATTAGATCTCTGTTCCTTTTAAATTTTGGGACAAAGGCACAGGTCAGTTGTCATTTTATCAGAATCGCTTTGTCCACCCCAGTGAGAAGGGATCGTGCACTGTGAACAAGTTACAGTATCGTGGACTCCAGAGGATTACAGACGTGGTTTATCTCTGGAGTGTGGAGCTTGTTAACTCCGGTCTGTGGCTGGAGGCAAAGGCTGAGAGTTCTCCCTGTCCAATCAGATAAACATGAATGCCTCTCACTCTGCTATAGAGCTAGCATGAAACCCTACAGTGTCACACTAAATAATGGTAGTGAGAGGAGAGTGTATTCTATGTTCATTCGCCAAATCAAATCCCAACAACATCCAACGCAGTTCAGATATTTATCTGGGGCTGCTCGTCTATCCGAAAAGCACAAGGAGACTTGTCATGTTTCTATGCTTTCCTGGTGAGACTATTTTACAACAAAGCAATTATCCCTTGGGGATCATATAACTATTTGCATATTCATTTCCTGGTGTTGTACCTATCATTTCCTATCATATCACAGGAAAGGCAGCTGCCATCCTCTCACACTGTGCAGTCCTCAGCAATTTGGGCTCATAAGCAGCATGGAGCTTAGAAATCAGCTGGAGAGGCACACCAGGGTATCGTGCTGCTTTCCTTTACAGGGCAAAACTTTAGATAAGTGGAGAAGTGCATCACCAATGATGTAAAATCTATGCCACTCACTTCAGCGGAATTTCATGCTGACAACTTCAGCCTTCTCATGTAACTTTGTACGCTAGCTTTCTATGCTAAACCTTGACCAAAAGCTACAGATTTGTTCCCTCCTACATGAAGGATACATGAAAATTAGCCCGACAGCACCTTCTTCATGTCAAGACCTTTGTAAAAGCATTTTTCAATAGATAGTTGAACCATAGCAAACTATGTAATTCCATTTTTGCCAGTAATTGGGTTGCATGTCATACCCATATGGCTACATTTACACATCAAAGATTCCTGCATTTATTTCTATGACATCGATTAGTCTTATTCCAAAATCGCTAGAAAGCCCAAAGTTGGTCAATACCTCTGTTAAGGCATAATAAAAAGCCATAACGTGGAGCAATGCTGCCTTCCTCTGAAGCTTGATAATTTTAGCCTTGATCAATTAAAGCCCAACTGTTCTGGGTTTCTGCACAGCCAAAGAAAAGATCATCCTAAAGTCGGGACACCTCCTGAAGATGCCTCTGCTTGTCAACAACAATAAATGTGGTGAAAAACAATTAGATTCTCATCTGCAGCACTTCAGTTATGTGTCAAGTTTAGGTGAAGAAAATCACCTTTTGGATGTCTGAAATTAGTGTCATGGTTGCCACCCTGAGAAGTGAGCAAACCTATCTTAGCATTTGGCTCTTCATACTTTGCGCTGAATAGGAAAAATAGTCTTGTTGCCCGTTGATTGCAGTTTTCACTCCATTAAATCAAACCAGGAAAGGATGATCCAAATGACATTTTAAAGACATACATAAAAACTCTGGCAGTAAATAAACCCGAGGAGGGTAAATATGTGTTTCATTGCAAATACTGCAAGCCTCAAAGTGGCTACAGAGCACTAACTCTTCTCCTTTATGAAGGACCCTCCCCCTGAGATCCTGAATGTACTTCAAAAACAAATGTGCTCCATGTTCTAACATCTACCTGGCCTGACTGACAGAGATTTCTAAGACTTACAGCCTCATCCTGCTGAAATCTACCCCTTTGTTTGGAGCAGAATGCAGTTTCCTTGGCACAAAAATGCACACAGCTCTTTGAAATGCTTGGCAAAGTCTTTCAGTGCGAGGGGCATGCTCAAACCTGCTCCACTTGAAGGGAAGCACAAAAGTATTATTGACTTCAAAGGCAGTGGGACTCAGCCCCAGGGTGGAAATTAGCTTCAACATTAATTGAATTAAAAGAGGGGGATTCCCTTCTAAGAACTGCCACTTCCTGGGCCATGGGATGAAATTTGTATTGAACACTATTATAACTAGGCCAAAACACTGGAAAACAGGTGCCGGATTCAGTGGCTAGGCACCTCAAGATCCAGTGGAGGAGAACAAGTATGTATAGAAACTCAAGGTGGAGTTTAATTTGCCTGAACACAACCCTGCTGAAGGACAGGACAAGGGCAGAGGCTCCTGAAAACACCACAGCTCCTGGAGCTGGGAACGGAGGCAGGACCTCAGCTCGCATTGGGCAAAGTACACATGTGAGTATTTCTAAACCTCCACCACCTAAATAAAAGGTGAAAAGGAAAAATAAATATGAATTAAGTATGATTGACAGAGGCAGATGGGAAACTGCATCCCAGCCAGGTGTGAACTGCTGCATTCAGCCCGCAGGGCTGGAAATACCACTAGCCTGAAGACTTGAAATGTCCTTCATGAGGTGTCCATGAGCCCCAAAATCTTAGCTCAGCCTTGTCTCTGTGTGTTTGCCACCTCCAGGAATGTGTTGGTGTCAGCAGATTTTGGTTAGGGTATGTTCTCCATTGAACCTTACCTCTCCAGGATTATGAAGTCCCTGATATCTCTGAGACCTCTACATTTTTGAATGTGGTCTCCAGATCTCTGCTCCTTTTTTCCCCCATTTATGCACATCCACACTTGTGGGTTGGAGCATCTTTTCCCAGCCCTGGTAATGCAGCAGGTCTGATTTACTTCCACTTTTGAAGCTCACTCAATGAACTACTTAGAAAAAATTATTAAAATCAATAAACTGAATTCCTCTCAACACCAAATGATGCCCCAAATCCTCAGCACCCTCTGTCCTTGGGAAGGGTGCAATTCTTGCAAGAACAACCCTCTCCAAACATACCAGTAGCCTCCCTTTTTGAGTCACAGACAAAACTGGACAGCATTTACATTGAATAATCACCATGCATGAGCAGGATTTTGCCATTTGCTTCCTCCTGATGCACATAAGGCTCTTACAGAGACAAAGCCCAGGCTGCTGAAAGCATCGCTCTTCTCTGTCTCACTGAAACCTACTCTATTTTCTCCCCTCTCAGAGAAGGCGGCTCTGAATCAGTGATTTGTGGCTCAGGGCAATGCTCAGAGCTGCCTTTCCCAGGAATTGCAGTAGTCCATGAGGTGAAGGTGTCAACATCAGATAGAGGAATTCACCCACCGGACAGCTAACGTATCTGATCTCAGCTTAGGTTACTTGCTGAGCAAAGATCATCAAGATGCCTCAGAGCAGCCAACCCTCTTAAAAAAGGTAAAGTTTAATGAGATCAAATGCGTTCAGTGTTAGGAGGTCAGAAAGGGAAGCAGGTAATGGCATCAGAGAGCTGGGCAAAGCCTCTACAGGCCACAGGACAGCTTGCTCTGGTGAAGAGCCAACCCAGGGGAACAACAAATTGGGCCACAGATATTCAGACACCAGTTTTTGATGCTGGTCTGCTTTAGGATGGAGCCAAGACTTGATTCCCCAAAGCGGGGAATGGAGTTTCCATCAGGTTCCCAGAAAGATCCATAACTGGGCTGATGTCTGTTCCTGGTCTGCAGCCTCCCCAGCTATTTCTCCTCCAGGCTGAGGGTTGGCAGTGCTTCAAGTCTGCCCTTATCCCCACACCGCCTGTGGTTGTATCTGGATCTGTTCTTCTGCCTTGCACCTTGCTATAGCTCGTAGCACTGAGAAAATGTTCCTTCAACTGTTGCATAGCCACTGTAGAAAGCTCTTTTCATCAGCAGGTGTCACACAGCTCTGCAACAAAGAACAAGGTCCCCATTGCCATTTTCTACGTGAAGAATGTAAAGCAGAAAGAGACTTGACTGAGGGCATTCACCAGACCAGGGACCAGGGAGAGAACAGCTCTCCCAAGATTCTGTCTTGTGCTTTTTTATAGCAGACTTCTGCCAGCCTTCCTCTCATAGTAAAATGAAACAAGTGCTATTCTGTGATAAAAAGAGCATTGCACATGAATAGCCATCAGTCAAAAAGGATGTGCTGTGAGGATGGCCCAAATGCCCAGTTTGGAGAAGAAAAGAACAGTGTTGTGACCCCAGCAAAGGGCAGGACCCCCGCGCTCCACCACTGCCCTCTGCCGCCAAAGCCTTCACCTCTGACACCCTGACCATGCCCTTTCTCCAGGGTCTTTCTGCAGCCAAGGTTACCAAATTCACATCAGCTCTCCATGAAAGGCCACAAGTTCATCTGAGTCATCCTCGCCTGCAAGCAGTGCCAAAACTCAGAGAGAGGCTAAAGCTGAGAGCCTCTGTAGCACAAACTGTCAGCTCTGGACCTCTGTGGTTCTGGCTTGAATATCACAGAGGTGAGCTTTATCGTATGAAATACATCATGCACTTATGATCTGCGTGGCTGACCTTGCAAGACATGCCACTGGGTGCTGGTGCAGTGATGCCTGAGTCTCCCTCACAGGCAAGTGGAGTCCCCTGCCAGGACCTACCTTGTCCTCCTTGCCTTTGTTCTCAAGTGCACATGAACCACATTTCCTCCGCCTCCCCTGAGCTCACTGACCAGTTCTCTGCACGATGCTTGGGATGAAGGGCACAGCAGTGTCCTGGCTGTCTCCTTCGGGGTTTCCTATCTACTTTGTGCCAGCCAACTGCCTCTGGGTAACTGTTGCCCCAACATGCCTCTGCCCAAATGGTGCATTTCTGAGCCACCCAGATGGGTGTTTTGTTAACCTCAGATTTGCTCTAGCAGACAAGATTTCTGTGCTTCTCCAAGAGAGCAGAGCCAGGCAGAGGCAAAACTTCAGAATCACCCCATGAATTAAAAGAATAATAAGTGAAACACAAGCTATATTTTGTTGTTTTCATTTATCCTGCAGCTTTTAACTAACCAACAGTGCCAGAGCACCTCCGGGGGACAAACTCTCCCTCCTTCCTCCTCCCTCCCTCCCAACAGCATACATAAGAAGAAAGCTCCATGCACAGAAGCTCCCTGAGACAGCATGAGAGGAGAGATCAGCCCTTAAAATTGACATAGGCAAGGAATACTTCTCTTCATTTGCCGCTATGCTCCTCTATCTCATTTATGTATTTCTAAATGCACAGCGCTCTAGTTCTCCCACAGCAGGAACCCAGCTTTCTGCGTGTTTAATTGAGCTCAGACTGACCTAAGCTGCTCAGTCGCTCCCAGGAGTATGACAAAAGTTCACCTTTCCCCAGACATGGGACAATTTTGGAGCACACTCGCACACACCCCACTCCCTATCCCCTGCATCCTTCCTGGGATGCTGCAGGGTGAAAAGTGAGAGAGGTATGCATGGATCCACCAGCACTAATCTCCTCTCAGGATGGCCTTTTAAGCAGGAGAGGTTATAAATAAATAAAGCAAAAAGGATCTCCAACCATCATCCATGAGCTGGCCTCCTTCCCTCTTTCTTCCCTGAGATCCCTCCCTCCCCTTTCACAGACATCCTCTGCATCAATGAGCGGGACCGGAAGGCAGCAAACTTCCACCTCCCCGCTCATGCAGAAAGAAATTGCACTCCGTTTCAAGAGTCCGCTTTGCCTGGCTTTATTTCAGCTCTGCACATTGTTCTGGCTAGGGAAGTGGGGGAGGAGGTAGAGATGGGGCATTGTTTGCAATTCAAATGGCTGGACCTCAGGAAAAACCAATAAATTTAAGTCACTAGAGAATTTCAACAAGCAGGGCCACTTTCACAAATAGGAAGCCTCCTCCCTATCGGTGGGGGCTGTTGAGGAGCCACTAGACAAGAGAATAACTAAGCACTCGTGGGGCTGAGAGCTTTTCACTCAATGAAGTCCAAACCAAACAAATTCCCCCTTTAGGAGATGCCTTTATCCAAACACTCTGAGCACACACAGAAACGGGCTCGGTGCCTCCGGCTCTCTGCATCTGCTAAATCAGGCCTGTTTTCTTCTCCCCCTTCCCTGCCCATCATTGGTCCTGGCTGCGGGCTGGTGGAGCTTTGGAAGTGCACCCTTGGCACGGCGTAGTTTGTAAAGCCCCGCAGATGTTGTTGGCGGAAGGGGGATGCAAAAATTCACCCTCCATAAATCCCCATTCATGTAGTAAGTGTGGTGTAGGAATAAATTGCACCAGGACTGGATTTATAGGTGAGGTGGCTTGTACCAGCTTAGTGTTTAATTTTCAGTTCAGCTTTAACTGCCCTTTCTTAGGAGGATTTAAGGATTTCCATAACTCATTCCAGCTAGCACACCACGGTGCAAATCCTGCTGCTCTGCCCCCTCCTCCCCTCCTTCACATGGGCTCCCTGGAGCCAAGACAAATCTCTGCCAGGCAAGGGAGAGGAAGGCTCCTGCTGCAGAGGGGCCACAATTCTGCAACGTCCTCTCGGGCATTATCTAGAGCTGTTCAAGAAGTTACTCGTGTTCAGCCGGGAGTGCTCTTTGTCTGCATCTGTGCCCCACACAACTGTTTACACAAGTCAGGCAGTGATAAAGGCAAGGAAACGATGTGAACCAGAAGACCCTTTGACACCACCCAAGCACTGTATTGAGGCATCTGATAAATCAAAGAAGCGTTGGAGCGGCTATCAATGGCCCAACCTGTGGTATAGCATTGCTGAGGCATACACAGAGAATGAGGTAATGAGGTGATGGTCCCATCATCCCATTTTGGAGATCCCTGATTTGATGCTGACCCAGTAACGTAGGGAGACTAAAAGAGCTGACACGGCTGGCCTGAGCCAGGGAAGGGGACCCAAAAGCTGCTTCATTTCCCCCAGTGCAGGTCCCATCCTGAACTAGCAGGAACAGAAAATTCAGACTCCTGCTTTCCATCCCTTCCTTATGGCTCTTTTTCCTCCTTATTATTTATCACACTTTTTCCTTTTCCCTCTTGCCACCTCTTAAGAAATTGTTGGGTTTTCCTAGCCAAGACTGCAGGTTTGCAATGGTGCTGTGAGCACTTACCCAAACACACAACTGCTCTGTCCTGCTGTATCTCCCCCAGCCCCATGTTGCCACAAGCTTCCTGGGTCCCTTGGAGACTGGCTTTCCATCAGGCTTCCTTAGAGATGCCACATTTTCTCTCTTTGATTTCTTTTTCTGCTCTCTTCTGCACTAGCTTATTCCATGTTATCTTCAAGGAAACAGGACCAAGTGTGATCTAACAAGGACAGCAAAAATTTCTTGCTCTTTCTCAACCGCCTTACCCTAACAGAAATGACAATTCTCATCAGAGAAGTGGGGAGTGCTCACCTGACACGGAGATCTCTGTGAGTCACATGCAGAATATGAAGTGGATAAAGTCACATAACATCCAGGTTGTCTTCACACCTTTATTGGGTCCACTATTTCATGTAATAAGTTCATGGGAAGAACTGAGGAAATCTCCCAGGATCACCCTTTGCACTGCCTGGCAGGCTGGCCAGGAGGTCAAGAGGAACAAATGACAAAAAAATAATCCACTGGCCAGTTTCTGCTTGCTTAAAAAATGCAACCTTTTCCCTTTTTTTGCATAGCTAGTTGCTTGCAGGAATGAGGCTGCAGGGATGGCCCATGACTTGTGAAAGGAAGTGTGGAAGTGTCAGTGTGGGTCTGTGAGATGGAGCAGCAATTGAACACACTGCAGTTCTTGCTCACTGAGATCCCACCAGCCCGCTTCTGAACCCCGTCACAGAAAAGAAATTTGATGTAGACTAACAACATAGATGTTAAGCAAACCCATGCCACAGATGTGATGCACCTCAATAAGTTTCTTACTAGTCCAGCTAAACGCAGCAGCACCCCAACGGCTTGCACCAGTGTATCCACACCAATGCTGCTACGTTCTTCTCAGTGTTTCCTGCCCTGGCAGGACTTCAGTCCAGTTGAGATGCTCCTATTTCTGATAACTGTATGTCTGGCATCTCCATTCTAGACAGAAGATGACAAAGTTACTACTGACTTGCCACAATGTACCTCAAAATAGATTTATAGGAGGAATTCAATCTATAGTCATGCAGATGTTTGGTACACAGCTGCCACTTAACATCAAGATGCTTAATTCCCTAAGGGGTTATGTCAAAAGGCAATAGTTCTTCTGAATTAACTACAGGAGAACATTTAAGGTGGACATGTTAAACTGCAACCAACTCCTGTGCAGACGCTCTTGTCTGGAAGTGACTGTAAGTTAATACAGCTTAATTCACTTTGAAAAGAAAGCTAAATCAAACAAATCAGCTCTGAATAAAAAGCACTTTAGTGGTCCTGAACTCATGAGTGAAATATATATATTATATATATACAAAATATATAGAATATTTATGTGTGTATATATATAGAGACTATATATGTATATGTGTGTGCATATATGTATAATTATTTTTTTCCGATTAACATTTTCACATGACTGTGGCCCTCTGGGTTGCAGAGAAGAGAAGGGCTTTCTCTAAGCAACACTTTCTTTAACACCAGGCAAGCTGTGCTTATCACTAACCAGCCACCTCCATGGCTATTCTGCTCCTGTTTCGTTCATTTTGCTGGTTCCTGGATCTTATTAACGTAGGTGTGAGGGGGTGGGGGACGACAACTCGGACCCCATTGTTTATGTCTTGCTGGTAGGAAGGGGGACTTGAGAAAAATAAAAGCCAACAATAAAGCAAAGCGTTAGCCAAAAGAATGCTTTTATTGCCACCAGGAGTAATTCAAACCTTTTGTGGTGGTTTTGAGACAAACTTTATGGTGGTCAAGTCATGCATTGCTGGTTGGATTTAAAAACCAGGCAGGATATTTTATGACCATTAATAAATGTTTGTAGCCTGCATACGAACATGGGAGAGGTGATCACACCTCTCAGGCTGATCACCTGCAGTGGTCAGAGAACCGACTTCTATCCCCATCTGCCCTCTCCACATGAGTTACTGCTAGATGCATTAAGGAAAGAGTTGCTGTTACTGTTCTTATCCTTTCTCTGAAGTATCAGTGTTTGCTGGTTCAGTACATGCGATACCAGACTCAAACGGGCCAGTTTGCAATCTTACAGAGCTTCACAAAATTACTCTGGGTCAAATCTCCCTTCACCCTGAGACTCCAGATAGGATGTTCTTAAACTGTATGGAAATTACCTTGTCACCCATTTAAGGCCCCTCACCAGATTGCTATAAAATGGGGGCACTGACTCCTGAAGAATTACACTTATTCATAGATTTTAGGGTCTTTGTGATTCCTTAGCTTGACCCGCTGCGCAGCCCAGGTCAGGGCACCACCCCACGTTGATTCCTGCTTCAAGACCAATAGCTGTGGCAGAACCAGAGCAGAGTAAAACCTCCTGTCTTGAGTTAACAATTTACAGCAATGAGGAAAAAAAAAGTATATATACACATACCAAATGTTGAGGCAGCAGTTCAGAAGTGCCACCTCTATTAAAAAACATGATTCTAATCCCCCACTCTTCCCATGGATTGTCAATACTTCTGCTGTGCTTGCGATGGTGAGGTTTGCACCATTAGCATCCCATAACAGGAATATACTGTATGAATTTTCCCAAATACAGGACACACATGCTCACTGAATGCCTCTGGTCTCTGTATATCACCATCCCAAAGAGGAAAATGTCAAAACCATTTTTTTTTTGTTTAAATACTGGTAGAAATCACTCCCTCTTTAACACCACTAGCCATGGATTTCCTCCGCTATTCTTTTGCTTCCTTCATCAATTTTTCTGTGATCTTCAATTTTTAATTTATCCAGATTAATGAACGGTTCTTTCTCCCATTCAGTCTTATTTCACTCTGAGGGAATTGCCTTCCCTCTTCTTTCCTCCATCTCCAACTTTAACCATAGCAAGCACATTGAATTCAATGGGGTTTAATGCTTTCACAAGCACTCCTGACTGTTCTTCACTCATGTCCCTCATCACTATTTGCCTAATCTCTCCAGGACAATGTATGAACACTTATGTCCATTTCCAGATCATTGAAGGAAATATTGCAAAGGATCAGGCCTACCAGCCCAGATCCCTTGGAAAACCTGTGGAAATACTGGGAGCTAATGACAAACCTCCAATCTGGTATCTGTTGATGCCTAATTGGTCAAATGCCATATGGAAAATCCCAGGGTGAGAGTCACCTCCGTTGAGTTCAGCTATATGAAGGTGAGGTGTTTGGTCTGAGTTAGCTGCATGCACCCCTTGTGTAGTTGTCAGCAGCAGAAGGGGATTAGGCCCATATTAAAATAGGAGGTTAAATCTGGTGGAGTTGCCATCTCTGTTCACTAGCAGGAAGGGGAACAAGGTGATTAGCACTCGACATGGAGAGGGCTGTACTGAGGTGAAGCTCCTGTGTCCATCACACACATACACAGAGCAGTCTCTATCAACCAGCTTGCAAATCAGGTTTCCGTTTTCAAAAATATTGGCAAACAGAAGTATCAACCACCAGTCGGACTGTGTCCTAATGCCTGACACTGCTTCTCTGCTGGATGTCACCCCTCCACCCTTCTTCCAGCAGAGATGCTGCTGGGTGTGCTCCCTAACCCATGTCAGTCTACACCAGCCTGGTTGCCTTCACCAGTGACTAAGGAGCACTGTCAGCTGAACACCTTGCTGGGCAAAACAGTGATTTCCAGGAGATAGGATGTGCTTCCTTTATCACTTGCCACTTCTTTACTTTCTGAAGGCTGCTGTCAATGTTCTATATGGATCTCATGTCAACAGCATCTCCTAGTGCCTTTTTAGCCTGAGTTAGGTCACTTGCTTTAAAGCTGTCAGTGTCTAAGAAACAGATACTGCTATTCCCAGCCCACCCTTTTTGCCCACTTTCTACTTCTAAACCAAATCATAATAAGCGATTTTAACATTTTGGGCTTGTAATTCTCCCCACAACATGTTGGTATTTCCAACAAAACTGTTTTCCCCATCCTCTTTTCTACACACCTAACATAGGTTTAGGAACAATTCAACAACATCTTTCTTCAATAGTCTTACTGCTTTGATTAATGCCAGTGGTGTTGATGTAGCTGTGGTGGTTTAAGGATGTATCAATTAATTAACCTTGTCTCCTGATTAATTTTGCTCTCAACATCTTGATTTTGTGCTAAATTAATTCTCATTTATTCCCACTTCCACTCCCCCCCTTTTCATAGATCACTCAGGTTTCTCCTTAGATTATCTCCCCCCTCTACTGAAATGGAGATCACCCAGACTATGCAGCCACTCCAGTCCTTCAAGGATTGACTTATCTTCCACAGCACCCACACCTCGCTTCCCTGGGGAACTTCCCACTTCCACACGCTCCTTTTTTAACCGATAGTATGAGAGGACCCTCAGAAAAGATCATACAGATGGTTCCCTGGGTGCAGCAATCTTCCATCCATCACAGACCAGGAATCTTCTGCCTGTCTTCTTCCACACTGCACATGCTCCCTGCCTGAAAAAAGGGCCACCACTCCTGTGTAAGGTCCCTAGATGCCACCACAGAACTACCACCAACCCCAACCAACCCCATCAGTTTTAATTTATATGGCACTGAAGACTGAACCAAAGCCCTTCTGGTTTTTAAGTATCCCTATCACACGGAGTCAAGAGATGTGAGCCAAACCTGCTGGGAGTGAGCACAACCAGCTACCCAGCAAGGAAGATGTCTGAAGGCAGTGGCACTTTCCCAGCCAAGCACTCAGTAAGAGCCCTGATGAGAGTTTCTGACCAAGATGCAGGGATTTGGGATGCATTCAGACAGGAGGTGTTCAGTTAAACTAAATCTACCAAATCCTTTCCAGGGACTCTTGCTGGATTTTATCAACAGCTCTCCTCCTCCTACCCTGCTCCCAAACAAAATAAGTTAATCAAATGGGGTTTGCTGCCTGGAGACTGAAGGAGTGGAAACATACCCTTCAGTCCTGCCAATGACTGGAAATAGCCCGGTGTAAACTTAATTATTATGCATTGCGAATACCAACACACCCTGGTTATTACAATCACTGTCCATCAATTCACGATCCACGCAAATGCCATGGTTGGTGAATTCCATTTTATGATGCAAATGTAGCCAATCAATACAGGGATTTTGTTTGATCAGAGGCTCTTTTTCCCTTTTGCAGAGGAAAAAATCTTATTTTGCATGTCCAGCCCCTCGGCTGGAATAGATCCGCGTAACTCCGCCCGTGCAAGTGAGCTCTTGCTCATTTACACTAGGTGAAAGTCTAACTAAAATAAAAAGGGGAGATATAAACTCACTGTGCAGTCAGAGCAGGACACTTTTCACAAGTAGAATGGTTAAAGGAGAATTAGGCATAAAACCTACAGGAAGACAGCAAAGAATTTTGGGTTTGTGTATGTACATGCTTAGGAATTAGAAAGAAAAGTCTATACATTTTTAACCACAAAAGATTTCACTGGACAACATGGTCTAGCAAGAGCTTTAAAGGGGAAAAGCAGTTCACAGACTCTTCTGAATGCATCTCCAGTAGCCGGGTTGTTAAGACATTCAGGGCTGTTAATGTGTACTGTCAGGCCATTGTAACCAAACCTTTAATCCTGGGCCTGTCAGACTTGAAGGAAAACTAAGGGGCTGACAGTACTGCAGCAAATGGATTTTCCTTCTCTGCTCTCATCGCCTCCCCCCCTTCCTCCATTTAAAGTTAGAATAACATTGAGTCTATTCCTTTCAGGGCTTGCAAAACAACTAGAAAAAAAAAAAAAAAAAAAGGGCGGGGGGGGGGGGGGTGGGGGGGGAAGGAAAACCTAGCCTAGATGGACAATCTTCCCTTTCCAAATCCCAGTCTCCAAACTGGGAGCACTTGACACAGCCTGGTCAGACTCAGGCTGTTTGAAAACCCTTCCTCCCTAGCTCTGGTTATAAAGTCCTTCTGAGTTTATTTTTAATTTTAGTTGTCTCTATATGAGGAGAAACACAAAGAGCTGCATATGAAGCATCAGGCAGAACTGCAAAGTCTTGCATTTTGGTTTTCGTCTTGGTTTCAGACCTTACCCACGTGGCACATGAGAGCTGACAATATGACATGTACACAGACACTTTTCCTGTATGTCTAGCAGGCTCTCCCTCACCCACACATCCCTTACAGCCTTACTTCATGAGGTCTTGGTTTGGGATTTCAACTTTTAAAGCATGATAGGTGTACTCTGTGGTAGATCCTGTGTCTACTACCCAGCGTTCCACCAAACCTCCATCCAGCCCTTCCCTTCCAAGTTGATCTGCCCTTGTTTGGCCTGTTCTGGATGATTAAGAAAGGCAAAGACAACAGGTAAGCCGTGACGATTTGCAACCTGTTCCTGGCACGTGATGTACTGCTCAGGGGAGGTGATGGCATCATTGTTCTACCATAGGCTCTCCAGAAATTTTGAGAATGTCTCTTTGCTCTGACAGGTGGGGATACTACCCACTCTGCAATGTGAGATGACTGCACGGCGCATTAGAGGATGCAAGATGGACACCAGGAAATAGGGGCAAGTGCTATTTGGAGTGAGCAGAGTGCCAGCAGCCTGTTCTTTGTAGGATGGGGTTGCAGCCAGGGGCTGACCACCAGCTGATGCAGCTTCCCCTGGAGCTTCAGCCTGCGATCTCAGCCACATGCTGTGTAATATTGATCCCTCAGACTCCAGACACATATGAAAAGATCAGTCTCTCGTTTGCTGCCCAGAAGCTCCATAGTTTTGAAGGCAAGGCTGAACACAGAGCCTTTCCTACAAAATGGCCAGTCAAGGTATTAACCACCAGGGTCCTGCACCTCTAGCTGCTGTCTAGGTTGGGTTGCTGAAGGCTGGGTTTATGCTGCTGGGTTAGCATCATCATCTACTGACTATGAAATGAGAAACAATGAATTAGGCTGCAAGTTTATGAAAACACACGACTACATTGTTCAAATGCTGATATCTCTGTGTAGTAAGGCACTAAGTGGAGTAGGATCGGTGGTAAACAACCAAGGCAGAGATGGACCTCAAGTTGCGTAAAAATTGATGTGCTTCATCTGTAGCTATTTACTAAACTTTGTTTGAAATTACCCCCAGTTTCTGTATAAATAAACCAGGGTATTACCTAGGGTGCTGATGAGTGGGTGCAGTTTCCCTGTATCTTTATCCTAGATACCTTGAAATTGCTGGGAGTATGTTCTCCCAGTCTTTCCCTTCAATTCTTTAAAATGTGCCTAAATAAAATCACAGCTAAAATCCAGTCCGCCTGTCGTAAATACTTCCAGAAATTCTGTTGTGCAGGATATCAGACCAGACCAGACCAGAGCACAAAAATAAAAATGAGCGGACAGAATGTCCCATGAAAAGGAACTTTAAAGTTTTCACATTGGTCTGGTGGCTGTTCTCTAAATTTGGGGTTAATTAGAGACCCTAATGATTTCAGGCCAGTGCTTAACAGAAGATGAAAAGAAACAGATAACAGTTTCTTTAGATATGCGTCAGGGACCTCTCCTTTGTTAGCACAATGCCACTCTCCAACAGGAGGTCTGGTAGAGAGGAGTAACTCCATCTTCCCCCTTGGTATCCTGCACCACGGGTAAATCAGCCAGGCATAAAAGGCCAAACTGGAAGAAGGGAGCATTTCTGCATGTCTCTAGGACTGACAGCATTTCTTGAAAAGGATTAAATAATAATATTATTATATCAGTACAGGACTGGATTTTCCTCTCCCTCGCTCACATAGGTGTTGTACGAAGCAGGAGGCAGCAGGTCTGTGCCCCATACAATAGCCCGGGTGGTTGCTGCCTCCCACCGCAGTACCTGTCCTGCAGCTGAGCAGAGGAGCATTGTTAGGGGCTGTCAATCCAGGACTTCTCACTAGCGGCGAATTGATCTAAGAAGGTGAGACATAGCACTGAGAATATTATTAAATGGAAATGAGCAAAAGCAAAAGCAGCAAAATCAATCTGAGAACTTGGTTCACATTTTGAGAGAAAGAAATACATCCAGAATCAGGTTAAGCAAAGCCCTACTGAGCCACTTATTGATTTCTTAATGAGCCTGGGAAAAAAAAAAAAAAAAAAGAAAAGAAAAGAAAGAAAAAAGCACAGAAAAAAAAGAGATAAAAGAACAGATTCCAGACAGAAATGGTCATGCAGTTTCCTTGTACATGTAAAGAAAAAGTCAGCAAACCTCCGGAGAGCAGTGCAATGGAGAGAAACATGTTTGTCTGAACAGTGATGTGGCAGCAAAAAGGGGCTCACAATCTGGGGGAGGTCAGGGGGGTGGAAAAGGCCAAGAAGAAAGAGAAAGTTTCACAGAGCAGCACCTCAGGAACCTGCTCCAAAACGTCCAGCCTGCTGCTGCAAGTGTTAAGGATGCATATCTCATCCGTCTGGTTACCCCAATGTGGGTCATTTTATATTTGCATGCACCACCACACTGCCATTGCAATTGGACTTTGAAACCATCAGGTAGGGTCTGTGCATGAGCAAATAACTCTTATAGAGGCATCTCACAGGCAACCCCCTTATCTTCTTAAATGAGCTAAGATACTTCGGCTGGTATAACCACGTGTAACCGCCACAGCCATGTCCTGGGCTGGGTTTCAGCTCTAGAAAAGCCCTCTGGTCAAGGCAGTGATATTGTTACACTGACAAAAGCTTCCAGCACAGACCTGACCTCAGTCACAGCCCTTTGGCAGTCCACAGGGATGAGAACACCTTCGCCCGCCAGCAGTGCAGCATGTCACAGGTCAGGGCCGTGTTACAGCAATACCCAAAGGAAGGATGTGCCCACGCCACAGCCTCTGCAATACACAACAACTCCTCAGCTCAGCCCTGAGCTCTGCAACCACTCGGCAGCTATTCCTGACTTACAGTCACATCCCTGCTGGGAGGCAGGTAAAGCCGTGCCCCCTTTACAGCTGGGGAGGCCAAGGTCCAGATTTATTAAAGATCGTGTGATGCTCAGGTGGTGTCACTTCAGAAAAGCCAGAAGGCTGAAAAGGGGCTGCCCCAACCCCGCCTTCCAGGGCAGGTTCAGCCATATGAAATAAAAGTGCTTCATGCATGAATAGGGAAAGCAAAATACGAGGCAGCTCCATCACATGTTTAACTAAATCCACATGAGGCATTGCAGTTGTGAAGCTTTTCCAGGAAAAAATAAAAAAAAAAAAAAAAAAGAGAGAAATCATGCTCCACTGTTAGTCGCTGAGCTGGTAAAACATCTCTGGGCTAAGGGAGATCTCAGGGACAATGCAAAGAATGAGCCTCAACCCCACCAAAGGTATGAGAGGGGCTGAGACCCTGGTGCAAAGAGTCAGGAGCCATGTCCCAGAGGGCCCATTACCCACCAGGGACAGGAGGTCCCATAGGCACTGGTTTCAATGGTGTAGCCAGCTAGAGCCAAAGAGAGCATGAGACCCTCACTGGCAGACCAACACCTCAATACCATGGTACAACCCTGGAAGTACAACTCTGCTAAAGGTACACTGTGCTGCTCAGGTTTGGGACAAGAAAAGAGAGGAGCTGGGAGCACAGCTCCAACTCCAGGGGAAAGGCATTATAATCTTTCAGTGGCCAGGCAGATTCCCAACTAAAATTAACAGTTTAGAAAGGAAGTCCAGTAAGGCATAGAAATACACCTTGCATCACATCTAATAGGAGTTTGCCCCCAAAGCAAGTCTTTCCCTGTTGAAACCGAGATGAAGCAGTGCCAGCCTTGCTGTTTCCCACACAGTATCCCAGAAAATCAACACCAATTTCAGCGTTTGAAAACCGCTGACTGTAAACTGCAGTGGTCGAGGGTATTTGTCACAAACAGCTGTCCATCCCCAACACAACGAGCCGTGACCTCCGAGAAACGAGCTAGGGCCATGGGAAACAGTCACAAACCCAGACCAGCTCCGCAGCGCACGCCTGCCTCCAAAAATCGGCAGGGACCAGGCATGGGGGAAGGGGGAGAGAACATCTATTTCCTTATTAAGTAGCACTCTTTCTCTCTTTTTCTAATCTATGGAAAAATAGGAATGCAAAGGAGAGCAGAGAGGAGCCTTTCTTCGCAGCAGGGGATGCTGCCCGGTGCCGGGACAGCGGCTCTGCTGGGATGCTGCAAGCCTGGAGCTTCTCAGGGTGTTTGCAAAAGGGGAGTCAAACCGCCGGCCGGAGGAGAGGCAGGCAGACCAGGACGAGCATCTTAAGGTTTAAAATGCAAATTCCTCCACTTTATTTTAGGTGGAGGGGTCAAGGTTTGCCTATTTCTTCCTCTCCCCCTCCCCAACACTCCTTCCCCCTTCCTCCCCGAGTTTTGTTTAGGAAGGGACTGTAGATGCGACAAGGTCTTTGTGCTGGCCATTCAGCTGAATGAAAAGGCCGAGGAGTCCCAGCGGAGGGAACAAACTTTTGGGGGTCAGCGCGGTCAGCTTAGAATAAATGTGTCGTATTGTTTGTATTAAGGACATGATCTCAGCAGGGTGCCCGGAGCCACCGCATACAACATGAAGGACTATTTATTCAACACTGAAATACGCAGGGCACAGGACTCCTCTCCCAGGGAAAATACGCACTGCTGCTGCAAACGTGCCTGCCTATTCCTAGCAGCAAGATTTGCTGGAGAGGGAAAATAAAACTCTTCTTTTTAATATGCATCATAAATAAGGATGGATGTCAAGCTCTCTTGGCAAAAAATAATCATATTTAGAAAACAGTGGTGGCGGCAGCACAGCGAAGTGCCTTTTTATTGTTGCTTTTCTCCAAAAGATGGACAGTTCAGGTCATTAAAGGCCTAAGATAGAAACAGTTTCTCTTAGCACTGTTTGAAAACAGGCTTTTGTTTCCATGGAAGTGGCACAGCCCTTTCTTGGGTTGCCTCCACCGCAGAAGTGGCCCGCAGCCGCGGGGTGGGAGCGGGGCTGCTGGGGCAAGGGGAGCCCTGCAGCCCCCAACAAACCCACATGAAATCCAACTGGAAAAGCAACACAAAGGGACGGGGGGCTGGACAGCCTGTGGTGCCCCCTGGGAGGGCTCCACAAATGGGCCCCCCGGAGGAGGCAGCCAGCTGGGAGTGGGAGGCCATCCTTCCCAACGCTTCAAAAACAAAACCCTCATAAAGAGACTTTAGAGATGCCCCTGGCTGTCAAATGATCCCCCCCTCCCTCTTCCTCACTGATTCATACAGAGGAGCATGTGCTCCCCCAGAAAGTATCTTTTCTTCTCACTGACCTAGCTCCCTCGTTTGCAGAGGGAAGGGGCGTTTGGTTAGGTTGTTCATCTAGAGTTTGCAAACCAGTGTTTCATTAAGTTGCACAATTAACCCAGAGAAACAGAGCTGCATCTCCGGGGACAATCTCCAGCCAACATGGCTTTATCATGGCCAGCCTACCATAACACACGAGGTCTAGGAAGACCAGCTACCTAGAGGTCCCAAAAAGAAGCAGGATGAGTTTTAACATATCCACATGAACTCCTGTCTCCCATCACAAATGATAGCTTCAGCCCAAACTCAGCGGGAAAATAAAGTGACAAGAAAAATGAGAGCCAACTGGAAGAAGAGAAGTTTCTTATCCTGTGAGGAGACCACTTCCAGAGGACAGCTGAGTGCACAGATGTTTGGGCATGTAAGGTTTGGTGTTAAATCTGCCGAAACTAAACTTACCCATAGATATCAACAGCTTCATGGTGGGGTCCTGCCTGGAGAGCTAAAGACTCTTACTCTGTCCTTGTAAACCTGACCTCCAAAAAAGGTAACCATACCTTAAAAAACCACAACCAGCCCCATCTGCCCAACTGAAAGAGCTGCAGCAGCCTTCAAGGAGAAGGGAGTGCAGGGACCTCTTAACCCAGGTCTGCAATCAAAAGCTTCATGGCAGGGGCCACACCATCTGCAAGGCAGCATGTGTGCTGCCGTGTAGGCCAACACCTGGCAAACAGCACTGAGAAAGTCATGGGGATGACATGACAAATATGACTGAAACCCAGTGGAGCAAGCAAAGGTGAAAATCTGGAATCTGAAAATGGATGGAAAAATCCCCTGGGTTTTCACAGTGCTGTGGTGAGTCTTTGCTTGTGAACCCGGGAGCCTGGCACAGCTCTCTTGGAAGTGCCCCAGCATGGGACACCTTGACTTCCACCCCCTGTGTGCTGGATGCCCCCTTCCTTTTTTTGTCCACCCTATTGCCTTTTGTGCCAAAGTGACACAGACTGATGAGGATTATTTCCACGGCTTCCTCAGGGACAGGGGAGTTTCTCTGCTGCCCTTGTTCAGGGACAATAGACCCATTAAGCGTCTTCCCAAGGCGAGGGGAGTGGGGCATACCTGGCCCCCAATCTGGGAATGGCCACTGCCCCTGACAGCCATTAGCATCTGAATGAGAGTGATGCCTGCAGAACAACAGGCAATTATCCCACTGAAAAGCTTTTAAGTGGCATTAATTGCTGGCCACAGGATCTCTCAGAATGAACCGTGTTGACAAACAGGATAAAATATATTTGATTTCCTGCAGGGGAAAAATTTATAAGATTGTGCGTCACTGAGGACAAGCTCCACTTTCAGCCTCTGTTGTCACACAGTTAGCAACACTCCGCACCTAGTGACAGCAACACAGCTTGGGATGTCCAAGGGAACCTAAATTTGGCTCTGGTGACTTTGCGATGCCTGGCTGGCTTGATGAGAAGGCGCCCAGGGGAAGGGGGAACACCTGCTCTACGCATTGTTGGACTGAATTAGCAGCCCCTTTGTCCCAAACGTGTCTCTGAAGGCCCAGGTGTACCTTTTTGTACTGCTCAGAGATGCAAAGAAGTGGCACAGCCCTGAAACACAATCTCCTTTCACTAACAGGCAGTGGCTTTATCTTCCACTGCTCTTTGAACACGATAAATATCCCTCCACAACCCAGGAATGGGGGTCATGTGGGAACATTTTACAGTTGAGAGAGGAAAAATACTTTTATTAATGCATGTTAATCTTCGTAAATCAACAACATTGCTAACAAATAAATACTCTTGTCTGCTATGTACCTTCAGGAAGGTTGTATGAAGGTCATAGCTAGCGTTTTTCTGTGATTCCCTGGAAAATCACACTCAAATGGCCTTTAATTCCTAAGAGCTGAAATTATTTCAAGGCTGATCTTGCACATGTGCAAGGCACTTCTTTCTATAGCTCCTTCCTGCAAAGTGCAAGTCACTGACCTTAAAAAAGTACTGCAGCACTATTTTTTCCCCCAGAAGCATCATTTCCTCTTCAACACCATGTGTCATACAATCATGCCGATTCCTGGATTGTTTTGAGATGTTTGCTCAGCTTTTTGTGTATATCCAGACATAAGGGCTGTCAACTAAGGTGGCCTACCTTCTGTGACACTGGGTAAGACCCATGTATGTATGATCAAACCCTAAATTGTGACAAATGCCACAGTTCTACTGACTCAGAAAAGTTCTGTGACAACTCTTAATGTGATGATCTGCTTCGAGAGTTGTAAGTCTTCCATTCCCTACCTCTACCCCTTGTATATATGGAGGGATCAGAGGGAACAGCCTGGCCACAAGCAGTAGCCCACATTAACATATCAGTTGCAGGAACTCTTGTTCATTCTCCTGACAAAGCTGCTCCGTGAAGCTGGCAGAGACAGACCACTCTAATGTCACTTATAGCCAAGCAGCAGCCTGGATGCTACACTCCTGGTGACCTGCCGGGCTGCTTTTGGTGGCTGGGTGTTTCAAAAGCAATGGCTCTTCCCAGTCCCCAGTGAGTTTTCTAAAACATGGGAGGTAAGCCTTCAGTAACCAAATGTAGATGCCACCATGCACATGTCTATGAGAGCTACCAACTTTTCTCTCTCTTCATGGCCAGTGGACAGGGAAGGGCATTGTGCATGCAATTTTCCCACCCTAAGCCTTACTGCAATGGCACACACTAAGCAAGCAGCCCTCAGAAAGGTGGGACGAAGGTGGGACATCATTAGCAGCCTGGAAAAGAATTTCCTGAGAAATAACCTTCCTTTGGAGGTTGGCAGATGGATGGCAATGAAGATTACTTTCCAGAGCTTTAGGTCGCAGCGTTACCACAGGTCTCTCCAGCAGTGACCTCCTGGCTTTCTAGCAGTGATCCCCAGTACTCACCATGAGGTGAGCTTATACCTGTTACTATCCCATTTGCCACAGAACCAATGCTCACCACTAGTAATGCTCACAGGTCTTTGACTATTAACAACCTCCCTTATTAGAAATAGTAGTGTTGGAAGTGCTGGAAGCACAGAACAGTGAAAAACTGCAAAGCCCACACTTGCTGAACACCTGGTGCCCACAGCAGACACAGGACGGGGTGAAGATCCAGTGGTTTGTGTTGTCATGGCACTAGAGAGGAATGTAAAGTGAGGTGAAAGCTGCACAGTCCCGTTCTTCTGCTTTTCGCAAGAAATGTTTTGCACAACTGCTCAGAAGTTATACCAAGAAATGTTTTGTGCTCCAGCTCAAGTAATAGTGGCTTGACCACAGTCCCCCCACACACACACATACACACTTGACACGCTTGGCACAATGGTGGATAAATACTACCCCGAGTTTGTACCTAACTCAGAGGGACAAGAACTCGATGCCAAATCAGAGGGACAGATTGACAGATTTGTTCTCCTCACCCCCCCCCCCCCCCAGAAGGGACGTCTTTTGGCAAGATTTGTGACCTCAGCTATGCCGAGTGACTACCTGGGAAATTAAGTTTGTGATTGCAATCGTTTTTTTTTGTAGAGCTATATAGCTATTCTGCAGTATAGTGCATTTATCGCTGGCAATCTCAAAGAATCTGTAGATGTTGCATAAGAATAAACTGTACTGTTCGTGAACCTGACTGCTCCTTTTGAATGCCACCAGACCTACAGCAGGCAGGCTGTTCGTGCATCTGGTGTCAGGCAGGAATTGGCCTACCTATTAATGATAAGTCCAGCTGGATAAGTCCAGCTGCCCCAGCCCCTCTAATCTTTGAGGACCAGCTAGAACGCAAGGGGATTCATCTCTTACTAAATTTATCTCTCACCCAATGCAACAAGTAGAAAGAAACAAAATTCCCTCCCTGAAGCACTAATTTCTACTTGGAGCTACAAAACCTTTCCACAACTGAACCAGTATTCATTCAAGTGAAGAGGAAAATGAAACTTTGCCTGACATTCTGTTGCATAACAAACCTGAAATGTGCTTCCTATGCACTGTGGCTCAAGGACTTCTAGAGGATTCCCGATAAATATGGGTCATTTTATGGCTCAGAGTGAAAGCCATGTGAAAAACTCTGCCTTTTGCTAATTTAGACCTCCAGCTCAGCAAGTGCATGTGGGTGGCCTTTTGAAGTTTGAGCAGCACATCTTCTGCTTGAGCAAAATGGCTTAGTTCTCCCGCAGTCAGTGGCACTAGGCCAGCCTGCACCATCTGAGGACAAGCCCTCTCACATTTATCCCAGCACAAAACTCCAGGAGGAACTCAAAAAATGTTAAGGCATCTGTGGAGAAAGCTTTGAAAAAAGTCTGTGCACAGTCCAGTCAACTGAAACTGCAAAGCTTTGCCTCCAGTGAAGAATGGACTGCACAGTCAGAAAGCCAAAATATTAATGTAAGCTCCCACAACATGTCTGTCCAAGAAAGACAGTGCTAAAAAAACCAAGCATGGGCTCCAGCAAACAGAAGATGGACCTCATTTGCTGCTAATAATATCCAATCATCAAGACTAGGCTAATTTCCCCGCATATTGCCAGATCCAGACCACATGTAATTAACTTAACTGCAGAAAAAATGCAATCTTTGTTGTTGATTTTGTTGTCGTTTTTGTTTTAATAAAAAGAATGAATCCAGATCCACAGAGGATACGAGGCTAGTCTGATTAGTTCTTGCTGAAGATCTGGTCCTTGTCATTTGCTGCTAAGCTAATAAGATGATCAGCAGGATGATAGCAGGTAAGAAATGCCATGTGTTACATTGTGGGAAAGCAAACAGCTGAAGCAAAGGACCTGGGTAATAGAAAGTAGCACATCTGTTGGAGGAAGGACCATTCAGCAGGACTGTGTTAAGCAGTACTTGCTGAACCGCCATGTGCACATGAATGCCAAAAAACCCTCCCCGAAGTGAAACTAACCCACTTGCTATTTCCCAGGGTCCATAGGATTTCACCGTGCCCAGCGTCGAGAGGCAACTAAAGGGCTCAGGCCTTCCCCCTGCAGTAACCTCCCCCCACGGCTGAGGAGGAGGCGCCCTGCCAGCTGTCCTCCTCCAGGGAAGCAGGAGGATTAAATCTTTTTAAGGGATCCAAGACTCAGAAGTTAAACACTGACACCCATGAAATGGGTCTGTTGAGTATTTAGACACCACAGATCCTACCTTCCTCACTTGAGTTGACTGGCAGTCTATGTACCAGGGTTAAAACAGGAGGATAACATCTAAGATGGACAAAATGAGTTACCCTCAGGTGGTTTCTCCACTGACTTTAAAAGAAGCCAGATAACTAGCCAAGACTGGCCTTTACACAGCAATTCCTACAGCTGTGGGGTGCAACGAGAGGGTGTCCCTCCCGCAGCGGGCACAGCGAGTAAGGGACTGATGCAAACCACTGCTATTGCTTATCTGCCTTAGCTTATTTGTGTAGTTTGGTGCTTCGTCCCTTCCAGGAGGGAAAATGGCACCATCTGGGGAATCAGTACTGACCCCTTGTCCCACCCCTCCTAATCTGTGTGTCTCTCACACACAGTCTGCTGTCAGAAAAAAGAAAAAAATCTCTACTGAGCAGCTGAGTCATAATTGAAACCAGTGCCTTGACACCTCAAATAGCTAAAGTTTTGCTAGTACCCACTGTTGCCCCAAGAGCTCATGCCCCAGCTGCTCTGCGCATGTTGGAGTGATCAAACCACCTTCATGAAGACCAACCCATCTGCTCCCCTCCCTCCAGTCTGTGGGGGAAGCCAAGTGAGCAGCATCAGGACAAACCCATGGAAAGACAAGTTGTCATAACAGAAATAAAACCTGTTCTTGTCACGCCTCACCCCAGCGTGCACACACCCCAAGACACACACCTCCAGGGTTCATCGTTAGGGCAAAGAAGCATCCCCAGGCATGGGGCTGTATTCAGATTTACAGCTCATCTTGCAGCTACTGAGGAGCTAAAGGTACCTACCTATATGTCTGGCTAAATATGGAGCACGTGGACTTAGAAAACCTGAATTTTGTACCTCTAGTACAAGGAATACCCTCTGGGGAGAGGGTAACTCAGGTTACCCTCCCTCCTGTAACTCAGGAGGGAGAGTTTGCAGTGTTGCTTTGGAGAGTGGGTGTCTGCCCCAGGGACTCCCTGATGCCCCTTCTCACGCTCCACTCCTGTCCTGCCCACCAGGGCCTGAGGGTCTACCCGTGTCCAGACCATAAACTCCCTGCTCTCAGCTGTGATTCACAAGCAAAGGGACCCCAGGTGCCGCAGGGAGCGGGGGCACCCATGCAGAGCACATTTTGGGAAATACCCAGTTTCTAGAGGGTTAAGGACTGATGGCAAGTGTACCCTGGGGCGGGCTGTGCAGGGGTACACACCCACTGAGAGGTTACAGGTTTGCACCAGCAGCTGGTGACTTGCTGGTCTCTATAAAAACCTTTTAATAAACCCCTAGGTATCAACCCTTTCAAAGGGGCTTTGGTGTAAACCAGGACCCCAAGAGCCATTGCCTCCAGCTCTAGGTAGATGAATTTTTCCCTCTGCCCTTTCTCCTCAGGAAGATGGCAAGGGGCATGGGCAGAGCCGACAGCCAGAGGAGAATGGACCTGCCAGCAGAATTCAGCACACAAACCCATGGCAGCTGCCAAACCGGCCTGATCCCACCAGCTGGTCTTGTTTAACAGGGCAACAGGGGAGATGCAAGAGGCAGGAAGACTGAGAGGGAAGTAGTTAAGTTGGAATTAATTTGTCACTCCATATTTAACTGACCTCAAAACTATTAAACAAATCTAATAGGAAATATCCCCCAGATTCCAAATACCTCTGTGTTGCCTGCTGGGGATCAGCCACCGTGCAGGGCTTCAGCTGTCAGGCAAACTGGTACAGGGGAAGGGGGGGCTTCCCTCCTCCCCCATCTCCAGGCCTGGTTTAGTTCACCCTCGCTTTTACCCTAAGGCAGTTGAAGGAAGAAGCACAGAGAGTATCCAGCATCCCAGGCTGAGGTGCTGGAGGAAGCTGAGGGATGCGTGTAGCAAGGCCGCGGGCTTTCCCGGCTCCTGCCCGAAGGGAGCACAGAGGATGCTCAGGAGTTAGGAGCAGTGACTGGCAGCCCAGGAGTCACCAGTGATTTTTCCACCCCTCAAAAAGAAAAACTATCCCAACTCCTCACAGGTTAGTTGCAACTACCACCCTCTCTGTATCTGGAATAAAGAGGGAATTGGGAGATTTAAGGCTCCAGATGGAGTGGAACTATATTTTATTGCCAAAAACACACAAACTCAGCAGCTAGAATATGCAGAGAGGTTAGGGGCGGAAAGCTGGCATAAAAACTAACAAACAAAAAAGCAGCTTTTTCTTGCAAATAGGTGAATACAAGCCAACCCCTCTGCATAGCTTAAAACACTTGGTGACAACATATTTCTCATTGTGGGGTGGTTAGTTAATGCCTCAGGTCTGCGCTCTGCTTTCGAGTGCACAGAATTGCAGGGGTCCCCTCCCCTGGATGAAGTTAGCCACGAAGTAGCAAATATTACAAAGAATTGAGTTCAGCCTGATTACAAGAGCTGAGTATATAGGGATTAATTTTGCATAAATATCCTCCCTTCTGAGGCCGGGCATTTTAGACTGATATGCCTCAGTATGTAAAAAAAAAAAAAAATATATATAAAAAATTTAAAAAATAAGAAGAGGCAAGGCAGATCGCTCGTTGGAAGGGTGGAAGGGTTTGCTCGAAAAATGCAACTCGCATTCAGCGTTGCCGAGGTTAAAGCAGCTTCCCCCGAGAGCTCCCGCGGGCAGATAACGCTGGGCGCTGCGCTCCGGGGGGGGCGGTGGGCTCGGGGCCGGGGGGTGCCCGGGGCTGGCCGGGCTCCGAGTGCCCTCTGCCGGGGAGGGGCGGCCGGCTCCGCCCGCTTCCCTCACCCCCGCCACTACCCTCTTTATTTTGAATCTTTTCAGGTTTTCCAGCCCTGCTCGCTGGCTGGTCCCTCTGCCAGGCGAGCCGCCGGGCTGTGCCTATCTTGGGTCGGGGTTTGGGGGGGTCTCATCCTCGGGGGTTTGGTCCAGCAGAGCTACAGTGAGCGGGAGGGCAGAGACTGAACCCCCGACAGCCCCAGCACCGACTTTGCCCCCCCCTCCAAATGTGTCATTCGGCAGAAAGCTGCATTTCAAGCCAGAAAAGGAGGGCAGAACAGCAATGCTGAAATTCGGGAGAGCGTTGCCTCCTCATGAACCAATCTCTAATCTCAGCTCCCCTCTCTGTGGGAGGAAGAACGTGCTGTTCCCACTCTGGGGAGATTGCAGAGATTAAATGTCTCAATCAAGGTCACTCCTACAGCACTGGGAAAAAAAACCCAAGAGCTTTCGCACTGGCAGCTTCCTGGGTCAGAAACTTTGCAAGGCGCACTCTTATTTTCTTCCCTAGAAACCCAGAGGGACTACTTTTACATCTGGGCACACCGGTCATGTCCATGTTTTGAGGAATATTTTTTAAATAAATGCCTAAATAAGTTTGAGGTATTCAAACTAACATTTCCCCAATACCTTAGGGGTGTTTTTGTCCATTCTTTTGATAGGTGCCAAGAATCTAGCAAAGTCTATCCAGGCATCCTGAAAGACTCAATGAAGAAGAAGATTGTAGTTATAAAGAAAGCTTGAGCAAAGAGGACAGGTTATTCAGTCCAGGTGTTGCAAACCCTGTGTTACTAATTCCCCTGTACCCAGACACCCACTAAGCAGGTCAGAGCAAAGATGTTTTTGCAAGAGCTTCATCCACTCCCTGCCATCATAGTGAGGTTCAGGGCCTGAACCAGCTCCCGCTGAAGTGAATGGGCAGACTCCCTGCTTTTAATGGCACGAGATCAATTCCCAGTTCTGCAGGCAAAAAGTCAAACAGAAACAGCAAGCCTTTTCCCGCCAGATATTAGTGATGCATGTCTCTCCCGTTCGGAGCGGGCAGGTCTGTTCAGGTTTCAAGGTGGGAAAAGATGTTTATGTTTTAATGTTTCCTTCTTTTTCCTTTGACTGTTAAAAGGCACAAAACTGCTCTAGATCTATCCACACACACCACCAGCAAAACAGCGGTGGTGGGTTGTTTAAAGGTAACACCGATGCACAGAGGCCCCTGGAAGGAAGAGGAACCTCAATGCAAGAATCCTTATTTCTTTCTCATGAACTTCTCCGCTGCCACACGCCAGCCCCCTTTCACCAAGCGCACGGCCCTCTCTCCATTAATCCCAGGCACATCTGACATTTGCTCAGTGCTAAATGCACATTGTATCTGCCACCCCGCTCTGTGACAGCACACATCCATCCCCAGCACAGAGGCTGATGCCTCGGAGAGGGCATTCAGCAAGGGACAACCGCAGCTGGTGGAAAACTCTCCTGCTCCAACTGAGAGGAGGTTAGGTGTGAGCCACCACAAGGCTGGGACATAAACTGGATGGAGAAAGCCCCAACTTCATCCTTTCCCTGTGCACCCCTCCTGAAGGGACCACCCCTTTCCTCTCCCAGGGCAGAACTGCCTGGCTCTTCCAGGCCAGACCAGGCCAACAGAAGCTCATGAGCTGATGGCTGGTCAAGCCAGCCCCATGGCTTTTCCCTTCAGGAACTTGCAGCTAGTGGTGAACAGCTGACAAGTTAGCTTTACGTCAAGGGATGCTTAGATGCTTTCACACCTTGTATGTATGTCCCTTCTACCCGAAGGCTCACTCACCATCCCGCAGTGATGGACCAGCTCTAGCGTCTCCAAACACATCTCAGCCTGAACCACCCTGCAGTGATCACCCCGGGAGAGGGCTTGGCATAAACACACACATTTTTACCCAGCCAAAATTCTTTTGTTTTCTCACTTCTTAAGGTTAGCTTGTGGGTTTGTTTTGCTTTTTTAAAAATCTCGTGGGGGGGCTTATTAGGGCTTCAAACTCTATGCGGGTGCCTCTGTCCTAATCCTCTAAAAACCCTTGAGAATTTGGTGTCAAGCATTTCATCCAGAGCCACAGTTTTTACTTTCTCGCGTGTTTTCCAGTTGAATAACTCCATATATTCATATAAGGAACATCACAGCAATGCACACGCTTCAAAAATTACATGGCAGAGTCACATTCATCACAGGCTGATTCCAGCTCAGGATCTGCAGAGAGCTGCAGTGAAAGTCTGGTCCAAGGATGTGGTGATACAGTTTTCAGAGTAGAAATACCCAAGTTCCCCAAGGGGAGAAAGACCCTACGTGAATGTAGGATTTTTCTAAGCTCTTCTGTGAGGATAAATCTCCTGACTTCATCAAGCTATCGTCAGATAAAGAATAGCTGAAAGAGGTTTAGAAATGCTTTCCCAAAATCTGAGATTTAACCTAGAGCATGATTTCCATTAAACAATGCAGGAATTGTCATTTGAGGGAAGAACACAAATCCATTCCCCTACAATCGTGTTTTCTACAGCAATCCTTAGGAGCTACCTTGGGAAAATGTGTAAGAAACAAAGCAAGAGTAAGGCGAGGTATGTGTAGTAGCTGGCAGTCTGGGACTGGCATCTGAACTGGACTGCTACACCTGAACTCGTGAGCATTAGCAGCTCCTGTTTGAGCTGTCTCTCATGAATTTGTCCTTTCATTTTTTCACTCCTTTTTAGTTTCATCCTCCACAAGATCCAGCAGCTGAGAGTTCCACATTTTAATTGCACAGAGAAGAAAAATCATTTCCTTATGATTTTTTTAAACCTACTGACTGATGATTTCATCACCAGACAGTAAATTATAAGAACACAATGCTTCACTATCCACCTTTTCTACACCTTTCATCTATGCTCCTTGACATCGACAGTCTCATTTTAAATTGGAAAACAGACTATACTTCCTTCTCTGTAATTTCTCCATCTTTTCTAAATCTTCTTTCAGCGTGGGGACCAGAAGAGCACACAGTATCTCTGCCATTTTGGTGCCACAGGCAGGCAGCTAGCACAGGCAGTGGTAAATTGTTGGGGGCTGCTGGGATCCAAGCAGCATCTCATCTTGCTGCCAGCCCCATTCCACACCTGGGGCATAGACTTAGAAGGTGTAGAAGAATGTCCAGCCTTAGAGCTTTTCTGCTATTCCCATGGGAGTTGGGAAAGTGCAGAACAAACAATAACAACAATTATTTCAGCTGGAAAATATTATTTCTCCTGGCTTCTTTTCTGCCTCAGAGGGAGAGCTGGTTGGAATTACATAAAGTATTTGTGATTGAGGAAAACAGCTTTTCAACTGAATAATAACTTCTCAGCAAATGTTTTGAAGTTACTGTTATTGCTTAACACCTAAAATTAAACATTTTCTGTAATTTTTTTTTTTTTTTTTACATTTAATTCCCCATCCCTCTGGTTTTCTGAATTGAAGGAGAAGACTCACAAAAGAATAATTTCTATTTCCCTGACTGGTTCAAATCCCTCATAGCCATAGCCACAGCATACTCAAGCAACCCAGTGACTACAATGAACTGATGAGTTGGGACACAGGGCTCCAGAGGCTGGAGTTTACTGGGAAGAAACAAAATTTGGCCCAAGATGCTTGACCTGTCCAGCTCAGAAAAATCAAGGCTGATCCTGCTTCCACTCCACATCCCATGGTGTATTTTCTCCTGAGAAAGTAGGCAGAGATGTAGGACTTGTCCCGCTTCATAAGAGAAGACTCACTTGGGATCTCAAACGGCTCAAAGCTTCTTAGAAAAAGAGGATTAAGACACCTGCAGGGTGCAGTGGACTACCTGGGCTGGCCTTCAAAGGCTCTTTTTGCTCCACAGCAGCTGGTGCAGATTAGACCTAGCTGGGCTTTGACTCAGGTCAAAGCTTCATGGACCACCAAAGCTGTAGTCCTCTGCCCTCCTCTTCTAAGCAAGAGCATCAGTTGCCCTGGCACAGAGACATCATCCTCATCTAATAGTAGCCCCATGGATGAATGTATAGACACAGCCCTTTAAATGCTTTACCAAGAATTACTCTCCAGCTGTCTGCAGCCCCCAACTTGCACACAGCCTCTGGGTCTGCAGGATGACAGAGCAGGGTGCGGAAACCCACAGGCTCTTCCTGTGGCCAGCACCCTCCATGCCCATCCATCCCAGCCACACCAGTCTGACAGCTCCCCAGTTTCAGCAACTGTCCTTCAGCTGTGATTCACCATCTTTGCCTGAATGATTCTGAGTGAGGTTACAAGGTCCAACAAACATGCACGTTCAGACCATGATGGTCTGATTCATCACTCTAAGCTTTGGGCAGCCTTGACTTACATGAAGATACACAGATTTCGGCCTTTCTAATGGCATAGAGAAAGAGTTGTCCATCAAAGCTTGCCCCAGGCAACACATTTAATGTTGCTCTCCAGAGAGCCTGGCACATACTAAAGGCACAAACAGTCAAACAGAACAAATGAAAAGATCTTCTGCTCAATGGAAAAACATAAGGGTTTGGCTGCTAAATATTTAATACTGGGAACTCCCCTTCCTTCCTGCCTCCTCCTGTCTGTACTGCATTCAGCTCATCATGGTTGCACAGGGCAAGAGTTCTGGGCCACAAGAGAGCACTCTCCAGCTCTGACACCCACCGCAAGGAACCAACCCCAATGCAACTGGGAACAGGCTGTTTGGATTCAAAAGTCAAGTGGGGTGCTAGTGGAGCAAGATCCTTTGCAAAAAGGCTTTGGGACAGCTGTGCATCTTTGTCTTCCAGATCTGTGTACTTTCCATGGGGTCTTTGCCTGTAGACCATAGCAACGTATCGGAGCCTGTTCTTCCCAAATCACCGCCTGTGCAGAAGTGGATGGAGAGTGGCAGGGCCCCACAGCCAAGCACCCAAAATATCTCTGTCCATTAGAGAGCAAAACCAAGAAGCTGGAGCTATTCAGAACAGACCTGGGGGCAAATTTCCCAAATAAAGATAAACAACCCAGTTGTTGGCAAAAGAAACGATTCATGGAAGTGGTGCTTTCAGTGCAGCTTTATTCTGAGGGGAGGAAAAATGAAATAACACGCACTTGGTGGCAGCTGGGAGAGTTGTGCTTCAGTGGAGCAGGAATGAAACATCTGACTTTTGGAGGGACATTTTATAATAAAAAGGTTTTCAAGCACTGACCAAGTAGGACTTTTCAGAGGACCCAGAGGAACATATCCGTATCTAATACATATTTATGTACATGTATGAATGTTATTTCAGGGGTTTACGTAGTTTTGATCTACTTCCAAACAGAAAAGAAGGATGAAGCCATCCAGGCACAAATAATCCTCATTACAGCTGTGCTGACTGCGCTTCCCAGCACCCTAGAGAGGAAGCAGCATTTCTGCATGGTGACCATCTGTTCTTCCCACTGTGCCCGAATTTGCACGGGAGGGAACTCAACCAGCCTTTGTCCTGTGTCAGTTACCCAACAGTCATCTTAGATTCCCAGCTGGGTACTGTCACCCTCCATCTCTCCCTGGACCAAAGGAATAGGGAAGAAGTACAGCACCAGAAAGAGGACACACTGAGATGGAGTAAAGGCAGAAGTTGAGGCATTCATGTAGGCCACCAGCATTTCAATGAGCCCAGTCCCTCATTGCAAGTAAATAAAGAACTGGAATTCCACTTCCCAAAGCACAGCATCCCCCTCTCACCATGCCCATAACACAGAAAAACTTCCTTGTCCCTTGCATGTAGAAGAAACTCATGTTTTAGGAAAAAGAAAGCAATTCAAAAAATCAAAACAGACTGAAGTTACAGACTGAAGTTACAAATCGAGCTCTTCTCTCAGTTAATATTTAATGTTGCAATTGGGTGGTTTTCAATAGGGGGAAAGCACTGGGATTTCTTTGCTACAGATTGTCTATGTGAAGCTCAGTGTGTCAAAAAAAAAGAGAAAAGCAATTTTGTTGAATATTTCAACATCTGGAGCCACTTAGTGGCAGGAAAAAGCAACTTCTTGAGAAGCACTTTTGATCTAGAGCAGTGGTTTTAAACCTTTTTCTATTTGCAGACCCATAAAATTTCTCTCTTCATAACAAATATAAACCTACTGTCAATCAGTTCTCTCATCTCAGTCAACTCTGGAGATCCCTTAGATGTTCAAACGCAGGAGAGGCAAAGCTGTGCTTTCAGAGACCTGCACAAGACTGTCTCCCAGACCGCTTCACTTACCAGCACGGGGAGCTGGTCACTTCATTACAAGATAATCTGCAGAAATGAGATCTTGCCTCCCTCGACACGGCGTGGCCTTTTTTCTAGGCTGAAACTGTTGTTATCTGTGGAACTGGTACTCACCAGGCCTGTGTCACCCTGATAAAGCTGCTCAGCTCTGTCCACAGATAATCGGCGTATTTCTGCCTTTAAAGACTATCTCAGAGCTGCTACACGCTAGAGAGCTAATTCAGGCTGTGTGTATCATCTTATCTCTCCTGCTTCCCACAGTCTGCTGTGCCCGGCTTTGTGGGCACGATGCTCCACTGAGTCAGGCTGAGACTGCCTTGGTGGAAACACCCTGGGCTCTGGGCAAGTCCTGGGGAGCCCGTCTGCTGACAGACCTCTTTGAGTCAGAAGCAGGCCAAGCAAGGGATACAATTCAAGAGGGAGAGTAAGGCCACAAGTTGCTGCATTTGGAGGCAGAGGATCTAGGCATCATCCTCATCTCCTGGTGAATTTTTCTCATGCCATGGTGCTTGGACATTGCCTCTCCCCAGCTCCCAACCCAGGCTTTGGGCTTAGCTCTTGCTTGATCTGACTTGCTTAATTTCTCTGTACACAAGGTCAATACGCTGCCAAGAAGGAGGTAAGTCAGTCCTCTGCATTGTACCTCACAGTGACAGGGTAGGGCATGTATGGTTGTAAGTTGTCCTAGGGGAGCCTTTCTTACTTATTCGAGCAAGAAACCTGCCTTTTTAATTGGTCAAGGATTTGTTACCATATCACTGGTAAATCTGCTCAAAGGACTAATAGGAAAGCACATGAAAAACAACTGCTGTGCCCAAAGAATAGCATAGATCAGATCTTTGTTTCCATTGTATTTCTTCTCAGCGCATTTGATTAGTTTGGTTAATTGAACAAGTAACACACTCTATTATCATGCACCAGCAAAAGAGGTTTTATGACTCAAACAAATATGGCCATTATTAGCTGCTTCTGACATAACAAACAGGACTATTAGCTCTGGAGAGGCAGTATTTTATGTATGGCTTTTTGGTAAATTGGCTGCTTAATCATGGTTTTTTTCGTAAAAAGACCTCTCCTTTAGTGGCTGCGTCTGAGCGTTCAGTGCAGGACTGCAAGGGGACACAATTCACAGCACGATTAGAAGGTCTGTGTAATACAAATATTTTCCCTCATTTTAGATTTATCTCCCGCAAGAGTGTCATCACCAATCACTCTAAGCACCTCCAGCAAGCCTGCACCCCTTATAACACCACAGACCAGCTCCAACCAGGCCTAGGCTCATTTAGTAAGAGACTGATGAGAATTAATTAGCAAATGTGCTCAGGGAACAAAACTCAGCCCCATACACACCTGTTTGGGCAGCTTTTAGGTACACTCACCCCTTGCCTCTCCCCCTCACAACTGCTCTGGTTTCCACATTAGACAGGGATGACTTGTTTGTAGAAACTTGTACTGGTTTCATAGTACCAGTAGAGTTAAAGTTGTGCTGCAATGTGTACAGTCCTACTGGTACAACAGGGCAAGCACTGACTCTCGACGTCCTCCTGACCTCCTCTGAGCCTCTGGTGTCCACCACATCTTAGTGCTCGCTGGCAATCAAGGAGGAGCAAAGCAAGTCTCTGCTGTGTTTGCACAAGAAGCCGGATAGAAATCAGCTCTGCTGCTGGGCTGGCACTACCCACCCCGGCAAAGAGAAGAACCTGCCCTAGAGCATGGCACTTCTACTGCTCCAAACACCACACAGAGGGGTTTTGTCATAACACTGACAGGTACATTGATAGTGGGAGACAAAAATACCAAGTATTCACCATGAAAGGCACGTCAGGAAATCTGCAATTCTTACACATGTGTTTTAAGCTATATTTGTCTAGAGGCTTTCTGTTTGGCCTTGGGTCTGTGACACACGTAAGTGTTGCCTTCATTTGCCATCTGCTCTTTTTTTTTTTCTATTTGGAAAATGTGATCATCAAAACAACTTTTCATAGGAAATGTTTCAATACCTTTCTTGCTAAAAAGTTTCAAAATTTCTAAAATGATGCTTTTACTTTTAAGCAGAAATCCACTGTTTTGAACAACTTACATTCTCAGTTACAATAGTTCAAAGAATTCAGCTTGAAAATGTTTTCTTTATTGATTAAAATTAAAATACTTGTTTTCAGATGTTTTGGATTGGGATTTTGGACTTCCGACCCAGTTTCAGAATGTTTTTTGTTTAGTACCAAACATTCTTATGGGAGGACAGGCCACTTCTTTAGTCTGTTCATACCAAGGTTCCTGGGTAAAATATATTGGCTAGGACATGAGAAGTATGATGTAGTTAGGTGATGTAATTGTTTCTTGTGGCTTCAACTTCTACAAATTTGTCAATGACTGTGAATTTGCATGACCTAAATGTAGGACAACATTCAGTGATGCAATTCACATGCATGTGAATGGGAAAGTGCATCACTTAAGTACCTTCTGCACTGTGGTCACTCTGAAATTCAGAGCTGGTGGAATAATAAACTGTGAATGAATATCTGCATCTTCAGAGCCACACTGAACTCCACAAGTCATCTTGTAGAGACCCAGAAGAGACTGCTTGGGGATTAAAATGTAACTTAATACAGAGCACAGGATTATTCTCTTCTTCCCAATCAACTCTTATGGGTAAAGGTGGTTGATGTTTTCACACTTCTGACTGAAGACGTTTCAGTCTGTATTTCTAATTTTGCTTCTTAAGTAGCTAAGACTGTTTCACAACATTTGCTGGGCAGAGGAGGATTTCCCACACAGAGAGATCTGGCAGCTTTTCAAATTTTGTGCAAAACCCTTCCCTTTCTACATTTGGTCCCACAACTAGTATTTACCATGGAGAGGATGCTCACTAAAAAATAACAACCTCCATCCTTATTATTTGCCAACATTTTGATTTGTGTATACCATCCTGTTATCCAAGGTTAGCTGATCTCAGACAGACCTTTCAGCTGTTGATGTGTAAAAACTGAGGACTACCAGACAGTACCTGCTATAAATGCTGAAATGCAGGGCCAGAATGAGTGCCTGTTACCCTTGTAACATTACTAGAATCTGAATAATCCCCCAAAAGCATTAAAAATCCACTGTGGATGCTGGTAAGGTTTGTGGCTGTAACTTCTTATGCTCTTAAATGAAGGGATCTTGGTCTGACTGGTTCAAGGTCAGAAAAAATACAGAAAAGATTATACAGAGGGTGGCAGCAGCTATTTCTCAAGAGGAGAATGGACCTAGTGTAGGCACAATTTACAGAGGTACTTGTGAACCAAGGGTATTAGCCAACCCTGATATGGAAACTAATGTTATATCTGCTCTAGGGACACTGAGACTATATTAGGCCTGAATTATTTAAATCGGAGCTTAAAAGGTCCAGTTCTGGACTTTCTGTAAGCTGATTCTTTATTCTGGTCATCAGGAGGTGGATTTTTTTTTTTTTTTTTTGCCAAGCTGATGGTTCTCACAAGTGTATGATGACAGTTTTGAGGAACTTTCTCCATTTTCCATCACCATCTTTTGGAGATGCAGATGCTCAACAATATTCTAGAACAGGTTGTTCACATCAGCTGCTAAGTGATGACATAGAGGGTCTACATTCATCCTACTCACTGAAAGGTCTTGCTCAAGGTGCATGGGCTAGCGGCCAATTCACCCTGTGATCATTTTCTTGCCAATGGAGAAAAGCACCTTTGGAGAGTAATTCAGATCCATAGATAGATAGGAGCTTAGAGGGACTAATCTCCATCCCCTGTAGAAAGACAGTAAGGCAGCTGTGTTCCTCATTAGGAGTCGACTATTTCTCTTTACGTATCAAGGAATAAACCTGAATGTTGGAGTCACTCCAATCAGCAGTACAAAGAAGCACAAGGTCTGCAGGACTGAAGGGACTTGTGCTGAGGTCATGTGTACAAAGTAGCATGTGAGATTCCAGATGCTCTGAACCATCTTAAAACCCTTTAATATTTAATTAAAACTATCAAACTGAAACTTCTTTCAAATGTTTCATGAATATGTGCCAGTTTATATTTATCACCAGAGGAGGTCCCAGAGAGGCACTGCCAATGTTGAGTTCCTTCTACTTCTGAGCAGTGGGAAAGGACATTTTGACCTCTTGATTACATGTGCATGTGTTCAGGAACCATGAAGCTAGAAGGCTGTGAACCTCATAAGACATGATCTTCTCATCCTCTCTCACCATGCTTATCCATTGCTCCACTGAAGGGATCTCTGAACTTCAAAATGACAGTCCTCTTGCCTCTACCCATCTTCACCATATTGCTGCAGTAACCAGCTGCTGTTTACTCAGGATTGCTGGCAAAACACAGTCCCTTGAATAAAGAGCTCACCAGCATACATGCCAGTTCTCTCTGGATTGTGCAACACTCCTGCTATTATCAGCTTTTGCAGGAATCCCTAACAGAGATAAAACACCTGATTACGATTAAAAAAAAAAAATAATCCTGTTTGTAGCTGCAGAACATCTTCTACATATTTTTCTGCTTAGGATCACCTCTGCCCTACAACACAACTGAACACAAAGGTTTCCAATATGCCTCAAACTACACACTCCACTTGCCAAAAAAGTAATGCAAGTGATTAGCGTGGCAAACCAATTTAACAAATAGTTCCATTCATTGCAGTGGCATCCCACATTTGAGCAGGCAGTGACCTGCACTTCCTGTCTCCTGCACTTGCCCTCCCTTATGCAGATGCTCAGTATTCAGTGGAAATACTTAGATCACGTTCACACTCTAAGCTGTTGGGGAGAGGCTCCCAGACTTGCCTAAATGTGTTTTCTTCCCTTTTTCTCAATGCTTCAGTGCTAGTGAGAGGTGCCAGCCAGAAACCCAAAAAGCTGAAAGCCTCTATATTTTCTTAAACACAACAAACCTGTTTCGCAGGTATAGTCCTGGGCACCACCACTATTTGAATCCTTGCTTCCCCTTCCCTCCAGGCTCGATGGAGTCACCTCTAAGGACCAAGGAGATAACTGCCCCCTAAGGACCAAGGAGATAACTCCCCCTAAGGACCAAGGAGATAACTCACCCCTAAGGACCAAGGAGATAACTCCCCCTAAGGACCAAGGAGATAACTGCCCCTAAGGACCAAGGAGATAACCCCCCCAGTCCCTTCCACACTGCAGGCTCTCTGCCAAGGCTGCCCGCAGCTGTGTACCTCGTACCACAATGCACTGCGAACCGGGAGCGCCAGTTCTCCCCAAAACTGCCACAGATAACCCTTTGGCAGCTGGCTGACCTGAGGCTTCCCTGGAGGCACAGCCGAGCCCGCAGGTGCCCCGGAGGTTACGGGCAGCGTCTCCGCAGGCGGCCGGCGGCGGCTTCAGCACCACGGACAGAGCGAGGGGCGGGGCGGGGCCCCTGCCCGTCCCCTGCCCGTCCCTTGCCCGTCCCTTGCCCATCCCCTGCCCGTCCCTTGCCCGTTCCCTGCCCGTCCCTTGCCCGTCCCCTGCCCGTCCCCTGCCCGTCCCTTGCCCGTTCCCTGCCCGTCCCCTGCCCGTCCCCTGCCCGTCCCTTGCCCGTCCCCTGCCCGTCCCTTGCCCGTCCCTTGCCCATCCACTGCCCGTCCCTTGCCCATCCCCTGCCCGTCCCTTGCCCGTTCCCTGCCCGTCCCCTGCCCGTCCCTTGCCCGTCCCCTGCCCGCCCCCTGCCCGCCCCCTGCCCATTCTCTGCCCGCCCCCTGCCCGTCCCCTGTCCACTCTCTGCCCGCCCCCTACCCGTCCCCTGCCTGTCCTTTGCCCGCCCCCTGGCCGCTCCCTGCCCACTCTCTGCCCGCCCCTGCCCGCCCCCGAGCACCAGCGCCGGACACCCCGGCCCTGGCAATGACCTTTCTCCAGGCTGTGGTGGTGGGAGCCCAGCGGTGCCCGTCCCCGGATGGACGGAGGCCGGGGGGTGGTGGTTTATGCATCACCGAGCCAAAAAGATGCACAGCGCTTGTCACAAAAACGCGTGGCCAAATGACCTCCAAATCCAGTGAGCCGGGGTGCACAGCAGAAGACACCAAACAGCCCTAGACCTGAGGCCAAGCCATGCAGGCGTTGGGGCACACAGATGAGACACGGGTAACAACGACTGAAAAAAAGGATTTTGGCAGAGGTGGGTTACACCAGACGGTTCAGTTGAACCAGAGTAAACAATCTCCAGCAAAGCTCAGCCTTGGCCATTAAAGTGTGGGCGTATGGTAAGGAACAGAGAGTTGAGAGACAGCAGTGCATCAATAAATCATTTACTGATGCTGCAAAACAGAGCTACCTCACCATGTAGAGACCAGCAGCAGAAGGATCTGAGTTCCTTCCACTACCAAATTCCTGAGTGTCAACAGAAAAGTTACTACCTATTATGACCTATTTATTTTTGTAGTTGTCTGACAAACAATAAAAAGGAAGGCCCAATTGTCTTAAACAAAACAAAATAAAAAATATCCTTGAAAGAATGTTATAACCTGCTTCACTCTGAGACAGACAAAGAACCAGAAATGATGGAGATGGATTATAAATGAGCAAGTACTACTACAGTAAAACAAAGCCCATTAAAATGTAACATCCTGATGGAGGCCAAAAACTTGTGAATGGTGTGTTGTTTGGATAACTGCCAGCCTGAGGATGGGCTGCTGGACAGGCACTGTAAATTATCTGAAATGCCTGCTTCGACCAACAGTAGCCAACACTCCCAAAGAGATGGCAGGGCTGTGTTCCTCTCTGCCTTGATATATTTAATACAATGAATGGCAGTAACTGGTTTGATGAGACTGGGCAGGGGAAAGGTAAAATAACTCTCCAGAAGATTATAATCCAATTCCTTTGCAAAAGAAATAAATCTCCATTACTGCCTCACACCTCTCCTGCAGTTTCCAATCGGCCTCTGTGTCAAAGGAACTGCTTTTATGATGGATCTGGGGCATTTATTATGACAACACAAGGCATAAACACTGCCCAGCATAAAACAGCTTGAGAGCTCTGATTTCAAGCTAAATGCAATAAGAGAAGAGAACCTTCCTACACCAGGGAAATGAAGACTGCTTTAGTGGGTTATGGCGGGAGCATAATGTTTTCACTACAGAGAATTTCATACTCCTCTCTAGTTCATGAGGAATACTCTTACTATTTCAACTACTCTGAACCCTACTCCCTCCCCCAGAAAAGATATGCCTCTTGCACATGGAGGAAAGACCAGGACACAAAGGCAATAACCACCCAGAACATGCTTTCACAGCACCAGTTTCATCTCTCATGGGAAAAGATTTCAAATGCAAGTGCTGGAGTCCTGCTTGCCAGAACCCCTCAGTGTCTAGAAGAACATGATTTAGAAAACGTACTACAGTGCCTGAAGGCACGCAGCTGCTTACCAGCTTGGCACAATTTAACTTACGCCAGTCAAAGCGCTCCCCTGGTCCTCCCTGTAACCACCTGCTGCCAGAGGTCACCCACAGTGGTACCTGCACTGGCCCTCTTCACTTCTGCTGTGGTACTGATACCATGCAGGAAAGACTTGAACTTCTCCAATCTCAAGTGAGCCTGTTAGCAGGGTTCTCCAGCCAGGGAGGAGGGGCATTTACATGGAAGGGCCAGGAGTCAGTCTCCTTCCTTGAAACTAGTTCTGCTAGATGGGGTCAGGACAAGGTCTTTCTCCTTTTAAGTGTGTTAGAGGAGCTTTCCTTGTTGTCTCTATTTTCTGTATGAGACTTATTTTCAGCTAGAGAAGAAGAGACCTCTTTCCACCAGAAGACTACAGTCTTGTATCCTCTGAAAGCATTATGAAGGTTTAATTTTCTCAGGACAAAAATGAAACTGGAAATACCCTGAATGAATGGTCCAGAACCCAGGAATTGTGTGTCCCAGGGCAGAGCTCTTCTGTGTACATCAGCCTTTTAAAAGAAACGCCCAGCTACCGTGGTCTGTTGTGCAGAGCTCTTTTTCTCATCAGATAGGCACACTGCACAAATGCCTCATGGATTAAGGCCCCTGGCACAGGAATTTATAATTTGTGGATCCTGTCCCAGCTTACGTGCATGGTAGCCTTTCAGCTGCCTGGCCCCGCCACACTGGGGGTTTTGCGGCACAGGCAGGAGTAACACTTTCAGTCTCTGTGGGAACATTATAGTCACAAACTCTAGTGCCTCTAAAGTTTAGGAGCCCCTAAAGTTAGACTCCAACTGAAAGGAGTTTTCAGGATGGCAACTTTAGATTTAGGAGCCTGAACTCCACCTAAAATATGATTTTTTAATTGGGTCCAGATCCTCAACACCTCTGCAAAGCCAGCCTTCAGCAATAAAAATCCAATTACCCAAGACTGGAAAAAAATTTTACCCTGAAGCACATGTATACTATAAAGCACACACTCCACCCTTTTGACTCAGTGGCATCTAAGTAGGTGCTTAAAGTTACAGTTGGGCAGGTGATTTTCTAGACTAGCTAAATCTACGTGTGCTTGAATAGTTGGCTGCACGCAATCCTGCATGCTGGCTGTCTCTCAGCTTCTTCCCCCTGGAGAATGTGCTGCTGTATCAAAGCTCTAATCAGACTATGTTGCCTGAGGCAGTCATGAGGTCAACATCTAGCTCCAAGCACAGGATATCAACGCATCCAGACTTCTGCATTTCCCTTCTCATGCCAAATGCTTTTTTTTTTCCTTCCTGCAACAGAAGATGGAAGATGAAACATAAGAGATGGGAGAGGAATTGAAAATTGCTAATCTCTAATTTCAGTTTGATAATTTGCTTTGGCCTTTGGGGTATTAAAATTATAACACTTTCAGACTGTATTAAAAAAGGCATCAACTCTTTGATTGACAACTTTCTTAATAACTTTTTTCTTTTCAGAAGGCATTACATTCAGTTAATCTTTAAATGAAGTCAATTACCGCTTCTATCTTTAAGATCAAATGCTCTCTTAATCATACAGGGGAGAAAAAGACACGATTTATATGTGCTTTCTGTCCAGGTTTGGTAACCAATGATACAAAACAGCAAGCAAGAATGTCATGCCTAATCACCCAAGATAACGTGATCAAAACCTTTGGGCTACCTTTTCTTCACAGACCGAACCCCATCCTTCCAACAGGTTTCTTTAGCAAAAGACCTCAAGTTGTGCAGACTGATCAGTTATGTTCATATTGTAAAGGTTCCCTTTTTATTTCAAGCGACACCATCAGGCTGCACAACCAGACCTCTGAAAGGTTTTCTTTGCTGTTGTAACAACTAACACCTACGATGCCTGCAGCTAAGCAAGAGATTGCCGGCACATGGAGTGCTCTCCACACTTTTCATCTGCTTTCAATACATGACAGGGCTTTGTACCAGCCACTTTCACTAGGGCTGCTTGAAGGATTTTCTTAGAGATTATTTTTTCTTCGAAGAAAGGGATGATTTAATGAAATTAAGTCACTTTGCAAGACTATAAATTCATTTCACTTTTTGATGGGAAATCACCAAAGCATTTTGTTCTGATACACTCAGAATGCCTTGTCTGGACTTTGATATCACAGCAAGCCAAGGACACAGGAAAATGAAATCTTTTTTTTTTTTTTTAATCTATATCAAAACTAAATGCTTTGACTACACTGAAATGAAATATCACAATACTGTCAAAACTCAGTAGCTCAGGAATATGTTGACTTTTTTTTTTTTTTTTAAAAAAAAAAAGCCTAATCAAACAGAATTCCAGTTTTTCATCACAGTTCTGGCCAAAATAAAATCCTGCTATCCCCCAGGGAGCTGCTTGGCCTATGCTAAGGCACTCTGAGCACCACCGATCTAGGAAGGCATCAAACCGCAGCTCCTCAATCCCTCAGTGAGGGCTCTAACCATCAGGCATTTACAGGCTGACTTCAAGAAGCAACCACGCTAATGCAGCTTTTTAAGGCAGCTGAATGGAGGTGAATATTTTAAAAAGTGCTTTCAAACAGCTCTCAGGCACCGCGAGAGTCTCTCCTGAGATCTTCCACTGAACACATGCCTTCTCTGGGGTTAGTTTCTTTGGTGCAAGTGGAAGAGCAACCAAACCCAACATCCTACCCTGAGAGCTGTGCAAGAGGATTCTCACCAGGGCAAAGCAAAACCTTGGTCTGTAGTAATCAGCCTTCTCCCACACTCTCAAGCTTCTAAGCTCCTTCCAAAGAGGGGTTGAGGCCACCACCCCTCCCCAAAGCAACTCGTGAAGCAGAGCTCAGCAGCCAGCATTCCCCTCAGCCCCCAGTACTTGCAGTTAATGCTGTAGGTGAAGGGATGGGGATCTGCAGCCATATCAATTTGCAATCAGACTCTTCAGCGCTGCCCCTCTCTGCAGCACTTTGGTTTACTTCCCAGTAATGGTATCTGATTGGGAACAGGCAGGGCAGCACCTAGGATTAAGGGGACCCGTGTTAGCTGCTCCTTCCCTGCTGTTTCAGTGGGGGTTGGAGCAGGTGCCCCATACAGCATTCCCGTAGGCTCTTGCCTGGCCGCCAGCCAGTCTGAGGACAGCTCGGAGCAGCTGTCCGGCCCGATGGGAGGGCCTGGACATCTGAGTGTGAGGCCACATGTCACCAGGAAGGGCAAATGCCATCATTGCCTTCACTCTAATCGGGGATAATTCCCTCTTAGAAACATGATCAGGCTTGTATACCCCGGCATCAAGACCCTGGGTAAATCCAGGTGAGGAAAGCTACTATTTTTCCCATCTTTGTTAAATTACGATGAGGTGGTGTATGTTTTCTTTTCTGCTTCTTAGCAGTCAGGCTGGTAGGAAAACAGATAACAAAACATACCAGTCTGTTCTGTTTTCCCAGCACCTCACTTGAAGAAGCTTGAAAGCATCTGAGCACCTGGTGTGGACACTTGTGCATGAGAGTGCTGTCTCCTGAGCAGAAACACGGACATGAGGGAAAAAACTCAACCTTTTAGAGCACGTGTTTCAGTTCACTCGCATGAGGCTAATTTCTACTATTACCACTTCTGTGGATACTATTGGGAATTCTGCAGATGATGAGAGGGGACAAAAGAAGACAACCAGACCTAAAGCCAAATTTAACCTCCCTTGAAACTGTTGGAAACTGATAGAAAGCCATTTGATGTATTAGATGTGAAATGATGTTTGTACACACACGACCCTTTTAAAAATCTAACAGCTGCTCTGGAGCCATGGGATGGAGTTAACACTCAAGCATTACCATGCTTTTAATAGATTATGTGTAAAATACCTCTTTTAGTCTAACCTCAAGTCAGGCACTGATGTAGGAATCAATAGCAAAAATCCTGGTGTGTTATAAAGAAAGTCAAATCAGATGACCACAGGGGTCTCTTCAGCTTCAAATTCTATTAGAGAATGTGAAAGGGAGAACATGAGTAGCCATTACAGAGAGAAACAGAGCATCTACCCTAATTTTGCTTCTGCAAATGCAAAGAACTTTAAAATAAATAAATAAAATCAGCTAGTGTATCAGTACACCAACATTAAGTGCTAGCCATGTAAGTATCATTCCCTTTAGGAGACAAACCAGCTATGGTGGAAAAGCTACATAATTTATCTAAGGTCAAAAACAAGTCTAGTGTCAAGATCAGAGTCCATCAAGGCTCTTACAACTACTCTCCTTTGATGGGGTTGGGAAGAGAGTAAAGGTGAAGTAGTTAAAGCAAGGAAAACCCAAGTCCTGTGTTCTATTTGTGAAATCCAGGGCAAAATAATATCACAAAGCAAGTATTCAGGACACGGAGACAGGGCCGTATGTTCCAGACATTACCTGAGTCTGGCAGACTCCCCTCAACAGTTTTTACTCCATACTCTGCAGATCACTTCTGACCAATGCTAGAACAGCTGCTTTCTTATTTTTGAAAAGCCAGTGCTGCTTTTCATGTAAGAAATTTTTGTAGCTGCTAATTTATGTTACTTAATGGCTGGGGAGGAGGAGTGCTGTCCCTGAAAATTTCTCTGGTGAGATGTCAATGTTTTGAGAATGCTCGATCAAGAAAATAACAGGCAGGCAACATTCCTTCTGCACCTCTAAACTTTGACCCCAAAGACAGCAGAAGTCTGTCATTGCAGAACTAAAGAAATGTTGGTTGGAAGGTTTCTAGTCCAACCTCCCTCCTCAAAGCAAAACTAATGTCAACAGCAGAACAGGTCAGCCATGACCACGTAGCCAAACCTAGGGATCAAATCTCCAAGGGTGGATAGTCCACTGCTTCTCTGACTGCCTGTTCAAGCCTGCACGATCCAGTGACTTTTTTTTTCCCCAAATATCCATTCTGACATTTGGAAAAATCATTTTTTGGCATTACCCCTTGTCACATATCTTCTGTTACGAAGTGAAGAAGAGCTTGATTCCAACATCCTTAATATTTTAAGGATGTTGGAATCAAGATGTGGAGAAGGACTTGGGGGTATTAGTGGATGGAAAACTGCCTGTGAGCCAACAATGTGTGCTCACAGCCCAGAAAGCCAACTGTGTCCTGGGCTGCATCCAGAGCAGTGTGGCCAGCAGGGCGAGGGAGGGGATTCTGCCCCTCTGCTCCATTCTTGTGAGACCCCCCTGCAGTGCTGTGTCCAGCTCTGGGGGCACCAACATCAGAAGGACACGGACCTGCTTGAGCGGGACCAGATGAGGACACAAAGATGCTCAGAGGCTGGAGCACCCCCCTGTGAGGACAGGCTGAGAGAGTTGGGGGTGTTCAGCTGGAGAAGGGAAGGCTCCGGGGAGACCTTAGAGCGGCCTCCCAGGACTGAAAGGGGCTACAGGAAAGCTGGGGAGGGACTTTTGATCAGGGGGGTAGGGATAGGATGAAGGGTAACTGTTTTAAATGGCAAGAGGGCAGATTTAGATTAGATATAAGGAAGAAATTCTTCCCTGTGAGGGTGGTGAGGCCCTGGCACAGGTTGCCCAGAGAAGTTGTGGCTGCCCCCTCCCTGGAAGGGTTCAAGGCCAGGTTGGACGGGGCTTTGGGCAACCTGGGCTAGTGGAAGGTGTCCCTGCCCATGGCAGGGGGGTTAGAACTAGATGATCTTTAAGGTCCCTTCCAACTCAAACAATTCTATGATTCTCCAGATCACCTTCCTATCAACCTGATCCATCTATACCTTCCTTCTTTTTACATGCCAATCTTCCCTCTCCTTGCTTTCTTCTCACATCATAATATATTCCTTTACCTGCCCTCTGCATAGCATCTTTCTCACATCAAGCAGCCTTGCTGCATTTATCACATTTTTGGGGAGCAAGGGAGGAGTTGTGCTGCATGGTGCTGTAGCCTGAAAGATGGAGGTAAAAAAAAATAAATCAGGGTACCATAAAGTTATCAACATCAACAAAGTAAAGAGCTAAAAACCAGCAGCAATTTCCAGCCTCTGCCAATGGCGTTCATTATGTATTCACCGCACAGAAATTTTCACAAACTTTCTTTCAAATGGACCTGTTTAAATGTATAAAATGTGTAGCGGATTAGGTGATTCTTTAACCAGGTTCCCAATGGGACTTACTTAAGTGGAAACAGCTCTTTAGAGGAACATCCTGAAATTTGTTTTGACTTATCTCCTGAGCTGTCTAGAGATTTAAATCGTCACTCTCAGATGTGGTCTCCTAACTATGCCTGCAGCTTAAAATAGCGTAGGAAATGGGTTTCTAAAAGGCTGTTAAATAACAGAAATGCTGGCAAAAAAAAAAATAATGTGATTTTTTCTATTCCTCTCCAAATGGGGGACAATGTTATTGACCTGTTCAAGCTCAAAAGAAATTTTCTCACAAGTTTAAAGGACTTGTTGTTTGAGCAGATTACATTACCCAAATTGTCTCCTGTGGGAGACTTGATCACTTATTGCCTTTTCTAAGAGCTGTTCCTTTTCCTGTACATGCTCATGTCACCCCCTTTGAAACTGCAATAGAATAATTAAGACCATCCAAAGAAATTTCTGTTTCTCAGAAAACTGGGCTTCTGGGCAGCAACAAATACTTAGTAAGAAAATGTAGTTGGTTTTTTTTTTGAAAGTACTTTCTTTAAAAAATTGAATGCTCCCAACTTAAAATAAGGCTCATTTTTCATCCTAAAGCCCAAAGATTTCTCTTCTGAAATGCTACTACACTGGTTCAGAACAGGAAATATTCAGGCATCTCCTATGTTTTGGGCTAATTCTGTGATCGTATGTCATGCCTTAAAACACATTTTGGAGATGATGCCTCCCCTCACCTGTGTTGCGATATGGGAGATGTAGTTCAAATTCTACCTGGTCTATAAAGAAGAAGGAGAGTATGAAGCAGCTGAAATCTTCCCTTAAAGTACCATCTGAGCCCAAAGTGTTAATACAGGTAAGTGCAGGTGATGGATTTTCTTACCAGAAATTAGCTACTGCTAATAACCAGAATAATTAGCAAGAACCAAGGAGGCAAGAGGCACCTGAATAAGTATAATTCAGGTTCAGTTTAGTCATTTCCCCATCTGTAACATTAGGTTGGCCATATTGCTTTTTCCTAACTTTAGTCTGCCTTTGTCTCTTGAGACACCGATTCTTCAGGCTGTCTGCCGTGTGCACACCCTTAGTGTCTATTGCCCTTGAGGTGCTCCCCATAGACGTGAAGAGATACCTACATGGGACCATCAACATGAACACCTTTCACCTGTTTCAGCAAAGCACTTACTGGCATGAAATTGGTAGAAGTAGAGAGTGATGTTGTGAATTTTGACGTCATGAAATACTTCAGTGAGGAATGGCTTGTAGCAGACCAACTTCAAAGGCTCAAAGCTCTAAGTTAGTCTTGCCCTCACAGAGGCGTCAGAGGCACAACATCTCCTGGAGACTCCGTGAAAAGCTGGAAGAGAGACACCAAGGCTAGATCTTACAACTTTACCCCTTTCAGCTGAGGTGTAGCCCTGGATCCCTCCTCCTTCCCTTCTCTTCCCTTCCACTGGTTGACTTGTACTGAATCGTTTGGAGCCCCAACTCCCAGCCATGCCCAAAGCATCTCCTCCTTCACAGTTCTGCAGTATGGACACAGTCCTCAAACTCTTGATGGAAACACTCTCATGTTAGGCCTCTGTGTGGCCTTTATGTTCAGCTTCCTGCAGAGAAGTAATTTAGAAAAGACTTTGATTCTCTTCCCCTACCCTTGTGCACTGGGGCAGGTACCAGATGTATAATTTCTCCATTATATTAAGCATCCATGTGCCCTGCTGCCAAGGTGACAGCTCACTGGACAGTCATTCGTCTCATTCAGGACCTTTGCAAGCTTGTCCCTGGCACTCAGAGTCCCACTGTCCATGCCACACTGTCTCCCAGCTCCCACAGACCCCTTACGATAGCCACCTTCTTCAGGCAGAGACTGCATCTGCCCAAGGGTCAGCATAGGGCCTCCCAAAAGCTGCTGGTGTCATACTGAAAGCTGTGGCAAAGATAAATAACATGAAGAAGGGTCTTCAAACCATCTCAGCCATCCAGAGCCTGTTACCTGTTTTCAAACAGGGCTGAATCACATAAGATGGTTTTCAACTGACTCAACTTTAGTTATCAAAAGCTGCATCTATACTGACAAGTAATTTGGTGTAATGGGGCAGACCTGCAGCATCTGCATACCTGGCACTGATGCTGGGCCATCGGCTCTGTATGCATCTTGGAGGGACTGACTTTGCACAAGGTTTAGTCTGGTCCCCCAGAATAAACACCCTGACTGTTCAGAGCTGTTGGAAAAATCAGTCTTCGATTTGGACCATTACATCTCCATTAGGGGTGGAGAGCATCTGGAGCACACCTGGATACGAAGTGGGGATTTGCTTCCAAACTGCAGTCCTCCTCTGAACCAAAATACTCATCTATTCACAGGCAAAATACTAGGCATTCAAAGCAGTTTCCAAGGCTCCATTTATGGTCACTGGAGAAAGAAGACTTCCACAGGGTGACATTAAGAAAGCTTACTTTTTGAAAGGGTACTTCAATGATTCAGTAAAGCTGCCTGGAAGTTTTTTGAAGATTTGATTAGAAAACGCCAATTAATCTATTTCATCAAAAAACAACTTTTCCTGGGAAAGCATCTGTTTTGATGTTGAGTTTTTTGTTGTTTGGGTTTGTTGGGTTTTTTTAATTTAAAAAAAGAGACACAAGTTATAAGCAAAAAAATAATCCTGTTTTCTGGTTTTAACCTACTTTGAAATTTAAGCTAATTGGAGTAAAATAAATCTTTTAAAAATAAGAAACATTCAAAACCAAAATGAAACATGACCTTTCTGAGGATTTGCATCTTCAGAAGGAAAAGTCCACTTTCTGAGCTGTCATCTATACTGTGGGTAAAAAGAAAATAAAAGGGAGCTGTATTTCTTTTTTAAACTACTTTTAGTAAAATAGTAACAATTCATGGACTCTATTTGATGGCTCTGTGGCATCCCCAAGCCCCTTTAGGTGGAATATTGGGCTTTGGCTGAACCATCTGGAGCACAGCGCCTGACGGACTCCGTTATCTCAGACATCCGCAGGGGAAGCGTGCCCTCACCTGTAACGCGGTGCCTTTGAAAAACTCGACTCCCAAAGTTCCCAGCAACCTCCCGGAGTATCTCTGCTCGAGTTCAGATGTTCAAAATAAACAAACAGATAAATAAACACAAAATGGCCCCACCTCATGCCGCTGTCTGCCCTCCCCTCAGCCATCTGCACACCCTCCAAATGCTGCTCCACAGAGATAAGCCCCTGGCATTTTCCCTCCCAGCCTCCAATCAGCCATTATCATAAGAAAGTGCAAAGCATCTATCAGCCGCGCAGCCCAGTGATTTATGTTCAAAGTTAGGATTATCTATTCTGCTCAAATCCCTTCAAACAGGAAACCGGATAAAAGAGAATCGCGCTCTGCAGATAAAATTGGAATATAGGTTCATGCAACAGAATGACAGGCAGGTTTTTATCTCAGAATGGTTCCAACCACCTCATTTTGTCAGGAATTGTTCGTTATCCACAGCCAGGGACTTGCGGCCTGACCTTAATGACATTCTTGCATCTTTCCCCCGCTGCACTGTGTGCGGGGCATGGTTTGCAGAGCTCCTTACCAGGGAAGGGGTAATAACCCAGCAATAATGCAGGATCTAAAGCATGAAACCAAACCTCCCGGGACATGATGCCAGGTAGAGGAGCTCTCTCCAGACCATCTCTGCTCCCTGTCTGTGCAGCAATATGCACTTCTGCCCCTTATAATGGCCAATTGATCTCGTCATTACTCTGCCTCCACCCTAATGTCCACAGTTTTTCTCTATTCATTAAGATGAAGAAGAAAATTCATTTGTTGTATTCATTAAGATGAAAAAGTAAAAAAAAAAAAAAAAATCTATTGAGGCAATGCACAAATAAATACCAACCCGAGCTGGTTAATTTATCAAAAAGAAAAACAAGTTTCCAGTGTTGTCTCTTTTTGACTACATCTTTTCCAGCATACCAGGACGCAGGACTCAGTAATTTACTACCTCTGTCTGACGAATAACTTCTCTATCCTGTAACCATTACGCTTCATCTCTCTTTATTCTGCTTAATTAGACACTATTATTGCTGGCACAGTAATGAGACTTTTGCAAGCAAGATCACAACGGGCTAAGGTAGAATGCTTTCTTAATACAGTAGAAACCTTTCTGACAAGACAGCCATTCATTACGACTGCAAAGTGAGGCACAAAGGCACTTTGTTGGGCTTTTAATTGATTGCCACTTTTTCTGCCTCGCTTGGACTACCTAGTTTTATTCACAGGCAGCACTGAGCGGTTTAAGAAGTAGCAGAAATTGAGGGAAGAGCAGATGACGACTCTGAGTGAAAAGGAGGGATAGGAGGCAAACTCAGCCCACTGAAAGCATCCTCTGGGGTGACTGCTGAGATATGGGGGCGTTCCTGCAGCCTGCCCACCACCGTGGCTGATTTACCATCACCCACTGAGACAGGAGCAGGCAGAAGAGATGGGTTAATGCTGGGACACTTGACCAGCTCAGGTGGTTTTTGAGTTACATGAGGTTACATTTTTATTTCCTCCAGACACAGCTCAGACATTGAAGAACCACGATTCTGTCCAAAATGTTTACACCATTTGAGTGTCTACATGGCTTTTTTGATACTTTCAAGAATGTCCACATGGCCTTGTTTTCCCTTCTGGAAAACAGACCCAAGTAAAGATAAATCCTTCTGACAATCGAGAGGCACTCAGACTCTGTAGGGATAGGAAGGTACCACAGCCAAAATGAGTTTTGGCAGCTGATGTGTCTTTTCATGGAGGACTGGAGGCCCATTAGAAGAGGAAATGCCAGGCCAGTGCTAGCACTGTTTTCAGCAAAGAAGGGAGACTAGCTCTTGTGATCCTGGACCAGACAGACATAAGAGGACACTGTGAAAACTCTTTCAAAATAAGTGTTCAAGAAAAAGGCGGGGTGACCATCAGCCAGACACGAGTCCTGACCCCCTCGTGGAGCAGGGGAATGGACCAGCCGGTCCCCTCTGGCCCCACAGATCACTGCCTCCATGGTCCTCTGCAGCACTGCGACAAGATGCCATGAGGAGGAATGGTGGTGATGAAGAACAGATGGTTTGCAGGAGATGTCAGCAGACTGGGTGAGGGACACACTGAGACAGTGACAGAGGTGGGACTGGATGACCTGGATCACCAAGGCAAAAGGCAGCAAAAGCAAGTTTGGGAAAGCCAGGACACCATGCAGGGACCAGAGACCCTCTCTGAAGACAGTGTCTGCAGATCCAGCTCAGATCCATCACAAACCTCTCAGCTAGCACACAGCTCCTAACACAGAGGCCTGAGGTGCTGCTGGTACACGACGAGTGGAAAAATCCCAGTACCCTGGAGGTTTGGGACTGAAGAGGTGTCTCTCAGTGCAGTGTCCCACACCTATCTCATGTCCCCATGGATCTGTGTCACTACATCTGTGTGCTCCTCCAGTCGATCTGAACCTACCTTTGGCCCCTGGCTTAGACTGTAGGTATTCTGGGTGCAGAAAGATCTGTCTGATCTGCTTGCACAGCACCCAGGAGAACGGAACCCAGGTCCATGCTTGGGTCTCCTAGTTATGACCACAGTAGAAATCAGATAGTCACAGTATGGCAGATTCTAGCAGCTCTGCGTCTCCTCCCACCTGAAACAGTTTGTGCCTATTTTTCCCAGTTATATCTGTCAGTCTCATGACAGATACAAGCCTTACATCTAGTCATCCTTAGATACTCCCAACTACAACAGTACTCCTTCTGCTCTCATACAATTTTCAAAGTTGGAACTAGAACTTAAAGTCTTCAAAACAGGGAATCAGGAAAAAAGCTATTTCCCTCTTATCCTGGGTAAGTGAAAGAAATCCACATCTGTTTATATTATTTTTAATAATATTTTAAAGATTAATAATGTTAACGTTATTCTTTAGCATTTGAGGTATTTAAGGCAAGATTATGTTGAGTGAGGCTGTGAGACAGCCAGCTTTGAGTGAACTAAGCTGAAAGGACAAGTTCAGGGCAACGCAGTGTTATAAGTTATGTTGCACTACTTTACACTGGGGAAGAAGCAAACCTGGATCCAAAGCAGAGTGGTCTGCAGCTGGGACTGTTTCTCATTTACTCCAGGATGAGGAGCCCATCGGGATGAAAGAAAGAAAGGGCCAAGAAGACCTTTCCTTACGTTTCCTCATTTACTCAGAGGCTTCGTCTAAAGATTCACAAAGGGCAGGAGATTAATTGTACCAGCTGCCACCTCTGTTGTGTATAACCAGAGATGTAGGACCTTTCGGCTCTTTCTCTCCGGTGCCTGACACAGCTTTGGGAGATTTATAGTCTGCCAGCCCTAGGCATCTTAAGGTTTTGTTCTTCCTGACCCTCTCTCACTGGTCTCCTCTTCATCTTGGGTCCAATTCCTACCTTAGATACCTCTTTGGCATTTTATCTGAGAACTGCCCATTTTCTACCCTGAAACTCTCACAAGTTGTGTCCAGACATTGCTCCCTCTGCTCCTGGCCTCTCCCTGGGGACCGTCCTAATGCATCCCTGTGGTCCCAGAGCAAGCTCTCCAGCCTTGGGCACATAGTTGGGAGCCAGTGCGTGGACCCCAGAGCTGGGGAGCACCCTCTTCCCCACAATTTAGATACACAGACTATGTCAGAACAGAGTTGAATACACAACTCGAGCTCCAGAGCTCCTTGAGCTGAACTGGCTGCTCTTGGACTTCCAAAAATTGAAGGGAAGATGAGATGGCCCAGACCACTTGGTGGATGACGGCATGGCCAGGGTGGCAGACTGGGTCTAAGCCAAAGCAGTGCCCCTATGGCTCTCTAACATTCTCTGGCAGCAGCTGCTGCACCATATCCTTCGGTCTCTGGAAAGACATGGTTGTCCCAAAGGTCTCTTTTATCCTAGGAAATTCCTGCTGAGCAGAGCCACGTTCACTTCAGGGCTCCCTATCCATTGCCCCAGCGCTGGTCTTCCATTCCTGCTGCTCCCAAGCAGGCTGTGGGCATGCCCAGCACTGGCTGCACAACCCGTACAGCCTCCCAGGGGAAGGATGTAACCATTTAGAACCAGTCCCTGGCCCTGGTCATCAGGGGACTGACCTGCCTGCCACATGCCTGGGAATGCGTGAGGACAGCACAGGAAACGGCTGCTGCCGGGCTGGCAGACCTGGGTGTGGGTACAGCAGACCCTGGTCACCCTGGCTATGACAAATTATTGTTTCCCAAGGTTGAGGCAGAGACAAGTTTTCTTGCTCTTGGGTTAGAAAAACAACTCACATGAAGTCTGGTTTCAGGGCATAAAAAGAGAAAGGATGATTCTTGAACTCTGGGCAGGCTTTTTCCTGGTGCAAAGCACTCTTGATACTTGGGTGCTGTCACTGAGGGGAAAGCATCAGAGAAAGGCATCATCTAGGCTAGTACATGGCTTTATTCTGTTGTTAATCTCATCTGCAGTGGCTTGTCTGGACCGAATCTATGAACCTCTTGGGTAAACAACCATTGCTCTGAAGCAGCTCTGAGAACAACCAGGAGCTCTGGTGCTGTGATGACTCTCTCAACCAAGTTTCAGGAAGTATTTCTTTACAGAACGGGTTATTAGGCAGTGGAATGGATTGCCCAGGGAGGTGGTGGAATCCCCATCCCTGGAGGTGTTTAAGAGTAGGGTCGATATAGCGCTGAGAGATATGGTGTAGATGGGAACTGGCAGTGCTAGGTTAATGGTTGGACTAGATGATCTTCAAGGTCCTTTCCAACCTAGATGATTCTGTGATTCTGTGATTCTGTGAAGTTTAGGTACCAGCCCTGGAGACACAGAGCTGCATTCAGCCCAGGGTGGGTACATCCCCTCAAGCTGCAGCCACTGCAGTGGAGAAATACCCTCAAAACAAAATGATCAAATTTCCATCTCTCTGCTGCTCCTCCTGCTCCTTTCCCTGACATCCCACACCACAGCCGTGCAAGAATACATCCCAGAGCTGCAGCAGAGCAGGCCAGGACTCTGGCAGGAGCAGACTGCCAGTGCAGCTTCAGCACCAAAGTTCATGCATGTCGGCATGGTCAAATGCAGGTATTTCTGCAATGTCTGCACCTCCATGCGATTTTGTTTTGAGGCTAACAGGTCTGCTGTCATGCCATGGTGGAAACGAATGGTGAACCTGCCTGACGTAGATGTCTGCCAGGAAGAGTTTTATATCTTAAGCCTTCACAAGTTAAATGAGGATTGTATTAAGAGCCTGACTTAAAACCATAAGAGACAGAGGAAAAAAAATAGCTGAAAAAAAATCATGACTCACATTTCTCACGCTAATTCACGGTGCTGGCAATATCAAATGAGCCATAGGAGTGAAGACCAGAGTTGTAAACTGGGAGTAAATTCCTGTAGTAAATCTGAATTTCCAGTTTATGCTATTTTTACATCTCTATTTAATCCATCTCCATCTCACCATATCATAACTATCTCAGCAGCCCCTAATAGCTTCCTACTCTTCCAGCCATTACAGCTATCATGTATCATTTCATTTTTTTAGCATTCATTAACACCTCTTCAGGCCTCCCCTGGAGCAACACATCCACAGTGAGCTCAGTGACTACTCTGCTTTGAACCGGAGCAGCCACAGTGTTACTAGGAGGAATATTCAATCCAGGCTGGCCCAGCTCTGATGTAAGCCTCTTCCTAACACACCTAATCACTGCGTTGATTACAGTCATATAGGGGGTTTTTTTGGGACATCACAGAAGGCAGAGCCAAAAGGGAGGGTCCCAAAACAGGATCAAATCAACCCAAACCACAAAGGTTGATCTGATCTCCTGAAAAGCTCCATCTGTGCAGAGTCTTCTGTCCTCCCCCCGCCCAGCAATCTATCCCACTGACAGAAAACCAAAGTGTAACATAATTTTTCCACAGTGGTTTAAACTCCTTAGGACAAATTATGCCACACCACCTCCTTCATGGGTGCATATTGCTCTTCTGCAAAAACACCCCGGGGATCAGCAGGGCCAGCTGGGGATCAGGGGGGAATTCTCCCAGTATCCCAGCCCCCAGCTGCACCATCAGTCCCAACATCTTGAATATCTCCAAATCTGGGTTTGTCTTTGCACCAGGGTTTTGCACGCCCACCTGCTTATGGTGTGGAGGCCAGAGCCACGCAGAGACGGGGTGGGCACGCAGAAGCAGGTCCCAAGGTTTGCTGACTGCTGCTCTCCAAATTACTAGTGGATCCACCACTGCTTTGTACTACTGTGGCACCATAAAATGGCCTTTAAAGAGGATCAAGTTGTACTTCCCTGAAGCTATCTTGCACTGTAGGAGAGGTGCAAATCGATCTCAGGCTGAAGCCCAGGGCATCCAGAAGACTTTGATCTCAGGGGTTGAAGTAGGATGCCACGCCCAGCAGTTTGAAAAACTGCCTTTGGAAATCCACGCTGGGCAATAAGGAAAACTCTTCCATTTCTGACCTCTCCCAGGCTGCTTCTCTACTACTTGTTCACAATCGGTCCAGGTCACAGGGCAAGCTCGGACCCCGAATATGTGACAGCGCTCAGCTCTGTGGCTGAGATGACTCCGTGCTGGGGAATGGTATCACAGCTCGGCCCCAAGACCCTCAGGAATGGACGAACAGCCTGGTCTGGTCACAGACCCAGTGCTTGGGCAGTATCAACACAGTAATGTAGACAACATTCCAGTGAGCTGCCTCTGGTATGTGCATGCCCTGTCAGTGAGTACAGGGTTTTAGCTGCTGAGTCTTGGTCCCAGCTTGCCTTGCGCCAGGGACAATGCACACAGGGAGGCAGAAGACCAAACCCTCTGGGCTCTTGCTTTTGTACATGAAATATAGGGCTTTCCAGCTATGTCAAAAGGCTGAATGAATTGTTTTTGCAAGGCTCTCTGGTGTCCTGGGACTCAAAGTGTTCCAGTGGGGCAAAGCATTGCCATTAGTAGAAATGCAAACATCAAAGTCTGTCTTGCAATGGGCTGAAGTGCTCATTTGAAAATATTTCCAAAACATGTTTTGCATCTGGAGAAACCCAGTATTCTAGAAATAAGTGGGAAAGCATTCCCATGCAAAGTAACATTTACAAATGTGCTAACAAAATAGGTAAGAGTTCTTTGGAGACACAAGATTGGAAAAATCTCCCTGAGCTTAACTCTACAAAAGCCATTTTCAGTAATGGAAAGAAAGGAAACAAAACCCATTTCCCTTCTGGAACATCAAACAGAATTTTACTGTTGCACTACTCCCCATATTCCATCCTCATCAATCCAGTAACTTTTCCTACAGTGATTTTCTGCACCTCAGCTGTTTATTTGAGTTTTTCTTTTCACCAGTAAAGAATTATTTATAAATCCCTTAACCTTTATGTTTGCCCACACAGGGGCAGAACATGTCCTTGGCAGCTAGTAGCCCAGAAGGCTTTTAGAGGTTCTTTGGTCAGAGTTCCTGAAACATTTTGACCACATTATAGCTCATGCACATCTTCCCCTTTATTGTACAGTCCCCAGTATATTTAGAAGCAGTTAATCATACATCTGAAATGAGAGATAAGCATTTTACATTTATTGCTACTCTCAGGTGCTGTATCGTTTTTATCCCTTTGGCTATTATCTGATGCATTTGATCTTTCTGTTTAATGCCTGCTTCCCCCATTAACTTCTTAACTTCCGTAGGCTACTGTGCTTAACATAATAGGGAATAGCTTTGATAAAAGCACACATCAGTCAAATTCCCTTACTTCAAGCTTTCACTTGAAAGGGACACAGCTAAGGTGTTTGCCATAATATTTAAAGTACGTTCCCCACCCCATCAATCTGTGTTGGCAATAAGCCTTTGAAAGCTAGCAACTGAGATCGCTTTCCTTAACAAAAACTTTTCCACCAAGTTGCACACTACTTTGTGAAGAGAAGGCAGCCAGACCGTGGTTAGAGCAGGAAACAGCGAGGCAAGCGTTCTGCTTTCTATTTCCAGCCCTGCCACACAATGTGCTGAACCAGTCCTTTCAGATCTATATGACTCAATTTCCCCATCCATAACTGATCGCTATCGTATATCCCTGAAGGATTGTCAGGAGGCCGGATTAATTAATAGTTGTAGGATATTCTGAGATCCTTGAAAGGCAAAAAAAAAAAAAATCTGTCTTCCTGCGGCTGATGCAATGTGACTACACAGTTTCTTCCAAATGTGTTGGTATTTATTTAATTAAAAGGAATAAGACAGGGGGAAACCACTGGGGGATATTCGCTGTTATTAAGAAATCCCATATGCTGAAACAAGCCACCAGGCGAGAGCCCACACACCATACGTTTCTAGCTAACTTTGTCCCCGAGAGCTGGGTGCTCGCACAGTGCCCGCTCACCGCCCGGGGCACAGCCCTGTCCTCAGCAGCGTCTGCTCATGGCGGGGCACCCCTCAGCACCAGCACCCTCCTGCCACTCCATTTCCAGACACGCAGAGCTTGTCCTGCAGCCCGGGACGGGGCAGGCAAGGTTGCTGGGATGGGTGCAGAGGGTAAAAACAGCATCCCAAGAGCATCAGGAAGGAGACTGGGCCTCAAAAGGCATAGCACCCACCCCTCCACCCCCTCCCCTGGTCCACTGGAACCCCCCCCCCCGGTTACCCTGGCCCCCACACTGACACTCAGGTCATGTACAGAGGTGGGCATGTTTGTTGAAGACTTGCTATTGGAGATGAGTCTTCTGGCTTTGGCAATTACTCACATTTCAAGGGTTAGCTGCCTCATTCAGTCTTCCTTGCCAGGCGTGATGTACCAACCCCGCTCCCCTGCTCTTGGTCTGTTCCCTACTCACCCCTCCAGGGCAGGGCATTTTGGCCAAAATTACCTTCTTTCTGTAGCAAGAAACCAACACAAAGTACATGAAAGGTCTCAGCCCGTTCCCTGAGGAATGGGTCAGCCAGGGATGAAATTCCAAACATCCTCCTGCCCAACACATCTCCATCCTTCCTGCACCATTCACTCTGCTGAGATTCCCAGTGACGGATCAGGTTTCCCCATCCTGAGTAAAACGAACTTTTGACAGCTCAGTTCAGAGCAGAAACCACCATCTCCCTGGCACAGGAAAATCTGAGAGATGAGACTGATCACTGAGGCCATCAAACCCTCTTCAGCAGGACAGTGCATCGGACGCTCTTGCAGGTGATCCAGATTCAGACTTCAACCCGTACGCCCCTCTCACCTCCATCTCCCCTGCTCAGAGAGCCCACTAATTGCATGGTTATTATTTCCTTGAAAAGTGCTATTAATTTTGCTTTAGAAAGGGGAAATCAAGGCATAAGGCACCTTTAACTAATCAAGAAGTCTCCTGTATGATGGGGAGAGGTTGAGTCTCCCACATCCCAATGGAATCACTTTCCCATTGTTCCTCATATACCCTCTGATGCTTTCTTACAAGTTTGCTTTTGCTCCTCTCTCCCTCTTTTTGCCTTCTCCTTTTTAATACATTCCTCTAATATCTTCCTGGCTGCTTGAAGTTTATGGAGGTCTCTGAATGTTGTAAAAGCTTTGAGGAGTGGGCTGGGAACTGCTCCATGCATGTTGCCAGACAATGCAAGGAAATTTAAGATATATATCCAGTCTGGCCATAATATTCCACCTTGAAGAAAATACCATTTCCCCAGTAAAACCATGGCCTAGGCTCCTACTGCTGCCAGATGATACGGAGAAGAGGTTGTGTTAAGTTATTGATGTGTACTAAAGTGAGGAAAGTTTAAAATCAGTGCTGGTTAAGATTCATCTGGAAGCAACAAAATAGCATGATGGAGATAAATCTGTCCATCATGCAAGTCACCAGCAGAATTTATTAAGACTTAACACCCCTGGGTTACACTTGAACTCTGTATCTGTTTCACAAAGCAAAGACGGTTGTTATTTTCTTTCTGACCTCCTGTAAGCTGGACAGAGTAATAAATTCTTGTGTCATATAAGCTTGCCATATCTAATCTGGGGACAGCTTCTCCCTTCCCCTGGTGATTCTGCATCGGATCTGAGCCCACCAAACTTCATTTGGCGACAGGGGGCAGGTGGCATGAGCAACTTCTCTTGACAGCTAATTATTTTCCAGCATACCGATCTTTCAAGGGATAATATCACTTGGAAGCAGGCTTCTTTTTACCTTATTTTGGCACTTTTGCACAGCAAAGAGACCAGCAGAGCTGGAGTTCCCCAGAGGGGGCATATATATTCCCTCTTATTAAAACCCCAGAGAAGTTGTGACATTAACAAGTGGCATAAGTCCATGACCTTGACAGTTCTGCTCCTTTCTCTTCCCCCAGTGAAGCTGATGCCACAAGCATGGCACGAGAAGCCCTGAACCAGAAACACAGATGGCTACTCAAGTGACCCCCAGACGTCAAAGGGGATGACCAAGGTGAACTTGGCACACATAGCATCCCAGGTTTTATGGGGTATTTCTCACTAACGGTAGAAATTCATGGACAGGCCAATACCCATGCTCTAGGAGAGACTGCCCATGCTGTATGAAGCACAGGTAGGGTCAAAGATGGGCTTGTGTTCCAGGGTGGTTTGCAGCAAGTTACAGTGTGTGAACAGGGCAAACATCAAGGAAGATGTGGGGAAACACAGTGGTTGCTCATGGGGTGAGCACTGAAGCAGAGGCTTTGACCAAAACTTCTCTTCAAAACTTCAGACTGGAAAAAGACCACTCTACAGAGCAACATCTTGGAGAGAAGAACCTGCTTGCATTCAGAAGTGTCATTAATTAAAAAAAAAAGGTAATCAAGCTAAGGGTTTTTCATTTAAAAAATGTCATTTTCCATTTTCCAGTGTCATAACCTTTTGTGAAGGTGAGAAGAGTGATCTATTGACCCATTTCAGTGACAGCAGTGCTCAGGAAAGCTCTGTAGCCCAGCCATGGCCAACCATTGAGTTCTTCCAGTGCCATGGCAGGCAAAAATCTCAAAGGGGCCCAAGCAGAGCACTTAGAGGACTACATGAAAGAGATGAGAGTGTGAAGGTACACGGGATGCTGCCTGGGAAGTGGATCAAAAAATCCAAATGCAATGATTTGTGGAGCCTTAGTAAGCACAGAGAGCTTTCTGAAGATGCTGACTTCAGGATGCGGGGGAGAGAGAGGGATTAAGATTGGCACCACGCCATCTCCTCGTAATTGCTATTTATAAAATTCTGCACCTGCAGGACGAGGTGATTGATTAACATGCTTCATAAATCTCAGGCAGTTGAACATCTACGACATGGTTACAATTTTCTTCATAAAGTTCTAGCCATGAAAAATAAAACGGGTTTCCAAGGGAACCCAGGAGTTTCCACAAACACAGTTGATTTGGTTGAATTCTTTTTTTAATGAAAACTTTCAAAATGAAACAAAATGATAAATGTTCATTTTGAAAGGCGTCATTTTGGTTTTGTTCTCCAAATCTGGAAGGACTCTGGCTTTCCATTCCTTTCTTTCTCCCTTCTTTTTCTTTCTCTTTAAAGTTTTCTTCTCTTTCAAAGTTTGTGAAAAAACCCACAGAACAGTTTCCCCTATATTTTTCCCTTCTTAACTTCTCTCATTTTTGCAAGTGGAAAATAAAATTAAAAACAAACCAAGAACAAAAAGAAAGAAGTCTAAACAAAACTTCAAATAAAAGTGAAACCTGTCTTCCATGGGATATATAATTACACTCATCATCTTATTTTAAGTATTTCACTTAATAAATAAATTTCCCAAACAGACCTACTTTCTGTGCTTCCTGGATTAGTGATGATGGATCTCAAAGGGAGTTGAGAGGATGTGCACGACTGTATCCACGTAAAAAGAGAGATAATCAAGGTACAGGGCTGTGAAATTATTGCTGAGTGGGGGATTCACCCACATTCAGGTGAGAAGAGGTGCACTATAGAGATGACTACCGAAAACAGGGCTCCTGGTGATAGGCTCTGATATAAACACTGCTATTTCAGCATAGGAATCCCGTCTTTCCTGACAAGAACTCAGTGATAAGGCAGGAACATTAAATAACAGATACCATCTCCAAGTCCACTAAGAGTTTGGAGCATCATTACAACAAACAGCCCAAACGGTCTCCGCACCATCTCCATGCTCCAGAGACTTTTTTCCAGCAGGACTTTTGGTTGTGCCCAAATATGTCTGCAGGATTATTGTTTTAACATGAAAAACTTGTTCTACCAAAAAAAAAAAAAAAAATCCAAATCCTCCTTTTTCCCCCCACTCTGTGAAAGTGTCTCCCTGAAGACAAATATTTTAATTGCTCAGATTCATGTTTAGGGGTCCCTAAGAAGCAGTAGGATAATAATAAATAATATAACTTATAACTCAGTATTAGCTTAATCCTTGCAGAAGACTTTCACCAGTGCAAAACAGCTGCTCTCGCACAGCACCGAAGGTAACACATCACACATCCAGATAGCAGAGGGCCGTACAGCCTGTATCCCCCTTCCCGTCCCCCAGCACTAGCCATCAGCCACCTTCAGCAATGCCTTTCCTGACTCCACCACTTTGCCCATTTTATTGCATATCTTTCACCACAGAGACACTGTCATCATCATGTCATTGCTGGAATGTATCAGAAAATACCAGTTGCCATATGCCACCTAATATTTCAGAGCAGATGAATGAATGCAGCTTGGCAGAGAACTTCCTAGTTTGATCAAATTGGCCCCATCTGTCTGTCCCTTATGGAAATAACGAAGCCACCAATGAAAAATTCTGTGTACACTCTATGATTTTCCCCTCTCTTTCCATTTTTATGGGTGCAATTGTGCAGTCAATGCTATTTTTATGTTGCTGTACAAGGGCTTCATGCCCACATCAGAGCTTTTACACTTCATTCCTGGTGCCCACATTCTCCCACAGCTCAGTAGGAAAGGAAGCTTTCAGGGCAGATGATCATTTCTAGCAGTAGGAGCTAAAAGGGAGTTATCAGAGGCCAGTTCACCCAGTACCCAGAAAGGCTGCACCAAGGAAGCAGAGCTCTGATTAGCTGCCCTGGACCCAAGGAAGCCTGTCTGTGGCTTCCAGGTCCCAGCACAGAGAGTAGTTAAGTCTCAAATGCCGACTGCAGTCATTGCTGCAGCCCAGCAAAACAATAGGGTGTTGGATGAACAAGACCTTGTGCCTGGGCAGAAGATCAGCTCTTCCGTGCTAACACCAGTGCCTGGGCATTGCACAAGCACATGCATATGGAGAGAGGAAGGGCATGGTGAATGATCTAAAGAAAAAAGAAAAAAAAAAATCATTTTCCCCTCTGCTTTTGGGGGGACATTGATTTTTTTTCCCTGCTTTGAAGTGCCTCTTGCTTTTTCCTTCTGCACATAAATTGTCTGAGAATTTTCAGCTGAAATGGAAACGTTATTCAGGAGTAATTTCTTTTTTTATTATTATCTGTGGCTAACTTCATAGGCTTTGCGAGGACTGTGCATTTCAGGCGGACAAAGTTCCTCTTCCAGCATCTGAGGCTGCAACCTTTTCCTGACCTCTTGCTCTGAAGGTTAACATGAGGTTAACACTGGAAAAGCAAATCAAAGCCAAAATGACACCAGTTACCTGTTCCGGTTTGTGTTGCTTTATGACTCCTGGGACCACATGCCTGACCGCCTGCCATCTCCCCCGGGGGGTTATGAAGTAATAATGTCTCTTTATTTCCTGCCTGGGAGCACATTTCAACTCGTGCCTTTAAAAACAACGAAATAAATTTCTCTCTTTCAAGCTTTCATTGTGAACAGAGAAAATGAGAAGTGGAGATGATGATAACCTAATCACTGGACTCTTTCAATAAGTGGAATTTCCTCTGAAGTAACTGGTTTGAATATCTGCCAAACAACAAAGCTCCCAACATTTCTAATACCCAGCCAGCGTATCATGAAAGCAGAGATGATGAATCTCTCTGGATCGGGTTCTTGCATGAAATGAAAGCACCAGTTGGTCACTAAAGAGAAGGGTCGTGTTCTCATCTCATTTGCAATCGTGGAAATATGGTGCAACTCTACGGAGATGCTGAGTTTTGCTTGGAAGAAGCAACACGAAGTTATAACTAGGAGCAAGCTAGTGAAAGAGGAAAATCTGGTGAGGTCAGAGTCTGATCTGCATGGGGAATATTTCTGTGAGGATGCTATTTCTGGAGATGTTTAGGGGACTTGCCCAAGGTTACAGAGGGAGTCTGTGAAAAGCAGAGTTTTACTCGGGACCTCCTGAAAGCCGACATGGTGCCTTTGGCAGCCAGACATCCGATCAAGTTACATGTCTAAATACAGACTTAAGTGCCCTGCTCTGTGCACATTTGATGATCTGATATATAATCCCAAAAAAGAAATAATAAGAACCATAGGAAGCTGATTTCTCTGTGCAGCTCCATGCAGCCAGCCTCTTGATCCATTTGCTTTCATCTCAACCAGAGGAATTTTTCATCTCCCATTTTATGATCTCTTTTCACAATAGGTTGGGGCTGGGCAGTGGGGCTGCATGTTATCATCACAATGAGAACAATCAGAGTAGAGCAGTTATTAATCACCCAGTCATATGATCCATTAAAACAAATTCTTATTAACCACAAGACATATGTTTTTCTCCTGAACTCCAGAGATAATGCCTGAAAGCAGATGGAAGAACTGCACTCACAAATTAAATTTGATGGGGCTTTTAAAAACAAATTAAGTCTGGCAGGCCTCTCCTCCTTTAATTAAGCTGCTGTATAACTTTGAGAATATACTTGTTGCTCACTACAGGTGTTGCTGAGGGGTCTATTTTCTACCTGTTTCTTCGCTGCTGGTTGCTTTAAAGATCATGAGCTAAATCCTCAACTGCTGTAAAGCAACATGAGCAGGGACGCAGGGAAACCTCTGGTGAGCCACTGCAACTGATCTGGACTATTTGACTTCCAGCCAAATTTCTTAGTGTTTTATTGCAACTAATGCCTATAGACTCAATTCTGACATATTTGCTAGCTCCAAGTCTCACCATATTTCTCCATGGAGTAATTCAGGGTGATTTCTGTGCAGTGGTACACTCTTGCCCCTGCTCAAGAGCATCTCCCTGTGCATCACCCTACGACTACAGCACTACGACTTTAAGGAACAACAACCTGACAGTGAGATTAAGTTGTTCTCAGTCAATATTGCCATGAGCACAGGATACGATTGATTCTGGAAATACCTTGTGGTTATACATATACTAGCACCCTGGGACTGAAGGGACCCTCCCTACCTCAACCCCAGTATCGTTGGGGAGCATCAGGACATCAGAAGTGACATAAGGCTTTGATGAAAATAGTTAAACAGAAAATTGTGGGCAAATCCAGTTATCCACAGAAGGTCATGTCCATGGAAGCTGCTTCTCCAAAGCCCTGCAAACTCCATGAGCTCTTTTTAAACAGCAGCAGGAAAGGGCTGGATTTCACCCATGTCACTCCAGCTCCTAAGGTTATGAAATCCAGTCAGCAATACACCTCACCAAATTTGAGGTTTCTAAGCATTAGGCATGGGATTTACGTGCCTAAACAAGTACCTAGCTACGTTTTAAATTCCCCAAAGTATCCTTCTCACAGTGGCCAGAAGAAAGGTGTGCATCTCTTCTGTAACACGGATCATGGCGCGGATCTCCCAGAGTCATTGCATCTCCCAGCTCATTACATCCACCTTGCATATGATATTGGGTTTAAAATGGCACTGGACACCTATCTTTAGACACCTGAATCGGTCCTTGGGTGTCTAATCTCATTAATCATATAGACTCCTGGTCAATGGAAAGAGTCAGGCACCTTCAGGGACTGATTCATTCCTACAACACAGACAAATTGCCCTCAGAGGTGTTCCTTTGGCAGCATTGACCACAGAAGCCTAAACAAATGGCTTACTACTAGATGCCTAATTTTTGGTAGCTAAATTTAGATGAAATGAATTGCTTTGCCTGTGTATTGTTCCCTAGATGAACACAGAAGGGGCCCAACTAGCCCAAATGGTTTCTATAAAGATTCAAATCAATACTCTTAGATTGATTTTTTTTTATATAGCATTTTCCCCATTTCTGTCAAGCATAACTCAGGAGGGAAGTATATTTTCACGTAGTAAGGCAAAATAAAATATTTTTTAAGAGTGTAAATTTAGGAGGTAGATTCACTTACATACTACAGGGGAAATTTAAAGTGAAGACAACGAGAAGAAAATGCCTCAGGAACAGCAAGTGATATATCAAAGGATTTCTATGCTACTTTCATATCCTCTTTTCATCCACAACCTTCACTAATCACTACTATTTCCATTACCTAGGAGGCCCTTTCTGCCTTTGGAAAGTAGAACATGAATTGCTCAAGTATTTGGGAGGGCTATTTATAGAACATACTAAACTCAGTTAGGGCAGGTTTAAATACAAGGAATTCACCCCTCCTTTAACCTTAGCGGAGTATATATATGCAGAGTTAACCTAGAGTAATGACATGTTTAATCAGGGGAGTTATCTGAACACATTTGTTCAATATGCCTAGAAGTATTTGAAGTGTGTACACAAGCATTTCTCAAGGGTGCTAAAACATAGCTGGAACGAACAGTTATTGCAATGGATATCTGTTTTTCCTTGCTCCCAGAAGCTATGGAAGTATTGCCTCTGTCAACCCAGACAGTAGCCACACATTAAAATTTGATTGACAATTCTTCCCCTCTATTTCTGCATTTACAAGAATCATCTTTATTGTTTGGATATAGCAGTGTTTCTTCAGTGTAATGGCAACTGTGGAACATTGTGAAGAGGGGGACTAACTCTCACTATGGTTTATTTTGCATTAACTACCTGTATCCCAGCCAGGGGCCCCTAATGTACAAGTATTTCTGAGTGCTGGGGGGAGAGGATGGCATAAGGTCCCACAGATGAACAGAGGACTTAGATCTCCAACAGTCAGCACCAAATCCTCTGAAAAGGATTTGCGGACACAAAGAGATAGCAGATTTATTAGAAGTTCCTCAGCTTTGTAAAGAGCCTCCTAACTTATCTCTTAAGCCTTCAACGTGTATATAGTTTGAGACTGCCTGGAAGCAGATGACCTCGCCTCAAACAGCATTCCATAAAATATTTCACCAAACCACTGTCCAGGCAATCAGTAGCTGGCCTGAACGGAAGGCAGCACATAAATACAGTGGAAAACCACAGCAGCCCGGCAGGAATCTACCCAGGTGACAGGGTAATGCTTCATGAGTTCCTCGTGTCCTAGAAGGATGCCCTCACAGCAAGGAACCATCACTTCTCTATAAATAGAGCACAAATGGCCCTAAATGGATATTGGCATTCTGAGCAGGGACTTAATTTATCTCTGAAGCACCATTTTAATATCGAAACAGAAAGGCACTAATCACTCTCCAAGTACTTTATGCCTATTTAACAAGCAGCCTTCATGCCCCGCTTTATGGCGATTCTTGTATTTTTTTTTTTCCTTCTACATTTTAAATAACAAGGTCTTTCCAAAACAGAGTCCCAGTCAAGCACCAAAATAAAATCTGCCCAATCAAATGGCAAGTAAATTATCATGAGACAGTAAAGATCAAGAAGAGTTTAATTGACTATTATTTATTATAATTACTTATTTAAAGCAGAGAAGACAACTTAGCACTTGGCAGACAGATTCCTCCCTCTTAAATATTACAGTATCAAGGCAAAGTATCTATTGGCTTGCTTACCACTGTAATGGATAATGAAGAATGTTTCTGATCTTCTAATGAGCCTGAATCTCCTCTAGAGTGTATAGGAAATGGATGGTATCATTTAAATACAATCAACCATGCAATAGACCCCATGGGACCTCAGAAGCTATACTGTCTCGTGTAGCTAGGTAAACTTCTGTTTCTATTTGTTAGACTCAACAGCTCCAACACTTCATCATGAAGTTCTGCTGATTTTTCATTGGGACTGGAATAGCAAAAGCATGACTGTTTTCCATGGTTCTTAGGTCAAACTCCAGATCTCCAGGTCTGCTCTGGCTTACAGCACACACTGGTAAGTGGAAACCATGGCAGGATCCAGGCTGTTATATTCCAAGACAGGAGAATTTTGCAGTGGATATAGATGTAATTTCCCAGAGATGGGTAGCTACCTCAAAAATTCACTTGTATCTCCATGTCCTCTTCAAGCCAAAACTTGTTGGGGTAGGCAGGAGTTGGGGGAAGGTGAACCCACACAATTTTTGCTCATTTGTTGACACCAACAATTTTCAGAATCAGTTATTAACAGGACATGAAACAGAAATGGGGGTTTCTGCAGCCTTGCCTGAGCAGTGCTAGAGTATGTCAGGTGCTATAAGGAACCAGCCTGTATATCATCACCTCTTGGCCTACTGCAACCACAGCTCAACAACTATATCAATGACCATTACATCACTAGAAACATGTGTTTGTCACATTGCTACAGGTCTGCACAACACGGAAACCTGTCTCTAGGGGCTGACAGCATGCGGTTTCTCCTGGTTTTTGAAGTGTCAGCAGCCAGACAGACTTGCTGCTGCAAAAAAACCTGCACACGTGGTGGCAGCCATGGGGGAAATGTAGGAGAATTAGCCTTGTGATCAAAGCAGGGTGGAGAAACTGTGACTGCAGCAAATATCTGCGCCTTGAGTTGCTGAACTGCTCCTCCTCCATCATGGGGAGGTGCATGGCCAGGGCAGACCATGCACAGACTTCCACAGGCCAACTGCACAGATTTCCAGAGGAGAGAACGCAGCTGCCAGCTTGACAAAGAGACAAGCATGACAAATGCAATGTGTGCAAGACAGCTTTTGGGCTTCCGAAGAACCTCCAGCACTTGGGTTGTTACTATTGGGGAAGGAAAGTGACATGTACTCAAGGATGAGGTGCACCAAAGAGCTCCAAGGCTGATCCAGTTGCTGCAGAAGTCATCAAGAAGTTTTCTCTTGGTTTAACAGGGAACTGAGCTGCAACCCAAGGGTGTAAACTTCCACAGGCCTCAGACCTTTCTGAAGGGAATGAAAAAAGAGGACTTGGGGACCAAGGGTGAGCTCATCTTGGGGAACAGTCAGGGCACAACAAGGTCCAAAACACTGGGACCTCATCAAGTGAGAGTACCTCTTTAAGCTGCGTAAAAAAGCAGGTTTGGATTGAAGGAGGCAAAGGCCCATGCCTCCACCATGCAGACCCCAAATTAGCACCAGCCCTAAGCCACGAAGTGCCCAAAGCAGAAGTTGCTGCCCCTCGGACCAACAATGGTTTTGGCCCACTGCACAACCCTGGGGCCTAAACCCCCATCGGGAGGAGATGAAGTGTTCAGCACTGCCAGGACAGAGATGCACGTTAAGTTTGTAGCTTGAAAAACAGTAAGTTTGAGAAGATGACAGATACTGATGGGTTATGAATAAACTGCATAGGGAGTCTCTATGCTCCATGCACTGCATCAGTCCCTACATCTCTACCTCCCACAATCCTCCATGGGAGTCAGGAAAATATGAAGTTTATGCTATCTTTATGAAATGGGATGACCTTGTCACACACACAACTCTGAACAAGCAACATAATGGCATCTATTAGATGCAGTCCGAATCCTCTGTAAAGTTATCACACATTTGATTTACCGTCCACAAGCAGAGGTCTGGAATGAAACACAAAGCCAAGGTAAACTTGCCCAGGCCCAAGTCCTGCTACCAAGCTAAAACCAAGGCCAGGCTCTGCAAAGGTTTGATTAATAACGGGCAAAGTGCCAAACAAGCCTAGTGCAAACTATAACGCAAATCAAGGTTTCACACTCAAACTAAGCGGACCTTGGAGGTTTGGCTTGAATTTCCGCAGCCAAAACCTCTCTGTCAGAAATGCTTTGAACGCTACCACGAGCTTCTGTGGTCCCACGGCTGTGCTAGCAGGGATATCTGCTCCCACCTCAGCTGCTTCTTGATTTCCTTCATCCCCTCTCCCCTCGAGGTTTGCCTGTGCCCAGAAAGCCTTCCAGCAGCAGGTTCACATGGCACACACTTCTGATGTAAGTCCAACAAGAAAAAGCCACTATAGGAAGCCACTATTCCCCAGACCTCGGGGAATTTTTCCTTTGCTCACACAGGAGCAGGACACTTGCAGATTTTAAGGGCAGAAAGGAACACTATGCTCCCATAATCTGCCTATCCCCATTTCCAAGCCGCAGAGCACTACTTAGTAATTCCTGCACCACTGTTATTCCCACCACGCAAACAAATGGTACCAAGCTGCAAGCCAGGCTGATAAAATGAGATTAGGCAAGAAATGCACTATGCAAGAATATTTTCCTTCTGATTTCACAGCACAGGCAGGATCAACTTCTGCTGCAGTGCAAGTCCAGCCTTCTCCTGCCCCCAGGAGCACGCGTTTCTCCCCGGTGCTGTGAGCACACGTAAATTAGAGGCTTCTGTGGGCAGGGGCTGGCAGAACCCTGGCAATGCTGCACAAGGGGCCACTGCAACTAATGGGAGAAAGACGAAAACTTGGCAATTCATCTTTAAGTCTGCTTCGGAAGCATCTCTCATTTGTACCAATTAGCCACATTGCTGCATTTGGGAGCATTAGATATCTTTTTTTTAATCCATCTTTTCATCTTTGTCGATGGCTTCTTTTAAATTTTCAGCTGGTGTGATCTCTACTGCCCCATTCTTTGTTCAGATTACAATAATTTGTCATTTGTGTGCAGACAGTTTCTTAACTACTCCTGCGTTAGAAATAACCTTTGAAGCAATATTGGTTCTTTTATCTCCAGGGTCCTGCAAAGCACAGAGCTATTGAATGGCAAGGCATTAAGGATGCAAAGAAACCCCCATAAGGCAAGACATTAAATGTGAGATCTCTTGCTATGGAAATGGAAGGATTGTACAGTACAATTGCTCAAATCCAGCCTGGGATAGGAATAAAACCCTGCTTGAAAAAGGTTCATGGCACCAAAGCTGTTTTATCATCTGTAGCCTTAATTTTGGAGGCTGGAAAAGTATTGTAATAGTTTTATTTTTTTGACGATCCAGGCATATTCACTCACTCTTTTGCATTTTCTTTCCCTCATCAGAGTCATTCATGGAGTCGTACACTTCAAGGCCAGACAGGAGTACAATTGGGACGATCTAGTTTCAGTTGCTGTATAACAGAGGAGAATGAGAGATCACACCATGAAGCCTCATCGAATCTACTGGCACTATGTCGTTACTCCCAAGAGCCTCAAAAGACCTGACTGGGGAATTCTGGACCTGTGATTTTTATTTCTAGCTTTTCAAGACTTCAGGAAGTCCCAAGGGATTAGATTGCAGTAGCATAATTCCGACATTTAAAAGAGCAAAATGAGCAACCTGCAGAACTATAGCACAATTAGCCCTGATGCCAGCGCAGAAGAATAGTACATTTAAAACTACCAGGGAATTACAGGCTAGCACACAAAGAGTGCAAGTCACCGTAAACCCTGCTTTTGGTGGAGTTGTCAAATCAAGCTATCTTTTTTGACAAGATTATAGGCTCGCTGGATAAGCCAACTGCTGAGAGTGTGTGCTTGGATTTCTCAAAGGCATTCAGTTTAGCATCATGTGATGGCTTTATTTAAAAATATGCATCATAGGCAGTAAGTAGAGCACATGTTACATTACAAGCTGCCTGGCACATTTTAAATGTAGCTGTTACAGGAAGATATTTGGGGTCAAGGGGACGTTATAACAAAGAGGTTCCTCTGGGGACCTGCTCTTAGGACCAAGTCATCCCCCCCCTTTTTGGAGATGTAGACATGGAAAATAAGTTATTAGCAAAGAGAAATCCCTTCTTCTTCATTACCACATCCCTTATCAATGTATTAGTCAGTCTCTTTTTCCATGGCAGGCACAAGTTTTCCTAGGAGGGCAGGGAAACCTCCCAAGCAAAACCCAGTATTGGTGCACACACGTGGCTACAGACACCCCAGCCATATAGATCTCCCCAGTCACAGCACAGATCATTTCCCACCCAGAGGGATCCCACTCCCATTTACCCAGGGGAGTAAGTCAGGGGGTTCGGTTAAACCCATTATCAACAGAGGTTTGAAACTCCCATCACTGAAATCCTCTAAGTTACACAAAAATCTCTCAGGATGACAAAGGTGAAGCTGATCATACATGGATTAGGGGCTGGACTAGATAACATCTTGAAAGCCCTTTAAACTCCATTTTCCACAGTTCCTTTGACATGCAAATCTTAGGTCCAGTTTTCAAAAAAAAATAGCTCTCAACTTTTACACTTGCACAGCAAATAGAAGCGCAAACTTACTTATATAAATTCTGCTCTGCAGGTGTTGAATGTCCTCATTCAGTGGTGCAATGGGACCGTGGATATTAAGCATAACCACACATGCAGGCATCTGACTTTACAGCTGACCAGGTCTCTCTTCAGTGCATCACAAATTTAACTCCTTAACTTGTCAGAGGTTTTCTGGGTTACCTTAATCAGCTTTCTGCCTACAGCAAAGCTCCACATCTGTAAACAGGGGACACCGCCATCCTCCTCAGACCAGCTGATGGGCACATTACAGCACAGCAGGGAGTTACGGGTTGCCTTGTTTTGCACTTCAGTGCATGGCATGCTCTGCTGTCTCATTGCTGATCTCGGAAGTTCTCCTTTACAGAATCACACAGAATCATCTAGGTTGGAAAAGACCTTGAAGATCATCCAGTCCAACCATCAGCCTAACATTGACAGTTCCCAACTACACCATATCCCTCAGTGCTATGTCAACCCAACTCTTAAGTACCTCCAGGGATGGGGACTCCACCACCTCCCTGGGCAGCCCATTCCAACGCCTGACTACCCGTTCTGTGAAGAAATACTTCCTAGTATCTAGTCTAAACCTTCCCTGGCACAACTTGAGGCCATTCCCTCTTGTCCTATCACTTACTACTTGATTAAAGAGACTCATCCCCCCTCTCTGCACCCTCCTTTCAGGTAGTTGTAGAGGGCCATGAGGTCTCCCCTCAGCCTCCTCTTCTCCAGACTAAACCCCCCCAGTTCCCTCAGCCGCTCCCCATCAGACCTGTGCTCCAGACCCTGCACCAGCTCCGTTGCCCTTCTCTGGACATGTTCGAGTCATTCAATGGCCTTTTTGGAGTGAGGGGCCCAAAACTGAACACAGTAATCAAGGTGCGACCTCACCAGTGCCAAGTACAGGGGCAAGATCACTTCCCTGTCCCGAACTAGATTACACACAGCATGAAAAGCACCCATGGAGAGCAACAGGCTCATCTCAGGACCCAAATACCATCATTTACCACCGGGGTTCAGCATGATGCACACAGGCAGGCTCAGCTGGAGTTTCTCCCATATTGATGGGACATGCCCTGACCCCACGCTTCTTTTCTCAAGGGAAATGACAAACATCTCAGAGGTGCAGCCCCACTCACCCCAGCTACCAAAAGCAACAGATACCAAGGGCTATGGAAGCGGAGGAGAGCAAAAGACATGCCTGCTGCCAGCATGATGCTTACTGAGGGTTAGTGCCAAGACTCGATGATACTGGTAACAGTTTATGCTCACGTCTTCCAAAACATCCCATCACAGAATGAGGAAAAATCACCCCTCTGGGGTGAGCCTGCTTGCTCTCCACTCTGTCAAACCCAGGAGATGATGGATGGCACTTAAAAGTCACTGGTCAGAGAAGGACGAGGGTCAGAGCACAAAGGCCATCTGTTGCCATCTGAGGACATCAGCTGAACAAAGAGGGAGCACCAGGACCACTCTGGAAACCCCCTCGGAGCTGTAACCTTCATTCATCAAACAGGGCAGAGCAGCGGCCATGGCAGCATCTGTCAGTCTCCAGCAAGAGTAACAGGTCCCTGAATATGTGCAAAACATCCCAGCAATGGGATTTTTCCTCAAGTTGTGTTCCTGGAGGTGTAATACCTACCACTACTTAGAGATGCACATGTGTCTGCAGCATTTTGCAAAGAGCCTTAGATTACAGGCTCATAGGAGTGATCGCTAAGCCTTGCTGGCTGCTTCAGCTTTTTGGGCAGCCCACATGAATTACACAACTCAAATCCTGGGCAATGCAAAAGAGATTTTGTGGTATAAATACAGACAGCCGTAGTCATCCCAGGCTTCGGCGGCATTATATATAACCAAGGAGGAATGCAGGCAGCTCTGTCCATGCATGCCTAAGGAATTATTTTAAACATGTTCAGGGGATTTAGAGCCAGCATTTATGAAATAGTTGAGGCATGTGGTAAGAAGTGTAACAATTAAAATATTGATGAATAACAGGTTAGGGTCATGATATTTGTTGGAGGCTTGCCAGCACCGGGCCAGTAAAGATGCAGATTGGTCACCTCGAGGCAACCTGTAGCAGAGAGAGTTGTGAGCAAGGAGCAGATGCCATGAGGCCCAGGTGATGAGTCCTTATGCCTCCCTGTGCTCAGCCTCACCGCTGCGGTTATTCTCCAGCCACCTGCACCAGCTTTGAGCGAGTTTACTAGCAAGACATTCTCTTCTGTGCCCTTCTAGAAAAGCTACAGCCCAGATGTTATTGGGCTCCTTCAGGGTGAACACATGCCCCAAGGCTAAATTAGAGGTGCTTCACCAACAGAATTAGCAGGAAGCTAACAATTTCCATCAGGACTTCCCCTGTCTACTCCAAACCAACGGTAGGAGAGCAACCCACTGCTGGTACCCCTTTGCCCTCTCCCCATTGTCCTGTGGGCTCCATCTCACCTCCCTCCATCCCCAAGTGAACCCCAATTTCCAGCAGATCTGCCAGCAATGCCTATTGCTCTGTGAAGAGTCCTCAGGGCAATTAACCAGCCAATTTGTCACAAGTCTTCCCAACCCTAACACAGCCAGCCTGCTGCACAAGGACAGGGCTGTCCTGTAATCTCCTTCCTCAGACAGATATCTAGACCACGAGGGAAGACACATCCTAGAAACGAGGGCACCCCATGGTGACAAAACCCCAAACAGAAGATGTACCTAATATGCCCCAACTTCTAGTGGGGACTAATCCAGAAGATCAGACCAGAAACATCCCAACATCAAAAGCCCTCAAAGGTACGTAATATGAAATTCAGCTCCTCAGCACCAGGAGTTTATCCCCACAGGTCGCTCCTATTGCACCATGCTGCTCACTAGCATAGGGAGCCTTTGACTTGCAGGATGCAACCAAAGGGCACAAGGAAGGAGAAATCTGCTCACCTCTGCAGGAGCATCCACCAGCCTGGGACCAAACATCTGAGCCTGGAGTGTCTCCAGAAGAGTCTGCTGCCACCATCCACAATCTCTCATTTCCAAGGCTGGATAAACTTTACCAGCATGTAAACTCCTGATGAAATAATGCATTTCTAATCAATAACCAGTCTGGAAGACACTTGGATTTTCCCCAGGATGAAACCCTGTCGCAAGCAGGCAGTGGAGGTGTTTTTCCTTGGCAGCTCGTGGCTGGGTTTGTCAGTACAACATGCTAGTTTGTAGCAGAGGATTAAAAACAAACAAAAAAAAAGCTGCTAGAGATTTCTATTATTCCACCAACAGCTCACAGGTTAGAGATCCCCAGCATCCTTCATTATCACAGCCTGGTTTGCAAATAATGGCTCTAGATCACCGCATTACCCCGTCTCCATTTCATGAAGGGTTTAATCTACACACACTTTTTATATTATTTTTACAGTATTTGCCACAGCAGCATTCCCATCAACAAATGGGAGCTGACATCTCACTTTTATTCCAATTCAAGCTAAAGATTCACTTAAGTTTTAAAATAAAACTTACTGATGTTTAAAGGCATTTTGATTGCCTATCCAGTCACTGGGGCATTATGAACCACATCTTTCTTCAGCAAACAGAAGCTAATAAATGGAATTACAATCACAGGAAAGGAGGGAATTTAAAATTTGGTGGTAGGGATTTTTCTCTCAGCTACGGAAACCTTCTTACACAGCCTAGCATTAAGCAACAAGCACCAAACCTGTGCAACTTTATACCACATTTCCCTGTAAGCAGCACTTAATCAGCCAGGTGTTCAACTTAATGGGAAAGTAGTACCTGGGGACACTAACACCATCTCCAAACTCTCCCAGCACTCACGCAAGGGGAAGACTTCAGAATAAAATAGCCAGCCAGAAAAGCCCTTTAGAACACACTGCCTCTCTAAGCTCATGGATTTCCACCCCCTTCCCAGGCAAACCCCCGTCATGCACACACCTCCTGATGCTCAGCCTTGTACATGAGGCACCCACAGGCCTTTTCAGCAGCTTTCTTGCAAGGCTGCCATAACACACCTCCCTCCACCCCCAAAAGCCCCCAGCTGCGGCTGCTTCCATCTCTATCTCACTGCAGACCCCACAGCGGGTGGAGCCAAGCTGCCAAGTTGGCTCCATTAAATGGTCTGCAACCCCTCTGCTGGGGTGCCCAAGAAATGTTTCATACCAGGACAAGCTAGGTATCAATACCAGCAGCATCCAAACGTATTCTTCTTGGTTGCCCTGGAAAAGTAGGGATTTAGTGCTGCTTTGGGCAGGACAGGCAGTGTTACAGAGCTTCTTGCCATGCAGAATGCATTTTGCAATCTTGTTTTGTCTTACTTTATTTGCTACCTAAAGATTTAGCATGCCAGTGCAGCTTTGCATGACTTTCTACTACTTGAAGTAAAGGATAATTTTATTTTTATATATATTTTCTGACTTTTTAGTCCTAGAACCTTCCAGCTGAGCCCACAGTGTGACTACCATGTTACCACTTTCTCTTGAGTCAGGGATGCTGAATCCTACCCCATCTCCATAGGAGACTGCTCTGATCTGCTGGGGAAATAGGACTAACACTAGAATAGGCTTCAGCTACACAGTGGAGATTCAAAGCCTGGATAGAGAGAAACCCCAGGGATTTCTATCCACAGGTTCACTTCAGGCCATCTATAGCCCTTAATGATGTTCCCTGGAGAAGAGGAGTCCGTGCACGTAACAAAATGTGGGAGTGAAATTACATAATCAGCATCTCCCTTCAGCACAAAGAGAAGCAGCCAGTACATTCTGACTTTGTTTTTTTTCCCCCTCATTACAAAGACAGAGTTGTAAAGAGCAGGGCTGGTGCTCTTGAACCCAGTGGGTCTGCTTTTCAGGGCTTTTTTCAACCTCCCGCACTCCCTGATTCCCGCATGGCAGAGCAGCATTACAGTCAAAATGAAGTAATCCTTTGATAAAGTGCAGTCATTTATTTGAAAAGTGTAGTCTTGCCATTAAAATGCAAATGAAATGAGTGCTAATATATTAACTTGGGATGGGAGTTGAAATGGCTTATGACAAGTGTGCTTTCATGTGGAATATAGTGAAGTGATAACAGTGGGTATGTAAGAGAAAGTAATGTTCAGATGTACATATTTGTTTATTGAAGATATTAATGAAGGGCAATGCCTAAAGCATATTATTATTTCCTCATCTTGTCTGTCTTTCCTCCCTCCCTGGTTCAAGTCTACTACTGAGAGGTCCCTCCTAAGGGGAGTTTGATCAAAAGTCATGTTTGATGAAAGATCTGAGTCCACACAAAAGTCGACACGAAAGCTGAAATGTATTTAATGATCTCCTTTGAAGTAGAGCAGAAGGTCCCCCCCCATGGATATCCCATGTGCTGCTGTTGGCGTGAGAGCTGATTCAGAAAAAAATGGAAAACCTTGAGCTCTTCCACTCATTTCCCAGGGATATCCCTTGGGAGCATGGCCAGCCTCAGGGTGACTCTGGGTCTTCTCTCTGGAGACAACCTTATCCTGGGACACAGGGACAACACCAGGGGATCAGATGGAGCAGAACAGCCTTATTGCCACTACTCATGAGAATAACCCTCTGCACAGAGAATAAACTCCACAGCCCTGAATGAGATAATGTGACACCTCTGGCACAGGCCAGAGAAGCTCAGGCTTTCAGAGCTGCGAGGTGGATACCCATGGCCGGACTCTGGGGTAGCCTGGCAGCAGGGCCTCTTTGTCCTCTTTCACAGGACATGCGCTGTGCAATAGCCTGTGACAGCTCCACATTTCTAAAACCAAATGAGATCTAAACAAGATGTTGCAAACACATGTGCAAGCACACCGACCTCCCTACAGTCTTCCCTTCTGCACCCACTGCTGCCCCTTCACAGGTTGATGACTTCAGGATCACCCCTAGCACCAACCCCAACCCCTTTCCTCCTCACCAAAGCCCTCAGAAACAAAATCCACTCAGCCAGAAAGGACATGTTCCTTGAATTACCCTTTTCCAGATTGGGCACCTTTACATTTTGCAGCAATTCCTTGGCTTTCCTCTGTGCCACAGACCTTCTGCACCTATCTAACCATCTAACTTCAGGCTTTTGAGTGGAATGCCCATAGTAAGGATCTTGACTCCCACTATGGTCAAAGGAGGCACCTTAAGAGGGCAAGAGAGCCCATTTAGGGTCTACATCACCTATAGGAGGGGACTATCTACAGAGGACCCCACAGTGATTAGGGGCCCTGCTTGGGCATGTAAACCTCCTAAAAACACGAGCACAACCTCAGCCCCAGCTCAGACTCCTTCCCAGCACTTTTCAGCTCTGGGTGCAGTTGCAGGGCCTGAGTCATTGGGAAGGTGCTACAGCCAGAGCCCTCGTTCACTAGCCCAGAGGGGAACTGCAGTGATGGTGCTGGGAAGAAACGCAGCCATTTCTGTGCCTCGGGCTGGCAGCAGCAGCATGTAAAGCCATTTCCAGAGCAGAACTGCTTCAGCTTAGCTTCTCATCCATATGCAAAACACTGCTAATCACACGGGACATTCGCTTTTCAGATTTGCTTATTTTTGCACTTTCTTGGCAGTTGTCAGCAGAGAACACGCTGCTTGCCGTGCTCTCCTGCCATGTCCCCTCTTGCACACTCTCCAGCTGCTCTGACCTCCCCGGTGTGGTGGGCACGTTGCACATGGACATTCACAGGCAGCAGCAGGGCACTGGGAGAAGCAGCTGTGAGAAAACACCACTGCTGCAGAGAGTTACAGCACCAGGGCCGTGAGACGTTCAGTCCAGAGGATGCTTCTTGCTCTGTCTCTGTATAAAGCTGAGAGTCCCCACCCAGGGAGGACTCTGGTCAGTACTGGAACATAAATATCAAATAATATTGTCTCACTAAGATCTTATCAAGCACCAGGACTTCTTATATTTCATCCAGGCAAGACTTCTGTTAATCTGGACCTCATCAGAGTGCAAAATCAAGAGCTGGAGTTGTACTGAACAGCCTTGTGCTATTTTCCTCCTCTTTCTTGCACAAAGGAAAAGGAAAACAAAGATGTTTCTGGAGCATTGGTTTTCTTTGCTAGGTGTTATTCACGCTCAGCAGAAGTCATGTTTTCACCACAGCTGCGCTGTGAAAACAGAAGAGTTCAACCTGTTGGATTACGTAGCCTGCCTTAGTATGACACCCGTTATTGAGCATCACATAACATACTCAGTGCTTCGGTGCCAGCAGGGTCCGTGGATAACCTCCAAAGGGTCTGTAGCAGACAGCTGGGGAAGGCATCTATGTCAGCAAGTTTGCACCCTGTGCAGAAACAGCCTAAAAATCCAGATTTTTATTTTATTTTTTTTAAAGAGGACAAAGCACACTTGACTGTGGTATTTCGGGGCCCACGATCGCAGGAAGGGCAGAGGTTTGGGCCCCTTTTTGTCTTGCAAGGATGACCTGAAGTTTTCCCTTTCCACAACAGCACGTTACTACTGCAGGCCCTGACAGCTCTTTATAAAAAAGCCATGTGGCTTTTTCGTTCACCTCTCCCCATGGCCCTGCTTAGCGCTTTCCAAAGGTGCAATGAGCAGGGCTTGCACAGAGAAATACTCCCTGTCCTTCCTCTCAGCACAAGCTGTGGGTAGAGAGGTGCAAATTTTGCCTTTGACCCTGTTATGAAGGCAGGTGCTTGCCAGCATCTGAAATAACTGCCTTGATGCTTTGAAATGAAATCCTCTTGCTACTGCCACCCCCTTCCCTATCTGCTGTGTTTATGCACATACGGGTTTGTTATTGTAGGGTTGCTCGTAAGTGCTCTGGCTTTGTCTCCATTACACAAAAGGTCTTTTCCATCAAAACAGGTAATTAAAGTTCATTCTCTTGTTGTGAGATCATTGTCTAGACAAAGAATTATAGATTTTGCCTAGATATACCTAGTCAAGATAAAGCTAGCTAGTCACATCTAGGTAACACTATCTTATCGCTGTTTGCAACCTACACCAGGGTAGATATCTCCAGTTAATTATCTCCATGTAGAAACACCTCTCCTTTTGTAGTGAAGACATAATATGTGGTACACATGCTTGATCTGCCTGGATTTGGGTGTTATTATGAAGTTGTCATCGACTTCACCTACATTCTGTTGTTACTTTACTGCTGTGAGCCAGGACAAGACTGCCAAAAATTATTTGTAGTTCTCAATTTGCATAAAGAAATGCAAACATATTCCAGCAGCATTTGGAATCGTTCGTTTTCACAAACATTCACAGGAAGGAAATGTTGTTTGCAAGGACATTTTTGGAAATGTGAGACTCATCAGGAGTGTTTGTGAAGGGGTATATTCGTAGGTGGCTCCGTATTTGAACGGGTGCTGGGGAGAACATGGTGGCAGAGCAGTTAAAGTCTCTATCCAAGAGAGGGGAGGGAAACCCACAAAAAAAAGGCTGCTCCCAATTACCCCATCCATAAGTAAGCACCTTGTTAGTCGGGATGTGCCTTTCACGCCGCAGTCCTGGCTGCAGAAAACACAGCACTTTCACTGTCTGGGGCAGGCTGCAGCAACTGCCATCACAACTGAACCTGTTCCTCCCGCGGGTCACCCTGGCATTTCCCAATGCAAGGTGCAATGCTGGGGTCTCATTTTGTTCTGTGTGTTGTATTTGCATGCCCTCGAGCAGTCTCTGCTGGACAGATATTGCGTGTTCTCAGGAGAGATACACTGGATGTTGCAAAGTGTGATGTGGCAAATACCTTTGGCAAGATGACTGAAATCTTTATGATGCAAACTGTTTAGGAAGGGGATTTTGAATTCCTTTACACTCATCCGTCTGCACTGAAGCCCTTGATGTGACCAGACCCATCGAGGGAGTGAAGGAGCTTTGAACTCTAAGACCTCTGCCACTGATCAACTAGATGATCTCAGGCACATCATTTAACTTCTTGCTGACTCAGATTCACAAATGCAAACATCAATTATATACAGACAAAACTCCCTGGAGTATTCCAAGGCATTTTTTTGTTGAAGTACTTTATCATCTTTGGACATAAGGTGCTACAAGCTAGTAATACATTTGTTATGATTAAAGTGACAGCAAAGATCCCACAATTGCAGGTTAGCGCATCTCCATACACCAGCTGGTTACTGCACTTCCATTTATTTCTGCCTGCTTTTGTTTTTGAATCCATGCAAGCGCATGATACCTGATCCATGCTAAAATTAATCCTATATCCTCTTTGGAGAAGCTTATTTTCGCAAAGCCTCCACATATCTTTGCACGGTCAAAAAAATATCTCCATGAAGCTTCAATTAGTGTGCACATTGCAAGGTGCAGAAAGCAGAGGAAGCCTGGAAAAGCAGGATAGAAAAGATCAGATCATCACAGGGCAGTTCTCACGTAGCACATTCACACTGCAGCAGTCAGCCCTTTAGAAACGCTAAGGAGTTAAAACTCTTTGCTCTATTTAATCTCTAGCCAGAAATACCTAGAGATCATGTCAGCGTTTTCTCTGGAAAGTACATATTGCTTTTGCTGTCTGCCACCCTGAGTGAGGGCATCTTGCTGTCAGACCGAGCTGGACCACCAGATGATTTTCTGGTTTGTGTGTGCTCCAGGGGCCACAGAGCTGTGACCGTTACCGGTAACCGCACTGGTGTGTCCAGTTCTGCCAGTGCCATGGGAGCAGCGGTGCCTGTCTGAAGTAAAGGGGCACTGCCCGCAGCATCGTGTGCACCGTGGCGTTAGGTGCTGTGAGAGACTGTGAAGGGTCACGCTGTATAGCATTTCCATGCATAGGTGCAGAATTTTCTGAAGTCCAGTAAAACCCACCTCTTTTCTCAGGAAAACAATAACTGAAAAATTCTGATGTGACAGTGCCTGTGTGAGAAGCAGCAAAAGGCAGAGAGGGAAGAAAATAGCAAAAGCGTGCATTTCCCCATGGAAAATTCTGATTTTGCAAACAGAACACTTTTCTTTAGGTAATTATTCCAGTGGAAAAATCTCCAGCTAGCTCTCGTACTTACCACAGTCCTGGCACTTAATGATATGGCTTATGGCAGCAATCACTTGTAACACCGTGGCATACTGTTGGAGAGGATTTTTATTGCAGTTTGTTGTAGCATGAATTGCAGTGGAATAATATAATGTACTTTGAGCTAGTGCCCATTGCAGAAAATGAGATCTCCCATTTGGGATCAAGGTACAACGATATAAACCCAGAATAGCTCACATTTTACAAAAGCATAAAGCTCCAGCAAGGCAGCAGAGATTTCTCCTGCTGTAAGACAGACCAGAGTCTTACTCTGCTTGAAAGAAACCCTGCTATGCATTTTGCAGAACAATCTTTCCCTACCTTCCCCACCTGTTAGAAAACATTCCTTTTGGGTTTCTCTAAATGAAAACTATACATGTGCAATATCCAATATATTCAAATAACTCTGCTTAACATTGACCTGGCATTGAAATTTAAGCGGAGCTCCCATTGGGTTACAAGCAGCATTGACTTTTCATGTGCTGTCTCTGGTCACATTTAGATACTGGAGCCAAACCAGCCTGAAAACCTTGTGGGAATTCATTGCCCTCCTTGCCACTCCTTCCCCCTCCACTGCTTTGGAAACCTCCCGGCTAGAGGCGTTTTGATGGAGCACAAGCAGGACTGACAGCCCTGCGCAGTTGTTCCAGCTGCTGGAACACACTCAGTAACCTTAGAAATGAGAGAAAACAAACCTGGGAGTCCCACAGAGCTGGTTTTAAGGTTTCCATTCATCCCCAAAATGCACTTAAAGAAGCTCAGCCCCTCTTCCCTACCCCCACTCCCCCTTCTGTCCAAATTGAGCCCTTTCGGGGCCGGATCCTGCGGGGTGCCTAGCATGGCCAAGCACCAGGGTCCTCTCCACAGCTCTGCAAGGTGCCTGGCCATTGCGGAGGAGGTGCTGAGCCCCCCCAGCATCAGGCCCTGCCAAAAGACAGGGGGAAGAAGCGGTAGCACTAGCAACAGGGAGACAAAAGTCAATTGTTCACTAACAATTCGGAGGGAGGGAGCCCTGAAGTCCCTCCAAGCCACTTGATTTATGGCTTGCAATAATATGTGTTGGAGCACCACAACCCAGAGTGCTGTGCGGCGTGACCTGTAAAAATAAGTCTATTAACCCTAATCAATCTCCCATTATCCACCCTCGTCCGCAATTTAGCCAGCAAAGGAGTCACCAAGGCCTCTCAACTCGGTTTGAACTAATCCCATTGTCTTTCCTAATCAGGGGCCATGAAAGAGGAGCAGCTTCTTCGCAGTGCAAAATTATCACTTGGTGTTTAAGAAAAAAAATTGGGGAGGGTGGGGAGAAACGAAGGCTCTCCTCTTTCATCTTTTAATGAGAAAATGGAGAATTGTTTTCGTTCTGAATTGACGGGGCTAATTGAAGCCCTGGGCTCTGGTTGGATTGTGGGGCCGGTGGGTATCGGTTCCCAGGGCCCGCAGGGAGCGCCAGGCGCAGCAGTAGGTAAACTGCTCTGACAAAACTTCCTGTTGCAATTAGTAAAAGCATGTATTCAGATTAAGTGCTTTATTAGGGAAGCTAATTATGAAGTTTATCAGAGATGGGATGCAGCTTGGCTCGGCGCTGCGGTACCCCTCCCCAAGCAAGAGGGGAGAGCTGCTCCAGCCTTTGCAGGACAAAGGGATCTGGTGTGTTGCTTGTGTGGACTAATGGTAATGGATTCAGCAGAAAATGTCACTTGAATCCAGACCAGGAAAACCAGGAATACAAAGCCTCTTTCTGACTGAGGTCTTTTCTTTCCTTCCCATCCCTTCCCTCCCCCTCCAGCCTTTAAAATAAAAAAAAAAAATAAAAAATTGGAGGTCCTATCAAACTGGCAATGCCCAAATTAGCAGTAAATCAGGAAACCCTGCAATGTCCCCTGTCGGGCTCTCATACAGCAGGATAATACTCAGCAATGCAAATTGGTGAGTATTATCCGTGGTGAAACATCCACTAAATTAGTCCAGTAACAAGTTAATTTTCTTTTGCTCTTTTACGTTAATCAAAAAGGAAAAGACAAAATGGGGACATTATCTTGCTAGAAATGAAAACAATCCTTGCAAAATTTCCCCCTTTCAGCATGAATTAGAGCAGAAGCAAACACACCACAGGACTCCAGCAGATCTTTCAGGATTAATTATCATATTCACTAGCAGTTCAGCATTTTCTTGTAAAATTAAATTTTTCAAAACCCACTCTTGTGTGCACACAAGCCTGTTGCCACCTTGCAGTGTCCCCATGAGGCTGGAGGACTAGACCTCCCACGGCTTCAGGGTGTTTCTCTTTCAAGGACACATAAAAAACCTCAAGTGACCTCAGAGCAGAGGGATGAGCTTCCCAGATACCACCACGGTCAAAGAAAGGCATCTCCCTGGAACTGAAGAGCTGGAGCCAAGGAAGAAACTGAGCCCCAAGAGACACCCTCCCCAAGGAAGCCCAAAGGGCTGGAGAAGCTCTGCTGGTCCCAAGGACCATGGCAACAGCCTTGAATCTGCCCTTGCCCCAAGCTCAGCTCTGAGACAGGAGCAAGCTCCCTCCAAAGCCAGGATGAAACGATGCCCAGCCCAAGCATCCCCCTCACTCCAGAACACCGGTGGATGGGTTTCATCACGGCTTTGGACAAGCATGAATTATTGCAGGGTGCAAGAGAGGGAAACCTCATATGCACAAAAATACCCGTGTACAGCACACAGTTTGAAGTATGAAGGTTCCCAAAGAGAAAGAAAGAGGGACAGATACTGCAATACATGGTAACACTCTTTCTCTTTCCAAAAGGAACAAGCTTGAAGCGAGTCCTCTGGTCTTCACAAGGCATCAGAGGGCCCGTGTCGGCACAGGATTGTCTCTAGTTTGATCTGTGCATTTAGCAGCAGGCCCTCAGGCAACCAGTCAGCATGAGAAATTGTACTTATTAAGGGAGCTGTGGGGACAGGGGCTCTCCTGGAGTGACAGAAAATATCAAGTGTGGCCCCCATATACTCCAGCACTCTCCCCACAGCCCTGTGTGTGCTTCAGGTGCGTGCACACACACGCTTTGCTTCATATACATGGGGAGGTATGGATAATGATATCTGTGCCTATGTGATGCACTCAGCGTATGCCTCAAAAGGGAGGAAAGCACTGGCACCCTTTTTAGAAGGGGCATTGAAGATACTGTGTGTTAGCGACAGAGTAAGCTACTAGATTTATTTAATGAATTAAGATCCTGACGTGTTATTTACAGGATGTCTTTGGAGATAGAGTTGTAACTCATGGCCTGCCATGGGAAATTCTCCACACCAAGGCCTTGAGGAGAAAACATTCATTTTTTTATGGTGTCTGTTGGGGAGGGAAATTAATGTTAAGAAGGCAGTGATAATTTGCTGCTTTATAGGACTGAATTATCACCCTGTCAGCACTGAGACGAAAACCCTGAGCCATGAACAAATATACCTTTGCACCTGAAGCTGGCTGGATCAGCTACCGTGAGCTCACATCGCTTTGCGTTGGCTCTGTTGTTCCAGTAATTAATTCTGAAGGCTCCTGGATTTCACCTTGTCCTTTCATTTGCTGGGCATGCCTTAATTTGGCACTCCAGTATTCCATGCTCATTCTCCAGGCTCATAAATCACACGCAAGCCCTTCCTGAAAAAAGAAAGGGGGTCTGTTCTCCTCTCGATGCACATGCACAACTTCCTGGACAGTTAATGTGAGTCTGGCACGTGAATGGGAGCGGTGGCTGAAGCCCATGGACCAAAAAGTCATTGACATAGAAAAATAATTGCAAGAGAAACAGCTGTCCGAAAAGCAGGAGTACTGTGACTTTTGATCAAATACATTATGTTGTATTATAAAATAGTTTTATTTATCATTATCTGTTCTGTGTTTGCTGGAGGGTAGAGTCCTTACCTGTGGTCTACCTTTCCTTGCTCTATTTCTTACTATCCCTTTTCCCCATTGCTTTTACTGACGTGGGGAAAGGTATGGATTTTTCTCTAATTGCTCCCACATGTTGAAGAAAGGTCTTTTGTCCTGTAACCACACTGGGGTCAAAGGGATGTAGAATGAGAGCTGGGGTGGTGAAGAACTCCCATGGGTGAGAAGGTGGTTGTGGGCCTCAAGTCTTCCTCTTCCTCAGTCTGAGCAGTCCCTACTGATGGACTTGAGTATTGCCCAAGGACTTCTGGACTTCTACTCTGGAATCCCAGCATGAAAAGGTGTGGATTTATCCTAGGGGCAACAGACATCCCTCTTTCCTCAAAAAAAAGGCTACAGCCACTGTTCTTTCCTCTAAAACACAATTGGCTCCTGGGCAAGAGCTTCTTCAGCTCGGGCTCTAGGCTGCCTCCAGCCTGGAGGGCAGATGCAGATGGGGACAAACTGAGCTCAATTTCACTAGGAGGATGAGCTGGTGGTTAATCTAATACAGTTAAAGCACCCATGTACATGCTCTCAGCACCCTCCCAATTATGTACAGTTACAAAGCTACAAAGAAGAGCAATCAGGTTTGCTCTTCTGTCAAGAAGTGCCATATAATGAATTAAACAACAACACATTCTCACATGCACAGGGACCGTGCTGGGCGAGGACAAGGCACCCCTACACCAGCGTGCACTTACCATTTTCTGTGTCCAGGTATAAGCCTGGCAGTCCAGCCACTGGCCAGCACATGGGATTTTCCAGTTGTCTCTATTGGCCTGATGTTGCTCCCACAGCAGGTAAATACTCAGGTCAGTGGTGTGTACTTTGGCCAATCACCCTTTCAACAGCAAAGAGACATTTTACTTAAGCAGGCAGAGTATACAGCCCAGGATTGTTACTCTGTTTGTTTTTCAGGGCAGGAGGAGCTGGGACATCTCTCTCTTACTTCGCCATTCTGCAAAGCCAACAGCTCTGATAGAGCAAAGTAGAGCTGATCAAACACTTTCTGATGACCTGAGTTGCACCTTTTTCCCATCCCCAGAATGCTCATTCATCAGAAGTGCAAATTTTGCTAAACTGGGCCAGTTGCAACAAGCCAGGCAATGTTTAAGAAAAGGACTGTTTTGACATTTTCAAATTGCAGGATGCTTCACTCAACACAACTTAGTCTCAGACATCTCAGGCATTTCTACAGCAAATGGTTATGAAAAAAATAGGTTTAGAAGGTTTATTTTGATGAGTTAATTTTCATGTTTCAGGATCTGATTTGTATGTGCCCATTTGCAACTGGAGTATTTTCCATACTCCTGGAAATCCTTGTCAGGGGTGGGGGAAAGCTGTCTCCCACCCAAACCTAACTGCAACAAGGGGGGATTTCAAAATGACCATGGAATTGGTGGAATGGCTACCCACTGCTCAGGATCGGGGAACAATTGTGCTTCATTCATCAATATTTGCAAAACTCTCTGGTATCCCTGGATTCATGCAGCTCTGGATGGGTCATGGGTAATTATTTGTATAAAAAGAACCAGTGGGACAATGTTGTTCAGCCCTGAAGTCATTGAAAGATGTTAGTGAGTTTGTCTTTGAGGGTGGTGGAGAGGGAGTGTGAAAGCTGATTATCCAGCTTGGATTCTCCCTTGAGTAATTTCCATCGTTCCCATTTAGCTTTTATTTGTTCTCTAGGAAGCCTGATTATAAATCAGAACCAGGCTACCTTCGAACACACTTTCAGACAGCCTGCCTGCACCAACAGGACAAAACTCAGTAATTTATCCGTGTGGCTGGTAACCATGATATCATTTGCTATGTACAATCCTTTTCTCCGTACTGTACCTCATAAAGGGTCTTGCTTTAGAAGGATTACTGTACAGAACAGACATTTCATAGCAAAAACCCCATCTACATAAACAGGCATTGCCCAGAATGCAGGAAACATCCCTTTATATCAGTGCTAATCCACCCTCTGCCCTATCCCTATGGATAACCAAACAGCCATAGAAAACAGGCGTGCGTTAAATGCTAAAAAAATTTAATAGCACAAGATTACATTACCCCTTTCTACAAGTTTTAGTCTCATTCAATAATTACTGCATCAGCTGAATGTCGTGCACAGAGGCAGATGTAGCTATTCAGGGAGGCATTTCATTTAACATCTCGGACCCTATGCAGTCACTGGTAAATTTTCTAAGAATTTAAACAGGAATAGTATTTGTCGTTATCCTCATTTCACTGCAATACAAAAGTAGTCACATTGTTTTTATAGCTGCATCTGCAAGGCTGAAGGAAAACCCAGCTGGGTCTCAGAGATGAAAGAAGCAAGCTGGATAAAACCGTGCCACCCCACCACCATCACTTTTCTGCCCATCATTTATTCCAGCAGTTAGATCTCACTGCACACAAGACCTATGTGTCCCAGCAGAAACTCAAGAAAAGGGGAAAAGGCAGTTGCTATTCCATAAGAAGGTCAAGCTGTGACTACCCTTCAGCTACACATCCCATTCATCATCCCTCCTTGCCCAACACAACATTCACACTCTCTATCTGATCACCTTTCATGCTGGAAAAAATAAAGCAGCATCCAGGAGAACAAGGAAATGGTGGTTGGAGGGTGTTATCCAGACAGCAAATACCACATCCATCTATCATGAAGACAAAAATAACTTTGGCACTCCATGTCACGGGGTCTGCAGGCAGGAGGCTGCTCGAGTTTTGGGGTTGCTCTGCTGAGGAGCAGTGGCTGGCTGCACAGCTCTGGCACCCAAAAAACACCCAAGCACACAGCAATCTGCCCTTTCAGGTGTCAGCAGAGACCTGATCCTCTGGCCTGTATCTGAGCCAGGGCTTCCATACGCTCTCTGTGGACTGCCCGAACACCGATGTGTCTGTAACGCAGCAACACAGTTCATCCTTAAATTTATATTCTCTGTTTCACTGAGGGATTTTGAAAGCATTTGCACTACTATCAGAACATTCTGCAGAGCTGATCTGCTTTTCACACGTCATCAGAAAGGAGAAAACAAGGCAAAGCTACAAGAGGGGATTCCAAAGCACCTCACTGTGTGTAACCCAGATGATCCCTCTCCAACCTGCAAGGACCCAGCACATCTTTAAATTTCTGGTCAAGTCCATTCTCCGAGGCCTAGGGCTGCCCTTGAAATGCAGCGTTTGCTCTGTGCTACTGAAACAGTTCCCGTTGAGTGGAAGATTGACTGGAAAATGGTCTGGGTTCAGGGTAACAACAGCCGTGAGCATTGCTGTAACAGAAGAATTCATCTCAGAGACATTTTTCCCTGTCAGAGTAAATGTAATTATGTATGTGTTACAAAGGAACAGCTCCCCAAGTGGAGAAACCAGTTAAACCTGACTTGTGTCCCCAAGGACGAGTTTCTGTTGTCTAATAAAGACTGAGCCTCTGCCAGCTTTCTCCTCATAGGGCCATTGCTAGTGTCTCTCTTCTGTCTACCTGCTTATTCTCACACAACAGAAAAGCTCTCCACCTCCGGGCTCCCACCTCTCTGATATTTGTTACAAGGGAGATTATCATTGCCAATGTCTTCCAGAAATCCTGGGGGAAAGGATGGTGCTTTCTGTCTGAAATCCCTTGGGTGCTGCCATGCTCCCCTCCAAACTCCTTGCCCCCGCCGCCCCCCCCAAAAAAGAGAAACATATGAAAGTAGTGTAGCAGATCAGTCTGCCTGCATCTAAGACATAGGGGGTACAGAAAACTTGTATTTTACTGTTTTTTTCAATCTAAGACCCAGGATTTGGCTAGGACACAGAAAAACTTGCTGGAAACCAAACAGAAAGGGCTTCTATCCAAGAGGGCAGACTCTAGATGAGGGCTGTCCAACTCCTTGGGCAAGGCTCCTGTTACGTCTGCAGCAAGAAGCAAAAATCAATCACTGCAAGACAAATTTTGCTGCCTTGTCCAGCTATAGCTGATGATATTTATTGAATATATAGACATTGAATGCCCTAATTGGCACCACTTCCCATGCTCACACAACATTCCCTCTCATTCCTTCCCATGGTTTTTTCTACTCCAATCCCCTGCGGGGCAGGACAGAGTGTGGAGAAATCAATTCTCTGAGCCTGAAGTGGAGGGTTCAGGAGAGAGAATTATAGGAGATGCCTGCTCCTAACAGGCCAGCAACAGAGAGAGGAAAGGGAAACCACCTACAGCCTGAGATGGCAGAGCCAGACGTACCAAAAATCACTGTGATGGTTACAAGCTTTCCAGTTCTTCCCATTCCCAGTTACTCCATAGAGGTACTGGAGGAGAAAAGCATCCTGTACTTTGGACTCCTGGTTCACACAAGGTTGGCTCAGCCCTGCCTGAACACTGTGGGAGCTGATATATCATGGTGTCCTACCCCAACAGAGAAGAAAACTGAGTGCAGACAACCTCTGATGAAGCAGATTTCCTGAAATTCCAAGAAAAAAAATCATAGAAAGCTAATGAACATCTAGACAATAGAACTTCCTCGGTGACTCCTTCTTCTTATGTGTCACTAATTTTTCAAGATATATGCCAGATCTTCAGCCCTAGACATGGTGTTTTGTGGACCTGGCATCCCCTGTCCCAGCACAGGGCTGATCCCTCGCTGCAGAGGGGGCCCATGGAGCAGGGGGGGGTGCATGCAGTTGACTGCAAGATCAAAGCCCGTGTAAAGTGTGCTCTGTGGTATGAGGCCGTCTAGCCAGCTGATGCTAACCACATGTGTAAAACCCAGCAAAAATGCCTATGACAATAACCTATTTGCTATAACTTGCTTCTCTGAACTTCGGATTCTCCTTTGTTGCTTTGTTTTGGTTTTGCAGCTTAGCCTGACAGCTTGAGTGACTGGCTCAAAGCCTGCCTTTGGGCACCATTTCTTTCACTGAAATTCCACCTACCTTGTCTCATGTCTTCTTCCCTCCTGCTTTGCCCCTCTTTAGAAGTGTCAATTCTTTGTGGGTTAAGGGATTCACTGGCACATGCTTGTTCAAAATGCAAACCAAGAATTATTGGAATTGCAGTTCTTATGCTCTATAATGTTAATTTGATCCTAAACCTTGGCCAGGTTGGCTAGAACTTTTCTGTACTTGGCTCTTGTTTTTCCCCATGGACTAAATTACCTGAAATGGGGAAAGTGGAGAGAGTTTTTGTCCAGCATCCCTCAGTCAGAGCTTGGACCCTGGGGAGTACCCAAGGTAGCCATATGCTCCCTGCCAGAGATGGTGATGTCCTGGTCTGCTGTGAGCAGCCCGAGGTGGGGCAGCAGGCAGGAACGCTCCCCCCGAAACTCTCCACAGCCTCCTGTGGCTCAAGTCTAAGAAAAGAATCACATTCTAGCCCTAAACTACAAGTGATAAAAGTTACCTTCCAACACAACCAAACTTTCAGATAGAGGACTGGAGATACCAGTGCACCTGACTGCTGCATGCACATTACCAGCCCTCCTGGTACCAAGCCACAGACGATCTGAGCTGTACCAGCACATCTTCCCAACACCTTTCTTTTCTGATTTTAGCTCTAAGATGCATGCTGCCACTCAACAGGGGACAACAATCATGGTGATACTGAGCATACCAACATGAGGAATGCCGTCCTTCCAAAGAGCACAGCCTCGTGAGGTTTGCACCTGGTGTTACGTGTTTCTGGGAACGGTCAAACTTCTCCAGTGACATTATAGTTTGATGGACACAACACTTAATATCAAACCTTCTCCTCCATGGAAAGTGATGTCACCTTTCTGCATGACCCACAGCAGCACTTCCAGCTCTAGACACAGCCCTGCTCACGTCAGCCAGGATCAGTCATGCTGCCTCATTGCATCAGTGATATGTTAGCCAGGTTAGGAAGTCAAGTGTTTCTTTCTCCAGTCACTGCTGCGTATCTACAACATTTATGAATCAATGAGTCAAATAAAACCCAAACTGCAGATGATGTAGATCAGTGTGTACACTATAAATCACCGCAGAGAAACACTACATACTTATCTGGTAACCTAAATTACCAGAGTGGGTTTTCATTAGCAGAAATTAAAGCCATTTACCGTTAGGTCTTTCTGGCTTCTGAATCCATCAACATCATCATGTATACATTGATTTTAGGCACAGATAAAGAGGCCAAAACTTCTCCACCAGATGTCTGATGAACATTATTTTTCTATTAAATAATGAAATACTTTAGAGCCAGACCCACTGTGCAGCATTACCATGTCCAGATCCTTTGGGATGTAGGGACTCAGTGAAGATTCAATTAGAGCACCTCTGTGGGTCTGGGAATACTTACTGCTGATCTGCCACACACTACTCTAATTGTCTCGTTCATGCCGAAAAATTCAGTTCTGCTCATTAACATAGCAACTACACCTTTTACCTTCCTAAGGGAGAAAGCACAGGGAACAGAGACATCCTAAGCAATTGCATTCACCCTGGAGCATTTGAGTTCGGCAACTCCTCTGGGTGGGTTAGCAAGCACCTGATCCAAAGCACGTTGAAGGAAATAAGGATTTTTCTGGAGACTTCAAGGGATTGACACAAGGTCCCAAGGCAACAGTCCACATTAACCCGGTTTTGCATGAGCTGTCTGTGGCTTGAAGATGGAAAGCAGTTTGGCCCTTCCTTTTCCTTCATCTTTGGACTCATTCCTTTCTCAAAGCGAGCTTGCGTTGACTGAAACATCCAGAGGCTCTACGAGTTTTCCTGACAGCCATAAAGCCCAGGATACCTACAGGACCTGGAATACAGCCCATATTCTTCAGAAGTACCTGGTAGCACCAGAGCTAAACCAGCAATATTATTCCTGCTAAAAAAGTGACTAACAAATGGGATCTACCAAGAAACGCCTAAGTTAATTGCAATCTAATGATAATGAAGAAGCTGGATTGGTTTTCCACAATTGCCGTGTGTTAGCTTCACTGTGCCATCCGTATGCAGAGCTCTCATGCACGTGTCCCACTGGATAGCACTGCTACTTAGAGCTGGCAGGAACAGAGGCATCCTTCAGGATTAAAAGATCTGACCTATCACAAAAAATGTGGTTTAGTTTTTGACAGTCAATAAAAACAAGAACATTGGGCCAAATTTACTGAAAACTAGGAATAAAACATTTCAGGCAAACACTTTTGTTTATTAGTTGTTCTGCTTCCAGTCATCTCTTACAAGAAGAAGAAAAAAAAACCCACAACAAAACAGTCAAAAACCTAAACCCCTCTCAATTTCCAGGCAAAATCTTAGTTTCTTAATCAGAACTTTCCATCATAAAAAAAGTTTCAGGCACTTTACAACTAACACGTGAATCAGGACATAAGGTCTCAGATCATCCAGCTTCCCTAAACACATCTGATTCATGATGCTTCCACTTCTAAACTCCATCCATCACCCTGAGACTGGCACCTTTCTTCCATGGGCAGCAAATGAAGGCATCACCTTGCTTGTGTCTTCTGTGCTGTGATGGAGGGGTCAGAGGACAGTAATGGCTCAGGGCACCCCTTGGTTACCACAGCCAGTGGAAGGGACAGTCTCAAAACACAATGGGCTCTTCTTCAGGGAAAAGAACAAATTGTCATAGAGAAGAGTCAACGTCTCCTCCAGGATACAGGACACCAAACCTTTGACCCTCCGGGTCACCTTTTAAAGCCTTGGGCCAGGAGCTGCTGAATGCCATTGCCAGGAGCCATGTCTGTGCATGGGGCGAATGGTGACCCCTCTCTGGCTCGTAGTTGCACTAGTGACTATGTTCAAGGATGACTCTGGTGGTGGAGGATGGCCCGTTCACACCCGATGCTGCAGTGTTAGCGAACAGGCCCTGCCACGGCTGTGTCCAGATGCTACCTTCATGGACATTGAACAGAGAAGAACCAAGGGCTATTTTACTTCCTTCTTTCCTAAAAATATGTCTGTTTACATGCACGCATAATGAAGCCAGGGTCTGTCATGGCTGTTGGCAAACACCGATCTCACTCTGATTTACATCCTTGGCAGTTTTAAGGAATGTCCTTGGGCAACTTTATGTTCCTGAATGTCATTTCAAGACAAAGACAACTGGAAGAAGGTTTCCAGAGGCAACTGTGCCATGCAGACACCTGATTACTACTGAAAGACTATGGGATTTGGGCACACTGTTAGCTCTGGTGTCCATGAATGCTTCCTACTCAGTAGCCTGCAAGAATCTGCTTCAAAACACATGGCTTTTCTGTCATCTCAGGCCTCACTGAAAAACCAGTAGGAGTTTGGTACCTTTTTGCTTCCAGCTCTCTGATCATCAGCAATGCTCCGTCCCTTCATAGTCAGCTTTGGTGAGAGAGCTGTTGAAAACCCTAAGGCCATTTTCAAGTCAGACTCTTGCAAATCCCAAAAGGCATCTATTTGCATCGTCAGCCTCCCAGATCTGTTTGCAGCTACTTAAATCACTTTATAATGAGACTGAGACCATAGGAAGAGGTTCTCCCTTTCTCCTCTCCTACAGACCCATAGCATTTCGTTCCCCGCCCCCCATCAGCTCTGCTGGAACAGAGAGGGTTTGTCCTCCTGCCCTGCAAACTGAGAACCAGCAACTGTCACATCATATGTCTGAAATCATTGTTCAGTACTGCCACTGTGGACTGAAACACGGAGGAAGAAGAAGGAAGTTCAGAAGAGGCCTGAAAGAAAAGAATAATGTAGAATATTATGAAGACAGAAAAAATCCAATTGGTTTAAAACCAGATGAATTGCAAAGCAGAAATATTAACTGGCTAAACAAGGAGTATGCAAGGGCTGGGAGAAGGAGGATGTCCCTCCTTAATATCAGAGGTGATTTAAATGAAACAAGAAGGCAGCAGAGGCTGAGAGAAAAAAACATCTTTCTGAGTCGGGCCCTTTAAGAACAGTTGCAGTTGAAGTGGAAGAATTAAGAGCACAGCAGCTGAGGGCTGGAATAAGATTGATTTAAGACTAGATACAATTTAAAGGCAAGGCAGAGGTGGAAGCAGAGGCTGGAATGAAATCAATTTACACCAAGATGCGATTTAAACTGATGAACTCGGGATGTAAGAACTGGAGCTGGAGGTGGCGGGGGGAGGGAAAAGGGGGATGGGGAGCCAGCAACTTCAGGAGAGATGTGGTATGAACCTGCTGCTAAGGTGCTGGGAGGGAACCGGTGGGTCTGGGTGCTGCTTTTGCTGGAGAACAAAGGGCTGGTCCTGAAAACCTGCACAGAGCCAAAATTAGGAATGTAGGAGACAAGGGAACAGCCTGCAAGGGCTATCTGCCCCCATGAACCTGAACAGGCACAAAAGGATGGTGTTTAACTAATCCCAGCTGGCCTGGTGATGGCTAAAGTGTTCCTTATCCTAAACTATGGTTACTATTTAATAGAGATACAGGACTCTAAACACGTTGACATCTGTGAGATGGGTGAACTTGGGCAAGCAACCAAGAGACCTGCTACTCAAGGAGCCCAGCACCTAACAGGGCAGGTCACAGCTTTCCCTAAGGTCTTTTCTAAAATCAGGGGGGGTTGGTAGGACCTTGCTCAGTTGTTCTTAAATTAGGACTCAGCTGAACATGTTCGCAAAGACCTAATTTTGAGGTTTCTTTAAAAACAAAGAAGTGTGCATCCACTATGAAGGGACTCATTTTTTCCACTTACTTCTACATATTGTTGCCATACCTATGCCAAAGTTTGTCCACATAGACGGAATTGCTAGAAGAACTGAATTCAACTAAGATTTAGTGGCTTTCCAGGCAAGCTGAAAAAACCCAGCAATCCAACAAGAGAATCAAGCATATGTTTTCCAGGCTGCTAAGAGATGGCTTCTGCAGGTACCTGGCTGCATGCATTCTTGCTTCAGGGCTGCCAGCTGCTTTCCAGGAGTTGTGGGGCAGCCATTCCTGTCTGCACCAGCAAGTCCCACCTCTGGGCCATTGCCAGCTCACCACCCCTGGTGTTGCTGGATGGGACGCACGCTGGGCAGCTGCTCTCGGTGCTTTCTGGGCACTTGCAGCAGGTTTGGTGGAGAAGAGCACCACAGGTAGAAATTCAGGGAGTGGGTCTGGGTGCAGCACGGGAGCATCCACTAGTGCTTCACCTGCGTGGTCCCAGGTGGGAGCACAGGCTGGGGTTTTCCTTGGGTGATAAAGGCTGGGTGCTGTGGGCTCATAACTGATGTGTGAGAAGGTGGTCTCCAAATTCGTGAGATGGGTAGAAAGCCATCAAGCTTGTGTCTGCAGCAGCCTGAACCCCTCGAGCCTTCTGCATTATCTGAATCAAAATACATTCAGAAATATCGGTGGATTTGCAAGGGAACACGGGAGGCAGGGTTAAGGCCATGGTTGCACCATATTAAATGGCTTTGCTTAAAAATTCAAGCCAGCGTCTTGCACCACCATAAATCAGGGAAGTGCCACTGGAATCTGCATTAGTGCAGAGATGTAAAAGGAGCCTGGCAAGACATGGGCACTGATATGGAACAGCAAAAGGCAGCCTGGGATGACATGACCGTAGATCCAGTGGGTACAACAAGGAGAGACCCTTGTTCTGCCCTTCCTGTGGCACCTTCCAGGGCTTCCCACCTGGCTGAAAATAATAGCTAAAAGGCCTGATCCTCCTCTTCCTTACATAGGGGTAAATCAGGAATGTCTTCACCTTCAGGTCAATGAAGGAGACTTAGAAGATCGGTTGTGCCCACCCTTTCTTGCCAGGATGTTTCTGGATTAGTCCTTTCCTCTCCCTCTCCCATTAACAGAGAGGGTAAAGGAGGAATACGTGTTTCCACATTTGTCTCCCAAGGTGATTTTTCTTCTTTTTATATATGCACTCCAGACTTTTCCTTTCTAGTTATTATTGATTTTGTTGGGGGTTTTTTTTGGTTGGTTTTTTTTTTTTTTTTTTTTCTGGCTGGGGCTGTAACAGCTCCAGGGTGGCAAAAGGGGAACTAAGCATGACAGAATAATTGCGGTGCTTTAGAAGGTCTCTCTGTAGAGCATGTCTGCAAGCAGGAAGCAGCGTGGGTGTGTAATGTACAGGAGATGCCCTGTAAATAAAGCAGGGATTGCCTGGAGGAAGAACAGGGAACAACAAAGGCTGCACAGAACATAATGTGCTAAACCTGACACTCAGCAGAGAAGGGACTGGAATTGGAAAAAAAAATAAAGACAAAGAAATCCTAATACCTTAGGGAGGGGAGATGTTTACATTGCTAAGTCATTTATGGAAACAGAAAAATTTATTTTAAGACAAGGCAGGAATAATTACTGGTCCATCTAAATGCTCACTGGGCAATCTGGATGTAGTTCAAGAAGAGCAGCGGATGCTGTGTGTTATTCTTGTCAAGATATGAATTTATTCTCTTTACATGGATTTCAACCAACAATGCTGTGTTTAAATGAATGGATTGATGGCAGTGTGTGGGGGGACATATTGGCCTTTCCACAGAGGTGCAAGCACTCAAATAAGTACTGTATGTTATAAACTTTATCCTGCAGGTCACTGGCAGTTTTTGGACCCTGGTAATAAGAGACATCATCTCTTACCTCCATGTTATTCACTATGATTTGATTCTGTCAAACAGACCAGACAGCTTCTAGGCCAACACAAAATATGGTGGTGAGCATCCATCTCATTGCTATAGAGGGACAGCAGTGCCACCCCGATGGCACCATGACTGGCTCTGAGGGCTGGTGTTGATGTACAACTCCGAACAAAGCATCCTGTATCCTGGGGGATGAAGGACACATCGCATGACTGACGTATGGGACTTGGGCACTGCCACGTGAGAAAGGGAAGATCTGTCTCATGCAGGAAAGCCCAGCTACGGTCAAGACCATCTTGTGTGCAAGGTGCCAAGTAAGGAGCAAGGAAAACCAATAGGGAGAGAAGATCTGAGTAGCTCAGAAGAGCTACAAGAGTGATGTTCAAGTTGGAGTTCCCATATCACCTTGATATTTAGGGACCTCCTCAACTGGAGCCTGATGTTGCTTTTTCAGTCAGCTGAAAAATCACCTAATATTGCCTTCCCTGCAACTTTCTGCTGAGGAATGAGAACATAGCTGGATATGTCCCATTTGTTCATGGCAATGCAATTGGGCTCTAAGTGTTTCAGCATGTGACATGGATGGAAACAAAAACTAAGACAGCACAAGTGCCATTTCTTTGGCATTACAGTGCGTCAACTAAGAAATAGAGGCCCTCCCTACCCAGACCCCACAACTCATGTCTTTAAGGAGCAGTAAACATTTCCTGGAGAAGGCAGAAAGACAGGCACTTTAGGAGTGGAAGGGACTAGCTGGTGACCTTCACCTCTCCAAGTCCACTGCCCAGGGGCCATGGAAAGGACACCCAGAAAGTTTCTCCCACTCCTCATCAGCTCCCAAAGGGTAGAGAATAGATTCACTCTAAAAAGGTCCCGTGGCTCAGCCTCCCAAAAAAGCCATTTCATGCCTTTGAAGGGAGAGGGCCAGTAAAGGTAAGACAGCAGTTTGCACAGGGCTCAGCAGCCATGCCTGAAATATGCTCACTGGGGGCAGTGGGTGCGTCAGCGCACGTGCATAAATACCCACTGTTTGCCATATCCCAACTCCAGTAAATCTATCACCAATCCATGAAGTTGCCGCGCCACTGAGTCTAATAGTCTAGACTAAACAGAAAAAAACACAGAGGAGTTTAGCCCTGCATGCTTCCCAGAGGATTAGCTGACTCTACAGCGGGTAGGTTTGAGCTAATGCAGATATATGGAGTGTAGCGTGAACAACTGGTGTCAGCCAGCAAAGCACCGATGTGGAGAGAGAACACTGCCAGCTTCCCAGTCCAGACACTCCCCATGGGATCTTGTTGGAGCATATTCCTGAGATCACGGGTTTGCTTTCAGGGATGCTGTGAACATCCCTTTGTATGGGTGTGCACCCTCACCCCATCACCCAGGCAGGGAAAGGCAGTCACCATTGCACAGCTCATGGGGCAGCTGTGTACAAACCTGGATGACAGTTTTTGCATCAAATTGTTTCAAGACCACTCCTACCTCTCCCCAGCATCCCATAAATAAAAAAGAAACTTTTCCCAGCACTTTCAAAAGAAAATGTTTTGATTTTTTGGTCCATCAGCTTTTTGTTGCCACATCTACTCTTCTTGCCTTTAAAAATGTGTTTAGCAAATTCAACAGTAACACACAAATCTCTCTATTTCATTCACAGACCAAGCACTTTCTGCTAAAGGTGAATCCTTCAAAGTCTTGTGAAAAAAAAAAAAAAGAAGAAAACAAAGGAATTACCTTACTCAGTAGGAAACAAGGATCAGTTCAGTCCTCTCTAGAAAATTTAACCAGTTGCTATTATCCCCTTCTTGTCAGCCAAACCAGAACACTCTCTAGGACTTCCTACAATAAGATCTCCTCACCAAGATTTCCAGGGCCCACAGCTGACCACACGCTCTGGTAGATAGCCTGCAGTGGCTCCCCAGCAGCCTACCCCCATCCCAGTGTTTTCACTTAGTATCATGATGAAGAATGCACAAAGTTGTCTGCAAGAAATGCTGGCAGTTGACAATATTGGGAGATTTCAGGTGTTCCCCATCATTGTTGGCAATTAGCAGATGAAAAAACATTTAATGCCAGACTACAGAGAGGGGCCAAAAAGTCCTAGGAACATCTGGAAATGGTGGAGCTCCAGCTCTGGGCTGTCCCTGCCTGGTTTTGTGTATGCTGATTGTGTTGGGGGAGCCTGCACTTGTTAGCACCTGGCTGGTTTTGGGTCCTTACCATTACCCATGTCTGGGGTCACTGTATTTCCTCAAGTCCATCTCATTCTCTTTGCAGAACTTGCCTCAACCATCCACCCAGTTTTCAATGAATTTTAAACTCACCCTAAAATGATCTCCCTTGTGGACTCCAATCACAAAACACAGATCTAACCTGTAAAGAAGCTGCCTCTGTCCCTCCACAGCTATCCAACACAGTTGCTCAAAAATTCCCGTCCACAAGTGAGCATCAGCAACGTGTGAAGGTGTCCCTCTCCCTCATGTCCCTTTTCTCAACTTGTGAATGCAAAAGCACTTTTCTTGTCCTTTGTCGTTAGCTTGATTTTGAACAGGCTAAGAATAAAAGAAAACCAGACATTTTCAGTACTTTTAAGCCCCATTTGGTCTGATTAAAGAAGTCTTTAAAAAAAGAGAAAGGAGGGGGAAAGCAATAACTTTTAAAAATTTGTCCTGAATGCAAAGGAAAATGGAGTCCACTGTATGAGTAACTCAGGATTAATTGTAGAATTACGTTATTCATGCAATGCTAGTTGAGGGAAAGAATAAGCACTCTTGAAGTCATTAAAGAAAATCCCAGTAAAATATTACTTAACTGATGTGTGTATTCTTATTGGCCCTTAAGGGAATGCATGTGGCAGAAATGTCCGATTTATAGCTCAGAGTCTGTCTATAAATATGTACTCCAAAGCTACCTCTCTTTGTAGATCCAAGGAGGGGGGAAAATGTTTATCTGCAGGATATTATGGCTGACCTAAGACCATGTTTCAGGAAAGCATCACTCTTCAGGAAAACATGGGGCACATAATTAATTTAAAGTCATTGAGATTGAACTGAGGTTTCAAACCACAAGCAGTTTCTTTCTTCTCCAGCAATTGCTTATTTGCCTGTGTGATATGTGAATTCAGTCTTACTTTCTTACACAGAAGTGATGTAAAGATGTCTGAAAGTCACCTTGCTACGAGCATGACTATGGGGGCAGCATCACTGCACTGACACAACTTCTGCCCTGGACATTTTGCCTGCAGCAACAGTGGGATTTTCTCAGTCAGGTCACATCATTTTAGGCATGGGGAAGGGAATTCTGGTCTACAGTGAAACCAGAAAGTGGTTTGACTGCGTACAGGGCAGGTTTCATCCCAAGCAAGAACAGCCTGGGGAGGTGGATGAAGGGAAATGTGCTCAGTCATGCTGCTGGAGGTGTCCTGGGGGACCAGGCTGCTGCTGAGCACTGCAAGGGCTGGGTGATGCTTCTGGGCTGGAGCCAGTCCCAAGGGCTGAAACTGCAGCCTCTGTTTCAGTAGGAACAGCAATCCCCGTCCTCCAACCTTACCTACACACCCCACCCGCCTCTTCATGTGGCAGCACGTCCTTGCCCATCTTTGTGGAGAAAAGGCTTAATTTTGGCTACTCTCCTCCTCCTGCTATTTCTCCTTACATTTGTCAACTGTGGGTTTTCATCCTCATAGTTCCCAACACAGAGTTACACAGACTTGTTGCCATATAAATAAATAGAAAAATAAAATGGGAAATAGAAAAGACAGTGCCTGCAGTACTATCAAGCAGAAATGATGTTTAATCTTAACCCTGGGATGAAATCAAAAGCATTTATCCCAACACGACCCAGTGTCAGCAGTTGTGCAAACAAGATCCCGAAATCAAATGGTTGCGGTAGCTGCAGACCCAGCTTCATGTGTTTTGGCAGAGATGGGTGATGGCTGGAGGAGCTCCCAGAGCTGTAGCTCTGCACTGATGGGCACTGGCAGAGTGTGCAGGAGACCAGCCAGACCTGCAGCCTCAGGACACTGGCGGGTGTTGGAGGGTGGGGGGCATGGCATCTGTCTGACCACAAGTGGAAAGAAAATTCCCATGCAATTGGCCAGTCCCTTTTCAGTCCAATGTATCTTGACAAATTTGAGCACATTGAAAATATATTATGTCATGGTATGGAATGGATTTTAAATGCACCAATTGGCTCACTGTAACATTTTAAATACCTGTTAGAGTGCTGCCACATGGCCCAGCAGGGTGTAACTGTGGGTAACGAGATGAAATTGAGCAAAGGAAAATTAAGGCCAAGTAACAGGAGCAAATTCCTTGAGAATGAGATCTCCCATTCCCAGACCACATCCAGGCTGGAGAGCTGGACTGGGACAGCTGAACTGCAGGGAAGGCATTTCAGTGCAGAGCACGGCCCTTCCAGCACAGCATCCACAGCCCCACATGCACTGCGGGATCCTACTGTGGAGAGTCAGCAGAGCCCCTGGAGCTGGCTGAGCACAGCACTGCATGCAGCACCCCAGGATGAGCTGTATCATGGGGATCCCATTATGTTACTGGCAACTCCCTTGAGTCCCAGTTACTGCCTGAAAACCAGAGGCCAGAAGAACTCGGGGGCTTTTCTTCAAGAAAGGCCTTCAACAGCTAATGGTGGTGCTGTGTGAGGACTGGGGAGGACTGGGGAAGATCAATGGTCTGTTGGAAGGAGATGCAGAAATGCCAGCAAACCAGTTATAGGGCCTCACTTCTCTGTCAGCACTTCTAGGACCATCTGACTGTGAGGAGCCACCCACAACCTTCAGTCTGGACCTCCATCCTCACCCACAGCTATGGAGAAGGTGTTTAGACCTGATGGATCCAACCCTCAGGATTCAGCAACTAATAGCAAATTTGAGATCACAGTTCAAAAGGTGTAAAAGCAGCATGCTACGCCCAGACAGGCATATGTGCTATATGGGCAACTTCAGGTCACATCACATTATCCGCTGACTTCTCCTGTATCCCCCTCAGCTATAGCTCCACGGTTCCTCTGCAGTTCCCTTCATCCAATACCCACTGCCACAGCAGGCAAAATTTCTGACTGATGAGTGAGGGACCCTGATGGAGCATTTCTGTCCTTCCTCTGACTTCACACCCTTCTCTGCCAAAGCTTGTTTATGCTTTCCCAGGTGTATGAGGGAACAGCCCATACCTAATTTCCGTTTGGAATTGACTCCTGGAGTCAATTTTAACAAATATGGACACTGTTGCCAGACTGCCAAGGTACAGAGACAAAGTGTGACAGCATCTGGAGAGGCAACCTGTGTCCAGCAGACATGGGGCAGGCAGAGCTGTCCTGGGGTTTGCATCCCATCCAGTAATGCTGAAGTGAAACACACACAAGCTGCATAGAGGTTTTTTGGAGTGGGAATGTTGCCTCCAGGCCTGGACGGTGCTGAGTGGTTTCATCACCTGTTAAGCCCTTCTCAAAGCCCAGCCGTGTATTTTAATGAGCGTTCCAGTTGTGCTATAGAAAACCTTTGTGAAACACTGGCCAGCTGCCTAGAAAATGACTGAATGAGAAACCTCTGTTTTCTGGCTGTGGAGTCATCGGTTACGTGGCTATCTTCAACTGCTCCACTGCATGTCATCAAAGGACAATTCATTCATTCATTCATTCACAGCAAACTCCATTAACCTCCTACGTGAGCCAAAAGGGTTCTGAATCTTGAAGATGCCCCATGAGTGTCTCCATGACACCAGCTAATTATCTCCTCATTAACAACATTAGCATTCTATTTGATATATACAAGCTAATTTGTTAATTGCACTTTAATTACAAAGTTATTAAGAGCTCAGAGGCATTCAACAGAAGATTGCAATTAACACAAGCTGCAAAATTGCTCCCAGCAATTTGGAGATGTTATCAGAAACTGATTCTCTGTGTTCATCTGAAGATGGAAAAGAGACAGGAGATTTATGGGCTGACATCACAAATTCCCTCTGCTCCCTCTGAAGATGTTTTCACTCACACCCTGGGAAGCACCAGGAGCTGCCATGTTGAGATACTCTTCATATAACTGATTTCTCTGGCCCCTGTTTCCAGAAGCTCCACTCCTCGCTGTGCACCCAGCAGAGGAGGGAGGGAGGGAGGGAGGGAGGAGCAAAGGGGGCACCCAGGGACTGAGTGGACTCAGTAACTCACGTGCAGTGTTTGGCATCTGACAGATCAGGCCTGCACATAGCCACAAACCTGCAGGTGCTGCCTTCTGTTGTGGAGAGCCCATGGCAAGATCTTATTCCTCACCAGTGTTGAATCATGCCTACACACTACGTTAGTTACCACCTGCGCTGCCGAGGATCCTGAGCACCTCCCGGCCATCAGTTCAGCAGAGTGACTCTCACCTGCTCCATGCTGCTTCCTCACTCATCCTCCTCCCAGCACTGCTGTGTCAGGGAAGGCTCTGTTTTGTCTTACCAAATGTCCACACGGGTCATGGGCAGGCAATCTTGCACTGAGCACTGGGGTCAAAGGTGGGGACTATGGGTCTCCCACCAGGCAGCTCCACCATGCCTGCAGAGAGGTCTCTGGGCATGAGGCTACACCCTGGCGATGCTCCATCCCAGCCCCATGTGCACCAGCATGTCTTAGATAGGTCACCTCCAAACCACTGAGCTCTCAGAATGAGATCTCCAACCCTTGCAGCTACAACAATTAAAAAGAAAATAACCTGGTGTAACCAGACATCATGCACCGTATAAAATTAAGGCTTTCTTTGCTCCTTCCTAGCGTGCTGGTGTTCGTGACTAATGCCATGATCTACCCTGTGCCTCCTGAAGAAAACCAGGCCATGGAGGCTCCCCTGGGCTTGATGAGATTTCCCGTTCTCTTTTTCTTTCTTTCCATTTATCTGAAGTGTCTTACTGCAACGTCATTCTTTAGATTAGCTGTCAGATCTGCTGGAAAAATGCACCCGTGAATATGGCCATTATCCACCCAGCCAGGCAGACCAGAGCCCTCTCACTCCTGCATGAAAGGGGCACTGTGGATGGGAAAAAGCAGGACACTGGCTGTAGTGCATGCCAAAGCCAGAAATAAATGATAAATAAGGAGGATTTACAAATGGATTTAAAATAAAATTTCATTTTCCTACTTGCCTTAGTAATAGTGAATTTCTTAAACGCTTTCATTTTGTGCCTTATGAAACACTGTGAGTTATGAAATGCCAATGACACTTTATTAAAAAGGCCCCAAAGAAATTTTCTAACTTCTTTGAAAAAGAACTTGTAGGGAATAATCTCCAGCCCAAGGATTAGGACATCCTAAAGAATGGTGGGAAAAAAGAGAATTACATCCTTGCTAGAGAAATCTATAAAATAGTGTTCAGAAACCATGCAGATACAGAAAGGAATTTATTCCCTATAAATTGTCTATATGTAGGCTCATTTCTACAGATCTGTGTTATGCTCATTTCAGCTGGCCTCTGTTCCTTTCATCCCAGTTTTATTGCAGTTACCTTTGGGAATCCATCCCACTTTTGCAATGTAAGACACATCTCTGGAAGTACCGAATTTTCCCTGCTCAGACAGCCCCCGTCGTTACCCCTGGATCTGAGTGTTTTTCCTGTTACACTGCTGTCACCCCTTTTTGTTCAGACTCCCTCTGCCTTAACTACGCTGACGTGCCAGCTGAAGAACAGCTTGGTGAAAGTTCTGTTGCATCAGAAGAATTTACTTTATTTCATCCAACCTTACATTTCATAGCCATCATCATCACGTCAGGGTGGCTCTCACCCACCTTTTCCAGGGAGCAACCTTAGGAGGACTTTGGGTACGACATGGCAAGTAAGGAGGCAAAAAGGATTCCAGTTTTTTGGTCTGTCTTTCCAGGTATCTGTTATAGCAGTTCCTAACAGCCAGATCAAAACTCAGCCAAGCATGATAGGAAATTCAGCAGTCCAAATGGCGATTCCTAGGGAGAAATGTGCTAGTCTTGAAAATGCTATTTTCCACATCATATTCCCCTCTCATACCTCTTTTAATGCACTCTTTGGCTTTGTCAGAGCAAGAGCAGGCTATTATGGGGTTTGTGTGCCAGCCAGGGAGGCAATGCACATACCCTGTGCTCTGGAACTACATGAACTCCCCGTGCAGCACTACAGTAATTACTGCAATGCACCACGGCACAGCAACTAGATAAGATTTAATGTCAGAATGATTCGAACTGAAATACTTAAGTTTGAGTTTCCTAGTAGAAAATCAAAATGTGTCAGCAAGTCGCCTCCCTAAATTAATTGGGCACAAATTGCAGAATTAAATAATGGTTCCTCCATTTTGGCCCATGTTTATAGCAGGAATAAAACAAATTATAAATACAACTTAGCTCATAAGCAAAACTCTAAAGAAGAAAAAGTCTTCCTACTCCTGTCAGTGAAGCTACAGCTCCTCAGATTTCCAACGCCAAAGCACTGCTGGGCAGAGCAGAGGGAAAGCAGTTCCCAAAGGGGAGAGCTCAGTTAATTTTGCTTTTCATTTCTCTGTGCTGAAAGAATCTCATTCCAACTAGTTTGTAGTTATCAAAGCTGGAAATAATATAGGAGAAATTGTAATAATAGCAGAAAAGTGTCTTTGATGAACTAAAAACTGTTCATGAACTCATCAAATATTTCTATCCGAAGCAGGGGCAGAAATATTCGTAAAATTATGATGTTTCAAAGAAACATCTAAGCCTTCTTGGACAGGCACTCACTGATTTTGATGAAAACTGGGAAAAAACGTAAGCAAACAGAGGCCAGAGGGGTTCTTGGACCTCTGCTCAGTAAAGCTGCAATCATCATGTGCTGTGGACACTGTTTCTGTGTCATGGGCAGGTATCCCTGCAGGCAGCCAGAATACAATAGAATAGAATAGAATAGAATAGAATAGAATAGAATAGAATAGAATAGAATAGAATAGAATAGAATAGAATAGAATAGAATAGAATAGAATAGAATAGAATAGAATAGAATAGAATAGAATAGAATAGAATAGAATTTTGGTGGGAAGAGACTTACAACAATCATCTAGTCCAACTGCCTGACCACTTCAGGGGAAATAAAAATAGATAAGAAAGGACACTGAAGAAAATTCAAAATAGTAGGGAAAAAAGGTAGTTCAGGATAAGAGGTCACCAAAGGTAAGAACTGCATGGAGTTGATGGGAAATAACTGGGGGATCCTATACTTAAGGAAGGGCAAAGAAGCTCATAGACACCTCCTTGCTCTTCTTCAGCTAACCAGACATGCTGCCATGCCATGGAAAGGGGGCATATGTGGGTGGGAGCCCTAGGATGAATGGGGTGAAGCAGGAAATAATGGCATGGTGGGAAAAGGGAGGATGTCAAGAGCCTCCGATGTGGAGAGGACAAAAGGCTGAGGACATAAGGAAGATAAGGCACCAGCGTGGAGGAAGGGCTGGGATGATGCTGGGCAGTCAGAGTCTGGCATGAATGGAGGTAGGTGTGGAGAGCATGATGTGCGAGCAAGTCTTTGAGCTCAGCATGCTGGGAAAATTCATTTCTTTAATTAGTGTATTTAGCAGGAAACTGAGACCGGCCCTTTTATGTTGGCGTCTCTGCAAGGCCAGGGGCTCCTTAACCTTGTCCATACCTGGGTGTCTTTCTGCAAAGCGCTATAGCACAGTGGCCCAAAGGTGTTTGCTCTCACACCTTCCCTTGAATTTTGCAATGGGTAAACAGAGCTGTTAGACACCAGGACTTTATTCACACTAAATATTAAGTGTGAATATTAAGTGCCCCAGACTTCCCACGCGCTGGCTGGAAAAAATAGCACCAGTGTTAAATTGTTTGGCACCATCTCTAAGGGCTGTATTTGAGGCTCCAGCAAAAAAAAAAAACAACCCACACCACACTTGAAACTGGCAAAACTTACCTGTTTTCAGGGGAGATTTAAACACGACCCCAGCTGCCTGAGGTACACAAGCTGTTCTCAGGAAAAAGGCATGGGTTTGAGTGAACCTGAGAGAAGTCAGCATTTCCAGCAACAGTGATGTGAAACTCAGCACCCAGTCTGTCAGCTGGAGCTAGTCAAAACTTTTAATTCAAGGCATTTTTAAACCAGACTCATTTGACCCAATGGAAATGCTCATCCTGATGATATTCTGAGGATTTTCTATCAAAGCACAAATCTTTCAGGACTTCGACAGCTGAAAAATGAAATATGCCTACCGATCAAAGGAAAAACTCAATAAAATCCATCTATTTTGACCACACAGCTAATTTTCTTCTATTTGAATTGCCAAAGAACTGCTTGAAATGTTTAACTTGTCAGCTGCCAAAACCCAGCAATATTTGGTCTCTAGCATTTAAACAAAACTCAACTAATCTTATTTAAAATTGATCAACATTTCCCCCCAGAAATTGTCTTCATCTCATCCATTCTGAATTGAACTGAGGTGACGGCATCTGCTGGAGACTGCAAAAGTTTAATATTTATTATTTGCAGAGGACAGCAGCTAGTATGGAGCAGATCCTTCCCACACAACTTGGGACACCCGAGTAGACACAAATGTATGTACAACGTGACCCTGTTCATAGCAAAAAGCGGGATAAAAGCGCTCTTTCAGGTGAATGGCATTGACAGGACATCAGCCATGGGCATGTATCCAGGAAACAGGGAGCAAGGACCCCCTCACTGCCAGTGTTTGGAAATCTGGGTAGGATGGCTGAATAGATGAGGATGGTTCGCTGATTTTCAGCACAAAGATGAAACTACTGACTCTGCTACTGTCTGGCCCAAATAAAATCAAATTATCAACATCACATGAAACATCACCAGAAAGTAAGAAATAGGGCCAAGCATTTGTAGCACTGACTCCGTGTTGAGACACCCAGGATCAAGCCTAGAGATCAAACCAAGCAAAGGAGAGAGCTGAGTTTACCCCCTCAGATCCCAGAAGGTGCCTCATATGTTCAGCCCCAGGGAGGTCTCTTCTGCTATTCAAGCAGAAGAGCTTGAAAAACCTTTCCAAGTTTTTCAAGACCAGCTACATTCCCATTACTGTCTCTGCTTCGGTTAAAAAGCAAGCTTGCAATCTCCATCCTGGACCTCTTCAACAAAACTCTTTGGCCACGCTCTTGCCCCCAGGTCCACTGGAGTCAGCAGGAGCTTTCACCTAAGGACAGGACCACGTTGGGCTGATGGAGACCATCAAGGCCAAATGGCTGACTATGGAGGCTCTTGGGGTGGTCTGCTGTAAAAAGGCAGACAATGACTTCTTGCCTCTTCCAAAAGCTCTGTAGTGGCCAGTCAGTGCTGCTGATTTTACTTTGGCTGAACCAGCTTTCTAAAACTCGGCCTTGAGAGAACATTGTCTCAGCAGCAAGACCCTCTCCTGCATCTGAAGCTGCCCTGCTCTTTCACTCTGGTCTTCTCCTCCTCCAGAAAGAGCAGGGATGGTTCAGCCTAACGAGGCAGCTGCTGTTTGGCCGATGTGGGCTGGTTCCTGGGGAGGGGAGTGACTCAGAGCTTGTGGAGGAATGTGGTTAAAAGCCAAAGAGTTGTCAGGGTCTCTCCCACTGCAGATTTGCCAGGAGGTCTACAAAAATGTCATTGTCTCTCAGCTGCTGGTGATTATATTCCCCTTTACTATGGCTGCTGGTAATATGTATGTGTATATATAAGGGGGAATATAATTTCTGCACAGTGCTGGCCTCCCCCTGGCCTTTTTCAAACAATAATAGACTAAATATAAAGAGACAGAAGCCGTTACTTGGCTCTTTAACCAGTGCCAAGGAAAATGAATAATTAAGAGCGTATTACTTGCAATGAATTTATACTGATGCTTTTAAGTTAGGACCTACTAAGATCCTTTTTAAAATACATCATTCCTCCTTCATCTTTCATACAGAGTTCATATTCCAACCTAATACTTTATAGCAGCTACTGTTTAGATCTGAGCTAAAAGAAAGGCAGGCTTTAGGTTTCCATTACAAGCCAGAAAAGAGCTTGAGTGTAAAGGAACGAGGCAGTTAATCTGTTTTGTCTGTATTTTACCTGCCTGCAACTTCACATTTCATCAGCCAGAAAAGATCACTTCAGTCCAAGTTGCCAGAAATGTGGTTCTAAAGAGAGAAAGAATTGAAGCTCCCACTAGCAAAGCTCGCTTACATTGACACTGGTCCCAAATATGATGGTGCTGGGGAGCACCTGGTCCCAGGGGAGCACACAGAGACTATGAACTCAACTGAAGGGGTTTTTTTCTTTTTTTGGGAGCATCTCAGTGTGAATTCAGTGAGGGTTTTTTTTTAAAGAACTGGTACATCAGTCTCTCTTCTGATGCCCAGTCAAGGTTAGTACTGGCAGAAAACATGACAGGGAGTAGCCTGGCCACAGAGGAAGACTGTCTGACTGTCCCTGTGCCTTTTCTGCTGTAAGACCAAGGCTGCAGCACACCCGTCTAGCAGCCTGGAAAAAGGTTTGATGGCTGGGGAACCCCAGGAGAGCTTGTTTAGTGGAGGGTTGCAGTCTTTGGGGCCACCCATTTGGAACCAACACAGAATTAATTTCTCAAGGGGAGAAATAGGTACTATGTATTAAGGAAAGAAATAACACCCTCTGCCACCTTCCACTAATTGCATGGCCAGATGAGGATTTGGTAGGCAGCTGTCCAGTGTGGGAAGCTTTGTGATGTGAAACAGAGATGACAGCAAAGGACCAACAGTCAGAGGTTTAGGATGCTCTATTTACTGAGTTTATTCAAGAAAAGACCAGAGAAGTGACTTGATCACAAAACCTCCAGAGAAGGCTCTGAAACCAAGAGGCAAAGATGCAGCAAGGTTTAGTGGCTGTCAACTAAAAGTTAAACAAAACTGTCCGAAAATAAGTGCAAATTCAGAAAGCTTGTCTGTCTCTACACATGTATTCAGTCCCGCATGAGCACCTTAACACAGAAATAATTTGTGGGAATCTCAGGCCTGAATTATGCAGAAGGTCAGACTGGATCATCCCTGGGGTCCGTTCTGGCCTTGCACTGTGGGTTTTTGCAAAAGGCATCGGATTAGGTTTATTCCAAATGTGAGAACCCAGCTGTAAGGTCTCCAATCAATGACAAAAACACAAGGCAAATATGTAGAAGTTAGTGGCAATGTAAAGCCATGGCCTACACCTCTGTTAAACTGACTACTTGGCATTAATGATATGCCAGTAAGAATATCTGACCATTTTGAAAGGAAGTGCCCTTCAGCTGGCTGCACGCCTTCTCGAACTCTCATGTTTGCCCAGGCCATTGAAGGTATGGAAAAAGACTGTAGGAAGTGCAAAAAGGACAGAAAATCCCTCTTCCACAGTCAGTTCAGCAGCAGCCCCTTGTGATTGGCACACTGTGGTGCAGTTAAACATGTAACTGCCATTAATTATGAGTCCTTTGTGGTATTTCTCTGAGTAGCTCCCTTGCAATGCTCCGAGAAGGTACATGTAGATAGCCATCGTTAGAGGAAGCCACAGAAAGCTGTAAAGTTATAGTGGATTCCTACAGACAGTCCGCAAGGTCTGAGATAATACATTTTCATGGGATCCAAAAATCCTTCCAAAGATTTTCCTTTGAAGTCTACCACAAGGCTAATGAAGAGACCACTTTGCTACTGAGATCTGTAATTTCAAATGTGTGGTGACTTAGCTTACATAAATAATAGAGAAAATACAAATTACAACAGCCCTTCCAGAACAGCAATAAAATTGTTCCAAATTACATTTGTTTTCACTTGAAGAAACATTTGTGGAGCATTGTAGGTGACCACCAGAGATCTCCCACTCACAGCTGCTTTTTGGCAGCTCCATTACAGCAGCCAGCAAGTCCGTACATTTAATGGATCTATGAGTCCAGCAGGTCTCATGAATCAAAGGTGTCTCATGAATCAGCCTCTTGCTGGAAAACACAAGTTCATTAAGCCCCCAAATGTTTTGTCTCAAACATCTTCCCTTTGAAAGAGCTCTCACTGAGGTTTCTTTCCTCCCATTCAGCTCCATCTTTCTTTCATTTCCATTCAGTCCTGGGAAGTGCCTGAACCAGAGCGACGCTTCCCAGGCTATTGACTGGGTAGGTCTAACATAAATAATTATTATTATTTGCCATCTCTCCCAGGAGAGCTGTCAGGCAAGAGACTGGACAAACAGGGGTGTCCCCTTCACATGGGACACTGGTAAGAGCAGGGGGCTGAAAGGGACACATCTAGGTTTGATACTAGCTTAGTGCTGTTTTCAAATATCGATCTCCCTGTAGCTCAGTTTTCCCTGATGAAAACAAAGTCGAAAACAGGAAAACTTCAGCCAAATTCTCCTGCAGCCTAAACTGCACTGGACATCTTTGCTCTTCAGGTCCCACAGACATCTGAGGTATCGTCTGTGCCCAGAGGGGATGTGGAGACTGGCTCAGACTCCCAAGAAAGTGGTGTTAAGGACAAAGATTTAACCCTCTCCTCTTCCCCAGCACAGGCGATCTTGTGGATCTTGACGTCCCCCCAGCACCAGCAGATTAGCAGGGTAACACAGGGAAAGCAAACCCTTTGCTGCTCAGGAAGCCCAAAATCTACCAAGAGGAAAGCATGCCCAGGGTGTAAACACCACACTGCTGAACGCCAACAGTTGCAAATTTTTTTTCCTTTTTTTTTTTTTTTTTCCTCCCAAGGCAACTTCATAATAAATAAGGTCTTAAACTGAAATTGCTCTTTAGAGAAAGGAATTTCCACTGGGCGAGTTCGACACACAGGAGCAGTATTTGCAGGCACTCGATGGCTCTGATCCCAGAGGCGTTAACCACACAACCAATACCCAGGCAATTTAAAATTTCTGTTTGAATATTCCTACAAGTGCCACTCCTGAGTTGATTTAACACCATGGCTGTAGTGTCTAATGGCTCTCCAGTGATTAATAACAGCCATTTGTTCAAAGCTAACAGCCCCAGTGTGACAGTAACAGATAAATTAGCAACATTAAAAATATGCTAAAGAAAACATTTATGTACTGGATCAGTGTAGTATGTGATAGTTATACACATCAATTGTGCCAATAACAAGCTATTAATGATGAGTGCTATATGTTTAAGCAATTTTTGCCCAGTTCTCCTGTAATCATTCTGACACTGTTCATATTTAGCTTGATGAGATGGGCCAGTTCTTATGGACATTAATGTTTTTTATGTGGTCAGGCATGAATATTGCAAGCAGATGGTGGGAGGAGCAAGAAGAAGGCATGGCATTGTATCCCTATCAGTCCCATTTATCACCGAGAAGCCAATGTGCCAAGTAATATTTCAGCACAAATTACAAGGCTGTTTACCAAATTACATCCCCAGCATTAGATGTCATGCAAAACATTTAATAATGCAAATTAAAATTCTTCTGTTCAACAGATCCCAAGATTCTATGCTTGCCTACCAGAAATCCCTGCAACACTGCTGTCCCCAGGGATGACCAGCAGCTGGCTGAGGGGAACCAAGACCACACCTTGCATCCCAGCAATATTCCAGCCCAGCGAAAAGCTATTGAACCCAAGGTTTGATGGAAACCTAAAGCTGGCCCGAGCCATGTCCTCAGGGCAGGCTGAGACGAGCAAAAAAAAAATTTCACAGAAAGAGTGGTCAGAGAGTGGAATAGGCTGCCCAGGGAGGGGGTGGAGTCACCATCCCTGGATGTGTTTAAGGGTCGTTTAGATGAGATGCTGGAGATGTGGTGTAGGGGAGAACTTTGTAGAGTCGGGCTGAGGGTTGGACTCGATGACCCAAAGGGTCTTTTCCAACCTGAATGACTCTGTGATTCTATAATCTAACACACCTCCACTTGATTGTCTGGAGCATGGGGAAATTATCCCAGGGCATCATAGCGCCCACTGTATAAAGAAACCACCAACCCAGCTGGGTGCACCCCTGCATTTTGCTATTATCTGCTCACGACGCTGAAGGAAAACACCAGGCTCTCATGTTTTGTTCAGCTGTTGAGGCAAGAAAGGAAGGTGCTTTTGTTGAAATTACACATTGCAGTACCAAGCCCCTGTAGAAATTTGTGTATTATTAGGATGGATTGGCTTTTATTTCTTTTGTTTCCACCACTGATATTCAGGTACTTGCCATGGGACAGCACGATCTACATTTTCCCTGTACATATAATTCGCAGCATGCAATAGATGCTGTCAGTTTCCTCGGTTTTGGTGACAACAAAAATGAGTGCTGTTCGGGTGACAATATTCCTGAGCAAATCTTGCAACGCAAGCATAAAACCTGAAATTTAGGACTAAGCATAGAAAACTTTGAAAACCCTCCAAACTCTGTTCCAAGATCTGTACATACAGACTCCATCCATGCGAGCAATGACTGCTCATGTAGTCTAGGAGCAAAATCTACCTGTAATGTGCAATTCTGCATGGCCTTTCAGGAGACGTGTCTCCAAATGGCTCCAAGTACGGGATCGTGCTGTCAGCACTCACACATGTGTGCGGAAGTTGGACGCGGAGGCCGTGCTGACAGATACATGATCTCATTGTTTCGAGCAAGTTGTTATACAGAGTTCAGCCTCCACTCAACAAGCTCATTGCAACTGAGATGCTCAGGAACTATTTATCTCTCTTGTCAAAAAGTAATGGACCAGTATGATTATGATTGTTTCATTTAATCTAAACACTGCTTCCAAGTTATGTCTTGCTTTTATGTGTTTGTTTAAACACTCCCATTTTCCATTTTGAAATTTTTTTGGAAAAAAAACCCTAACTATTTTCAACCATAAGCTTCCCATTTAGCTGATAATTAATTTTTTTTTTTTTTTTTAAAAAATGGTGAAAAATTTCCAACTACCTTCTACCTGGGATGTTATCCTTGGGTCTCTGGTGGCTTTTGCAAGGGAGGGATCCAGCCTGGGCTGGGGAGGAGCACAGCCTGCAGCCTATCCCCATCACTGCTGTTCGACGGAGCCAACTGCTCCCCGCGCACCCGCGGCAAGCCTCGCCAACCCAGCCCAGAGTGAGCTCATGGGACAACCATCCCCTTTCAAGCATGACCTCACAGCTTAACAGCTCCTTGGCTCCAGCATGTGGGAAAATGTGAGCGTTTCCCTTGGCTCCCGATTTTTAAAGTCACAGTTCTCAGTCTTCCCCAGGAGCCAAAACCACCCCTGATGACTTCCAAGGAAGTAGCATGGCCTGGTGAACAGGGAGACAAAGACCTTCACCTGGGTTTGCTGTGATTTATAGCAAGGAGCTTCCTAACCCAAGCCCTAATTTTCCTACCTGATCACAATAGAAGTTTCTCCACAGAGACTTTGCAGCCTTGCCCTGCTAATGCCTCAATACTGCTATTTAGAGATGCAGCTGGTTGTCACTGCCTATTCCAAGGCTGTTTCTGCAGAGACATGGAGATGTCACCCGAAACTCACTCTTGAGTTACACAGTATAAAATCTGGGATCTGCTGCCCCACAAACGCCAGCTTGCAGCCCTGGAGCAGGAGAGCAATATCAGTGAGTCACCTCAGGGTCAGTGTTTGCATCCTTTTTATAAACTCTCTCATACGAGCGGGAGAATCATATTTGAGAAGATCTGATTTGAGGCAGAAAAAGGCAGGGAAGTATACTTACTTAAGGAGAGAGCATGGGAACAATAGACCAAACAATGGCTGAGTAAATGAACACTTATGAATTACGGTGCTATACAGTATTAGTCTTGCAAACAGGGTTGGACAGTTTTTCTTCTTGATTACATGACTCCAAGTCTCTTCGAAACCAGTAGTTCTGCAGCTTTGTTTTCCATCTAGGATTTCTGCCCAGACACAATCCAGCATGTCGAGACTTTGCAGTGTGCCAATAGTTTACCATGTACCCAGCAAAGCCTCTGCAATTCCCCACCCCTCCCCAGCGCTGAAAGAGGATGACCTGTGATTCAGCATCTCTGCTTGCTGTCATGCAAAGTTGCCTTCTGCTCCCATATTTCACCCCACCCCAGGCTGTTTGCATGCAGTAGAAATGTGTTGAGCTTTTTTTGCTTGAAAGATACCTCCTTGGCAATGCATCCCTGCAAGTCCTGAGCTGCAGGGAGCTTTCTGACACATCTCCCAAAATACCTTTTACAGATTAATGTGGGGCACACGTTACGTGTTGGCTGAGATCGTTTGTTTGCTGTGGCAGATTTGTGGGAATGGCAGCTGTGATCAAAAGGATTTGGAGGGGGTATAGCAGCAGTCACAGAACCTTCTCCAGATTTAATGGACATGAGGAACTGCACTGAAACTTGGCAGTTTGTTTTTGCTTTGAAGGCATGAGTTATGGCTTGTTCCCAAACAAGTAGGGGCAGATGTATCTCTAGATGCAGATGGTGCCAGAACTCAACCCTAAAGAACTCACTGCTGTTGCTGACCACAGCTTTAGATGTCCGACATCGGGAAGGGAAGGGCCAGCAGTCTCTGGAGGCCACTGCTGTGCAAGCAAGACAGGCACAGACTCAGATGGCAGATGTCTACCTGGCTCTCACAGGCCTGGTCCTGCTATGCCTTTATTTTGTCTCTGCTATCAACCCGGCCAGAAGCTGCAGCCGACCATGCTGCCACTCAGAAGAGAATTCCAGATTTCATTCATTCAAGCCAGATCTCAGTCTGGTTAAGAAAACATGAAGCAGTGTAGATCAGGCCTATCAATCACTTGGATTGGCTTTCACATTTCTTGCAGGCAGCAAAAGTCTTAATAAATATCAACTGTTGGATATTTCCGACATTGCTGAAGAAATTTTCCAGGTTGCTGGTGGAGCAGAAGCTAACCAGAACCCAGTGCATATGCTGGAGCCCCAAGGCTGAGGAATGGAGAGGACCACAGGGAACTGAGCCTCAGCCAAGTGTGCATAAACCGCCCAGAGACTCATGGTGTGCAGGAAGGGAGAAGAAAGTGAATAGCTAAAAGGCTGGAAAAAGCAGCCCAGGGAGTTGCATGGTGGCATTGGAGGACAACAAAACCCAAAATCTGTTGTTCAGATTCAAGTTAACTGTTCATTGCAAAGAAGATGGAGTCAAAATTCTCCTGCCTTCAAGAGGAGTCTGTCCTTTAACCTTGAGCCCCTGAATAGTGAATTTAAGCCCCCGTGAATAGTGAATAGAACCCTAGAAGCAGCTCACTGGACCCAGGCACAGACCCAGAGCACATATCTGTACACCTGGCCAGAACTGATTTTTATGCCAAGACATCTCAAGGTGAAGCATGTTGGCTAAAATACAAGTGAGACCTAAGGTACACCTGTAGAGTCACCAGAGCCCAAGCACATGCTTGAGCAAGAGCTGTGCCCAGAAAAACTGGGCTGGAGGAGCTTCTGCTGAAGCAGCCCCTTGCCACCTCTAGCAGCCCAGTCTCCCTCCTCTCGGTTCACATGCAGGCATTGTAGCACCGCTGATCAGCAAGTGCCCAGATATTTCCTTTCACATTATTAGGCAGGAAATCTGCCTATATTAGTGGTGCAAGCTCATGTTGCAGACCTTTGCCCTGACGGTGTGAACATTGCACTTTCCTTCCCTCCCCGTCGTTAGCTCCACTCTGTATGCGAGTTGGTGCAAGATGCTTACTCTTTTCTGGCTTGTTTCAGACCAAGACTCATTTGCAAGAGCCCAACTGTCATCACGTTTATTTTTCTTCCTCATGCTTTTCTTGGCCTGGCGTGCTGGGCAGTGATGGTATGTGGGCCCAAGGGACCCCAGATGTGCTAAGAAATGACGCAGGAGCATCAATATTTTCACTTTGAACGGATAGGGTTTTCTGCTGATCTCCAACTCATTGCAGTCAAGGTTGTTTAAGGGCTTGGGCAAGAAGAAAAGGATTGATGGAAACAAAGGAGGGAAGAAATGCTTGAATGCAATGGTCTGGGGGAGATGGCTTGGTTTTGACAGATCTGATTATGATGCAGAAATGGAGTTGCTGAAAACCAGCTCCTCCAACTTCACTGCTGATAAATCTCTGCTTCACTATGAATGACTCAGGCAGCAAATCTGACAGAGGCACATCCCTTTTAGCTTTATTTTAAAGGCACTGCTTCTACAAAGGGCACTCTGAAGGCCCTGCGAAGATAGGGCCTGATCCTGCCAAAACAGATTCCTGTGCCGAGTTGTGAGCCTGTGGGTGCCCCCACAGGGGATGCAGATGGGTGTCTTCTGGTGCAGAGCCAGAGGTGGTATATTAAAGTGAAAAGGAGAGAAGAGTGGGAGGCTCAGGGGCAGGTTTGGAGCTCAGCTAGCCCAGTGGTGCAAAGACCAATGGCAGCAGCTGCTCAAACTTTATGAAGAAGATAAAATCATTCCCTTTCACAGTACTGATGGATTGACCGAAATAAAAGCAGAGTAAGCAAGTCCTGAAAAACCCTCAGGGTTACAGTGATGCTCACAGCCTTGTTTATGATGAGACCAGTCTGGTTCAGCTAAGGTAAGGCACAACTCTGCTAGGTCCTGTGCAGACACATCAGGGCCCGTCCTGCCCCAGCTAATTTATGCCATCAAGACAGAAACAAGGTGGGAGAGGAGCATGCTTACCCTCCCAGGTGGCTCAGAGGCATGCAAAGTCTTTCCCATGCCTCAGTTTCCCATTTAGAAAATAAGGATAGCAATATCCACCAATCTTTAGCAGATACCAGAAAGTACTGTCATATTCATGTGTTTTTATCATTAGTGCAGTATTAGCATCTGCTGGTTCAAACTGCAGGGAAACAGCTATGCTATAAATAGTTAAAGCAAAACCTTGTGATCAAGTATAGCTTTGATATAACTGCGTAAGATATAGGCGTTCTCTCTTGCAGGAGGAACTGGTGTTCCTGTAATAGAGCCCTGCTGATCTTCCAGGAGCTCTCAGCTGTGCAGGGAACCTTAGAGTGAGCCGCGTGATGGTTTCCATCTCCAGCACTCCCCGGTTTTTAAACCAAGCACCCTCAGTGTGATTTCTTTTGATTTACTTGCTACAGAAGTTTTTTTTAAAACCTCTGATCGTCTGGTTTTCATACGTTGTGTGACATTGGGGAAGAGAAATTGGGGCTGTGCAGTTCCAGGACACATTAACACCAAAGGCGGGAAAGTGTTCCTAAGTAGTAATAATCGTTAAATAAAAAGGAGAGAAATGCAAGCCAGAAAATGGAGAAACAGAAGTCTATCAAAAATATCATTAATAAAGGAGAACAAATACACTGAGCAGACTCTTTCAGATGGAAAACCACAGACACTGCGGGGCACTTTGCCTGCTTGCAATAAATGGAAGGTGTCATGAATTGCTACGTGCCATCAAGGGCCGCAGGGCAGCATGAAACCACCGGAGTGCACTGAAAGAAGGTTTATACCCAGAGCCAGGTGCTTTTGACAAATGTTTATAATTTTTCATTCTTTGTTAAACTTTGCTATTTCTCCCTGCACTGTCAGGCTCAGGCTTCTGTGGGAATGGACCAAACCTCACCCACTTCACAGATGGTCTCCGAAAGAAACTTCACCTTCACAATCAGGGGCTTTAAAAAATATATATTCAGATAAGAAATAAATCCAATGTTCTTGCTGAGAACAAAAAGGTGTTTTGAACACCCACCTATAGACAGGAGACCAGCAGTCCTGTGAACATCAGAGTGAATATATTCTGTTTTCCTGTTGATGCGTGTCTCTCCCTCAACTGATGTTGTAACTGAATTTGTCTAAGAGTTCTGCCATCTCTGCCCATGCCTGTAAAACTCCTTTCTTGTTCCTTGTACAACTCCCCTCACAGTTCAAGTTGGCTGTGACATGTCAGCTGCCGTGCTTGGCTGCGGGAATTGGGCCAGAGCGATTACAGCAGACTTGAGGCTGGCCAAACCTCAGCAGGGTTTGGGTTTTTTTCCCCTTCAGCAGCCAATTTCCCATATAGATACACAAATTTGTTATTTAGATGTTTACTTTCCTGTCAAATTCAGTGGAAATCAGGCAGCGCACTCATGAGAAAGGGCATAAGGACAGACAGAAATACGTGTCCCTCGACCAACTGACTGCCCAGACAGCCTTTCCCTTTCCTAGGTAGACTTGAAACATGATTTTCTCCTGATATAGGGAGAAATGTTTGCAGGAATGTCTCTGGTCTCACCAACAAAACTCTGACGGTTGTAAACATCCCTCCTGGAGCTACAAGGGGTGCTCCCTTGGTTCCCAGTGTCAGCAACATCTTCAAGCACTGTGGTAAATGCTCTTTATCTGCAAACAGCATTTCCCAGAGCAGAGACAGTTTCAAAGACCTTAATTTTTCCCAGATGTTGAGAATATAGCATGTGGGACAGAAAAGACACCTCGTGTGCACCTGGGGCCCATCCTGCTCTGTATGTGGTATCCAGTAGTGCCCAATACCTACACCTAGGGAAGGATTATAGGAAGCAAGGCAAGAATACAGCCCCGCCTCTCCTGGACAGCCCTTGGCTCCCAGTTGTCACCAGGATGGGAATTTGCTGAGCTGGACATTGTCTCTGAGCCTCAATCCCCGCATAGGAAGAACCCTAGAAACGGGGTTGTTCCCCTTGCTACAGAAAGAAGCAAACAGCTCTGATTTTGCTGGCCAATGTAACCAGCTGAGGATGGGGATGAGAAGGACCCTTCCAAAACCAGATTTGATGTCTGGTTTCAGCAAGTGTCAGGACAACATTCCCAACCACACCGCTCGCCCACAGTAACTCACAATAAGAGATTTTAATTGACAATGTATTTTTTTCCTCTACAACATCGTTTTGCTTAAGTCTAGTTTAATCTTCTTGACCAAAGAAATGGCAGTAGGAAAAGTGAAGCTTGCCCTTTGAACTAGTGGCTCATGCCTGACTTACCAAAAAATGTATTGAAATCCAGTCATATTCATAAAACTGCAGGGAAGGAAGTGGGAAGGAACCTGGCGATATCATTCCTCAAGCATTTTAAACCAAAGCTTCATGTCCCTTCTATGAGAATAAAAGAAACTATTGACCATTTGATGGCTCCCCTTTATAATCAATTCAGAATTAGGCTTTGAATATTCATTTGTTATTTCTGCTCCCCACATTTCTCTTGCTTGAATGGAAATGCATAGAGAGGACTTCTGTGTTGATTTGCAGTCCCTTCACAAAGCACCTTCTGAAACCCTACGCCCAGGAGGTAGCCAGGAACCATCAGACTGAAAAGACCTGAACCAGTCTGTTCTCCCTCGTCCCAGCCCAGGATTGACTTAACATAACCCATTCCTGGCAAAAAAAAATCAAATCCTTCAATGCCAGTTGCTGGTGGGTGCGTGCAACTTCTTGTTTCCCAGCTGTTCATCCCAACAGCCCGTTCCATAATCTTAGCCTGGAACATGTCCTGAGCAGCCAGTTACTTTTTTGTGTGGCAAGAAGAAACATCATTTTTTAAATCATGCAAATGAAGAACAAGATCCATGTATAAAATAAACAGACAACCCATTTTTCACCTATAATTGTTTCTTTGCCACATTAATAAAAATATGGTGTGTATTACGGTTAATGAATATGTAAATCAGAGATGATTAATAACTCATTTGGAGAGAAATGGGAAGATTCATTTACCTTCTGTAATTCCTCTGTGCTTCTCATCCTCTCTTCGATGTCCTTCCAGCTCTCGTCTCTTAATGCCTGAAACAGGTCCCTTTGACACAACAAAATAGTAGAAACAATTCGCCCATGTTAAACTTGAGACCATGCCCAAAGCATTTGGTTTTTTCATCTCTTTGAGGGCATCTGTACCGTGCATGGAATAAATCTCCAGTCACCCAAAAATACTTGGGCTAAACAAGCTGGCCTGGACGTAAAGATTTAGGATCTGCGTCCCAGCTGGATAAATAAACCCCCTTGCCAAGGTGTCCTCCCGCGGGAGAACCATGGGGTGTGAGCATGGGCTGGGCAAAGGCTTTTCATTGAAAAGCTCCTTTAATAAGTGCCTTTTTCCATCCTTTATGAGATTTGTGTCAATGAGCAATACCCCTTTTTTGACAATATTATGTGATTTTGGTTTTAATCTGGAAGTTTTCTCTAGAAAAATGTCTGATGGTGAAACATTTCCCTCTCTCCCGCCCCATTTTTGTACAAAGTACCTCCTGTCTGTGCTGCCTGTCCTGCACAAACCCCTTTCAACCTTGTTCCACACTCTCTGGCACTGCAACTGCAATATGAACCCCACCAAAACCCTCAGCCTTTGCCCTGAAAACACGAATTTCCTGAGAGCTGGCTCCCCTGGCATGCAGATTGCTTCCCTGGAGCACCAGGTTGAATTTATTGGGCAGCTGAAAGCCCAGTGGGGTGTCTAGCTTGAGGGGGACCACCCTCCTGCTCACTATCATCTCATATATGAGGCTGCTTGGGCTGGAGTCTATTTGCAGAGGGTCTCACACATCCTCCCAGCATCACTTCTTTACCTTTTCTTTCAGGGAGGAGTGAGCGCCCATTTGCCCACTACTATAAGAACAAACAAGGCAACTTGGCAGGGAAATCAGGCTGCTGAGTCTGCAGGAAGCATCTCTCCTCAGCTGGAGATCAGGAATGCGGCACGGTTGTGTCTGCTCCCAGACATCTTCAAGTTGGCGAGGCCGTGCAGGAGGAGGCCCTTGGAGTCTGTGTAATGGAAAAATTGCAAACCGCTTTTCAGGGGAAATGCTGTGAATTTTTTAAAAGCTAAATGCTTCTTTTCTTTCTTCTTCCTAAATTTCCCTTGCTTTCCAGGCTGTATCTTAAAGGAAAAGTTGAGTGATCAGGAAAAAGTGCTGCTTGCTGCTCAGAAGAGCACGTGCAGCTTGTGACCGTGCACGACTGCACACAGGGCATCTTCCAGGGCCACAGCAGCCCACCTACTGCAGAAAAGGTCCCTTCTCCCCACGTTTAAACAGAGATGTTATGAAAAGCCAATTAGTCCTCCTTGTCCCCTGAAATACTAAGATTTCACCTGAACTGTACATTATCCCCTAGCTTTTACCAGCCTACAAAATTCAGGGTCAGCACATGCTGGGCCCATTGCAGCACACCCAGGGCTTGACTCAGGCGTCATCAGAGCAAGCAGAAACCACACAAAGCAGTGTCCCCTCTGCAGCACGGGGCTGCTAGAGCCAACAAAGGCTGGTTTTTGAGCCATGATGTTGAGCTGGGATGTAGCAGAAGCAGGCACAGGACTGTTTGCAAAGTCCTTCAGCGATGCCCAAGGTCTCCGCAGCGAGGGCAGACTGCTCTGAGCACCAGTGCATGCTGTGAGTTTGCCGTGCTTGAGCAGCCTCATACACATGGACCACAGAGCTGTGCAGGACAGAGGGAACAGCCCCTCCAGGCTGGGGCAGGACTTTCTGCTCCAGCATTCCTGTTTATTCAGTGTTTGCATCATTTAGCACTGGGTGACAGTTGCCCCATTAACACACTTTTTTTTGTTGGAATAAAATATCCACACTGAGACCCCCTGAACTGCTCGGTACAAACCGCTCAAGTGCAGGCACTGGAGTCAAAGGAATTTTCCTTTGTTTCATTACAGTTCGGTGGGTTAAACTGGGCTGAAACTGGTGCTTGGCAGTGATTTTTTTTTTTTTTTTTTTTCTTTTCTTTTCACTTTAACTGGCACTCTGCAGTGTGCCAAGAGGCAAATGAGCCGGTCGGGGGTTTTAATTTCCTCCCAGCTCCTCAGGACACGCAGACCCTGGTTGTGCAGCATTTCCGAGGACCTTGCACTAATCCCTTTGAAGCTCTTTACGCACCCTGTGAGCTCAACTCTAAGGACACACGCACCCTCTCGTGGCAGCGATTTAACCTTCCAAGCGTCCAGGCTCTGCCTTGCGCGTCTCCTTGATGCTCCATGTGCAAATGAAAGGCAGCAGCGTGGGACAGACCTGCTGCATCTGTCACCCATCCTCCCCGGTGTCCCCACAGCCCTGAGACCCTTTGCAAAATTAGGAAAGTCTTCCTGCAGCTGCTGGGAATAGCTCGTTTGGGCTGCATGGTCTTTTGGGGCAGTTGCTGAACTGGGTGTGCATTACCTGAAGGACTGGGGGTGCCTCATTTCTGTAGAACTCAGGGTTTGGTGCTACTTTGGAAAGAAGCCTCCCAGTGCATACTCACATCTACCCCTTTCCTCCTAATCCCAGGGCAGTTGTTCACCCCTACAGAGCCTTCAGCCCTTTCCCAGCCTTCTCCCACTTCTATATCCCACACCGTGGGTCTGTCACAGGACTCATAAAGTGCTTTCTTCAGCTCCTGGAAACAGGTAACTCCAAAAACCTCAGCTCTCCAGAAACACACAAAACACAGTTTTAGCCCTCCTAGTTCCTGGAAAACACAACCTGAAAGGCACCTCCCAAACATTGCTTGAATAAGCCTGAGCAGAGGTGATGGACCCATCCCTCCCTGCAGCTCCTGGGCTTGTTGTGGTGTCCCCAGCCCAGGGACAGCGCGACATGCCCAAGGTCACAGTGGGAGAGCAGAGGGAAGACTCAAAATGTCAGCTCCAAAGCCCTCGCCCTGATTCCCTGCGAGGTGCTTGCTCCTCTGTCCCACCGCCTTTCCCCACTCCTCCATCCCCCCTTTGCCCCGGTGAGGGCAGGGGGAGGGACTGTCACCCCACTATTTCATGAGAGTTTCTGCCCAACAGCAATGGAAGGTCCCACACAATCACTGGAGATAAAAAGCATAAATAGATGCGATGGGAAGGTTTCTCCTGAAACTTGATTTAAGGTTCTCAGAGATACACGCAGATACAGGCCCACAGCAGGGCCTATTAACAGCTTGTGGGGGACAGCCCTTCCCAAGCTCCATCCATAATGGATGAGGCTTCAAAAGCCCACGAGGAGCCCAGGAGAAGTCAGCTGCTTCGAGTCCCTGCTCCTGTGCCGCTGGCGAAGGAAGCAAGTGATCCAAGCACGGGAAGGAAACAGGTCTTTTGTCCATCCCCTTTCAAGGGGGATTCCCTTTGAGGGGAAAAAATAATTATAATAAATGGATTTCTGAAGCGCAGCGTGGTTCAGCACTGCGCCATGCTTGCTGCTCCGTGTGTGCTTTCCCCAGCGAGCCGTGCTCCCTCACGCTCGGCTTGAGCACACTGGGCCGTACAGCCAGATATTTTTAATTGGAGCGAGCAGGCGCAGGCTCTCCCTTGTGTAATTGCTTGCACCCTGCTGAGCCAAGCAACGTGCAGTGTCGCAGATTGAACCCAGACATTGCCTAATTTCCTGGGTGAGCCCAGGCAAGCAGAAACTCAGTGGCAGAGCCGGCTGCGCACTCGCCATTAGAGAAGTGTCACTAGAAATTAAGATTTTTGCAGGAAAAAAAAAGAAACCAAAAAACTATGATTAATCATCTGTTCCAATTTTTCATTTAAAAGCAAGAATTTTCCTTAAAGTAAATGCTGGTTACAGAAAAGCAGCTGTTTGTTTTGTTTTCTGTAACTAAAACCAGAAGATTGGTCTTGAAAAAGTTTTTGAAAACCAGCTGCTTTGGTCAGTAAAGCAAAAACAAAAGGAAACCGTTGCAACAACTAAAATAAATGTTTTTCTCTGAACTTCCAAGAATATACAGAAAAGACATGATTCAGTTGACTGTAGTCAGTATTCGAGTCACTTGACAGTGCCGCAGATGATGAGTATTTGCTGCCTGCAGCACCACAGACCTCCGCAGCCTCTTCCTGCTCCGGGGGTGCCAGTCTCAGCAGGACGGGGTAACGGCTCTCTGTCAGAAAAAAGAATTCTATGGACAGGCTTTGAAGGAACAAACCCACAGCGGGACAGCAACTGCCTCACGCAGGTGTTGGATCCGAAGCCCCCCCAGGCAGTCACCGAGCGCTGTGTGCATGGGCAGTGCTGCCAGGTTCAGAAGGGACCCTTGGAGCCCCAAGCCCGGCTGTGTTTGGGCACATCTAGTGGAGATATGATGGGGACGAGGCTGTGCAACACCAGTTTGCAGTCACTTTGCATTTTCTCTGCTTCCTGACCCAGTGTTTTCATCTCCCCCACCCTGAGCATGGCTGTGTCTTTCCAAGGCTGATGCAGTTAAGCAGATCACGCTGATAGACTTGTCTCTGGCTTACTAAGAGCATTTCAGCCACTAGGAAAAGAAAAAAAAAAAAAAAAGATCCAGAGAGATGTCTTGATTTAGCTTATTTATTGATTTTTCAGTTTGGACAAAGTGTCACTCAAAACCCGAACTCTTCCTCATTAATGCACCTTTGATGAATCAAGTTCTATAGCAATCTATTAACACATAACTAATTAAAACAACATTTTAGAATAAAATGTTCTGTCCATAAGAAAGCCTGCAATGTCTGAATTACAGGGTATTAATTCATACCTAGTTTTCTTAATGGACTTCGACCTTTGGCCTCATGTCTAGCAACAATGAAGTGTGAATTAATCCACCGTATTTCACGCACTGTCAACTCATCCTATCTAAATGGAGTGCAGCCCCCCAAAAGGTCACCCAAATCTGTGGGGAGAGCAGATGCGGATGGTGTCAGCCTTGCTTCAGCCCTTGGAAAGGTTTGGACTCCACTGCATGGGGTGCCCCAAGGCTCCAATGGCACCAGGCGAAGCCTGGGACCATGTTCCCTTCACAGCCCTGGGCTTTATTTGACTCAACACCAGGGCACATGGGCTTGGGATCCCCTTGCAAGGTAAAAATGCCATCAGCCCTCCTATTGCTTAGGCAGGAGCTTGTCTAATGCCTGGCCTGCCCGAAGCTCTGCAGGATCCAGGCATGGGCTGCTCGCTGGAGATCTCCCACCCCACGCCAGCCCCACCACCCAGGGCTTCACATCCCTCGAGGGTTGGGTGAGCAGCAACCCCTTTGCTCTACGCCCCATGCACAGGGTGCACAGCCATCACGGGAGGAGCAGAGGTCCAGAATCAGACCTCCAGTTCCTAGAAAGCCTACATCTTGGAGGACACTGGCCCCATGGTCCTCTTCGGGCAGCAGGGTCACTCCGCCTTGTTGGAGAGATGCTTCAAAGGAACGGATGCAAATTCTATTACCCATCCCTCAAGGTTTCCTCCGTTAAAAATCAAATCTGGGTTGAGAACGTGTCTGTGCTCCTGCACTTTGAGATGAGCTTTAATTAAGAGGTAAAATTATTAAAGCTGCAAGTTATTATAGCCTCAGGACCCCAGCCCAGTGATATGAAGCAGATGGTCCAGGGGCAAGCAAAAGCCCTTTAATAAAGAAGCGTTTGCAATTCATGAGCATTAATTATGTCCACTTCTCTCATTTTAAAATGTTATGCTTGTCAGCCCTGGTATTGTGTGGAAAGCAAGCATGATGAATTAGGCAAACCCCTTCTGGTTCAGGACATATTCTTTGTGTGACGAAAATTAAAAGTATTATCTCCCAGAAGATAGAGTGATTAGAATATTGAAGCGCTCGGGGTTCCCCACCCTTCCTCAGCCTTTCTCCCCACCGCCTCAGCTGCCCTTTTTGGGTTTTGGGGGGCGTTGGCCATCCCCAGGAGGCAGTGGGGGATCCCGCTCCCTGGGATGCTGACTGAGGGCTCTGGGATCCTCCAAACAGCTGTTTAACGGGGAACTGGTGCCACCCTGGGCAAGTCACTTATGCTTTGTTTTATGGGCTACAGTCTTATTATAAATAATAGGTGGGGTGGGCAGGGGGTGAAGCAAGAGGATGAGGGAGAGCATCAGTCCCACAGAATTCTCTGCTCTGCTGCAGTTCGCCATCATCACCAACATGCTTCCCTCCCCCAGTTTCCACGGGTGGGAAGTGCCACACCATGGTACCTGCTTGCCAGATGCTCTGTCCTGCCACCGGCCTCCCTGTCCACAGCCGCAGCGTTTCAATGGGGCCGTGCAGAGCCCGAGACAGCCCTGCCTGCCCAGGCAGTGCTGGGCTGGGGAAACCAAGCGACACCACAAGGTACAGCAGACAGGAGGCCAAGATCCCAGCCTGGACCTCCTAAATCCCCACCCACAGTCACAGTGCCCACCGCCCCTGCTCACCTGGGAGGTACAGCAGCTCCAGGGCTAAAGGCAAAACACTCGGGGGCTGTTAGGAGAGGGCAGCATCCAGGATCCAAATGCATGGACAGCCCTGGGTAGGACCAGCTCTGCAGCAATTGCTGTCACTCTGCTTTTTGCAATGACACCCATACCTTAAGCTTTTGTTGGTCCAGGGGCAGGGCACCCTCTGACATCCCCCCAACAGTACCCAAGTCTCCAAATCCCAGCACACCCGCACTGCATGGGAGAGGAGGGCAGAGGTTCATGCAACACTGCCCTCGGGCCAGTCCAACTCTATTTGCTGCTAGCACAGCCTCCAGCAGTTCAGTAATCCCAGATTTTGGCCTCTCAGAAAGGGAGGAAATACTGAATCTGTGCTACTATTTTCAGAGAGCAGCCATGGCTGCGTGAATTCAGGTAAATGCACAGATAAGACCCCCGTTTGGGATGCAACAGAAGAATCTTGCTGTTCTGGTAGGGTGAAGCTCTGGCTGAATGCCTGGACCTGTGCTAGGTGGGCTCTGGTTGCTCATCACAGCTACTGATGGACTGAGAGAGTTGAATCTATTTGTCTTGGTGGTAAGAGGTAGGTTTGAGACTGGTTTGGGCTGGAAGACACAGATCGAAGAGGTATGAGAAGCACAGGGAGAGCTTCAGAAACATGAGCAGGACACTCAGCCATCATCGGCACTGCCCATCTGCACGTGAAGCTTGAAAACATGGCACAAATAACTGGTCACCCCAGCACATCAGGAAACCCCGCAAAACCACATGGAAATGCCAGTCTTTCTTATTCTTGCCCTTTGCTTTCTCCCCTCATCTCTTTTTTCTCTGAACAGTTGAAGCATTCAGTAAGACCACTTAGAACATAACAGCAAATACCTACCACGCTCAGCAACAAGAACTTCCTTTTGTTGTTCTGATCCACAGCTAAAAAGCCTCTCCTTGCATTTTCCTAGGTACAAACTCAAGTTTTCCATTCAGGGGAGGTCTCGCACCATGCCTGATGTTACAAGGCTGGTGGGAAAGGGCAAGGGATATTAACTTGCTCAGTCTGCTCCCCAGCCCCGGAGGGCATCAGATAACCCAGTCTGACCTTACAGCGTGAAGCCGCCTGCCCTCCCCGTAATAGCTTCACCCACTACACAGCCTCGTTTAAAGATGACATCGTTTACATTCATAGAGATTTATTGGCTTTCCTTTTGCCCTGAATTAAGCCCCATTGTGGGACCGTTTGATTTTTCCAGGCATTAGTCAGAGAAGTCCAAGGCTGGAGGAAATCATCTGTGCAAGTCCCAGCAAGCACTGAGCACCAGGCTTCAGGAGAACATGAATCCACTCTGAAAATGGACCAATTCATCCCAAAAAACCATCCCACACGCTGTGCTGACCACTGCTAAACACCAGTCTGAGCTGGTCTGTGTTGAAGAGAATCTGCAGTCTAGACCCAGAAAGCTGACGCTTTAAAGTAAAATCGGTCCTGCCTGTGAATCCTTACACATAATAAGCAAAACCAAATGCTTGGGTCTGGCTTTATTCAGCCAGCCCAGAGGAGGAGGATGCTGTGGGTGACTGTTTAGTGCAGTGATGGTTCGGTGCAATGGGTGGCTCACACCTTGGTGCCTCTGCATTGCGTTGGAGCCCTGGTCAGGCTCATGGCACCCTTTGCCTCCCCCACACAGGGGTCCCAGGCGACCAGCCCAGACTCCCACGGTGCTGGCAGGTACACGCTGCTCCTACCTGTGCTTTGCAAGTGAGGAAACTGAGGCAGACCTGGCTTGCCCACAGAGATTCATTGCACAACGCTGGTTTTAGGTTGACTTTGTCAAACCAATCCACAAGACCGTGTGGATGCTCAGCACCACTCCAAGAGGAGCTCTTTCAGCACAGGAGCTCCCTAAGACCCTGAACACAGCAGCCTGCTGCAAGTGCTGTAGGAACCTACTGCCCTCTCCTGCACATTTCCAGGGATCAGGGATTTTTTTTTGTTTGCCTGTCAGCTTCATGGGGTTTTATTTTTGCTTCATGATTTAATTTGGCTGTGATTTATTTATAGCCACGCTTATAAAATATGCAGACCCTTCTGAAACCTCTGTCCACATGAATGCTTGCAGGGACCGAAATAATTGCCACGTATGGTGCTGGGCAAAAGGAGCCCCAGAGGTGATGCTTCCAGGCTGCTGCAGGACTGTGGAGCATCCTCTCCTAGATCAGGACATTCAATCGTGCAGCCCTTTGGTATTACCAGAAAATTTCATGCTTGTGTTCCCATCCCTTCACCGGCCATGTCCAGACACATCTGGTCACTCCCTGCAGGAAGAAACAGCTGGTGCCACCATCTGAGCTCAAAGCTCTTTGGAGACTGCTGCCACTGCATGAAGACATTTCAGCACAGTGACAGTTGTCCCAGGGAAGTCCCCAAGGCCCCAAGGTTTGCTCTGAGGCCTCTCAGGAAAAGGGGTGAGTGACCCTGCTGCAGTTTTCTCTAGTGAACCCCAAAATGTTGTCAGTGCCTCAGGGGCATCCAAACAGGCCTTAGGGGCAGGTGTGGGAAGCATCCAATGCAAACTCCTCTCTGGCACGGATCCTGCCCAAAGGACCATGAGCTAAACCTGCCAGCAGCACCCAGGCAGAGCCCAGCCCCGGCTCTTGCTCCCTGCTCTCTCCCGGGAGGGACCAGTCCTGCAGCCATCCTTCAAAGGGCACTGAATGTCCCTGGAGAAGCAGCTAACAGACCATGTCCAGCAGACACTCGGGGCTCAGATCAGCCTTGAGACTCATCCCCGCACCCAAGGCATCGAGCCAGGGCTGGGGGATGGGACTCGGGACCTCCAGGGGACATGCACGTGGAGGCTGGGTAGGGCTCCCCACGGTGACTGGAGCCAGCCCACAGCACAACTCTCCCAGGTCAAGCACCAAAGCACGGGCCTCTTCAGCTGCTGAAGGATAAATCAAATATACAGTTACCTCCTGCCACCGGTGGGTTATTTGCATATGCGATGTTTTCCTTGCATGTGCATGCATATAATTTGCATATGCAATTGTCCCTTGACATAGGTATGTCTCAATTGCCTTGCTGTGAGCCTGCCCAGCTCTCAGCCTGCAAGGCCACATGCTGCTTTCCTAACACAACACGGGGACCAAAGGATGCTCAAATCCCCCCAACACTCATTTCCCCCTTACTCACACAAAAAACCCCACCACCTTTTTTGGCTGAGTTAAGCACCAGCATACCCAGCATACCTCATCCCAGTTCATGGCCAGATTCAGTTGGTCCCTCCAGTCCTGGGTCAGGCAGACCAAGGGCCGTACGGGGCTTGGGGCAAACACACCCTGCAGAGCTTTAACAACCGCCAGGGCTCGGGACCCTCCTGCCTCTCAGCTGCAAAGGGGTCAGGTGCAGCTCCACCTCCACCGGCACAGCCGGCGGCACCAGGGCAACGCTGGGGTGCCCCTGGGCTCAGGGGGTCTCTCATTAAGGGAGAATAAGGGAGAAGAAAAAAAAAAAATAGATACAGAACACAAGGAAAGGGAGGTGGAAAATAATTCATTATCCTAGCTTACTCCCAGGCTTATTAAATACTCCCCATCCCCTTGGTGTGGGCGGTAGGAAATCCTGCCCTGCACCAGGGCAGATGGGATCGCCTCCAAATCACCCCCGGGTGCTTCACGGTCAATTAGAGGCGAGCGTGGAGCAAGGGAGAGGGGTTAAAGATTACGCAAAGGGCCAGGCCAGTGACACAGCAGGGAGCTCCTCTGCTCATCTATATCATAGACACTAATTTGGTTTAATTTACTTCAAAGACTTTCCTGTAGGCTGTGGAGTACGCAGGGTTGGGATCTATTTTTCTCAAAAGAGGTTTGAAAGGGGGCAGGGGCCTTTCTCTTGAAAGCATCCCAGGGAGAGTGCTTTGGGTTTTGATTTTTTTGTTTTTTTACAAGGTCTGTCTCCAAAGGCAGATAAGAGGAGCCCTGGGAAATGAAAACCAAAAAAGTATATATGAAAGGAAACACAACTGACAAAGACTGAACTGAAGCAGTTAAAGCACTTTAAAATAAAGCCTCTCCCCACCCAGTGCCTGCAGAGGGGCAATAAAACCACCCTGCAAAGTGCTAGACAAAGATTCCCCCAGGAAAGCACACCCTTTGGGGAAAGTTAAAAGATGTTGAATTATCCCCCAGGAAGGGAATAAACCAGGGACAACTCGGTGCTTTTATCCTTTCATCAGTCTGGGGAGAAGTGACTTGTAATGCTGGGAGGCTTAGGGAGAATGTGAACAGCCAGGAGCTGGGGGGCACAGAGCAGGGTGGCCCCTCGGCAGGCAGGGAGGAAAGTGGGAGGACTGGGTCCTGGGCTGCAACCACCAACCTGCTCCCTCCTACCTTGTGGATGAGGCAGAGCCAGAGCCCAGAGCTCTGCCAGCTTCCAGCCCAGCTCTGAGCATCTTCGTGCAGCTTTGGGCAACTGCAGCTGCCCTTGCTCCATCCCGCTCCAGGGACGAGCCAGGACCTCCTTGGGTGGAGGCAATGCCAGGCACAGCGAGGGCTAAGGGGTGTGAAACCACACCGGGGACAGACCCTGCGGGTGCGTCCCCAGAGCTGTACACTTCCAGCCCCAGCACAGATCATCCTTGGCTGAAATCAGGGTTAGACCCACTAAACACTCCTGGGTGTCTCTGCAGCATCTCAGGCACCTCCTGACTCCAAGGCACTTCAGCGCCTGCACACACTGACTCGGTGCTCAGCACCTGGGCTAAAGGGGCATCTCCTGACCACAGCCCCCGATCGGCCCATCCCCACGAGGGCAGAGGGGAGCTGCGGCAGAGGAAGCACTCCATAAATCACCACACAAAGAGTCTATGTTCAGGGACGCATCAATAATCATGTTAAATAATTACGGGGGAAAAAGTTGACCAAGTGAGAATAGGAGGGCTGTAGGGTCAGCACCGGGGGGCAGAGATGGGAGGGAGAGGTTCGAGGGCAGGCTGGAGGATGAGGACACTGGAGGGACAGGAGGGCTCAGGGGATGGGTAATGGGATGCAAAAAAAGAGTGTTGCTAGCCTCTGAAAGCAGACTGAGACTGCTCCAGTCAAGTCCTGAAAGGGTCTAAACATACATTCACTAACCATATCCCAGCTCCAAACCATCTGGGGAAAATCCAGCCCTCAGCACCCCTGTGCTTGGGAGAGTTTGTCAGGGGGGGTCTGGAGTGGATGGTTTTATTCAAAGCCCAGGTGGTGTTGTTATAACATTTGTTTTAATTAACCTGATTACAAAGTAGTGATAAAACCTGCTCAAATCATGTGTGACTTGAGTCTCTTCTTCTGCTAGTCTTGAACAGGGCTGAAGTGGGCAGCTTTGGAGCCCTCCCATCCAGGACAGGTAATCTGACATTATTTGTGTCACCTAAAAACATAAAAACAATGGAAAAAAAAAATTGTCACCCTGCTCAGTTCTTGCTGAATGGCAGCAATAAAATGAAAGTGGATGTGGTTCATCTTATTTAGTTAATAAAAGCAGACTAAGCAGGCAAGATAGAAAATAAAATGAAAATGATGATTGGTATAAGGGCTGTTTGATTTACAGTGCCAGGGTCACTTGCCCACACTGCTTCCTCCACACAGATTCTGTGGGATAATTAATTATTAGCATGCTGCTAACAAACTCTGCCACTTTGCTAATTGACCTGAGTTTGTCATAGGATGTCTGATGCTTTTGGCAAGGTATTGGCCCTTGACATGGACTTACAGTCACAAATGCTGGATTTCCTTTGGATGTCTTCCTCGTTCATTAACAGATTCCAGCCAAGAGGCTGAGAAGGAACTGGAGCATCTTGAGCTGACTTTGAGATGCCCCCGAGAGCCTGGCTCTCTGCAAGAACCATGCTCGCTCCCACTTGGTTCATCTTCACGCGTCTGCAGCTGAGCTCTCCCTGGCTGAGTCACTCTGGGATGAGCTGACGTGTCCATTTTGACAGACTAAAGCCTCTTGCTCCTTGTCAGCCACTCTGGTCTGAAGGAAACCTTCCCAGCATGAATTAATGCAACATTGACCAAAGAAGTCAAGCCAGAATTAACTGATTAGCTGGCATGTAGTGATGGTTGGATTTCCCAGGTGCAGTCAGCCTGTTAGCACCTGCCTTACCTATATGCACAAAGACCACGTTGGTGCCAGAAGAAAGAGACCTTCCTGATGGCGACCAAAAAGCAGCAATGGCCAGTGTGCGCTGGAGGGGAGCCCTGCTGGAACCGTGTAAGGAGACCTGGCTGACACCCTGGTGAAGGACAACTGGTGGACACCCCGGCCATTCCCCCTGGCTCTGCCCAGCCCAAACGCCTCCGTCTGCTCAGGGCTTCAGGGACCCCTGCAAGCCACTCTCTGCCAGGCTTAGCTGGTCCTGCCTGCCACGGTTTTAGAGCTCTGTCCCACACAGGGACCACCTCCCCCTGTGGCCCCGAGAGCACATGTCCTGGAAGAGGTGCCGGTGGCACTGGGTGGGCTCAGGGACCCCCACTGTCCCCCCTCCAGCTCTCGGGGGGGGCTCCAGGACCCGGCTGCAGCTGGGAGCCACCACGGGCTGAGTGGGGACAGGGGGCTGCAAACCAAACAGCTGCTCCCTGGCACCGAGGAATTTTATTCCTACCATAATTTTTCAATTTACAAGGCAGTAAATGAAAGAGGAAGATGAGATTTGCTCAGCACATTTTTCAGAAGTATTTACTGCTGAGAGCACTAGAAAAGCCATTTAAACAATTGCTTTTATGACACAACACACATTAAAGAAACTTCCCTAATATTTTTTTCACCCCTCTGCCACTTCATACCACACTGCTGCTGTTTTGTTCAGCTAGCTGTTTTATGGGCTGCCTTCATTTTAATTGGGCTCTAGCCCCAGGGTGCACTGAAATTTTTGAGTCTCATTTAGCTCCAAGTGTGCTTAGAGCTGATCAGGCAGAAATGTCCTGTCCTGCCTTAACGTCTTGTGTCGCCTTGTGAGCTGGAAGGGCGGTGTGTGGGGAATGGAGCCCCCGCTGTGGGTGATGATGTACCTCCAGCCCAAGGGCTAGTGGTCCCCACATCCCTCGTGGAGCTGGGCTCCTTGGCTGGGGTTTAGACACGGTCACTGTGGACATTTGATTAATGAGGGGCAGATTGAGGCCTGTGACGTTTGGGCTGGTGTTTAGGAAAGGCTTTTTCACTAGGAGAGGGTTGTTGGGGACTACCCTCACCTGGAGGTTTGCAACGCTCGGCTAGACAAAGCCCAGCCCAGTCTAGCGTTGGTGATGGTCCCACCCCAAGCAGGAGACAGAACTGGAGAGCTCCGGAGCTACCTGCAGTTTTATTAGTCATTTTTTGGTGTTTTAACCCACGTAAAGGCTGGGAGCTGCATCCCATCACCCACCAACCAGCCGCGGGGACAGGACATCCCTTCAGCCCCGTCCCTACGGTCACCCAGTGGGACACCCAGTCCATGCGCCTTAAAAACCTCAGCCCCCCCCGAAGGAGAGCGGGTGGACGCCCGGCTGTCGGGGTGCACAGGAGGAGGGGGGGGCCCTGCAGAGCTTCGGTCCGTGTCCCGCCCTCCCGCCTGCAGCCACCGGGCGGCGGCCGCGGGCCGCGATAGGGGCCGGGGCCCCCCCGCTTCCCCCCGCCTCCCCTGCGGCACCGGAGATGCCCGGGTTGACTGAATTAAGGCCAAAAAAAAGGTCAAAAGAGCCCGTTCGAGGCCAGCGTGGTGCTGCGAAAGGGACCTTGGTGGAGAGACCAGCCCAACTGCCAGGTCTTGCCCAGCAGCTTCCATCCCCACGGGCCACCGAGGTGTGGGGCACGTTTGTAACCACGGTTGAGAGCCGACGTAAGAGGGTCCGGTGTCTTCTTCATCAGGGTCACAGAATCCCAGAATCATTTCGGTTGGAAAAGCCCTTGAAGCTCCTCCAGCCCAACCATGAACCTCACACTGACCGTTCCCAACTCCACCAGATCCCTCAGCAATGGGTCAACCCGACTCTTCAACCCCTACAGGGATGGGGACTCCCCCCTGCCCTGGGCAGCCCATTCCAACGCCCAACAACCCCTTCTGCAAAGAAATGCTTCCTAATATCTAGTCTAAACCTTCCCTGAACCCAAACCAGACAGTTTGGTGGCAGGGGGACATCAACTCTGGTGCACATCGGTGGCAGTTCCCCTTTGGACCCTTTCCAAAGGGGATTCAGACCTTGGCATTGTTTCCACTCCAAAAGCCATCTTGCTCTGATGCTTTCAAAAATGCGTCCCTGAGACGAAGCGACTGTGCAACACTGAGCTGTTGATACGAACTGATGCCCTCACTTGTTTAAACCCTGAATGGATGAAGAGCACCGTGCTGAGAGGCAAGAATGAAGCAGTAAGCTTTTTTGTGCCTTCTGAACACTGATACGAAGTGAAAAAAAGCATCTTTAATCTTCCTGTAGGAGGGGAAGAAAACCACTTGTGTTCCTACCTGCTCCTCAGAAGGGAAATCCGTGTCCCCTTTGCCAGGTACATGGTGCCAAGCCCAGCAGGACCCAGGATGACCATGAGTACCAGTGCTGCAGCTCATGGGAGGTCCTCTTCGTGCAGAGGAGGGCAACGAAGCTGGTGAAGGGCCTGGGGAACAAATCCTATGAGGAGCAATTGAAGGGAGCTGGGACTGTTTAGTGTGAGGAGGAGAAGGCTGAGGGGAGACCTCATCACTCTCTACAGCTCCCTGAAAGGACATTGTAGAGAGGTTGGTGCTGGTCTCTCCTCACAGGTGATTAGTGACAGAACAAGAGGGAACGGCTTTAAACTGCAACAGGGGAGGTTCAGACTGGACATGAGGAAAAAATGTTTCCCAGAAAGAGTGGTCAGAGAGTGGAATAGGCTGCCCAGGGAGGGGGTGGAGTCACCATCCCTGGATGTGTTTAAGGGTCGTTTAGATGAGCTGTTGGGGGATGTGGGGTAGGGGAGAACTTTGTAGAGTCGGGCTGAGAGTTGGACTCAATGATCCCAAGGGTCTTTTCCAAACTGAATGATTCTGTAATGCTGCTCAGCTTAGTTGGGCTTAGTCGGGGCTCAGCACAGTGAGCACACAGGGAAATACTCTGAGCTGGAAAACCACAACGCGGAGCCCCCACGACCAACCAAGGCCCCCCAAGGTGTCACACTGTGCTGCCCAGGCTCTGCGCTGAGAGCGGCTGAGGTGCGAAGCAGCTCCTGCTCTTTCCTTTGGGATGTGGCTGGGCTTTGGGCTTCAGGATCCAGCCTGATGTTAATAACTGGCCTCAACACGCGGCGTTGCAAGAGCCATTGTGTTTCTGCCAGCACCAGTTGCTACATCAGCTCGGATATTTAATAGCCAAATGAATGAGCGAACGGAAGTGCGAACGCTTCCGTGCCAGCCATTAAGGCTGCACACACTGCACACAATGTGCTAATCCCCCCGGCCGTAATTGCACCCCAAGGCCCTGGGTGTTTTGGCGCACAGGACTGAAAGGCTTCTGCTGTTTGTGCCGGGTGGCAGAGCCAGCCGGATCCCCCCGGGGCAGCTGATGCTGACCTGAACCGTCCCTGCTCAGGAGCCTGGGAGGGGGTAAGTGTGGTCCTGCCAGCTGCTGCCTGGCTGCTGTCCTTGGGGAGCTGGTGGCCACATCACAGGAGCATCTTAGGACAGAGGCATAAAGATGAGCACACACCAGCACCATGGCACAGGGCTGTGAGCTCCATTCCTGGCTCTGACACTAATTCTGGTGCAGGGTCACCCCTCCAGCACAGGTACGTCTGCCACGCAGACAGCCCAGCCAGCACAGAGCCTCTCTCAGTGGCATGAATTAGCCCACAAATGTGCTCCACGGCACCACGGAGACCTTCCATGGGGCTAGCCGTGCAAGCAGACTGATGGAGCACAGCCCAGCTCTAACCCCCAAAAACGCCAAAAAGCAGAAGCAACTGAGTTATTCTGACTTTTATTTCATTGCTTCTTAGTCCACACAGTTGGTATAAAATCAGAAAAGCAAAGCAAAAAAAAAAAAAAAAGAACAAAAAAAAAAAACCCCAAAATGAAACAAAAACAACAGCAACACGGTGTCTGGAGTCCTCAGGAGGCAGCCTGGGGTCTGCGCAGGTGCCCGTTCAATTCATGGCCAGACACATCGCTGACGCACAGACAGAGGACAGACATCTCGCTCCGGCAGCAAAGACCGACAGGGCTCCACCCAGAGCTGTTTCTGTTCCTCTTGACCACAGGGGGGAAAAAAGGAACCTCAGTTATAAATGCTTTATTAAAAATAATGGTAAGAGCAAGTCTAAGTACAAAAGCAGTTATAGCTCATTTATATTACACAGAATTATTTCTCATTTCTAGCTTTGTTGTTTACCTCAAGATCGTTAACTGAATTTCCAGTGAATAAGGTTAAATGGCTAGCAATATAAGGAATGGTAAATAGATAGCACCATTTCATATATCTGGTATTTGATTTCATAGATATACTGGGTTTGCTTCTTTCTCATCGGTAGTTTAGCTCCACAGCAAAGGATAAAGCACAATTCACGGTTGGGAGCATCAGTGCCCCGGCAGCTCGACTCGGCACGGCACAGCTCGGCACACACCCCAGCCCCACTGGCACGGGCGCCGGGGCACCCCCAGAGCCCAGGCGGGCGAAGGAGGACGCCCATGCTGGACTGCAATTCAACCTAAGTGATTTAAAAGCCCAAATTCCCAGCGGGTGTGGTGGCAAGGCAATGGGACTTAGGCACATAAGTCATTTAGGCACTTGGGGCAATCGAAGCCTTTGCTCCAAAATCCTTCAAACCTTTCGGAAGCGTCTCCCGTCAGATCTGGACGTGCACTTCAGTAACCAGGATCACAGCATGTGGCAGGAATGGGGACCAACCCTCCAGCTGGCGTAAACAGGTGTAACTCCGATTTACGCCAGCCTAAAACCAGTCAGAGCTGGGGATTTCTGATGGTTCCATACGGGCTGGGATGGGGAAGGAGAGTTCAGGTCAAAGAGGATTTTGCATGAGAGAAAAACCACTGCGCTCTTGTTACACTGTTAGGAGTAATAGTTCCTTAGGCACTTGCTTTAGGCTTTAAAACATAGCGTATGGTCAACAAAAGCAAACAATACTATGTACATATATGTAAAAAGTGTTATAAATAGGTTTTTTTAAACCATAGATACTATATACATCTTCAATTAACAAGTAACCCTTTGAGTGTTTCCTTTTGGGGTCGGTTGGGTTTGGTTTTGGTTTTGGTGGGAGGGTTGATTCCTTTTTTTTTTCTCTTTTTTCTCTTTTTCTTTTGGTTAATTTTCTTTTCCGTTTTCTCGTCTATTTTCCCCCGCCTCCGTCTCCTCCGTGGACGTCATAAGTGCCCTTGTCACACCACGTCACCTCCCGCGGCATCACTCGCGCTTCCGTAGGATGACGTAGACGATGCCGCTGGCGAGGGCCAGGGGGAAGGCCATCCACGCCAGGATATAGGCGAAGCCGTAGGAGGTGTTTTCCGAGGCTTGGTGCCAGTCCGTGTGCCTCACTGTGAAGATGGCCGCGCCGCTCATCACACAGAGCCCTGCCGGGGAGGAGCACATAGGAAGGGGTTAGCGATGCCACGCATGGAGTAGTTCCCTGCTGGAAACCCAGAGCCAGAAAGGATAATGTCCAACGCCAGCATGGGAAGCTGGTTTTATTATTGCCCCCTTGTGTCCTGTCTCCCGGAAAACTATGGTACGATTTGGGGGGTGTGATGCTGTGGGCTCTGCCCTGGCTGCAGGTGAGTGGAGATACCTCCGCCAGGCTCAGCAAGCAAAGCAGGATCCCCTGGAGCAGGCAAAGCCACAGCATCTCCTGGGCTAACCCATGTCTCGGGCAAGAAGCAACCCCCAGCTCCAGGCTGCTGCTTCCTGACAAGCCCCACTCCCTTGGGTAGTTTCGTTAAAACCCAGACTGTAGCCTGAAACATCCTGCCAGAGCTGCTGCAAGGTGTCAAACACAAACCTCATTTCTTTTAAAGCATGAAAGTTTATTTATCACCTGCCCAGACAAGCACAGCTGGGGGCCAAGGCTACTCTGGCCAGGTAGGTTTGTGCCCTGCAATCCCCCGTCCTCCTCCAGGGCTGCGTGAGGAGCTCAACTGCAAACCCCGCTCTCTGCAAGCCCCGCTGTGCCTGCGGCTCATCCCTCTTCCCCAGCTCCTGGCGTCCACCCTCACCGGCCACGGGTCAGTGCTGGTCCCCGAGGGCTGTCTGGCCAGGCCCAGGTCCGGTAGGCAGCGTTTAAGCTTTGTTGCAAAAACAACCCATCTGCGCTGGGGACTGCCCAGAGCTAACACAAAGCCACCTCTATTTCTGCCCAAAAACAAGCTCTTTCAGTCAATCCCAGCACTTCTATTATACAGTTGCGGGGCTGTTGTCAGAGCCGAGTTCCAAATCTCCTGCATGGACCTCGGGACCACCTACATTTAACCACCGTGATATTTGAGCTGTAATTCCACTTGACACTGCTCCTTTGTTCTGGGAAAGTGCAGAAGTGGGAATACGTTTCATTAACGCGCCACTGGTGCAATTTCCATTCTGTAAGCACGAGAGCCAACTCCCACTGCCCCAGCCCATGCAGAGAGAGCACAACAATTGTCTGCCGATGCTGGTGGGACAGGGAACAGGCGTGCAGCCACGCCGGTCACCTACAGACAGCAGAAAATACAGCAGCAATTGTCTGCATGAGGAATTTGGCAAAATGGAGGCAATGGTTTCTGCGGCATCTACACTGAATTTGGCCCGGACAACATGCTTGGGGAGTGAAGGGCAGCTGCATTCAGCTGCTTGCACTGATGCAAGCAATGATGCATTACCACTTTAGAGCCTCATTTTAAGAATGCACCCTAGCCTTGCTTTGAAAGGCCAGGAGGGCAAACGCTACCTAAAATCTGTTCCTGCAGCTTTGTGCTTGCTGTCCCAGCTCTCCAGACAAACCAGGCTGGGTGCTGGTGCATGCTCAAGGTCAGCCCTCCAATGTAGGTTTTGGCAAAAAGCTGTGGGATATGTGGAAGGCACAGCCCTCGAGGATGAGCCTACCAGCTGGAGCCTACCTTGAGGCTGGAGAGTGATGGAAAAGTTGGGTCAAACCCTGAGAGGCCCAAACCAATGTCTCTCCCATGCTGGGCTTATACAGCTATGAGAAGTTACCCGTGGATGTGATGGACCCACCAAGGATGGAGGGGAGCTGTTGAGGGCCTTTTGATGCCTTTGTGACAACTGAAATCCCATCAGAGCCAATTAAGCTAGACTTTGGGGCAGGTTTCCAAGCAGTGTGGAGAAGGTGCTGGGGATTCATCCTGTTCTGCCACTGCACCACAGACCCAACTGACCTCATCCATTACTTCTTGCCCTTTCCTCCACCCCCCAGTTCCCCTGAGCCACAGCCAAAGGCGTAGTGGAGACCAGCCCCTGCCCTCCTCCCTGGCTCTCAGGGCACCTCTGCCCAGCTCTGCCACCCAACAGCACCCAGCAGCCCTGCCCCTGGCACCCGCTGGTTCAGGTCCAGCATTGCTGTTGGTCAGGCTCCAAAACTGGAGACCCTCAGCTTTGCTAAGCTGCATCACCCCGGGAGGAGGTGCAGGGCGATGGAGGGCTTCAGGAAGAGCTTTCCCATCCCCTCCCAGAAGGAGGGAGGTCCTCTCCAGCTCTGCTGGAGCTGAGAACAAAGCACTCAAGTGGGTCAGACCCAGTCCCTAGCAGATCTTCAGCAGGGCTTTGTAGTTCCAGGGCTTTGCAAAGCATGGATGGACACCTGCAAAGCTTGAAGGCCACAGGAATTTCCTCTGTTGGCTTTAGACAGTGGTGACCTTCCACAGCAAGCTGCAAGGAGACCATATCAGGTTCAGCTTCTTTGACCACAGCCATCTATACCTCCAGGTGGGATCTCCTGGCAGTGCTGGCACAGCCATGTCCCATTTCCTACCAACAACCCTGAAATTTAGGGTCACAAAGACCACAGTTGCCCTGAGCTCCCTCCTCCAGCCCTACCTGGGTAGAACAACAAGGATGACCACCACTGCCCACCTCTGCATGGTCCATCTGGACTCAGACCTCTGCTTACGGGTCCCCCACACCATAGGGAAGCTTCAGGGGGATCAGGTCACACTTTTCTCGTCCTTCCTACTGGCTGGGGATGGGTTTGACCCGTGCCTCAGGCCCAACAAGGAAAGAGACAGTAGGTCTATGGCCTGACCCTGCATCTGCTTAGGACACCCAGCACAGCATGGACAGGAGAGTTGCAATCCCATTTTCTCTTTCTCTGAGAATGAGGATTCACCAGCAATCACTCAAGAGAGAGAAGCCTTCTGCTCCCAGATCTATTAGACAAGCTCTCAGGCAGATAATTGCATTATTAATGTCCATTTCCCCTCCTTGTCTCCATAGCTGTAATGGGTTTCTACACATCTATCTTTCCAGAGACAGTGAACTGATCTGAACTCATCACCTGCATTATGGCCAAGCAGATACACTTATTATAGATTTCATACCACACTTGCTAATAAACTTGCTCTAAACTTTTCCAGGGTTTGTGAAGGCCAGTTGCTTAGACAATGCTCAGAAACTGTCTAAATTCAGTGAATGAGTTTTTCCACTGATTTAGTGGCAGGACCTATGGTGGCTTTTAGTTTCACATCTAAAGCTCCAGCAAATGATTAGTCTCCTTCCCAGACAGTCTGTCATAATTTAGCCAGAACCTCATTGCACAATTTAATTTTTCTAGTCTGAATGCTTGTAAATCCTCTCCCCTTGGTTTCATACGTGGAAACGTAAACGGAGCCAGTAGCTTTGCAGCATCTATATTTGGAGAACTGCAACGCAGGACATGAACCGTGGCTCATTTCCAGTGCTGAGTTCTTTAAGAGTTAAAAATAGTAGCTGACAGTTCAAAGTCAGCTGGCTCACCCTGCACGCTCCAGCGGCTCTTTGCTGATGTGGAAAGCACCAGGCCCCCTTATGGCAAGTTTATAAATAATCATCGGATCCTCTTTTGCCAAAAGAGGAGCGTCACTACTTCCCCCACCCGCCAGCAGTTGCGGAAGCCTCGCCCAGCCCAGAGAAGGTGGGTCCCAGGGCCAGCATGGCCTCCCAGGACCCTCAGTGCCGCACCCCAAGCCGAGCCGCAGGAGGAGGAGGCAGAGCCCTCAGTCCTGCCTCACCGCCCCGGACCACCGACACAGCTCTGCCACCCTGCCCCTCCGCACCAACCCTCCTGCACCTTCCATGACACAAGGGCAGATGAGCTTGGATGCGTAACGCCCTGACAGACAGATCCCACCCCCGGGTGTGCGACACCTCAACAGACCCAAATTATTCATCCCCTCTTCCCTTCACTGAGCCACACAGGAGCCAGCCCCGTGGCCCTCCTGCTTCTGTACCCAAGAGTGTGCTCGTTTCCACCATTCCCCTTTCCTCTGCTCGAAAGCCCTTTCCCCACCAGTGACAGCCCATCGATCAGCCCCCACTTACCGGCAAGGATTTGGAAGATTCCAGTAATGTAAAACCGCCCGCCCTTGGTGAGCGTGAACAGCTGGCAGAAGAACAGAAACAGGGACAAGACGCTGAAGATGATGGAGAGGATCATCATCGCTTGGACAGACTGCAGCCATTCTGGGGAAAGAAAGACAGACGGAAAGTTCAGAGTGGGCACCACAGATAGTGAGCCCCCACCACAGCCCGTGGCCTCGGCGTCATCCCCTGTGCCACCATCCCTCCCCTGGTTAACGTTGAGTTTCTTAACAGCTGGGGGATGTGGCCACATCCAGCACTGCACCAGCTCCTGAGGTCCTCAGCACGGCCACGATGCTGCCCTGGATTTAAGATGATGCGTGCATGGACCAGCGTGCTGGGGTGAAATGAATTGCGGGGCCACGCACTTCCTCAGGGAGCATTTAGAATAAAATAGGAGCAGAGATATTAGCCCCAAGCTGAAGCCTTCAGAAATCAAGACAAAGCCTCTCCCCCAGCTTCATGTCAGGCCCTGAAAGTTCAGCTAGAAACACAAAAGCCACGTGCAACAAGCCCTGTGACACCAAGGTGGCCAAGCTCAGAGGTAAAATAAACACACAGCGAGTAAAAACACCCTCTGCCCTTGTGGAGTCAAACCTTTTGGAAAGAGCCTTCTCCAGCAGCCAAATGCAGCTGCCTCCCAGAGCAGACCAGTTAAACCAGCCCCTGCATGAGTCACTGCCCAGCTATTTCCAGGCTTCGTGGGTGTGTAACTCCCCGTGTAAAAAAAATATAAATAAACAAGCAAAATGCTGCTCCATCCCATGAGCTGCTGCAGCTTGACAGAAAGAGGCAGTGCCTCACAGCGCCGGGCCGGGGCCGTGCTCACAAATACCTCTGTCTTTCCCTTTCCTTATAAAGTTTGAGAACAAAATGAGCATTCGAAGCCTTCCTTGAGAGGTCTTTAAGGATGTAACATTGATAATTCACCACCAAAGCTAGGCACGGTACAGGCAAAGTGAGGCACAAACTGCCCAGTGAAAGGCAGAAAAACCATTGGGGTGGATCCTCAGACAGGGGAGAATTAGGCAGCACTGAAGTCTAATCCCAGTCCCATGCTCCTGCCACAGTTTTACTCCCACCAGTTTCGCTGCAAGAAACAGCTTTCTGCAGCAAATAGCTGAAATGTAGCAAAACTTCCAAATAAAGCTACTTTTCAGCTCAGCAACCTTCAATACTTGGTGCAGCAAATGAGGCCGTTTGGGACTGCCCAGAGCAGTGTCAGGTCCCAGAGAAGCAATCACGCTTCCCCACTGAGTCCTCACAAGCAGCACTCCTGGAGGTGAGAGTGGAATTTGAGCAGGTACAGCCTTCACCTGGGACAGCAAGGATGAGCCACACCTGTGCCCTTCCAGCAGATCCATGCCTGCAGGGAAAATCCTGTGCAATTTAGAAACGTCTGGCATGTTCCACTTCAGACCATCAATTCTTGGCTTTGCATCTTGCCTCCAGACGTTCATGCACTGGAGCAAATTCAGGCCCCGCTCACCAAAGCAGACTGAAACCACCCAGAGCACCCTCTGCTCTTTGCAGACAGCTTTTTCCTTCCCCTCCATCTCACGATTCCCATTAACGGGCTCTGCTACAGAGCTGCTGCGCTTCACTCGTTTCAGTGCCGCCAGGTTTTACATCCACGTGCGCCAGCAGCTGCCGTGCCTTAGGAAGGAGCAGCTATCACTGCTGTCGCTTCCAGGAAATCCCAGTGTGGTTTTCACACTGATGTGCACACAAAATGTCCCATATATTCCATCTATCTCAGCTAGCCAGGCATGGAAATGGCCCTGCCTCGACCACACCTCACCCTTCAGCTCCAGCCACGCTCACCGGTGGGCAACAGGGGGATGAGGCAGCTCAAGCACTGCTAGAAATCAAGCCATAAATCATTGCTCAGATGGGACTGGAGAAGTATGGTCAGAGGATGTCAGCTGCTGCACTGCAACCTCCTTCCACGCTTCAGCACAGAAAGGGCTCCCATCCCAGGTCTGGGAAGTTGAGCTTCCATCTCACCCCTTCCCAAGCCCTAAAGCCGCGTCCAGCTCCGTGCACCGGCTGAGCCAAAGCCTGCCCGGCCCCAAGCCCTGCAGTTTGGTCCAGGACCCAGGAAGCCAAGTCTTTTGTCATTTCAAAGGCCATAGGATCCGGCCCGGAGAGGAGCCCTTTCTGCTCGGAGGTGGATGCTCCAACTGCCGGTTATTTTAAGAGAAGGCTGTCTAGACGGAAAGCTGAGCTGAGCTGCCCTTTTAATTGCATCCGCCTCCCCATGCCTCTTTTTCGGTTCTGAATGCAAATGATTTATATGGGCCTTGCAAAATCCCATTGTAATAAAGAGCCGTGTCAGAGGAATATAAAGGCAGGCACTGAGAGAGAGGGGAAAGCCCACCGTGACCGGAGGGGTTTCGGCAGCCAGCCGCGCTGCCCTGCTGCAGCCAGAGAGCAGCAGTGGCACGAGCTTGTGAGCAAGGAAATCAAGAGATGAACCCACAGAGCAGAGCTCTGGGCCTGCTCACATCCAGCCCTTTGCTTTTATCGGCCTCCTTTGTAAAAACAAGGGGCAGGATCCCCAGCTCACAACTCAGAGACCCACAAGCACAAGCTGCTATGCTCCCTTAAATCCAAGCCCAGCTGCCCACAGATTTCAGCTGTATTAGGATAGCTAATTGCCTTTCATTCCTTTGAAAACACCACTATAAGTGCAGATAGGATAGCTACCTCCTCAACCCCATATGCTTGTAACACCTTTGCTATTAGTGCTGTGTCCTACCTATAGGCTTTTAAAAATAAAGCAAGTTTCCCACAGGGAGGTCTGGATCCTGTGAGTACCATGGGGCTGTCAGCACTGTTTACTCCTGGACTGTTATTTGTGGTTTCCCTTGGGCAGCGAGTTGGTTATTCCATTTTTCTCCTGCATCTCTTCAGCTCTGTGTTTATATCTTTGTTCTTCAGGAGGAGGAAGAAAAGGAAACAGAGTGGAAATGACAGATAACACCCTGCATGCCACTTCCGGAGAAGACCCACTGGGAGCATTTTTAGAGCCCTTGCAGGCAGTCAGAAACAAAGTAATAAGTTTTTACAAAACAAATGTGAAAATTTCCCTAAGCTCTGCAAGCCCTAATGTGCTCACGCCACCACTTACAACCGCAGGGAAAAGACCTCCCCCCTGCAATGCTGAAGACCACATTTCACTGCCCTAAAGTCTAACGTGAAAGAAAGAAACCCAGAGCACAAATTGAAACTTAGAACAGATACTGACACCTAGGGCAGAAATTGCAGCTGAACCCCCCAGAAAGACAGTAGCTAACCTAACCCCTCCCAGCAAAGCCCCAGCCCTGCTTGTAGGGAGGTTTTATACCCGGACAAGGGGTGCAGCTGAGCAGGATTGACAGGGCAGGCAGAAACTTGCCCTTGGCCAGGAGCAGAGGGCTTTAGGGGACAGGCATTGGCTCCCCAGGGTTTAATTCACTGCTCTGTCGTAGTCACCCTATCCTCTTTTGACCCAGCCAAGGAGAAAGAACAAAGCGCAAACTGAAAAGAAACTTATTTGAGCAATGAGCTTATACACTTGCTGTAAGACATCACTAAATTGGTGTTATGCATTAAAAACCCCCGTGTGCTGTGACCTGCAGCTGATGGTAACATTTTGCACGTATAGTTTTCCCTTTGCAAACTGCACATGCACTCTACCTTGAAAAGCAACCACTTCTGGGGAAGAAAACATGCACTAAGGAGGTGACTGTAGCATATAACATACACAAAACTGGAGGGAGGGGAAATTCATGAGCACATCCGCATGGTAAAACCTGCTCCTTCAGTGCTGCAAACTAAACATCAGCAGGGTCAGGAACAGCATATGCATCTACTGGCACAAAGGCACCAGCCCAGGTCTGCCAGGTAAAGACGTGTTTTCTGAGCAGAGCTTTTCCCAAGCAGGCTCTTGGGCTTCATGCTCTGATCAAGAACCTGAACCTAACTTGCATCCTTGCCTACGAAGCAGACAGGTCACGTCATAAGCGCCGGGGCTTGCAATGGTTTTAAACCTTGATATTGAAACACCCCTTAGGAGGGCTGAAAAAGGGTGAACTGAAGATGCAGAAATACTATCTCAATTGCATCATTCTTCGGGGGCTGAACTTCAGACAGCTGCCCCTTGGCAACTTGCTGTAGCAACTAGAAAGGCAAAAAAAGCTCAGCTACCTGCAGTGCTATTCCTGAGCAGCACAGACCCCACCACCACCACCCACAGCCCCATCGCTCGAAGTGAACATCTCTCCCGTTGAGGAGAGCAGCATCACAGTTCATCAGCCACATCCAGCAGAGCCACTAAGCTCTCCTAGGGAAAAAAGAGCTCAGTGACATTGCAACTTTCTTCTGCTTCGGTCCCAGACCTCCCACCAGCACGAGGTCAAACCTTCCCCAGCTGGGCTGCTGGATGCTCAAGCTGGGAAAAGCAGGTTTTTCACTCAACAGTTGCTCCTTTGCTATCTTTCTACGTCCACTCCCTGGTGCTGGATTGAGGTATTCCTGGAAATCCCAACAGAAAAGCGGGATTTTAAAGCGCTCCCAAGGTATTTGTAAGGGCCAGAGAATGAGCAGGTGGGAAACACAGGGGCTGTGGGGAGGCAGTGAATGAACACGGTGCTGCAATTCTTGTCCAAGACTTCCTGGTCCTCTTCTGTAGCTCGCTTCAGAAGCAGATTAAACCCTCAAAGCCCTCTTTTCTCCTCTTGTCCTCTTTTCCTCTCAGCTATCCTCCCTTTTGCCTTGTCCTTGAAGCTCCATCCAAGGAATCCTTGAGGCCAGGAGGTCCATAGTTCTCCAGAGCTGCCACATGCAGATGTCACATCAGACCGTCAAAACTCACGTCCCGCAGAGGCAACTGCTGGTGCTGCCAAGGCAGCAGAAGGCTGCTGGCACCATGGAGAACATCTTCCAACAGCTCCACAGTGCCTAAGCCAGCTCCTCTCCAAGACCCTTGGCGTGGTGGCTCTGACCTCCTTTTGGCTTGTGTGCGAGAGCAAGCTGAGGCAGTAGATACATCATTTCAGGCTCAGGTCCTCTGTAAGGCTTAGGTATCGATTGCCACTGATTTCAAGTCCAGGCACCAGGAGCAGGGTTGGGGAGCAGTGGTGCCCTGACCCGCAGTTGCAGGGCTGCACTCAGCCTGTGGCCACCCGGACACCCAACATCAAGGCCAAACAAATGTTGGATTAAGAGTCATCCAGCACTGCACTCGATGGTGAACTCCCCCACCCATTCTTCTGGTTCTGCAGTCATAGTTTGCCCACAGGTTTGCCTTCTTCCTTCCTTTTTGCTCTTCTCCTATGGGCCAAAGCCCCCACCCAGCACAGAAGGTTGACTGACCCCCCCCTTATGCAGAAAGAGGGGACCCAAAGAGCTCTGGAGCAGCCAAGAGCAGGGAAAACAAGCACTGCTTCCCACCTCTTCTTATCAGATGCTCTTTGTAAGAAGAACAAGCAAAACCAAAAACCTGGTTTTAAGCAGAGGAAATCCCTTTCGTATCAGAGACAACAACGTTATGGCAGAAACTGATCTGAAATACAAAATATTCTCCTGGAATGCCCCACAGTTTATTTGAGACAACTAAGGGGCAAGCTACAGTCACTCACAAGCTGGCAGAGAGGGGTTCAACCCTGCCCAAATGAAGCCAACGTTATCTATCATTAATGACGAAGCAGGTGCCTCAGACCCACACACTGCTGAGGTTAAAAGCTGGCTCTTTGCTGCTCTGTTGCCAACTGCAGAGACCCTGAAGGACCAGAAATGGCCCCAAATCAGGATATCTGTACACATGGTCCGTACGCTGAATGGGGCCAGCTGATGGCTAGCTGTAGTACAAAATACTGCAAGTACAAAGGCGATGCGCTGTCACACAAACAAGCCATACATTATTTACTGCATGGCTTCATTATATCAGATTCAGCATCCTTAAGTGCAGGTAATTTCTTGCTAGTTTGAAGCTGCCCAGCAGAATAAAGCAAAAGGCTGCAACAGCGCTGTGCCCGCAGACTCAGCAAGATGCAGAGCGTAAGGGCAGAAGGTAACTTTAGCATTCAGTAAAAATCCTTTAACTTCTAATTTGCAGGGGTGACTGGACTACCGCCTCCATCTCACTCTCCTGCACTAGGAAGTGTCCCTTCACCAGTGACAAATTCTCCAACTCTTGATCCAGTTTTTGCAGTCTCAGTTCTTCCAGTGGACTGCACGGGAATTTGCCCCCATCTCTTTGTGTTCAGATATTTTATACTAAATCTCAATAATGGAATTGGATATTGAGAAATAACCTTTCTCAGTGCAAGGGTTCAATGCAGCCTCACAACATCATTTTCAGCCACAAAAAGGATTACAGCAAGTGAAATGGCACCTCCATCTCTCCATCACTTTTCTATGTCACGCGAGTCCGGCATTGCTGGAAGAAAGAGTTTGAAAAAATAAGGGCAGCAAAGCCCCTCTGGGGGTTCTGACAGAGCAAAAGCAACAGGTTCAGATGCTTCAGTTATGCATTTTAAAGTGGAGAAGGAGCAGTGCAACTCCTCCTAGGAACACCTGATGGGTCAGGGCACAGATGCCCCTGCCTCGTGCCAGGGATGAAGATTTTTCCTGCCTCCTTCAGTGCAAAGAAAATGCATTTCAAGCACCATCAGTGCTGCCTCGGGCCCTGTCTGCCAGAGCAAAGGGGGTCTGGAAGAGTGGAGGTCAGTGCAGGGCAATCCCCTGGTGCATGGCAGTGCCTGCCCCATCAATGGGAGATCCATCCCTGCCCGCCCAGGCTGTCCAGGGCAGATGTCTGCGCTGGGCAACCCACCTGGGCTTTGCTTGTGGCCATCACATCAGCAAATCATCAGCATCATACAGCTCACAGCACTTGGTAACCATGAGGACTGGCAGCCTGTGCATTTCTCAAGGTTTGGGGTTTTCTTTTCCCATTAAAAAAGTCAAAAAACACCAGCCTGACTGTGAACAAGCCAGTCATGTAAAAGTCACAAAGCAGCAACAGGAGAAATGGTAAGAAGACAACAGGAAAAATGTCTTCTGAAGTTACAGAAGGATGTTGGGATCTCCACGGAGGTCCCTGCTGCTTCCCTGCATTTGGCATTCCCACCAAAATAGAGGAAGAGCAGTAGAAAGTAGCAGAAAAAAAAAACCTTCTTGCTTGCATGAAAAATTCAGTTGTGGAGAGAAAAGGCCATTTTTTGAGGAAAAAAATATCGCTGTCTGGAAATTTGGGGTGGAATCTACTGAAGAACACTTGAGCGGCTCAGGTCCGGCGGCGTGCCCCGCGTCTGCAGTGGGATCGCACAGCTGGGGGCTGGCGTGCAGCCGTGCCGACGCACAATTCTGGGATTCAGAGCTGAATTCTTGAGATAAGTCTTTTCCAGGAATGTCTGACAACGCAAACGAAGCAAAGATTGCAACATTTTTTCCATAGTTCTCGGCCTCTTGAAAAAAAAAAGTCATTATCTAACAAGCAAACGGAGAAACCGAAGCAACAAGCAGGCAGTTGTAAAAGGCGAAGCAGTGGGCATCTGCCCCCGACCCGGCGCTTCCTCCCTCCCTGCGCTTGCTCCCATCAGGACAGCCCAGCCCTTACATGTCCAGGGGGTTCAAGCTGTGCCAAGAGGAATTCGGGAGGTGGGAGCTCAGCTCCCCTGAGGCCAGCTCCAGCCTGTGCCCAAGGTCTGTTAATGTCCCGGGGAGCCGCGGTCCAACAGTCCTCCTGCGGTCAACCCTTGGGTTGTTTTGCTGCTTATTCCATCCCCATGGGATGATCTGTAAGGTTAGGAGCACAGTCCCAAACCTGCCCCAGTGTTAGACGCAAGCAAATCTTGCTGGCATCTGGCTTTAGGAAGTTCAGCTTCTCGCTGGGCATCCACGTAACGGTCACCTAAACAAAAGGGTCCCTGTGCGGCAGCACAGCAGGCGAGAGGAGGCTCGTCCATCCTCACTGTGCTGAGACCAAGGGCAGCATCTCAGCACAACAAACCCACCGCTCCGGTGCTACGGCAGAACCCCCAAAGCCCCCATCCGTGCTGAAAACACAAGACCCAGCCCTACCTAATTCCACAGATTCTGAGTACTGAGTACCACTCCTTCGCAAAACGAGAGGAAGACAAAACTGCACTACGGCGGCCACTGCGATGGCCAGAAGAAAAACTGCCTCTAAAGACCAAGTTCTGCCAAAATTCCCAAACGAGGATTTCTTGCTCTTAGCCCAGAGCAGACCTTGGCACTCTGCGATTAACCGTTAAGCACCATCCTTGGCACATTCACAGAGAAACAAATTCCTAAGGCTTTCCACAACCCAGCGTAGCATGCACAGCCCGTGTTTTGAAAGATATTTAAATGAGAACAGTTTGTGGGATTTGGTATAGGATATTTCGTATTTTTTGAAAGTAAGCATATTCCTAGCAAAGAGAGTTTAAGAAACATAACAACGACCAGGCAGGGGATGAGCACGAGCCTCGGAGCTGGCCCTGCCACAGCATCCCTTCCCCATGTCCCCGCTATCACTCCGAATAGTGGCCGACTGCAGCTGGGAGCGAGGGGCTCGGAGACAGGCAGCGGGGGGGAGGCACAGGGACCCACGGGAAAGGACACTGCGTGGTATTTTTATTCTGTTTTAACAAACAGATTTTAAAAGCCTCACGTAAGCCTAGGAAATATCTTTTCATTTTGCATTCCGACAGCACCGGTGAGCTCTGGATCCTCCATCCAGGGTCTGACCAGATGAGGAGCAGCACTGCTCCCACACCCTGCCGTGGGGTGGATGGGGCAGAAGCTTTTGCCTAAGCAAAACCCCCTTCTCCTGATGTCAGAGCAGAGCCTTCATATGAGTAAGAGCTTGCAGAGAGCTCTTTAAGACTTGAGCACAATGCACCCCTACTCAAAGAGCAGCCCACTGAGGCACCTTATCAACCAAACTCAGCTGCTTGACCACATTTGTATCAGGGCCATCTTGACTAGAGTCCCTTTAATGATAAAAAAATCATCGCTGGCAAGGATCCAGAGGGAAGGGCCTCTCTGAGCAGCTTCTGGGAACGGGGCAATATAGAGATGCAACACCCAGCAGGACACTCACACGTGGAGAAAACCATCCCAACTGCATTTCGGACAAGCCCCTCTCAACACTGACAACTCCCCGACACACAGCATCCTGCAAACACCCAGAAAAAGCAGCGCAGGTTTGAAAAGCATAAGATTTGGAGAGGTTTTCCAGCCCTCAGCTCTGGGACTCTGGGGGGCGGGGGGCAATCGCTGCCTTTTATTTCAAAGCGCCAGGTCAGCAGTTTTGGAGCACGCGTGAATGGCGGTGAAGCAGCCTGCCTACGCTGCAGATAGCCAGCCCCAGCCAACTGCTGATGAAGGACATGGCTCCAGAAGGCTCCTGGGCTGGGACAGGGTCCAGCTGCTTCCCGGCCGGCCTGGACACCACCAGGCGTCAGCAGAGGCCCGCGGCGGTGGCTGCGCTCCCACCCAAACCAGAGCCTGGGCCTGTGCAGGGAAACCCACCGCTGCTTCCAGCCAGAGCAAGAGGGGAGTTTTGCTCCCCGCAGGCTGGGGACTGGGGTGACGTGAACCTCCAAAACCCTCTGACAGCCTCCCATCACCACAAGACCCTCTGACAGCATTTCATGCTACAACCGTTCCTGCCTTGCCAAGCCCACGTGGCATCGGTTTGCTCCTGTGCCAGGACCGTGTTTCCGGCGTAGCGTGACTGTTCCCAGTGACATCGGCATGATTCACGACTGGTTTCACTGGGGGTTACACTGGGAGAATCTGTTTCCAGGGAAAAGCAAAAACCCAAGCTAACTGAAAACAAATGCTGGACACAGCACCACTGGCATTAGCCCTGTCTTCGGGGAAACTGAGGCACAGGCTTGCCTGCCCCCCCGAGCACATATTTACTGTTACTGGTAGCACTAAGTGCCCTGGAAACTCTGTGTCACGGTGTCTTAGCAAGCACTCCTCCCCCGCTGACCTCACCAAACAGGGATGTCACCCAGCATGACATCAGCTTTCACCCGGCGTAGTCCAGAGGTGGCTGCTCAGCCACCCCAGATGTGCAGGTGCCACAGGGGCCGTTTCAGCAGCTGGATGAAGAAGGACCCAAGCACTCAGCACATCCCACACGCGGTGAGGACTGTGCCCAAAACCAGCCTGTCACAGCAGCACAAAGCAGGGCGGCTCTCTACAGAGGGGACAGGGTGTCCTCGGGGCACCACGTGCGTCTTTAAAACCCTCTCACAACCAGAGCAAGAGGGAGCCACGCTGAAAATGGCCTCTCCACTCCCAGCACTGCAACAGCCACCCAGCAAACCCCCTCCAAGGGCTGCCCCATGTCTGTACAGCCAAGTGTAATCGAAATGGGGTAATAACAGGAGACCACCAAAAAGCACGCAAGCCAGTCACCTCTGCTGCGGCGGAGCGTGCTGAACACCCTGCCACGGGGCCACTGGGAGCTGCCCCACAGCTCGGGGGCAGAGCATTGAGCATGGGGTCTGGTACCGATGCTAAACCGCATCACAACCTCAGGGACTGCCAAGGTGGGGGGGAACAATCCCCCTGCTGCTGGGAACACAGCGGGGCCCTGTCCCTCCATCTGGGGACCAAGCAGAGGAGGCAAGGGGAAGGGGTGGGAGGGAACAACTTCAGCGGGGTGCAAGGAAAAGCAAGAGGGAATCACAAATAACCTGCAAAGGCAAATCCCCCCTGATTTCCTAAGTCTGGGGAGGAGAATAAAAGCGAGGGGCAGCAGCAGCCCTGATTGCCGGGGAGCACTCACCGTTCGTGGACGACGTCAGGCAGTGGAAGACGCTACTGGAGGTGCAGTTCTGCCAGAGGTCCGCCGTGTGCCCGCCGTTCACCAGCCATTGCTGCAAAGAGACGCAGCCCCATCAGCAGGGCCCTGGCAGGCAGCCGTGTGCCCCCCCCCGGCTTCGGCACCGAGCAGCCCCGGCACGTACCGGCACGCGCGTGCTTTTCTTTAGAAAGGGCTTTGGAAAGTAAATACTGATATTTGCTTTTAGCTGCTTTCACCTCAACGGCAGAAAAACAGAAGCTCTTTATTCGCCTCAAACATGGACCAAGTCCCACGGGGGACGCACACTTCCCTCCCCTCCGCCGTCCTCGCCTGGTGCTTGGCCGGGCTATTTGAATGTTCCACGTGATTTCTAACGACTCGGAAGATTTTTGTAACGTCTTCTACTACTATCACCACCCAAAAAAAAAAAAAAATACGGGAAAGAAGAACCTGGTGAAGCAAGCCTGGAACTCACCAGCTCCACAAAACCAACGCCTTAAAACCAAGTCAAACCTCTTCCTAAGTAGATGACATGCTCACTGGGCTCTACACCAACACTGTGCTGGGAACCCTCTGCGCAGCATCCAGCCCTCAATCTTCCCACTGCTTGCAAAGCTTAAGCCTTGAAAATCACCCGTCTGGGTTAGGAGACAGAGGCTGTCCCTAATTCACAGCCCCAAAGGAGCAGAGCTGGAGAGCAGAGCTGCTGGTGCTGAGGAGCCGGTGCCCAAACCAGCCCCGTTTCGCTGGGTTTTGCTCGGACTGGCTGTACTGGTCCCACGGGCTGAAGCCCATTAGCAGGTGGAGCTCCTTTAGGACAGAGGAGTGCAGTGTCACCCCCAGGAGGGCATTTTGGGTGCTCTGAGGCTGCTCCCTGATGCCAGCCAGCCTGGGGATGATGAGGAGATGGGCTTCAGCAGTGCTCTCCTCTGTACTAGCACCGGCTGCGGCACCCGGCCAAGCGACCCACCAGCTACACCTGACAGCACAAACACGGGAAGAGCTTTCTGTGCAAAACGCTCCAAACCCCACTGTTAGTAAAGCTTTCCTGCTAAGAGCTAGGCTGGAAAATAAAACACAAATAAAACCACCACTTTCTGGTCTTGCCATGCCATGGCACCCCCCGGTGCCGGAAGACACCCCGTACTTACGCTAACGATGGTGGAGACGAAGAGGAGCACCAGCACGGTGACGTGGAGCACGATGATCCCCAGCAGCAAAAGCAGCATCTTGGCGGTGGTGGGGGGCAGAACTGGAGGGGGAGAGGGGGAGAGGGATGCTGCTGAGTGTGTGTGAGTGTGTGTGTGTGTGTGCGCGGGGCCCGTTCCGCCGATGGCAGGAGCCCGCCCGGCCCCGGGGAATGTCAGGGCAGCGCCCCCCTCCCGGCCTTCGTCCCGCGGGCCCCCCCGACGGAGGGGGGGTCCGAGCCCTCTGCCCGGACCCACTCCCGGACACCCTCAGGGAGCCTCCGAGCTCTTCCCCCGAGTCTGCACCCCCAAGCCCTCTCACCGAGGGGGCTTCTCCAGCCCCCCTCCCGTGGGGACTCCCCGGGGGGGGCTTCCCCGAGGGGGCTCCCCCTGCCTCTCTCCTCTGAGGGGGGCTCCCATCTCTCTCGTCGAGGGGAGCGTGCTCCTCGGCACCCCCGGGGGAAGGGTCTATCTCAGCGCATCTTATTCAAGGGGCTACCTCGGCCCCTCTCCGCCGGGAGTGGGGGGGGTCCCCTGCCGGGGACCCATGGGACCACCGGGGACGATTTGCCGGCCCCTTTCCCCAGGGGAGGCTTTCCCCGGCCCATTTTCCCTGGCGACCCCCGGGGAGGGGGCGTCTAACTCGGCCCATCTCACCCGACGGGGCTACCTCGGCCCCTCTCCTCTGGGTGTCCCCCCAACCCATCTCCCCTCAGCACCCTCGGCAGGGGCTCTCTTGGACCCTGTCCCCCCGGGGGGCGGCGGGGGGGGGGGGTTGTCCCCAGCCCGTCTCCCCTCGGGATTCTCGGAGAGGAGGGAGGGGTTGCCCTGACCCCCTGTCCCTCAAGGACCCCCGCAGGGGGGGGTGTCCCCAGTCCCTCTCCCTTGCGGTCCCCCAGAGGCTCTCTCCGGCCCCTCTCCCCCTCGGGGTGGCTGTTCCCCTCCCCGGGGGAGCGCGCAGCGACGGCGGCCCCCCAGCAGCCGCCCCCCCTCCCCAGCCCGGCTGGCGGAGCGGGCCGGGCCGGGCCGGGCCGTACTCACGTCGCGGCGGGGCCGAGGGGCGCTGGCGGCGGCGCGGAGCGGAGCGGAGCGGGCGGCGGGAGCGGGCGGCGGCGCTGTCAAGTTTCCCCTTTAACCGGGGCCACCGCCCCGCTTGCGTCTGCGGGACGGGGAGGGCTCTGCGGCGGCGCCCGCCGCTCCTCCTATAAATGCGGCAGCGCCCGGGCCCCGGCCCGCCTGCCCCCGAGCCCCCGGCCCGGAGTCACCCACGGCCGTCCCCATCCCCATCCCCCGCGCACACGCACGGCCCCTCCCGCCGGGCAGCGGGGCGGATTTTGGGGACATCCCCCCCACGGCCTGGGCTGCCCCCCCTCTCTTGCTTCCCCACGAGGGACCCCAGCGAGGATTCCCCGGCGTGGGGAGCCCCCGCGGAGGAGGTTGGGGGTGACGGGGGGGACACACACCCCGCCGGGAGGCGGCTCTGCCCCGTTCCGCTTTCCTCGGTGGGTGGGTGGGTGGGTGCGTGTCGGGGAGCGGGTGACACCCACGGCCGCGGAAGGCGGGCGGTGCCCTGGGCAGGATCCGGCCCGTGTCCCGCGGCTGAGCGGATCAGTAACTGCGGGGGGGGGGCTGGCAGGGAGCGCTCCTCTCCCAGGGCGGCACGGGGAGGGGGACACGGCCAGCAGGCAGGTTACACGGGAGGACAGAGCCGCGGCGGAGGCAGTTTGTGGAGCCCCGGACCACCCAACCCGTGGGGCAGGATCTGGGGAAGGAGCGGCTGTGCCGAAGCCGAGGGGGAGGTCGCCTCTGACTTACACAGCGCGGCTGCGTCCAGGGAAGTGACACCTTTGCAATTTGCTCCTGCGATGGCAATGGGATTCTGGTGCTTGGGCGGGAGTTTTTTAGCACTTGAAAGCCAAATTCTGTGGAACTGAGCAACTTTTTGCTAAACGGAGAGTGAGGTTTTCCAAAAGCGCTTAGGTGCTCGGAGAAAGAGGTGGTGGTGCTCGGGTACAGCAGCCTTCACTCATTCCTCAACCACAGCTAATCTGTTGAAATAAACCTCACACCCCCCCCCCCCAATAGTCCCTGCAGGCCTCCTGAGCACTCCTGGGAGTCCTGAGCACTAGCACCAACCTCCCCATCACCTCTGCCCTCTTCACGCACCAGCTCCAAACTAGTCCTGCTTTGTTGCAGAGACAAGGGAATTCAGCATCCAGCCACTGAAACTGTAAATCTTGGGAGAAAAGAGGGAGAGAAGCGTGCTTGGCTCCTTCCTCCTGGCAAGCACAGGCGTGTTCCCTGCAGCACGGGCTCTGGCTCCTCCACACTCGCATAAGTGGTCCTGTCACACACATTAGCCAGCAAGTGGGAGTTGAGAGCACTTTAGGGGGGTGTGGGGGCGAGACGGGCCAGTGGCTGAAACGAGGCCCCCAGCCTCACACCATGCTCGAGCCGCTGTTTCAGACATGCCCGCACGCCCCGCTGCGATGCTGCTGAGCCAAACTCTGCTCCAGCAGCCCCGGCTCTGCCTCATGCAGGTTTGCCCAGGCTGGTTTCAAAGGATGCAGTTTACCCTCCCCTCCAAAAACCCCCACCCCCCCCCATTCCTCTGCTGCTGCCACCCCCTGCGCCCCGTGACGCTGCTGCCTGCCCTCGCAGGAGCCAGTGCCATCCGTGACTGCAAGCCCCACAGGACTAAAACATCTGGACCGCCATCAGTACATTCCTCACTAATGAGGCTATTTCGGGCTGTCTTGCCTCTGTGGGTTGAGCGCCTGCGCTGCTTTCAGAGCAGAAGGAGCCACCACGCTTGGGACTGTGCAAACACAGAGTGAGAAGGGTCTCATCCCCAAGGACTGCAATCCAACCTGCTGTCAGAGACAGCCTTCTCGTTCGGGTTTGTAGGTGTGAGATCTCGGCTGCTGTGTCTCTGGGTAAATTATATCTGACCTGTTCCCCAAAAGCAGAGTGGGGAGATGCAGAGTGGTGAAAGGCAGCCAGGAGGTGTGGGGGTCACATACTGTACCTGAGCTCCTCTGTGAATGTGGGAGGGCAAAAAACACCTCGGCTCCAGTTCTGAAAACAGTGCCAAAAGCAGCTTTTTAAACCTGGGAGAAATATCTGAAACTCAAATCAGGGAAAAGAGTAGCCTGAGGGTAATGAAGCCTATTTTGGCTGAGAGTTGCAGACAGTGGAGGAAGCCCAGAGAGAAAAGCACATCGCTCCTGTGCTCCTCTGACACTTCTCTTCTTGGAAAGGTGCATCATCCAAACAGAGCAGGGCTTTGGAAAAGCATCTGCTGAGCACGTGCTATCACGGCAACTCTGGTGATGGGGGACTGTGCTGCCCCAGGGAGCACGGTGAGTTCACGTGAAAGCGCTGGAGCCAAAGCTGGAGGTACCAGCTGGCAACTGTCCAGGCTAGAAGCAGAGGAGGTGAGAAAGTGCAGATGTTCACAGCAGAGCCCTTGAGGTTTTGCTGGAGAGATGGCATCACCGCCCGAGCCAGCACAGGCCAGGGAACTGCTCAGTGCTCCCCACCAAGGGGCTCAAAAGCTGCCCAGCTGCCCCAGCTCAGTCTCCACACGAGTGTGGCTAGTGGTGGTCGTCACCGCCTAAATAAAAGCAGGCGCCACAATAAATTTGAAAAATGTTTTGTGTACAAACAAGATTCGCCACAGTCTGTGCTGGGAATACTGTTAAGATTGACGGGTTGTATAAACACTGGGTAAAAAAATGTGGATTTCTCACTCTGAATCTATTCCATGGATCGCTTAAAACTCTTACGATGCTTCAAATGAGAATTCAGGAGGGAAAATGGTTTTTATATCACTTTAAGGGGCTCAGATGCTAGTCTGACAAGGCAGTGACAGACTTTGGGGACTTTGCTGAGAAGCCTCATTTAACTGTGTCTGTGGCACCACCTGAACCAGCACATCATGGGCACTGCCGCCATCGGTCCAGCACACACGTACAGCACCCCCTTCCCCAGGCCAGGTGAGTGAAACCACTCTTAAAACAAGCATTTTCAAACTACACAAAACCACAAGATTTTCTCTGAATATCTTCTTGTGGATGAACTTGTTTAACCCCAAGATTTTGCTCTGCCATCACAATTTTAGGCACTCACCTCCTGTTCCCTACCCTCCTACTGGCCACAGAAGACGTGAAGTGCAAAGCGAAAGGGGCAGAAATCTGCACAGCCATCAGAGAGCCCACAGCTCGTGTGGGGCTGGAAACAGAGCAACGGGGGAAAAAATCCTGGTTTCAAACAATCCTACAACTAGGGAAAGAAGGAGAGAGATATATGGTTTGATTTGCATTTTATGAAGAACGCAGAGTGCTCCCCCAGACAACGTACATGCATATATATATATACAAATACCCATACACAGAGAGAACTACATAAGTATTTGCAGCTGAAGGGCTGGGGGAAGGCTCTCCACCTTGAGAGCACCTCCCCAGCTGGCAGCAGGGCTCAGAGGGCTGCCAGGACCTTGCTCTTTCCCAGCACACAGAGGGATGTGCACTGAGCGTGGCTGGGTCTCAGCCAGGCGCTGGGCAGGAGGTGGGTGCCGTGCCCCAGGAAGGGGGGTGCTGCGAGTTACTGAGCCACGCGGCTCCTCCGCGGCAGGGCTGCAAAAGGAACGGGCCTTTTCTCCAGTGTAAAATGCTGGTTGGCTCAAAATGCACTGAGAAAAATGTTTTTTAGCTTTTCAGATAAAACTGGTGGAACGGCTATCTGAAAAGCCATTTCAGGCAGAAAAAAAAAGGGAGATATTTAAATCCAGCAACCTTCTAAAACAAGAGGCCTAATACATCTTGGAGACATTTACTTACTTTTCCTGACATTTGTTTTCCACCAAACCAAGAAGAATTTGTAAAATATTTTAGTCCTGTCTGCATTCATGCCCCAAAACCAACTTCATCCAACTTTTTATTTTCAGCTCCAAACCAGTTGTCATCACTGATAGAGTCAGGCTGAAATCACTGGAAAAAATCCCACTGGCTTCAATGAAACCAAAATTTACCCACTGACTCCAAAAAACAAAAAAAAAACCAACTGAGCTTCCTAGCTGGGACACAACTTCAGATACTTTCAGAAATTGTGATTCGTGCTTGTCTCCTGCACGCTGACAGTATATAAAAGGAGCCAACCTGCTGTGAGCTCCTGTGTTCAACCTACAGAGGATTCAGACCTAAAAGAGCTTTGAGCCACCCTTATGCCCAAGGTATCATTTTACACTTCTGGCTTCCAGCAGTCCCAGGTCTGGCCCCTTTTTCAGTCTCCTCCAGGGTCCCAAGAGTGGCCACTGGTGCTCTGCGGATGATGATGCTCCGTCCCCTGCAGCTCTCTGCTGAGGGACACAGTGGATGCTGCAAGCCTGCACGGGCTTGAAGAACAACTGGAACAAGACCATGTGAAACAAATCCATGGGGGGATATTAAATTCAAGGACAGCCCTGTCAGCTCAGGAAGTCCTTGAGATACTAATTGCTGGAAGCTGGGAAAGTAGACTGGGAAAGTATCACAGAGTGCTTGCCTTGTTCTGGTGCTTTTATCTAAGCATCTCCCGCTGGCTCTGTCAGAGGCTGAATCTGGGGCTTGCAGGACTTTGGTCTGAGCCAGCACCGCCATTTCTATGATCCTACACTGCCCAAATTTTCCTTAGCATTTTGCCAAAGTTTTCTCCCTTTCTTTTTGTTTTTTATAATAGCAATGAGTTTGGGTGTTTTTTCTGACTGCTGATGCTGTTTTGGGAATTCTCTCTCCCTCAAGCATCATAATCTGCATTACTTATGCAATATACTGTTAACGTGTTTTCTGGCAAGCTTTCATTTCACCCAAATTCATGTCAGGATCCTCCGGGACATTCAATGATTTTTCTTTTCTTAGACAACAAAACCACCCAAGCCTCCTTTGTGAATAGCTTCATGATAGACTGGCCTTGACTGTTCAGCTGGATCCTGGATTGACATGAAGCTTAGTTTGCATGAAGCAATCCTGTCCTGTTTTTTTTTAATTTATTATCTTTCCTCCAGTCAGTAAACAAATAGTTTACAAACCCATCTCTGCAGGGTTTATTGGAATGATGCAGCAGGGTGGGAATATGGTTGTGGGATGCAAAGGAATTTCCACAGACTAACTTTCTCAGCAACTTGGCTGATAAAGCCAGCAATAAACCAGCAATAAACAGCAGTAAAAGGAGGCACGTCGTTCTTCAGACTGAAGGCATTTAAAGAAAGGAAACATCGCATCAGTGCAGAAAGGCAGCCGAGGCAGATGGGGATACTATTTAGAAGTGATCTATGAAACCAAATCATTTAATGGTCTGACAGCAAAGGCATCTCGCACATCAGAAGCAGGAAGGCAGGACAGTTGTTTAATGCACCTGGTTTACAACAAAGATAGAGGCTGCTCGGCTGCAACCCCACAAACAGCCCTGCAGTGCCTGACCTGAGCAGCTTTATTCACCAGCAGCTCAGTCACAGGAGGCAAATCCATCCCTGCGCAGGAGACTCTGCCACAAGCCACGTGTCTATTGGAATTTCACCCAAAACCCTTTCCCTAGAGACCCATTCTACAGGAGTTTTGTGGCCAGGCTGGCTCCCGTCATGGCATGTGCATAGGACACACTGTGAGGGGGAAAAAAAAAATCCTATGTGAAACACCCATAGGATTAGACAATCGAAGTGCTTGGGGGGATTTCAGAGTGTCAGCTACCAAAAGAAGCAACATCAATATTGTCGACTTATGGAAAGCTGGCGTGGAGAGAATGAAACCCCACAGGGACCTGGGAATTCTCTAATGTCTGGGAAATCTGCTGCAGGAAAGCGGAAAGTGTTTGTGAAAGAAATCAGAGAAGCTGCAAATGAAATTCCTCTGGTCATGGCTCAAATGGAGGAAAGCAATGCATTGCCAATACTGCGTAAAGAAGCATCGAGAGGGTGAACAGCAGGATAAAATTTAGAGTCGGATAATTGTGACACCACATAAACGCTGTCAATCAGGAGAAAGCCTTGAAGGAGTTGAGCAAGTGGGAAAAATGAGTGTTTGGGGTGCTCTGAAAGCAAAATTGGAGAAAATAGGAGACTTTGGGTGCTGACTGTTATTGGTGTGCCCTCCTAGTAAAATGGAGCTGAGATTTTTTTTTATGTGACTCAAAAATGAAGGTGGAAGTGAAATGAATATGAAACTGTCACTGATGCCAGGACTTCACTCAAGTTACTTAAAAGCATGAGCCTTTCAGAAGGCAACTGTGGGTGCCTCCACTTCCCAGTGCTCAGCCAGGGACAAATTCACAGGGCCCATTTCTCAAAAAAGAAAACAGGCAGCTCTGCCTGAAAACCAGCCATCTGGAGCAGGGCTTCCAAACAGCACAGCAGCCAAAATCACCAGGGTTTGTGAAGGCCTTCAGTAAAGGAACACGGGGAGAGGAACAGCACAAAGCAGCACGAAGGCTAGCGAGGATGCTAACAGAAACTGGGAGTCCCTGTGAGTTCAGCATGCCATGGGGGGAGGGAGATGAGTGGAGAAAGGGAAGGTGCAACGAGTTGGACAGTTTTTCTTTTCCTTTTCGTGCTTATGGTTGTATCTTCTCTTTAGAAAGGGTGGCTGCTGTCTCCAACAGACTCTGGCTCCAAGATACACATAAAGTAGAGGAAACCTATTTTTAGTCTCCATGAGACAAAAGTGCTAGTGAAAAAAAAAAAAAAAAAAGGTTAAAAAGACAATTGCTTCCTGTTTAGGGCTGCTGCTGCAAAGAGGGATCCTGCCAAGATGCTGAGGCCGGGGCAGGACCTTGGTGCAGGTTACAGCTCTCGGGGGCTGCCCCTGGGAGAGCGGGGAGGGCAGGCAGGTCTGTCTGGAGCTGTGCTGTGAGATGGAGTCATCTGGGGATGCGAGACAAGAAAAGATGCTCTCGGCTCCCCAGAGCCCCCACACTGGGCCAGGAGGTCCAGGCCCTGGATTCCTGAGGGAGAAGAGACTTGAGCTTCTGCTCCTTTGGGATTCTTGGGGCCTACAGGCTTTAGGCGGAGCTCAACTCTGCTTAGGTTAAAGGATTCAAGAGTGTCTAAGCGACACCTGAGTCTAAGGAGACAATTTGCAAAGTGCCTTTCACACTGAACCTCAGATTGATTAAAGACTTCTCCCTCTGAAAATTCAAATACTTGGTAAAATAGGTCTGATTTACAGCAAGAGAGCAGGTACCACCCAGGCAGGGTGGCTCACTTAAGGACTGATTTATTTGTTTATCTTCAAAGTGCTTTGGTGCTTCCACCAACAAACTACATGCAAGAGGTTAAATCAGGAACCAATTCATACTCACCAAAATTAAAACCACAGCATTTTCTTCAATTAGCTAGTCGAATGTACTTCCTCATTTTAAGACCCCAGCGCTGACATTTTAGATGACATTTAAAATTTTTCAAAAGCAAGAAAATTATCATTAGAAATCAGATTAAAATGCAAGTTTTTCTATTTAGGAACAGAACGTGCTGCAACGCTTTACGGGATAGTTTGTGTTTCTTCTGCTGCACCATTAAAAATACATTATGGATGTCAACAGCTAATTACTCTGACAACTAGCTTTACTTCCCCTTGCGCTTTTTTCACATCAGACAGACTCCAAAGGAGGAAGACACGACAGTTTTTCCCCTAAAATTACAGACTGAAAAGGTAGGAATGAATCCCTGTGGGTAGATTTACTCTTAGTCGCACACGGGATATTTTCACCTACTTTCTAGCACACTGTGAAAGAGCAGTGGAAAGAGAAAAACCAAAGGGAAAAAAAAAAATCCTGGTAGACCAAGTAACACACAAAGTGATCATTTAATTTCTACTCAGGGCTTTCATCAGGAAGTTAAGATCTAATCGTGTATTTTCAAAGCCAAACTGGGAATGCATCCTAGCAACACTGGGAATACCACCCACAACAGATACTGTGAGTTCAGCTGAGCCCAGCTTAAACGTAACCCAGCAGCCGCACAGTTCTGGAAAAGGTCTTGCGCATCCCCATGCACTTCTCCTGGTCGATGAAGAGCGAGTTGGCTTTGATGACCAGGTCATGCTCCAAGACCGACTTGCCACGAAACAGCACCTCCAGCGTGTCCTCGGCGTCTCTCAGCCGTTGCTGAAGGCTCTGGATTGTCTCATCGATTTCATGGACCTCGTTAACAAGGCTGGAAAACAGCAAGAAACACCCATGAACATTCCCACCATGGGGGTGGTGTCTAGGACAGTGTTGCTGACAGGCCCCTTGGGCACAGGATTTCCCCCTTCAAAGTGTTCAGACTGACTCGGACCCCCACATTTCTGGCAGATGCAGGGGAAAGCCGAGGGCAGAGCTCCTCCGGACCTCAGCAGAAGGCATGGTTAAGTTTGCTCTGAGGCTTTGGCAAAGCACCACCACGTCTCCCAGAGCAGCTCGTACCACCAAGAAGAAGGATGAGCAGCTGTGGTTTCCTGTTCCTGTTTGGTTTTGCGGGTTTGTGGGTTCACCCTCCTGGATTTCCCTGTGCAGGGGCCCTCTCCACACCCATGGATGCACACACAGCAAAACAGGACAGCTGGGAGAGGCTAAAAGTGAATGTGAAACAAGTGGAAGATGGAAAAAAAAAAAGGCATGCGAGATGCTGAACAGGCTCTGGGGCTGGGTTTAAACTGCTTTTAAAAGGTTTCACATGGAGTCACGTCCAGAGGGCTCCCAGGAGGAGGTGTGAGGTTTGGGGTGCCTCGCAGGGGTTGCTGCTCCTCCACAGCCCCCTGGGATGGAATCCCAAAGAGCTCACTGTGTCCTTGAAAGGATTCCCAGTGTCCCCAGGGGAGGGGAGGACAGCCCTTACTGCTGCGCCATAGGTGCACCCTTTCTTGCAGTTGCCCAAAAGGAAGGAGCTCAGCACTCTCAGCACGGCCTGTCAGCGAGTAAAGGGTTTATCCTTCAAAACTGAGCACATCCAACCGCTGGGAAGCAGGCAAGAGAGAAGATGAGGTTTACCCAAGTGGGAAGAATCCAGCCCCTCATGGGGTGGCATCAGGCTGCACCCAGCCATGGTGTACAACCTCCTTCGTGGGTGCAGAGCTCTCCCAGCACCCAGAGGCTGGGATACCTGCTCTTTGCTTTTGATTATATCAGTGCACTTATGGAAGGAGTATTTAGAAAAAAAACCCAAGATTAATTTTTCCATCCAGTGATGCTCCTGAGTGCTACCACTAGTGCCTCCTCAGCCCTGCGCTCCTGCCTTACCAGAGGTGGGCAGTGTCCTGGCACGGCTCCATGTTTGGTCTCTGTGTGCACTCATCCAGCCGGGTCTGAGCCCCTTTTAACAGAGGCCCTATGTCCCTAATGGCTTTTTGCATGGCTTCTATGTTCATCTCGATCTGGAAGATTTCCTGCAGCGTCTGGTGTGAAAAAGAAACACATGCATAAATTAAAAAACATGTTCTCAAGCGACCACATCGTTTCCCTTTTCTCCTATTCAACTGCAGAAAAAAACAAGTTCACTAAGCAGACCCTGGGCTCAGACCACTGTCACTCTGCCACATATCGAGGCACAGATCCAGCAGAGATTTCTCTTCAGGGAAAAGCCTCTCTTTGCTGTTGCTGTCACATCAGAGGAGGTTTTAGAGCAGTGATGGATCTATTGAATTACCAGCTTCCCAAAATTACTGCTTGCAGGAACTGATCATACATCAATAACAACTAACAGAGGGAATGTCTTTAATGGATCTTCATTTAAGGACGTGGCATCAGCCCGCCGTGCTGCAAGCTCAGTCTCTGCTCAGTTAATCAATACTGTGTCGAGCACTTTTCAGGAAGCTTTCCATGAGACCCACCAGTTGAAGCCAGGTGCCCATGACTGGTCTCCACTTCCTCTGCTTGGCAGAGCAATGCAGGAAACACACAGATAACCACGCCACAAGCAGAGTGCTCAGACTGAAAGCATGTCCTTGGAGGAGGAGCGAGCCTGAAAACCCCCCAGCAGGACCCCAGCAGAGGCTCAGCAAAGACTTTCTGCAGGGCAGCCAGAGCTTCTGAAGTAACTACCAGGAGATGCAACCAGTGTTGGCATTTTCTGCCGGAAATCCCTGTGTTGCCACGCTGTCAGCTAGGATGCATGAGCAAAATAGAGCATCCCATGAGATGAAGTTACAGTGCCAACTCATCCTGCTCCAAGAAGAAAGTCCCCAATACCTAGAGTTCCAAACAGCAAATGATACTATACTACAACCCGCTTCTTGTGGTGACTGTTCCTCTTCTTGGGCCGGGTCTATGTGGAGGGTGGTGTCACTAGGTGACGGTGTCACAGCAAAAGGGAGGGGTTCAGGCTACCTTGACCAGGTGGGCCTGAATCTTGCTCTTGGCATCGGCTGTCTCGGCGATGCAGTTGGTGAAGGCGACGTTCACCGCATTGAACTGGTAACGCATCTCATTGGCCGTCACCACCAGCAGGTTTTCAATGTTGTCCCGCAGCTTGGTGGAGGCCGCCCGTTCTCCCTGGGAGCAGAGGATGTTGTTGTCTGTGAACTTGGCCCATGACTCCGGCACCGAGATCCTGGGGTGGGGGAAAGAATCACAGAATCACAGAATTGTCTAGGTTGGAAAAGACCTTGAAGATCATCCAGTCCAACCATTAAGAAGAGTCCCCTGGTAAGCCCGTGCTGCTGAAGCTGGCCGTGGGCAGGCATGGACCCTGCCAGGGAGCAGCGTGGATTAAATGTAGATTAAATCTATGCTGTTAATTTGACCACAGGAAAGTGAAACATATGGATACCATTTGTTCAACACTACTTACCAAATGATGACATGTCCGTGAAGACAACTGTGATACTTATGAAAGCTCAGACAAACAAAAGATTCCCCCAGAAAAACAGAGATTTTAATCAGACCTCATATTTACACGTTCAAGGCATTTAAGTGCCAAGTGATTCCCAGCTTCACAACAACATGCAGATCGCAGTCAATTCATTTTGCTCATAACTTATCTCAGTTTCATACTAAAGTGAACAAACATTAGATAATATTCTATTCCCTGTCTGTGCATTCAGGATGAAGTTCACGCCTGTGCATTAGTCCAGAACAAGGTCAACAAAAGACTTAAATACCACATAAGCTCCATTTAAAACATGCTGATCCTCGGCACATTTTACCCCACTCTGAATTTTAGCGTCAATCCTTTGCAATTCATTTGCCGGTCTAAATATGTCTGAGCTCTACTGTGAATAATTATTCGAACATTAGAAAAATTGAATCAATCTATGCCCCTCCATCAACTGCATGCATCTGTGTGAGCAGCAGATTTATTCCCTCAGCCCTTTGCCACCTGGGGCATATCTCTGCGGGTGCTGGTTTAGGTCACCATTCATTTACTGCAGAGCCAAAGCCGAATTCCTGGCACCCAAAAGCAGCTGAACTCTATTCCAGGATCACTCTCTCTATTTCTTTATCTTCTGTGTCATTTTGGCTCCCTGACAGGCCCTCTCCATGCAGGGGTGAACCCCCTAGACTTTACGTCAATGAAGAGCACTCAGGCAAGCACTGACACATCTTTGAAAATATGCATAAACTTAATGAGCTGTGCAGAGGTGCTGGACTGAATTCATTTTCAGGCTGATCTCAGAACACTGATATAATGTTTAATTAGGTGGGACTCGCTTTCACCCCCTGGGTGTTGGGCATCTAGCTGGGAGACAGCTCGGCACTCGTGTGCACTCACGTGGCATCAACCCGCTCCACGCCTCGGTAGTAGCTGATGCCATCGGAGGTGTTCCTCAGGTGGTAGCACTTGCTGTCGATGCGGTGGGCCGCCTGCTTGTTGGCCAGGTCCTTCTCCAGCTCGTGCTGGGCCACCCTGTTGGACCTTCAACACCCAAACGACAGCCATCAGTGGGGTGCATGGGTGGAACGGTTTCCTCCCCATCCCGCTTCCCCTGAGCTCCCACCTGGGCAGCTCCATACTCCCACGAGCATCAGAGCCTGCTTCCCATGGAGCCTGCCCAGGTTTTACCCCTGCAGGGTGTGGGGAGAGGTGGGGGTCTGCTGGGGGTCACATTACAACTGGGAACGCGCATCGGCCCTGCAGCAGGAGATAAGGAGCTCCTCCTTACACAAGCTGGTCTTTCGCCTTATCCAGGTACTGCTGCATCCTCTTCTGGCAGGACCTGATGACGTCGACTTCCTGGGCAAAGGCAAAGCACAACCCCGTCAGTGTCCATGCTCAGTTATCCTGGTCACACTCATCCCGTCCGGCCTCTCCAACCCTGCACACAGCAAGAACTTTCCTACTTGTCTTTCTGCCCAGAGCAAACAGGCAGGGCATGGAGAAAGAGCCCCCCAGCCCCAGTGCACTCATGCAGCTGACCCCCTGCACAGTGACCGGGAGGGGACAGGAGCGTGCTGTGGCCACAGCCACGGCCTCCGAATTCGCTTTCAGGGTGAGTTGCCAAGGGTTTTTTCATCCTGACAGCAGTGTCAAGTGCTGGGTAGCTCCAGCATGGGGAGACAGGGACAGATCCTGACCTGATATGAACAGGCGTAGTGGTTCCCTGGGCCAGCAGCACTACACATCCCCATCCCCAATCAGCATCAGCCCTTTTTGCTCCCAAATGTTTCCCTCCCCAGGAGAAATCCCATCCATATGGGACAAGAGGAGATGGACTCTACTTTGGTGTAAATCCCCAGACATTTCTAAGAAACATTCAGCTCCACTGGAGGAAGGCATGTGTTGCTCTCAGCTCACTTGACTTCAGCACTAATCTGTGGCATTCGTGAAGCTCCAGCTACTGGAGGCAGGTGATTAGTGCTCCAAAACCAGTAATTTTTAAGCGCTCTTGCTCTGCAGGAGCCAGCTGAAAAGCATGGCCTAAATGTGTCCCAAACACGTAAAATCCAAAATGCCATTATGGAGATACCAGCTCTGATTATTTTCCTAAAATCTCATGACCTTTAAACTAATCTTTTAATTTTTTACGGCCTGACTCATAAGAAAAATTCTTCTAACAGAGCAGTGGCTTCACAGTCCCAGGGGCTGCAATCTCCTTCCCAGTTTTGCGATGCCTTTGCAGTGATTGTATTTTGCTGTACCCTGCGTTAGGATCCCATCTTCTGTGCCAACTCGCATCGTGTTTGCTTTTTATTCATAATTTAAAGCAGACTGTATAAAGGCAGGCAGGAGCACACGATTTTATGATTTCTATAAAATACATTGCCCAAGTACACATAGCGGCAGTCCTACTGCGGCCACGCTGCTCTGCGTAAAGCAAAGCTGGGGGTAGATGTAATATCTTTTATTAGACCAACTAATATAATTGGAAAAACCAGACAAGCTGTCGGGCACACACTGCCTTCTCCATATCTGTGTGTGCATATGTGTGTAATATATATATATAGATATATGTATGTGATATAGAGATATATCTATTGTATGTATGTGACACAGATAGATGTAGACCCTGTTCTGGCAGGGCTCTGAAAGGCAGGACAGTCTCACAAACACCTTGAAGAGGGACAGAGGACCCTGATATGCTACACAAACCCACAGCTGGTTTTCAGCTATTCCTTTCTCTGTAAGGGCAAGTCTTACCCACACCACGTGGGCATGCTGCTGTGTGGGGGTTTGGAAAGTTTAGCACCTCACCAGCACTAAGGAGCCCATGAGGGAACAGGGCTGAAAAACCTGTTTAGGATAGTTTAGGTACAAATAACTTTAATACGTGACCTGCATTGCCAGACTTACTGTGTAGAGCTGTTTCTCCACGTCGTCACGGACTAGGTCGATGCCCATCCTCTTCTTCCGGTGAAGCAAGCACTCCTGAGAGACCTGTTGGGGACATGCCATCACTGCTGGCGGGGCTCCCAACGGGGATGGTCCCCACATCAAGTAACATAAGAAAAGACATTATAAGTGGGCACAGAGATGACAGCAGGAGAAAAAAGTGCCCAGGGCAGCTGGTTTAGCTGACAACAAGCAACCGAGCTGCAACATCAGCATTAAATCAACATGAGGAAGCACACATGTCCCTGGTGCAACCGCAGCAGGGACCTGTGTCAGGCTTGATGCTGACCTCGCCAGAGCCTCATCGTAAGACATGGGCTTTTGTCTCCCAAACCCGCATTCTGGATATACCGCTTATAAAAATATTTGGTTAAGCAAATACTGTTCTGATGTGCTCAGTATATGCTGATAGGGGATGCAGCAGATGCATGGGATTTGTTTACTACTAACCCAGCTAATGGTCTCTTAATAAAAACTTTCTGGACGTTACAGAGCTGTAATGAAACTTAATCAGACATTTGAAGGGCAGCAGATGTTTCAGCAGCAGGCTACAGCTTGCAGCCCTCTGGACAGGGTGCTTACCTGGAGAGGGGCCTCTGTCTCAGCCAAGGCTCTCTCCAGTCGTTTCTTCACGTCTGTGAGTGCGTTGGTCTCCCCAATCATCTCATCCAGCTCATGGCAGAGCTCTGACTTCCAAAATTCTATATCATTGAGACGTTCTCCCAGGCTTTTGGTGCTTTCTGCTTGGGTCTTCTTTGTCTGCTGATATTTATCCTGAATCATGCGGGAGGTATCAACTCTCAGACGCTCTGCATTGCGCCGGGAAGTCTCCGACTCTTTGTAGTTGGTCAGGTTGGACCTGTACCAGTCATCAGGGGTGTACTGGGTGAAGGGGGTTGTTCTGTTGGAAACAAAATCATTCATCTTGCTAGGGGTTAACCCCTGGGAGAGTGTGGAGGAGGGAGCCAAAGATGGGTTGATGGCAGCTGTTTTATAGGAGGTGCTGGGCAGCGGGGGGAGGCTGAACCTCTGAGGCAAGGGGTGGTAAGGAAAATGGTTCTTATAGCTTGAAGCCATGGTGCTGATAGCAGGCAGAAACTTGGTAGGTGTTGATCTTGGACGGGCATATGTTGCTGTTAAGGGAGAGCCAGTCAGCTCCATTCTTGAACACTGCTATTCAGGTACGTGTCCTGCACTAAGGAGACAGAAGAAGACAACCTCACTCAGTAAGCTCCTGCACTTGCGATACTTCTTACAGCAACACACACAACTTATAATACAAACAGCGACACACACAGCACCCACACATTGCCTGTACGGGCCTAAAACTCTTGAAAGCAAATCCCTTCTGACAACATACCCCAAGCATTTGTATATATAAGGATCTGACTTTGTTGTTAGTATCTAGCGTCAGGTCTTGAAATGAGGAGAGAAACAAATCACGGCTGCTAAGGAGAATGACAGATATTACGCCTTCATTTTCCTTAAATCTGTCAATCCAGTGAAACTGTAGTTGCTGATTCTCTGCTGTTCATTTGTTTCTTTTGGCCGGTGTATCTGCTGATCTTACAGCGCTCCAGATGTAATTTTCTCTTTAAAAGTTCCATTACCAGCCCTGATAGCTTTGGACACACAGCTGCTACCAACCCAGCATTATTTGCAGGCAAGGGACTCCATCCTCATCATCTCTATCTTCACTTACACTAAACGCTCGAGTGAGGAGTCTGCAGGTGAGCTGAACTTTGCAGGACTATATCCAAATTTGAAAACCCCCTGCCTGTTTCAACCTAAAATGAACAGACATCTCTTGACTTGCAAAGGAAGAAAAATGTCAATGGCTCACCTGATGTAACATAAACGTGCTTGGAAAGGAGATATCCTACAAAGTCTTTTCAGAGCAGCTTGTAAACACCAGCCTTGCAGTAACCCTAGGAGGAATGGTCACACAGGAAGATTTTGCTACCAATAACTGCTTGCGGCACTGTGAGTGCTATTGTTCTTTTCAGGTCAAGGTTATCAGTCAATTATTATCAGAAATATAATGCAGAGGACCACCAAATGTACCTACCACCCCTAATCTGAGGACAAACACTCAGGGGCGTATGCTGTGCTCGGTATGAAGTTCTTGCGTGGTTACAGGTGTCACCCACTGGCAGAATAAGTCCCTAGGGCTGTTGCAGCCAGCTGCCGTGTTGCAGGGACGTGTCCTTCCCCTAACACCGTCCCGTCCCCACTGCTCCCAGCTGAGCTCAGAGCCCCAGTGAAAGATGAGGACACTGGTGTGCTACAGCAAGATCCCTGGATGGGAGGGGGGTTTGACATGAAGCACGTGCTGAATCTAAATCCTATTTGTTACAGCATGAAACCAACTCCATTCCTTTAAAAATGGGATGTTTGCATGAAATAAACTTGCTTTTATTCTAGAACAAAGCATCCACAGAAGCAATCCCACGGGTATAGGTTTAACTGCTCCTCCCGGGCTACTCTGATCGCTTTGCACTTGTAGGTGAGCTGAGAGAGACTGGCTTATTTTTAAAATCATTAAAACCTTTGGAAAGAGGGTTTCTTTCGTTTTAGTCACCTCTGCAACAAGGAACGCCTCTTTCTGCACAAGGACAGGACCGAGGACTCCCGCTTTCCTACTGGAAAGCTTAAAAGGTGGTAGATGGGAGAGGCACAGAGGCAGGCAGGCTCTGCCTGTGCGCTGCTGTTACTGCACACCCATGGTAACCCTCTTCAGTGCCAGACGCTCGCAGCCCCTTGACTCTCTTGGAGCCATGCCCGTTCACACCAGGTGACGAGCAGACAACTCATTAAACTGCACGTTTGCCAACATCCAGCTATGGGGACAGGTGACCTGAGAGACTTTTCGCAACACTGATGCCTGTAACGGTTTGTTGCATTCAGATGTGTCTCAAAACACAGCTATTAAATAAACGAATGGCAAATGCAGGAGAATAACAGGTTCTTTAGCTAGGGCAAATTGGAGAAAAATAGGGATGAGTCAGAGGGGAAAAGTGCACAGCCTGCAGCTGGGAAATCATTGAACTTTGAGGACTGTATTTTCAAGCCTTGCCCAATTTTGGCCATGCTGGCATGGGCTGCCCCAGTACCTGACTTGAGAGCGGCATCGCTGCGGGCACTGAGTCTCAGCCCAGGATCCAGCCTGGCCGAAGAGGCTGTGGGATCGGCAGCAGGAAACTCACACCCTCAAATTTAGCAAAAGCGCTTTCACAAACACGACCCTCTGAGCCAGTTTGGCAGAACCAAGGACAAAATGTCTGTGCTCAGGTCCAACAAAAACCACTGTGTGTGCCGGTTCCCACAAACCAGTCACTTCAGCCCTTTTGTCCCTGCTAGGGAGAAGCGACTGCGCTTTCCCTAGCTCTGTGCCACTTATTTATACCTGAGAAACAGCATTCAGAGGGTGGGAGACAGCTTCCCTGGCTCCCACCCCTGCAAATAAATTATTCCCTTTCAGATACTGACAGACACACATTTAAGAAAGGGAGGAAAAAACCTTGGGAATGGACCCGGGTTACTTTTCCCTGCATTTCCAGCTGAAATAAATGCTTCTGCATTTAAAAGGGAGAAACCATCCCAGGGTGACACTTTGTACCACCCCCGAACATGGACACATGCTGGGAGCTGCCAACCACCTAGTTTGGGTACATTTGGACAATAGAAGAAATATTGGGAGGGATCAGGAGAAATACTTGCTTTTTTAGTCCTCCCCTCCCAGTTAAAGCACACACTCACCCCAGGTGCGGGGTGCACTCCAGGGTTTGGGGGTGCCCGGGGGGGCTGCACTCACCGCTGTGCTGTTGGGCTCGATGGCAGCACTGCCAGGTGCTGCAGCATCTGCGGTGCATCAGTGACACATCACCATGGGAGCGTTGCCACAGCTGCAGGGTGCTCAGTGACAGGGGTTCTGCCCCGGCAACTCCCAGCAGCTGCTATGGCAACCTGATGCAGCCACTGGGCAACCCAGTGCTCTCCATAAGGCAACCCAGGGCCACCAGTGCTGACTCTGTGCAACATAGTGCCTTTGCTGGGCAGCTCGATCCCATCTCTGAACAACCTCCGGTGCCATCAATAGGCAACCTTGGGCATCCTAGTGCCACCCCTGGGCAAACCAGTACTCCTGATGGGAAAACCAGTGCCCTCACTGGGCAACCCAGTGCCAGCACTGGTGCTCCTGGGCCAGCCCGTGGCCAAGCACAGGCCTTGCTGGGGTGGGCGGGTGCCCCAGGGTGGGGGTGCTGGCACCCCAGGTGAGGAGAAGCACAGCGTCCCCAGGAGCCCCACCATGGCACAGCCTCACACAGCACCAGTCACCCAGGGACATCGGGAGTGTTTCCTGGGACTGGGCCCTTCCCCATTTATTTCAGGCTTTACCCTGAGAAAAGGCACTGAAACAGGAGGAGCCCAGTAGTGCCGGTGGTGGTTAGTGCAGCCACACCGGCTAACCCAAGGAGGTTTCTTTCCACCTTCTGAAAACACCCATCAGGCCTGCTGGGAGGACCTCTCTGTCCCACTTTATCCAGAGGAAACATTTTCATTTGCTTCATTTTACCGCTTTAGATTAACTGTGAGCTATGTGCTCATCAAACACTCAAGCTGATAATTCTGTCTTCTCAATAGCCTTTTTCAGGTTCCTCTCATACTCCCAGCTATTGAAGCTGGGGACTGAGGCTGTAACAAAATGTTTTACAGCTTCTCGTGAGCACAGTGACACCCTGCCCCACCGCTCCTGCTCTCTGTGTGCTGGCCTCCATGAGAAAGCTGTGCCCCTGTTGCCAAAGATCTGACATAAAAAATAACCCAAACTGTTTTGTGTATACAAAGTTTAGCACACTTTGATTCCACTTTAAACACACGTCTTGCTCTAGCCGGGTGAAGAATCAACTTAATCAAACCAAAATAAAAAGTTCAGCACACAAGTTGCTTTTCTATAGCTAAAGCAGATCAAATAATTTCAATTAAAGCAAGCCAACCTCTGCCCCTCGACGGGACACGCACACACCCTCAGACCAGCCCTGCTCTCTGGTCCTTGCACGCACCCACCCTCCATCTACCCCCTCTCCCTGCCCAGAGCTAATTTTGATCAGATGAATCACTGCACGATGAGGGACACCACTAATTGTTGTAGGCAACCACATGGTTTTTGAAGTTTTTGCTAAATTAAGCAATAATAATTAGGTAATGTTGTAAATGGCCCATGGGTGCTCTGCAAAGCACACAGACCAGCGCCTTCTGGGGAAGCACCCGTAACACCGCGATGCAGAGGGACAGCTGGGGACATCAAAATGAATGAAGCTTTGGTCCCACCATAGCGTCTGGAGTGGCTTTTCAAGTGAAGGGCTAATAACATACCTAAAAGCTACAAAGATGAGGAGAACTGACACAGGTAAAACCATCAAACTCACAAGCTAAGTGACTCTCAAGAAAGAAGTTATCAGCTGCACACAGTAAGTGGTCCCCCAATCCCTCATGCTCTGGGTACCACACCAAATTAAGTAGACTATTCACAGAATCACAGAATCACAGAAACATCTCGGTTGGAAGGGACCTTGAAGATCATCCAGTCCAACCATTAACCCAGCACTGACAGATCCCAACTACACCAGATCCCTCAGCGCTGGGTCAACCCGACTCTTGAACACCTCCAGGGATGGGGACTCCACCACCTCCCTGGGCAGCCCATTCCAACGCCCAACAACCCCTTCTGCAAAGAAATCCTTCCTAAGAGCCAGTCTAAACCTGCCCTGGCGCAACTTGAGGCCATTACCTCTTGTCCTATCACTTATTACTTGATTAAAGAGGCTCATCTCCAGCTCTCTGCACCCTCCTTTCAGGTAGTTGTAGAGGGCCATGAGGTCTCCCCTCAGCCTCCTCTTCTCCACACTAAACCCCTCCAGTTCCCTCAGCCGCTCCCCATCAGACCTGTGCTCCAGACCCTGCACCAGCTCCGTTGCCCTTCTCTGGACACGCTCGAGTCATTCAATGGCCTTTTTGGAGTGAGGGGCCCAAAACTGAACCCACTCATCGAGGGGCGGCCTCACCAGTGCCAAGTACAGGGTGTTCCTTAACTGTGACTACAACTCCAACAGCAGCAAATTCACTAAAATTACAAAACTACCAGTCCTGGTTCTGGTGGGGCATATCCAGTTTTGACAGACACGTGAGAACATTGTTTGTTCTGAAGCCTCGACCATTTTAGCTCATAATCAAAAAACAAGGGTGAAAATGTGAGGCTGATGAAGCAGGGGTGCCAATTTTCAGCACGTCAGCCCAGGTGTGCCTAGTCGACTAAACTGGAATTTCAAGGCACACATTTAGATACCTAAATACAAAATCTACTGCCCAAAGCTGTCAATCTTTCTGTCGCAGTTCTACATTTTTGCTGTCTATTAATACAGCATTAGACTGGATCATAAGCACCCTTCTGAAAATATCCAGATCCAGGTCTTTTATAGTATCCGTCATGAGTTAACATGTACCCATAACATTGCCCAGTCACAGTTTTACACCACTTTTGAATATTCCTCACTCTCCTATAAACACTGTACCTGCCTAAAAGAGATCAATTGTCTATTCAATAGCAGAGTAATTTTCAAAATTCACATTAATTCATGCACAATTAAAAAAAAATTAAACCATGTGTGGTGCATCCCGTGCTGTCACACTAAATACAAGGATGCTAACAGGCAGCGCATGCTCCCCTCTGGCCCAGGGCTACTTTAGGGATTCAGACAGGCTTCAGGATTTTTTTTTTTTTCATGCCCAAGCCGTGGGCATGGACCTGCAGCAGGTTCCATCTGGTCGGGACACACATGAGACTTTCCAGGGTTTTACTGGGTTTCCCACGTTCTGGTGAAAATGATGAGTGGACCATAGAGCACAGAGGAGCAAGGACTCTCGAGGTGAGGCCTGGGCTGCTTTGATCTCTGCATGTGGCCAGAGGAAAAAAGATGGTTATGGCCATCACTGAGCCCCCCACTGCCACACCAGAGGCTGGGACTGGCAGGAGGAGGGCTGAGGGGTCGGACACCAAACCTGGAGGAGAAGCAGAGGAGAGGCAGAGGAGGCTGAGAAGGTTGGCCAGCTTTGGATATGGGCAGCCACTGGAGATCATCTGGGCCTCTCCTTTCCTCTGCCAACAGCCCCTTGAAGAGCTTGTGTCCTCCCATTTTGGAGAAGCTCAAGTGTTTGTGCTGGCTCCTCCACAGCCCTGTGCAGCACCTGGAAGTGCCACCATCCTGCTGGTTGGACTTCTTAGAAAACCCAGCTCCCCAGTCTGCTGGCAGGCACCCCCCTGCACTCTGCAGATAGACAGCTGAGCCTCAGCAGGGCAAATATCCACGTATAAACAAGGGGCAATCAAATTCAAATTTGTGGTAATTGGAGTCACTTCCTTGGTATCCTTAAGTGGCTACAAAAATGCAGTCCCATCAACAGGTTGCCCCAGCAGGACCTGACTCCTCCCCCTTGCTCTGGTTTAAGGTGGGATGACCTCTGTGATGTCCGTGAGCCTGTACTGGAGTAAATATAGCATAAGGTAGAGAAGAATCAGCCCACAGTCAATGCTGCAATGCAGCCGGGACAGTCTTCACGTGTTGGCGAAGGCCTGAGAAACCACCTCGTGTTGTCAGCACATCAGTATGTGCAGTCCCATCCCGCGCTCAGTTCTGACACAGGAGCTATCTACAGAAAAACTGTTTAAAACGTGTGTTGTGAAACCTTTCCTTTCTCCTAGGTGGACGCGTGCTGTATGTACCCTGTTGCCCTGAAAGAGGCGTGAGCAACAGCCCAAATATTTTGCATAAATCAGTGAGTTACCTAAGTGAATCATTCCTTATGTATGTGTTTCATGTGCAGGGGTCTTTTTAACATTCTTGAGGGGGTTAGTGATTGTTTTCCCAGAAGCTGCATTTTCTGCCGAAGTTCACATCTCCTTTTCCACCCTGACTTTCTACCAGTAAACTCAGGGGATACGTTTGAGCCAACTGCAAGTGGACACAGGCAGGCTGCAGCGAGGGGAGGCAAAGCAAAACCTCTGCCCTGTCCTGCCCACCACCCCCTCATTTCCCTGGTGCAAGGGCAGGGGTGGCCACTCCTGCCCCCCTCGTACCCTCATCCTGACAGAGTGAGCACATCCCACCTCCAGCCTGCCTCAGAGCTGAGGGATCAGCTCTTGTTTACAGGAAGACATTTTACCAAATTTCTCAAAGGCACTGGGAAAATGACGGAGTTAAACCAGCGAGACCCTCTGTGTGGAGATGCAAATGCCATTTTACACTGACATACCTCTGTCCTCACACAAAACTGCCCTGGAGCTCACATGTGACATGTAATAGGAGCCCACTTGCCCCAGTTTGGCCCATGGGGGACATACTGAACAGGAGTCACCTAAGTCTAGTCATTGCAACCTAAATAACTCTCCTTTACAGTCAGTAGGAAGAAAGAGGCCTCTCCAGAGGCCATTATCTGAACTATCTTAGATGCTTATTTTAGGATTAGGCAAACGGTGTGAAGGAAGTTGCATTTCTTCGGTGTTCCAGAAGAGATGCACAGAGCAATACACAGACTTGGACATCTAACTGACCCAGGGCAGATGAACCCAGTCTCTCTCAAAAACCCACTTAGTCCTTCAGCAAGGCCAGACCACTGAAAACCTACCCTTGAAGTTTTGGTTTCCAAAGATATAACGCATGGAAAATTGCCTCTAAACTAAGGTGATCGTCACCTCCGAAAATGAGGCTCTTAACGAAGAGAGAAACGAATAAAAAGATCAAAAAGTAGACTGGCAGATGAATTATTCAGTCTAACCATAGTAGCATTTGATTGAGCTTTCCAAACAATAAATGTGTCATGAATAAATCATTACAAATCCCTCCTTGAGCTCTCGTGATGAGTCACAAGCACCAAACCACAGGTGCTCAGGGCAGGCTGCTCTGCACATCCACAAGGTTAAGACACAGATAACTCATGTAATCACAGCAATCGTGATCTCAGAAAATTTAATAATTTAGTGGTGATGTTCTCAGCAGTGCCCAAGGAACTATTGGAAATAAAACCCAGTGATTTCAGGGAAAGCCTCCCTGTAGTCACTCCAATACACCATGGGCTTGTGCGGGGTCTGGATTTTGCTCTCTAGATTGGCCTCACCACAAAGTCCACGACTGTGAGGAAGGCGTCCTTTAAATTGCATCCAGCAAGCAAAGGAGTTGTTCACACCATAAAATTCAATCAGCTACACAAACAAATAGGAAGCAAGCGATTGTACAAGTAAGTAGGAGACAGCCTTATGCACACCCACGGATTCACAGCCACATAAAAGGTCTAGACATCGGCATGAGACAAGATGAACGTGTGCCCAGAGCAGAGGATGCAGAGCATCGCACCACATCTCTGGCTCCCTGGGACCTGTCAGAAGCTGATGGGAGTTTTGTTCTTCCAACCAAGTTCACGCAAGGTCACGTTTTGGGGTCACCTCCTTGGCACACAGAAAAGGCCTTATGACACCGTCCCCAGCTAGTTTTCCTTTTTATGCCCCATCTTGCCATAGCCCTTGATTTCTCGAAGGTGCAACCTTCCAGCTACCCTGGGGGCTGACTTCTTTCCAAGGAGGACGCCAGGCAAAAACTTCACAGCTGATGGCACTGTGGTCTGATAACTGATGGAAGGGGAAAAAGGGAAATGAAACCAGTTTCTCTATATTCACCTTGAAATATCCCACCCGAGAAAGCGTTTACCCATGTGCTGTTTTTTAACATCACAACCAGCCCCGTTACTTCAGTGCAATTTAAACACAAACTTAAAACTGAGCCCCAGCATCTGAGAACTGCTGAGTAGAAATAGATGGCTCGCATGATTGATGCTACGCACATGCTTTTGCGCTTAGCTGAAGTGAGTTATTGGTGGCCTCTCCATACTCGTATACACTCCTCATTTCTGAGCCAGATGTGAAAGCAATTAGCACAACGGGAAGACTATCTTGAAGTCTGTGGAGCTTTTTATAGGTTAGTGTTTATTTTTGGACCTACTTTCTTGAGGTGAATTTTGGCAGGCTGCTCAAGGACTGGTTTATGTCATGACTGGCTATTGTTTAAAGTTTTTTATTGCTTTGGCAAGGGCTTGGGTTGGAAAGGGGAGGGGACGGTTATTGTATTTTTTTTTTCTCTGTCATCATATTCAGGCTACTACTTCACAGACAGCAAAAGGATCACAAGTCTGCAGAGCCGATAGGAACGACCTCAGCTTCTGCCTCCTCAGGAAATAACGAGGGCTGAATGCAGTCCTGTTGTGGAAGTGCCCAGAAAGCTTGTCTGGAAAAACATCCAGCCTTCATGGAAATTACTTTTAAAAAGAAAGAAAAAAAACCCATCTCTCTCCTCACTTTTCAGCTCCCCTTGCAGCACTGCCAGGCTGCTCTTTCCATGGTCATATAAACACTCTTCCCCATGGCAGTAAACTTTCACGAAGGAGGGATGTGCCTCTGCACCGTCCCGTGGCACAAACCCCTGCTTGTCTTTTGCTGCCGCTCAGGACACAACTGGAGAAGAGTCTTTGCTGCAGAAAAGCCCCTGATTGCTGGGCTGTAGGGCTTGCCTCCATGGGGAAACAATACCAAATAATCCCAACAGAGCAGGTACTCCTGCAGCTGCTGGAGCTCCAGAAGAGAAAGGTCCATGCAGCACCTCCATCAGTGTGGTGCAGTGCTAGCAGGGCACTGGAGGGGTCTGCAATACCCTTCCCCATTGAGATCACACTTGTCCAGCTCCGGGGGAAGACAAACACCTCCCACTGCACAGTCTCCTCAGTAAATACGCAGCAAATGCAGCAAATGTTCCTTGCAGGAATGGTCACAGCGAACCTGCTGGGCTCAGCATCGGGAGCCACATGGAAGCTCCCGAGCGCATCCATTCTGCTTCTGCAGCAGCAGTACCCTGCAGCTGAGCTGTGAGCAAGGCTCCACTGTGATACACCCAGTACAGCCAGGTTGGGAAAAATACAGCCAGCTCAGGGAAAAAATACTGTTGATAATCAAGGTGAGACACGGGTGTGCAGTGACCTGACTTCCCCCAGTCCAGGGGGACAAGTTGGGCAGTGCTCGCCCCATCCGTTGTCCCGTGCCCTCTCCCTCACTGAATTTAGGATACAACCAGGGTTGAGTATGCAGATGAGAAAAGCAGAGGGAACACCTCCTCTGCTCCATCCCCGTACATCAGCACAGGGCGCCTCAGAGGGCCGCAGCCAGAACACAACAATTTAGGTACCAGCTGCTCTTATTTGAATTCTCCAAGATACAGGTGGCCTTGGCTGCTCTGTCCCTAACATACACACAAAACACACTAAGTGCTTGTGACTACAAGTTATTTTAAAACACCACCCAAACTATGCTTGACTGATTTTAACATTTCTGCAAAGAGATCACCTACCGAGTTACTTCTGCTAAAAATGAAGCAATAATTTCATATTTTGGTATCACTTGTTATTCAGGATCACTCAAGAGATTGTCTAACTCCAGATGAAATTTCCTTTTATCAGATTTGGCCACTGAGAGCTCTGATAAAGTACATGTATTAAAGAGACATTTCGATATGTAATATGAAAAACTCCAGCTACATTTAGTTGCTGGATAAGGACAACAAAGCAGCCTACCTCGCCTGGCCAAATATTAGGCTGGAATTGGAGCCTGAATCTGAATTGTCTTTTCCTCTCAGAAAATTTGGCTTTCTTACCACATTTGTGACTGGCCCTTATAGCTGTCCCAGCCCCAGCCAGGATGCCAGAGATGGATCCGCCAGTGAAGTATGGGATGAATTTGGATCCGCTCCCAGCTGCAGCCTGTGACGCTCGGGGCCCTCGGTGGTTTAGGTCAGCATCGCTCTCTGGTTTCCATACATCAGCAGCCGCTGGGGTTTGAGGATTACGGAGGATGTTTACTACTTCAAAACAAAGGGAAACCATTTCCATGTAAAGCTGACAAATAATTAAGACAGCTGCGATCAGATTAGATCCTGTAAATCACTTGATACCATTTGGTAGATTTTTTTTGCTAGAAAGGGCAGATCAAATCTCCTCATAAAGCCCCGTTTTTCCTACTCCTGTGAGTGTATCGGTGCATCTGTCCCCCCTGTGACAAGCCAGCAAGAGGAGTGTTTCTTTTCTGCCATGCCCTCCCGCAGACCTTTAGAACTATCATTAAGATTTCATTACGTAAATATTTTGCCTGATTCTTTATCTCATATTACATGTAATTTTTATCCTTGGAACACTGTGGTCCACTTACACAGATGGAGTACACGGTGCCTGCTAAAGAAAATGGAAAAGCAGGGTTGAATCGATGGGTTTCTTCCACTGCAAGTGGCAAATATTTTCAGGCAGTTCAAGCAAAAGGTGTTTTCTGATTGTATCCTGAGCAGCCTTCAGAAAAAAAGTTAATCCTGGCATGTTTTGGAGAGGTGAATGGTGCTCAGACTAAGAGGATGAAAGTCGTTGGGGTCTCTGCACACTGAACCCTTAATAAAGGTTCACTCCAAAAGGCACCTACAGGCCTTTTTGGTTTGGGGTTTGATTCGCCAGCTGGGATTTTCACTGCATCCGCAAAAGTGATGTGCCAGCCTCTCAGTCCTCCTCTAAATCCCATGGCTTCTCCCTGAATCTTGCCTTACACAATTATAATACAAGGCACAAATGCTCACATCAGTCCTGGGACACGGAGGGGGTGAAAAGCAGTCAGGGAATAAGCAGCCTCCCCAGAGATGGAGCCCACACCGGCACCACCAACCCGAGGACAGGACTCCTTATTGCCACAAATTCCCCACAGCCACCTCTCTGTTGGGCTGTAGGATTTGTTCTGCTGCAGGGAGCTCTGCAAAACCCAGCCCCAGGGCTCTGACCTGGGGTGAATTCCTCTGGACAACTGGCTGGTGCATGAAAAGATCCACAATGACCCCAAAGCCCCTTCCTCCAGGTACCTCCCCAAGGCAGACGGGGGAAGCTGTACCAGGTATCTGCACACCACGGGGCACTCATGAGGGGATCCTCATGGAGACAGGCTCCAATTCTGGCGCTGGAGCCTCAGCAGTGTACCTGCTGCACAGGTCCTTCAGTCCTCGCTGCTCAGCTAAACAGAGATTTGCAAGCTGGGACTTGTACCCTACCCAACACAGACTGGCTCTGTGGCAGACATCACCCATTCTGTACTTCAACCATTGTTTTTCCTAACCTGTATTAAAAAATTGCACATGAATACTTTCTGCCTGATACCACGCAGCACTAACAGAGACACAAGTCTCTCCAAGTAGCAAGACACCAATAACTGATGTTGACAATAGCATCCTGCAACCTCTGGCTTGCTGTTTTGCACCCACTCCACGGCAGCTTTTCCTGTGAGCTGAGAGCCAGGCTGGGCTTTCCCAGCATCACCAACAGTCCTCAGAAAGAAAGTTAGACAAAGATATCCTGCACTCAGAAACTCATCACACAAATGAACCTGAGGGTGGGCAGGAGGGACCCTGATGCTGGTGAGCCTGAGGCAGAACACAATCTACCCTCACCCATCAGTCATCCGAAGCAAAACAAAGCACCCCGATTTCACCTTAGAACAATGAAAATAGATCAAACCAGATAAACGTAACAATGCAAATAATAACCAGAAGAGATTTGCAATAAATCATGACAGCCAGAAAATTATGCCAGGAAATCTGCATTCTCCCACCCTTTGCTGAGAAATGATTTCGTGATGTGCTTGCCCTGTCCATCTGCAACCACTACCACCTAGAGGAGCCGGAGCACCTACAGGGATCAGCAACACCTCAGAAAGCTGTAACAAAACTCAGGGCTTTCAGTGGGGCCACTGCTCAACTGAAGCCAGCGAGAGCTGCGGGAGGTTTCTCAGGGATGATAGCTTAGCAGCAGTATCTGCTGGGGCTGGACCTATGGGCAGCGACTCCTTAAAAAGAGGATTCCAGGCTAGAGCAAAAAAAATGTTTATTCTAAGCCAAGTAGCTGTAAAAACCCAGTGCAGGAGTGCGGGGTCACGTGCTTTGTTTAGAGAAGCCCTTCACACCCACTTTCAGGGACAAAATATAAGGAGAAGAGGCACAAATATAGGGAAATAAACAATTTATCTGTTGCTTTGCAGGCTACAGCTCTACGTGCAGATGGGCTTGTGTGAGGCTGGAGACCATGAGCATCACGTTACCCCACCTTGAGGGGGTGAGGAGGGATGTTTTCAGGAGCTCAGGAGGGCAGAGAGATCCCTGAGTACAACAGAGGCATCGGTGAACAAAACCTGGGCTCAGAGCAGGGGAAAAATAAATTGTGGGTGACTCGGTGACAGCAAGAGCTGGGTGTTGTGCCGTGGCCACTCTGCCCTATGGCTCTGCTCCCTCTGACTGCATGTGCTGGCCCTGGGTTTTTTTACTTTATCTCCTGGGGGATCTGCAAGGGAGAAATGTGGAGATAAAACTGTCTGATCTCCTGAAGATGATTCTACAAAAAACAGAAAAGAAGGGGAAAATCAAATCAAAGGATCAAACCTGGCACTTTCATGTCCTTGTTCTCCCAAACAAGCAGCTGGGTCTGAAAACAAGGGCAGGAGCATCACATGGATCAAAAACCTTTAGCTGCCACAATCATAGACTCATAGGATGGTTTGGGTTGGAAGGGACCTTAAAGATCATCTAGTCCCAACCCCCCTGCCATGGGCAGGGACACCTTCCACTAGACCAGGTGGCCCAAAGCCCCGTCCAACCTGGCCTTGAACACTGCCAGGGAGGGGGCAGCCACAACTTCTCTGGGCAACCTGTGCCAGGGCCTTGCCACCCCCATTGTAAAATATTTCTTCCTTTTGTCCAGTCTAAACCTACCCTCTTTCATCTTAAAACAGTTGCCTCTTGTCCTGTCGCTACAGACCCTGGTAAAACATCTCTCTCCACCTTTCTTAGAAGCTCCCTTTCTATAATGAAAGGCTGCTCTAAGGTCTCTCCAGAGCCTTCTCTTCTCCAGCTGAATCCCCCCAACTCTCTCAGCCTGTCCTCACAGGGGGGTGCTCCAGCTCTCCGAGCATCTTCATGACCCTCCTCTGGACCCGCTCGAGCAGGTCCGTGTCCTTCTGATGTTGGTGCCCCCAGAGCTGGACACAGCACTGCAGGGGGGGTCTCATGAGAATGGAGCAGAGGGGCAGAATCCCCTCCCTCGCCCTGCTGGCCACACTGCTCTTGATGCAGCCCAGGACACGGTTGGCTTTCTGGGCTGTGAGCACAAATTGCTGCCTCACAGTCAGTTTTCAGTCCACTAATCCCCCCAAGTCCTTCTCCTCAGGGCTGCTCTCAATCCACTCCTCACCCAGCCTGTGTTTGTGCTTGGGATTGGCCTGACCCATGGGCAGGACCTCGCACTTGGCCTTGTTGAACTCCATGAGGTTTGCACTGGTCCATCTCTCCAGCCTGTCCAGGTCCCTCTGGATGGCGCATCCCTTCCCTCCAGCATGTTCGACTGCACCACACAGCTTGGTGTCATCGGTGAACTTGCTGGGGGTGCACTCGATCCCACCGTCCATGTCCCCAACAAAGATGTTAAACAGCGCTGGTCCCAACACCAGCCCCTGAGGACACCACTCGTCACTGCTCTCCACTTGGACATGGAGCCGTTGACCACAACTCTTTGAGTGAAACCATTCAGCCAATTCCTTACTCACCGAATGGTCCCTCCATCAACTCCATGTCTCTCCAGTTTAGAGACAAGGATGTTGTGTGGGACGGTGTCAAATGCTTTGCACAAGTCCAGGTAGATGACATCAGTTGCTCTTCCCTTATCCACCAGCACTGTGACCCCGTCGTAGAAGGCCACCAAATTTGTCAGGCACGATTTGCCCTTAATGAAGCCATGCTGGCTGTCACCAATCACCTCCGTATCTTGCATGTGTCCTAGCAGCGTTTCCAGGATAGCACTTATTCCTTTGGCACAGGAAACCCCGGCTGGCATCACACTCAGCACCGGCACCCTGAGCAAAGATGCCCCAAAGGACCATTTGCGTCACTGAAGTGAGACCTTTGCATCCCCACGGAGCAGAGAGCTACAGCCCCAGGATCCACTGTTGGAGGTGGACCTCCTCTGCTGATGGGCACACGGCGTGGACTCGCAGAGGTGTGTTTGAAGCCATATGTCGGTGGAAAGGTTTCTTCCTCTCTTATCTCTGCAGAGGGTTTATTCCTTGGTGTGTGCGAGCAGCAGGAAGGAGGCAGCTCAGGCTGGACCAGCCCTTCCCGCAGCAGAAATACTGGCAGGAGCTCAGCTCCTTGGCTTGATTTTTCACAAACAAGCACCAAAGAGTTTCAGGTTTGCAGCCTGGTGGAGCTCACATTTTTCCACCTTATTATTTTTCCCTCTTTCCGGACCGTGAGATTCAGCTCCTGAGGGCTTTTCAGGGTTTCGTGCAAGCTATCTTTCAGATTTGGGTTTTTGTGGTTTTGTTACACCCACCTTGAGTTTTATTTGAGAAGGGCCCAAAATACAAAGTGAGTAATTGGCCAAACCCAGCGGGTTTTGCCTGGTTTTAGGCCAACATTTTTTAAACCCACCTGAATACATAAATCATCTCAGTTGTAAAGCTGGGCTATAAAAGTGGAGGCAGTTCATTCACTTTCCTATACCTTTAATACCATCACGGCAGGGAATGATTCTACCCCTAAATCACCTTCTTCTGCCCACTGAGTGCCAAGGGAGTCTGCACAACCAGCTCGCATGGAGACACTTGCCCTAGACATGAACTGGGACAAATGACACCCTCCACAGGCACATGGCAGCCCCCAAAATATTATTTTTTACAGACGCAATTCTGTAAAGCCAGTATCATGATATTGAAGGTCTGACATATGGTCCTGAAAAACTTTTGCTATTTAGAATATCACCTGAGCCCGGTTATTGACTTCTGGGCAAAAGCTCAATTCAAACGTGACACCAGTGTCACACAGAGAAAAGCTTCAAACACAGCTCCTGGCGGGGTGTACCAGGAACAGGTATGATGTATGGGAACTGGGAAGGCACAGCTTGCACCTCCAGGAGATATTAAGCTCTCAGCATCTGAGACTGTTTATAACTTGGGAGATTTAAATTCCGCTGCCAGCATTGAAAGAAAGGAAATGAGGGCGGAAGGACCTGCCTGTGCTGTCAGTTTTTATTGTTTCATTAGGACTTCCATGAAAATTAGTATTTTTCTTAAAGCCACAATTCCTGGTGTCATAAGGCTATAGGAGAAACTTACTGCTCACTCCAAGAGTCCTCTCTAAACCTTATATTTGCATAGAAAATGTGGCCCCAAAAGGGGAATATTAAAGTCAAAACTGTTCAAATGATGCAAAGCTATATTTTCTAGGGAAGAGGGGGCGGCACTACAGACTCCATCCATCCAATCTCTTGTTGAACTTCATGGGACTGGGGGTTCTCCAGCATTGCACTTTTTAAACCAAAAGAGATGGAAACAAGAGTCCTCCCTACCCCAGACATGCACAGCCATGCACAAAAGCCTTCCAGCTTGGTAGCACCTGATCACAGGGTAACTCACGGTGGAAGACACTCCAGTAGGTCACGCCGCCCAACCTCATTTTTGCCATGGGACGCCTTCGCTTCTCTCTGCCAGGACAGACCGAGCACGGCTGGGGCACACTCTCCTTGTGCCGGGACGCCGCACTGCGGGTGCGCACCCTCCCCGGCGGCGCGATGGGCTCCCACGGCAGCGGGGTGGAGGACACCAACGCACATCCACTGCAGGGCGGCCGGCAGGTCTCTGAGAAACAGCTCCACCGACCCAAGGAGCCACTGAGCCGCTCTGGTCCCTGGTCCCATGGGCCATCGGCAGCTCTGAGCCACCTCAGTGGGGCTGAATGCTCCAAGGGCGATCACCCGTGGTCAGAGTTGAAACCCATCACTTCGCAATTACAGCCTGGCTATTTAGGGAAAGCACTTCTCGTTTCCCCCGACCCTTTTTCCTCCTGACAGCATCCTGCCCCGCCATGGGGAAGGGCTATTCTTAGAGACATCTATTTTGGGTTGGAATGCTGGAATTAAGATCCTTCCTTCCTTTAAAGAAAACATGCCAAACGGTATTTAGAAAGCTTCACCCCAGTTTGAAGGCTATATTCTGGCTGAGTGAAGAAGATTTATTTGTTAGCTTAACTTTTACCAGGGGCTGTGATGTGCCTGGCCCCACTGCCCCAGCACCAGGACCACCCAACCACCCTTCTGAGGCTCTGGGATGTCGGGTGATATTTCCTTTAATGTGCCCAGTAGCTGCCACGGCAGAAGTATCTATTCCCTCTTTCTTGGCAACACTCTGTATCAGCTTCGAATAGATTTAGTAAAATATTTTCCATCAAAACCTTTTTTTGTCAGAAAACAGCTTTTAGACACAATGGAAACTTTTGTGGAGAAGAAAAATGAAAATAAAACCTGCTCAGCTTTATTAGAAACCTGAAGTTGTTTTCCTCCTTGAAACGCTTTTGGGAAGATACTGCTGATGCAAAAGATGCTATTTTTTCAAGGTGAATACAAGTTTGATGTAGAATTATCAGAAAAGTTCTCATGAAATTATCACTCCTGGACCAGGAATCACTTACAAGTGGGTGAATCTGATAGCAGCAACTCCCAGACAAAGCTGGGACCAGACCCTGGGGACATCACGGTTTTACAGCAGTGTTTGCTGCCCCAGCACGGGTCCCCTGCCCCTGCAGAGATCAGGCAGGAGGCTGGAGAAAAGAGTCCCACCCATGCTTTTGCCTCCAGGCTGGACCAAGCTGTCCCACTGCAGCCTCCATGCTCTCCTGCCCCATCCTGGGGCAATAAGGCAACTCTGTTCCTTCTAGATAAAAACACTCAGAGCTTAAACCGAGGATGAAACACACATTTCCTCCCTAATGCAGGTCTCCCCCAGGGCTACAGGTTGCCACAGGGCTGCACAGTAAATGTTCAAAGGTGTCTTGAATGCCAAAATAACTGTGGTCTCCAGTAAGATTTCTGGAGTATAAAATAATATGTATTCACTTTGTTATCCCAAGGACCTGGGAAGGTCACTGGTTTTATACAGCAGCTGAGATGCTGACATAGCAACAGGACTCCAAGATCCAGGGGCTTGAAAAGAACAAACCCAAACGTCTCAGTGCTCACCATAAAATCAAATTAGCTTCCTTCAGAATGGCTAGATGGCAGGAACATAGAGGCAGCAAGTTTTGGACCAAGGAAACAGCTCTCTTTCCACGGGGGCTGTATCAAACCGTCGTGTTTCCTCTGCAGAAGCCACTCCCGGTCCCCGCGCAGCTGCCTCGGCGCCAACCCCACAACGTGGTACTGCGCGGTACCAGGGGGGCCCTGGGGTTTACTCCTACCCTCCTCCATGTTTTCCCTCTCCAGCAGCAATTTTTCCAGAAACGCTGAAAATAAATTCATGCCACTGCCTCTTTCTGAGCAGGACGAGCATGTTGAGACTGTGGGTGTCTCCCACGTGCTCCCCATCACCAGACAACGTCCAGCTGAGGTGAGTAACCACCACACACACCCTTCCTGGGGTCCCCTGTGCAAACGGCACTGACTGCTGCTACCTCACTCGTACGCACGCACACTCTATGAGGATTTCAGTATTTTGCTAAACGAAGCAAATGAAAGCCAGTTCTGGCTTCTGGCAGCAGCAGCCCCATTATTGCTTTAGCAGCCGCAGGCTGAACCTTTGCAAGGAAGAGCCAAGAGCCACGACGAGCTGTTGGGCTCTTCAGCCCACGTCAGAGTTTTGCAGCATTCAAACTGGGTCTCTGTGGACGCACGCAGAGCTACAGCGTCCTCCAGCCCCACGGGGTCCGTCCCCCACCACCCCCTCCACCAGCAGACCGTGCTCATCCATCGGAGGAGCCCGTCCATCCCCAGCCCCTGCGAGCCGGGCATCCCCCTTTGCCCCGGCCAGCCTGGGGATGGGACGACTGTAAAGCAGTGGTGTTATCCCAGATTTCCTCTTAGTTATCTCTTATTATATACGACTCCGATGAATAATTAACACAGACTACATCCTGAGCTGAGTTGGCTGGGAGCTGCAATTTCCATTACTTGGGAAATCCTGACTTTAAGGGAGAGATTGATTCCGATTCTGCATAAAAAGCTAGAATTCTTGTGTTTGCCAAGAAGCAACATTTCCTCCCAGCAATCAATTTAGGGCCATTACAGTGTTTCAGTTCAGGGACTCTTTTCATTATTCCTTTCGTTCCTATGCATTTCTTAAATTATGCACTACATGCACATAGAATTATACAATCTATAAAGACAATATAATATTAAAATTTATGGCCTACATTACATGAAATTAATTTAAGTGACAGAACAGAAACATTCTGCTTCTGCTGGAGTTTTGATACTGTCCAAACAAAATATTTCAACTTCTTTTTTGCTGCTGGAGAATGTTGTTGGAATCAGCACATTTCTACTGCATGGCTCAAGTTCAATTAACCTGCTTTTTCATATAGAAAGTTATACTGAGAATAATTTTTCAGTAGCTTTAATAACTGATACAGTCCCATCCTACTCATTCCCAAAACACTCTCACCCATCTTCTATTTCCTGATGTTAAAACGCTGTGCCAACAGATAAGCAATGAAGACAGAAACTGAGACCGTGTTTTTCCAACCTCATACTCCAATCCTGAAAGTTGGCACAAAAAGGCTACTGAGAGGCTCAGAGCAATTTTATCCCCATTCACTTCTCCATGGGCTACTCTGGAGTAAATAACTAACTTCTGCTAGGTTTGACGGGCAAAATCTCTACTTCTCTATACCAACAAATCATGCAAATGGGCCTTTTATGTGACTTGACTGTGCTGGATGCAACATGGTGAGAAATATGTAAATATAGATACACAGATAGATATACACACCTGTGAGGTCTTTTGAATACTTTGATTTCGCAGGGAGACATGGGGAAAAAAAGTAGTGCAGAGAGAGCACAGTCAGTGAGAGGGATTTGCTGCACGTTGGGATCCTGAGGATACAAAAGATGATGAAAGCCACCTCTGAAGGGAGCAGGACTGCCAACTAATTAGTTGCAGTGACTGAAAATGCCACTCTTGGTGTTCTACAGCACCTGGCGCTCAGGGCTCTGACTTCAAAGAATTTTCTGTAGCAAATGCACTTTGTTGGAAACACCCCATGGACAAGAGGAAGGCCAAATCTTTTGAGGGTGCCAGGAGGTATCTCGGTGTCTCCTTCAGGGCTCAGGTGGGCCTTGGGACTCATTTCTGCAGAGCCACACAGGTCCTTCTGCCCCTGCCCTCTCTCAGGAGGGCCCTAACATCCCGCACGGACCTGTGCGTTACAGCCCATTCTGCAACAACAAAAATGCTCTTTTTTCCCAGCAACTATTGATATCTGGCTCTCAGAGAGCTACCTTCTTCCACTGCCTCCGAAACAAGCTGCCTTTCAGGTGTATTTTACCCCTGGCAGCCCATTGCCCGTGACCACAACATGGGTCTCATCTGCAATGAGAAGACCAACTTCCCGTAAGAACCAAGGATGACATTTCCAAAAGCACCTGTACAACAGCCAGTGTGCAGGATGGGGAAAGCTGCAAGGCAGCTCCGCACCCTCCCCTGGGCTACACCAGGGGCAGATGGGATTTTGCTGGAGGATGCCAGACCCTGGAGCCCTGAGCATCACCGAACAAGCCAGGCACAAACGGTGCAGAGCTCAGACATTGCACAGGGACCCTCTCACCAGGTACATGCTCTCCCCTGGGCCTGACAGCTCAGCAGTGACCTGTGTGCCTGCCTGTCAGCCTCAGCCATTTGTAAAGCTCCCTAATAGCAAGAGCCAGACATTGCACTTAAAAAAAAATAAAAAATTACATCATGCTGCATTTGTCAGGGTCAGGTTGAGTGAAGCCAGGCCAGGCTGGTGCCTTCCAGGACCAGCTCTGACGTACAACTCATCCATCCATCCCACTGACGTGGCCACTCTGCCCCTTCCCCGGCACAGGTGATATTCCTTCTCATCCCATGGCTAAATCTTTATCTTTGCAGGAACTAAGCATGGGTTTGGTTTTCTGCAGCATATTCCAGCTGCTGACAGACATTACTGCATTCATCCTAGGAAAAGGAGAACCGGGAGCCACGCTCCACGAGTGGGTCGGTTTGGGTGCAGCCCACGCAATGGGACACATTGCCCACACAGGTCTGCTTGGTGACCAGCCAGCCTGAGAATGGAGACAAGGATGGAGGACAAGGCAGGGCCCAATCCTGCGCTGCCTCTAGGAAAACCACATTTTGCAGCAAAGGCAGGATACAAGCAGCCTCTGCCTTGCTGCAGGCAGAAAGATGCCTGCATCTCCCAAAGCAACCAACAGCACAGCCCCAGCGAGGCTGCAACGTCGAGGGGGGCTGCACTGCAAACTGGGGCACGGCTCTTAACCTGGTGAGGAGCACCATATCTAAGGGTTCTTATAAGCAACCTATGAAAACAGAAATGTTGGCACAGAACTTCACAGTCAGGGCTGCACCCTGTGGTGCCACGGAGCTTGCTGAAAGGCAACGTGGTCCGATGGACAAGGGGCAGTGCCCCAGCCCTGCTCTTCCCAACAGCTAAACCCTTCCCTGGAAAGCTTCCAAAAAGAGAAAGGGAGCTGACACATGCATGAAAAATGTAAAAGCTAATGGCCACACTTCGGCAAGATTCTAATCAAATAAAAACATGATGGACATTGTTAGGCAAACACAGACAGAGACGTTGCTATGAGCCCCACCTGCAATAAAGCCTAATCTCGGGACTGGAGACAGCTTATTTTGAGGGCTCATAAAGTGCCAACGTACGTACAAAACACACCGTAAGAGCTCGGGAGCAATGCCAGAGCCAATGTCACTTCTGCCTCTTGTGCAGAGAGTAGTTTTGCCCTGGCTGAGCTCCTCTCTGCCCGCACAGCGTGCTCTTCAGGAACTTCAGATAAACATTTCCAGCAGAGCACTCCCCACACCGCGGCTGCCCGGCCTCTGCCTTGGCTCGACGGATTTTTAAACAGAGAAACAAAAGAGTGCATCACCCCGTTCCCCCCGCCACCACGAGGACGCACGTCCTGGCGAAGGGGACCATGGTGAGAGATTTATGCAGGACTCTCACATTCAAACCTCAGCAGCCTATTTCTGCGCAGAGGCGGTTTTTAATAACTTGAAGCAGCACCTGGGGGGACTCTGAGAGCCCCAGGATGGTGGGTCTGGCACAGAGCGGGCTCATCCATATCAAGAAGTTTTCTCCTGTTGTCTAAGCCCAGCCACCTCCCCAGAGACCCCTCTGTCTGCCCAACATGGCCAGCCCTTTCCCAGCCCCTCGCAGAAGCCCTGAAAGTGTGGGTGCCCCCATCCGAGCCACCAGCCCACGTACCCATGGGCCAACTCCCTGGTTCCTACATGCACTCACTTTATTTCCATATATGTGGCTTTCTGCAACCAATGCCTTCTACATTTTGAACCACAATGCAAAAGTCTGAGTGCTTGGGAAGGGAGCCACATCCAACGTGCTTTGGCACAAACTTCACAGGGTGACTTAAACCGTCCTTCTTGCCACAACCCGCATGTGATTTTGCTCCTTTTCCCTGGGAAAAGCCGCTGCATCGCCCTAACTTCTCTTTGCATCCCTTAATTTCCAGAAAGCTGCCACTAAATTGCTCCTTACCGCCCCAAGCAGTGGTGTTGGGGGATTAAAACAGGTTGCTGAAGTGCTCCGTGGTCCTGTGGAAATCACAGTACATGGCTGCGGGATGCTTGTGTCATTACTCAGGGCACCCACAGCCCTACCCACTGCGTCTGATCTCCACCGGGCCACGGAGCAGAGAGGAGAGGCACAGACCAACCTGAACGCGCTGGTGCATAGATAAGGGAAATAACGCTGCCTCGGCAAAAAATGCAGGTTAAAAAAAAAAATATCAAAGAGCAAGGAGTGCTGCTGAACCATCAGACGCCAGGGAGCCTGGTAAACATGACAGCAGTAAATAGCTGGAGAGCGTGGGGTACTTTTTTGTAAGAAAACCTCTTGAAATTTCAGGTAGCATTATTCAAGGTAGACTGGAGTGAACAGCTCTCTGTATTTGAAAAGAGGAGGAAATGCTTTTTCCAGGCGAGCTCTTGGCATGCCCCAAATATGCCTTTTAAGTAGAACAGCATGAGAAAAGATAAATCTAAGTCCTTTGCAAATATGCTAGGAGTGTGTGCAGAGCACACGGCAGAAACCGCTGGGAGCCTTCGTGCGGGGCCTGGGAAGGATCAGCAGAGCCCTGCACAGCACCGCACAGAAGCAGCTTTTGTTCCAGCAGCAATTAGCACATTCCTGCAGGGCCCCGGGGCCCAAGAGAAGAGGCATCTCTTGTCCCAGCCTCCAGCCCCGTGTTCCCGCCGAGACACCCAGGCCAGCAGCAGGGATGATGGATGGCATCCCGAAAACGGGCTTGGGACATGGCCTCTGCCAGCAAAACGACTCTTGGAATGCAAGGAGGACACGGCAAAGCTGGGGGAGCATCCCTAGCCCTGATGGGGAGGGAGGGGTGGCATGGGGCTCCACTGGGACAGCCTCTGGGATAGGGACAGGGCCCTGCCTAGCCAGCCCTTGGTGGGAGAGTGGGGCTCCTCGCTCCTACCTTGGGCCACCTGCAGTGAAGCCTCTTGTGTCAGCTGGTGGCCCAGTCCCCAACATCTCCCATACTGGTAGTGTCCACCAGGAGATACCTGGCAGGTGTCTAAGACATGGGTAGAGGTATTGGTCTCCTTCTAGTGACTATAGAGTGAGTCCAGAAGGGTTACATGGATGAAACATCCAGCTCTGAGGAGGTTAAATCAGAAAGACTTCTATCCTCTGTGCATTTAACGTCATCATATAAGGCAGCATCTTCCCATGAGCACAGTGAGCTGCTTCATCTGGTGGGTGTCGGAGGTCCTGATTCTGCCATGCCCTCAACACATCTATTTGACGACAAACACAGTGGGAGTCCCAGCAGAACCAGTCTCTGGTGTAACTGGAGCTGCTTGCAGAGATGAGATCAGGGGAAAAGCTGGGGGCTTCTGAGCCGCTAACACAGTTACCTGCCTCAAGAGGCTGGAGAGAGATCGTCTGCAGAGCATTTAGGAATCCCAAATGGAAAGCATGTAGAAATGCACTTCAGAGTGGAAAATATTATAAAGCCCCAACTCCTAATATAACTGAAGAGACTCTGGTTAAAAAGACACATATTTGGTTTCTACTTATCTACAGTATTACTGCAAAAAGGGGTTTTTCTCCCTGTGTGAGGTGCAAACCCTGTGCCACTCTCCCCTCTGATGTGCACACAGCCTAGTGCCAAGCATGCATCCACCCCCTTGACCCACCCAGAAACGCAGACACTGGTAAACTCTGCATCTCTCTTTGCCCATGCTTCACAGCAGCAGATCAACAGCATGATTCTCACTTTATATGGGGAGAGATCTTTGTCTCCAGAGCAGAAGCAGACATGTTTTGCATTGACACAGCTTCTTCAAGGTACTCAGGTGTACACTGTCAGCAGGGTCAGGGCAGAGGGAGCAGGGCTCACGGCTCCACCCCAGCACTCCCACACAGCACCCAACACCACCTTGGCTTCCAGCCACGATCTTCTCCAGGGATGACTGTGGTGTGTCACAGGCAAAATAAGAGAAAGCTGAGAGTGTCAGCAAGGGCAGGGCCCTCAGTAATGCTCATGGAGACACACCCTGGCTGTCCCTACATGACTCACATATCCCTCCATGGCACAGAGATAGATTGGAAGGTCTCTGCTAACCCAAGGTGGCACTGAGGCCAACTTGGATATGTGAGGCCATCACCTGGGCTGTGCCAAGTGGTCCCCAAAACTGGTCTTCCATAGGAAGAGCGAAAGCAGCCCCTGCACGCTGCCCAGCACACACCTGCCACAGGGGAAGCCTCCTCTGCTGGCCCAGCTGCAGCCCTGGAATGTCACCCACGCTTCAACCAAAGTGATGGGAGCATCACTAACGCCGCTGTCTCTGACCTGCCTTTACGGTCTTTGCTGCACCAAAGCTTAACCACCACCATGACCCCCAGGAAGCTGAAGGGGTTTGGACCTTCCCAGGCTCTGGGATCTTTACAGGTCCTGTGCAGGGTCATGGCCATCGCTCACGACTGAATCCCATGTGTGGCACAAGAATTTTGACATTAAGATGGTTGTCATGGAGGGAAGTTGTCTGATACTGATGTATGGGAAGCAGAATGACACTGTCCCCATAGGCATGTCTCAGGTGGTGGCACAGTGGATGGCATCTAAAGGTAAGGATGGAGATCCACACATGGAGCTATTCAGTCATGTAACAACAGGATTTCCCTGCTTAGGCAAAAAAATTAAACTACCCTCTAGGGACGTGGTCTGTGATGGCCACAGCACGCACATGCACACCCCTTTTGTCAGGTGGGTTCTTGTGTGCTCCTGAAAACAGGCTCAGCACCCAAAGCTTGGGATGCAGGCTGCCATCCAGAACTCCATTCACGCAGATCAGATCTAATTAGCCCATCGATTTCATTTAACTATGTTCTTGCTTTCCCTAGTTCACTTACACTCTACTTTGCCATCTATCACAGGGCTGCAGTTGCAGCAGGCAGCGCCCTGGCAGGCAGCAGGCAGCCTGCAATTAGTATCTGAATCGATGCTATTCGAAGCTGCCTGTGGGCGTTGTACTGCCAGCAAGCAGATTTTTGTGCAAGCCCTTTCCAGCTGACCGAAATGCAAACGGGGGCAGAGACAAGTCCAGAAGGAAGAGGAACCCAGTCCCAAAAGCTGCGGCAGATTCGGAAGCAGCTTGCTGAACTCTGCGTATTTTGCAGCAGTGGTTTCTGTCAAAATTGCGTTTAGCTCCAAGGTTGTCCGTGAGCATCAGTCTGGGTCTCATGGAGAGGAAAAAGCTCTGATAAGAATTGGCAGCGTTGCCTTAGGCCCAGCCTTGCACCAATCAGTCAGTAGCAGCCAACTGCATCAGGGCTTTCTGGAGGGGCTTTTATGCAACACAGTGAAAACACCTTTAAAAAACCTCCACAGATAAATAAGCAGAAGAAAAACACAGAGAAAGAAGAAAGAAATTGTGAGGTTTCTTCTCACTTAAACCTTACATCTCCTTCAGTGACTCCTCCCCAAAATAATTTTTGATGAAAACGTTTTCTAATGGAACAATATTCACATTTAACTAGCTCTGATTTGTCTGTAGCTAATAACAATATTTTGAATGGCTGAATCAAATTATTTTCATCTCTGTACAAAAGCAGCACAATAATAGCACACATGTTGTGGGATCAGCACCCCAAAACCAACAGAAACCTCCCAGACAGAACGGTTTGTGGAGGGGAACAATCTTATCTATTGGTAACAGCCTGGCAAAGGGACTGGGATAATTGAAGGCAGAGCCCAAGCATAAATGTGTGTCACCAGGAGAGCATGGCCGGCACGGTGACGCTCCCAGCACAGGCGGAGGGAAGGGTGTGGGTCGCACCCAAGGCACAGGCACTCCCCAGGGAGCTCCGCCTCTGCCCTACGATCGGTGACACGAACCTGCCGCTCCCAGCCAGGATCAGCCCATGCACAGCCCTGACTGGTCCCTCCGGGCACCCTGCCTGGCTGGAAGCGTCTAAATGTCTTATCTCTAGCTCATTAGCCCAAAAACACTGTCTTGAGGTGTGGGCAGCGTTAGAGAAGTCTTAGTCATGCAGCACCTCGGGGAGACTCCCGGCTCGTACTGACAAACCTCTGCTTCTTGAAACAAGCGTGAGTTGTCCCTGTTACCCCCATTCCTGGTGCTGCAGGGTAGGAGCATGGGAGATGCCACATCCACCCCACAAAGGGCTGCAAGATTAGGGATGGAAACTCTGAATGTCTTTATTAAAGTTTAGGTGTCATTTTTGCAGTGTGCAGGGCAGAGGAAGCAAGGACAGGGGGGATGTCTCTGGAGGAGATTTCTGTTCTCGCAGGCTTGGATAGATGAAATACTTTCCTCTTACAGCTCATCGTGCTCGGGCATCCCAAACTCACAGGGCCACCTCGCACCACAACAGGGTTTGGGGAAAGCACCCTGTCATAGGTTTCTGCTGCCTGATGCTGTGATAACAGGGCTTAGAGTAACGATGACAACAACTGTTACAAAAGGATTTGATCCTATCCACAGGGACAGGACCCAGATTTGTTACGAGCTGGGGGTCATGAGAAATTATGGCGTTTTTTGCGTTTGCTACCAAGAAACACTCAGCATGGCTTTGTAGCTATTGTGAAGTGATGCAGGTAGCCCGTGGGCAAAGGCTCCCTCCTGAGCAGAGACCAAACTCCATGTCCTGGCTGGGGTTTAGGCAGTGGTACACCTCGAGGCGTGAGGAACCCCAACTTTGGAGACAAGGTCTCCCTTGGAGGAGGCAGCTGGGTGCTGGCCTCTGCATTTCAGAGCTGGCAGAGCACAGCGAAAACCAGCGAGCTGGTTCCTTTGGCTTATTGTTACTGCGACTGGCTTTTTATTAAGGTTAAAGATCAAGGCCCTGCCGACCCTTTGGGCTGAGCAGTTCACATCTGAGTACATATTCAGGAAGGCTGGAGGGCCAGCACCCGCAGGCAACTGCCAAAACAAATGGTTGTATTATCCAACAGTTTCCTCCCCCGAGACCCGATTCATGAAAGAGAAAAATCAAAGCCAAGAAGCCTTAGGTGTGGAGCAGCAGCCCTACAAAAAAAAAAAAAAAAAAAAAAAAAAAAGCCCATGAATTAAGCTGTAATACATAACACCTTTGGTTTTCTTCATCACGTGTATATGATTAAAAACACATGCATGGTGAAATGCAGCTTTCTGGAGGAAAATGAGTTTTACCAGGGGAAAGAGGAAACAACAACAAAAATATACCAGGGTGGGGAGTCCCAGGGTGATTGCAGATTAAGTCCTGGTCGTCAGGGCTGCCCTCCCTGCTCAGCCAAGCGTGCTGTGGCCACCTCTGCCATCACACCTGCTTACAGCAGCTCCCCCCAGCATCGATGCTCCAGCCCAGTGCATCCCACACCCATGCAGCCCCCATGGGAGCTCGTGGTCCACTTCCCACCACCTGCACACTCGAGTGCCTTCCTCACATCTCCGTGCTTGCAAAGAAACCCCCACACATCAAAACTGTCAGCAAGAGTGAGGTGGTGAGGCTGGCTGGGGTTCAAACGTTACAACAGTACAACACCAACTGGGAGATGCTTTCATTTCAACATAGGGATAACGGGACTAACGTATTAAGTGTTGGTTCTTCTATAGCTCATGGCAACATCTAAATGCTTTGTGCTAAAGGTTTTAACCACTCGCTCTCCTGCAGAGATGAAAATGAAACTGCACTGAGGGAAAAGCAAATGATTTTGCATTTCTAGAGGGAATCCCAGACTCACAGCATGTTTTCAATCAAGAAAATCATCTCACTTCTGCATCTGCTTACCCTTATCTGCTCGGAGGGCCACAACAGGATCAGGAGGAGTTCCCTGCAAGCAGCATTGGCCACCACAACATGCTTTCCCTGCCTGCCAGCCAGGCCAGGCATGGAGCACAGTGCCAGGTATGGTGTCTCCAACCTGCAGTTCCCCCCAGGATAGATTTTTTCCAAACCTCCTTGCTGTCATACCAACCCTTTCACTTGACATAAGGAAGTCAGAGCAGGATCTAGAGCAGCACGTGTGGGCGATACAGAAGGGAAATCCTCAATGAATCACTTGCTCCTGTCAGTGAAGATCCCCCACCACTGTCATTTACATAATTAATGCCTCTCATCCCAAAGGTTCCTGAATTGCTTGAAAGATACTGAATATAGTATCTGTCCTGCAACAATCACACAATGCTAAAGAAAGCACAGACATCTCTGGAGAAGTAGCAGATGTTATAACGCTACAGGAGACCAACAGCTGGGACAAAAATTACTAGGAAGGTGTACAACCCTTTGGCCATAAAAATGGTCTTAACACCTCTACTCTTGCAAAAAGCATCTTAGAACTTTTAAGGGTCACAAGGACTTTGATTTTATCTCATCTGAAAGATCGTACCTCCCCCTAGCTCCATGCTGAGGAACTGGTTCAGTAATGGCTCTCAAACCATCCACCAACTGGAGCTCCCTTGAAGCATCCAGGGACTTCTCCAGAACCTCCGTACCATGTTGGGATATTTCCAGCCAACCCTTTCGAAACTTTTTATAGGAAAAAAGAAAGAGAAACCAGATGAAAAGGTTTAGTGGACCATAGTGGAACAACAAGCTCTTGGACGCCACAAGTGAAAAGACACAAGTAAGAAGGCAGATCTCAACTTTTGAGGCTCTGTCCCTGTCCTTCAGCATCTCTCTGCCTATCTACACGTCCCTTCCCCGGGTCACCCAGGTTCTAAGTGAAACCAGAGCCTGAAAGTGATGGGATGGAAAGAAAAAGCACAGTTCAGAGAAGGTTGGATTTCTCCAGCACCAAGAATGGCCCCAGAAGCACAACCTGTCCACTGAAAATCTCACAACACTGGAGATGATGTCCTTACCTTAAGACTACTTGAAAAGAGAGACCCTGTCCAAAATTTAAATTGCAATTGAAAAGCACTGATATTTAATTTAAAAAAAAGTATGATACACTTCCACCCAGGCTTTACCAAAGGCTGAGTTCACACAGATTTGCCCTTATGATCAAGAACCACACGTCTGCATTCACTTTACATCTTCCAGTGTCTCCAACCTCACCAAGCAACAAGAGCTTTCATAGAGTTTGTTATTCATTTCTCTGCTTTAGAAGTAGAAAAATCAAATACGTGAACATGAGTCTGGGTATACTGTATTTCACAACAGCTGTAACACTGCCATTATTGCAAACAGGGGCTCAGTTCGTGTGGAACCAGCCTCTGAAGCTGTTGGCTTCCAGAGCAGGCGCAGCAATGAGGGGCTACCTGCAGCTGAGGAGGGCAGAGCCTGTACTGATTCAGGCTCTCAAAGAGAAAAGGAGTAAAAGGGTGGAGAGCATCCACCCTGTTCCCTGTGCACATCTTGAAGATTTTATTGTCTAAATATTTCTTGTCTAAATAAATTCGTGTATCCCATGTATTACCCAGGTGTTCCAGGTGGAAGCCCAGTCAGTCCTGTGCAGCGTGCTGCCGTATGACCCAACTATACCAAATCATACCCATATTTCTTGAACATATAGTTGTTATCTTTTACATTTGATTGTCACCTGAATTTTCCACTTTCCCTCTGGTTTAGGGACCGATTTTAGACCCATGGCCTCCAGCCCGTGGTGGCATTTGCTAACAGAGGAGACAGGTGAGAAGGCAGGTTAACACGGGAGCAAGCAATGGCACTACACTGCTAGGCACCGCTGGTGGTGCTCGGAGGATGTAACCAAGGCCACAGCTGGAGGCAAATTACTGTCACAAGATCTCCGATGCAGACTTCTAGCTTTCTGTGGGAAGGAGTCACATGGCTTAACAAAGCTGGGAATTATTTTCGAGTGAAAAGCCTGTGCAGAAATGCATAAGATGTAGAGTGTTCTGCGTTTCCCAGCAGACAATTTGCACCATAATCTCTCCCTGCAGCTGGCCCTGGCTCTGTGCAAGATGCACAGATAAATCCTGCACTGCCAGGGATGAGGTTTCCCTCTGTCGCGCTTGCAGCAATGGGAAGGGATAGGCCAAGAGCAGCAAAAGCTCCCAGAGGTGTCGGGCTGTTTGAAGCCAGAAGGCACAGAGCGCGCCGGAGCATTGGCAGGGTTTGCCATTCCCCGCAGGGCATCGCTGCCCACCCACAGAGCCGCCTCAAAGGTCACGTCTCGCTGCGACGGACGGCAACAGTTAAATTCATTCCACGCAAGGGGCAGGGTGATGATTCATGAAGCTGTGCCTTGGGTCATGCTGGCAGGACACAGCTGGAACAACAGCTGCAAGGAAAGTACAGCGTGCTCCGGGGAGCGGGTGAGCAGAGGGGGACATGCCACCACCAAGAGGTCACAGCTGGGCAAAGGAGGTGGCAAAGAGCGTCTGCAAAGGAGAAGTGAGAAAAATCTGCCACCATAGCACCTCCATGTCCTGCCAGCCCAGGGAGAAACAGGAGCTGAGACAACAAGAAGATGAGAGGCTGCTGCGGCTCCCTTTGGAGCAGGGCATTACCAGGCTACTCCAGGAGACTCTCCTGCTTGGAAAATCCATCTTTCCCCATCAATGTGGAACAGGGGGATCTACAGTCCTTCCCTCCTGAGCCTGGTCATCCCATGGTCATCTCTGACAGCTTGAGAAACAGTAATGTATGGGAACAAAATGAGGTTCCCAGGCTTGGTTTTGTTACAGGGCTTTTTTGGAGAAATCTGGGACATCTTTCACCCTTTTCAGGCCTTCTCACCATCACTCTCAGGAACAGCGAAGGGCGATGTGGACACCTCACAAAGGTGGGCATGGCAGACCTCAGCTCAAAGAACACAGAACTGGGTATGCCTGGGCAGAGCTCCTGTCCCAAGGCCAGTCTGACCAGTGGGTGTCCATCTCTCCCTCTCTGACAGTCTACTCCAAAACTCATAAACCTTCTGGATAAAAACATTTCCAGGTCAGAGAGATTTCAAGAAATTGACATTTTCCAAAAGGGTAAAAAAAATCCTAGTAAACTTTTTCAGCAATTCAACTTTAGGGTTTTTTGGCTTATTTCTAAGAGACACCACTAATTTAAATACATGGGAATTCACGGGACTCAGCAAGGCATCCCACCACTCTTTGGATGACATGACCCGTACTCCTGTACTCTCCATTGCCATTTCCACCAACGGGCCTCACTCCGCATCCTCCCTCTTCCTTACATGCTCTGCCTTATTAATACTGTGCCTGCTGTCCCCACCCAGCTCACCAAGGCCATCTCCCCCATGGCAGAGGGCTCACAGACAGCGGGCTGGGGACTCCTGAGGGCTCTCCATCCTTCCCAGAGCTGGTCCACAACACGAACATGTGCATCTGAACATACCTCCGCAACAGACAAACATCAGCAGAGGGGAAGGGGAAGAGGGAGGCATCAGAAGCTGCACAGAAGTTGTGACCAACCATCCCACACAGGCACGTGCCCTTTCTGCCTATAAATATCCTGCAGATGTAGTCAAATCTGGACCAGCAATGCCTCGTGCCCAGGGGAGCATGGCTGGAGAATATCCACCGAGGAGTACCTCTGAGAGGGTTCCTGCTTATGTCACACTTGAAGTTTGGTCTTATATGACTCAGTGGACAAGATTTGTCTTGCCTAACTTTAGGCACTTTGCTAAATAAGGAGACACGGTTCCCTGGGGAGTTGTGGTGAGAGCGTGGGAGTCAAACACGGACAGACACAGCCCCAGCCGCCTTCATTCCCTCCGATGAACACACACACACCCCTCGCACCGCCACACACATCCCTTCTCCTCATCCTCTGCTCCATTTATAAGGGAAAAGAAACATCCCTCCAGCAAAGTCAGGAGCTACATTGTGGTTTTAATTTCACTACAGGCTTTTTATAACTTCCAGTGAAAAAAAGCCCTGTAACGTGATAAGGTCGGGGTAATGTGACCAGCGTGCTCAGCGCTGCCAGGGCCAGAGGCAAACGCTGCCGAGAGCAGCCAAGCACAGAAATGCAAACCTGCCACCAGCAAACCAGGCTGACGCAGCCCGGAGCAGGTTGCTGCGCCATGCAGAGCCCACTGACTCGAGGGAAAGGAGCTTCGTTTCTCATGCTCTCTTCCAGCCGATGTGTCAGCTTCACTCAGCTGATGAGGGCAATTACACAAAGAGCCCTGATGACTTATTCCGACACCGGGCTGGTGCTCAGTAGCTTCAGGATCATGCACTTGAGTAGCTGCTCACGAGTATCAGGGCAGGGTCTAGCCCTTCATTTTAACACTGTAAAGCACTTTGAAGAAGCTGTTGGCTCTGCAGGTCTTTACATTGGATTGCAGAGAGCATATTTGTGCTTGAGTCAATATGAAACGAATTGTTTTGGAAAGTAAAGAATTCAGATCCAAGATTCTGTTCCCCTTTAACATGAGGAGACTTCGGGGAAAAGAAGCCTGGAAAAAAATGTTGTCAGGTTTGTTGGAATCTGGAAGCAAAAGTGTGGAGGCACAAGGTCAAAGCCTAAAGCGAGAAACAAACCCCCTTGAGCATCAGAAGAGCAGCCTGGGACAGGAGCGGCGGGGAGACGGCGGTGGGGACCATGGGGCTGGCAGGGCTACGGCAGCACCTCACCTGCCCATGCTACGTGTGCGCAGCCCACCCGCCCGTTCCTTACCAAAGTGCTCATTCACAAACTCCGCAGCCCAAACTGCCCTTCCTGCCACAGCAGCGAGCACTTCAGGAAGTCTAAAAGAGTAACAGGAAAAACAGCAAAGGCTGCGCCGAGCCACACTCAGCAGCTCCGCGCTGACAGCACCACCCACCAGCTTGCTCGCTCGCCCTCTTGGATGTTTATGTAGCGTCATGAAATCCTATATAACCCAACGGGGCTTTGCTGGTTTCTGAAACGTTTGTGTCGTAACAGAGCCTCATTCATCAAACATGTTGCTAACGAATTTTCCACTGAGCAAAACCGGGGATGCTCTCGGGTACAGCTCCTGAAACAGCGCCTGTGTTTGAATCCAGTCACCGGCCAAAATTGGGTTCCTTGTTTCAGGTCAAATTAAAAAAACAACCAACATCCAAGTGGGGCATTCATCCCCGGCTTCAACCCCTTCCAAAGACAAGTCATTTTTACCTGTCTCAGAGCGGAGGTGCCCGCTCTCCCTCTCTGCAGAGCCACCCAAGACTTGCAGACAGCCAGAGGAAGAGAAGTCACCCCACCAGTGACAGAAGAACCCCAGACCCACTTTCAGAAGGGATGTAGGCACTAAGGAGACTGGTTTTGCGATTTAGACACTCGTTTTTCTTTCAAATTAATACAGAGTGAGAGCCCAGAGTGTTTGGTACAGAAATCTCTTCACCAAAGCAGGACCTCAGTCAGGGCAAGGACAGAGGAGACACTTGCTAAGTCTGTGCCATTTGCCCCTTTTCCTCCTCTGCTCATAGCCTGCTCCCCAGCCCCATTTGGCAGGTCACAGCAGGAAAACCAATCCCGTTGCACAAACCGTGTTTCATAAGGAGATTGCATTTCAGAGAGAAACCCTCCGGCATTTGTCTCCGTGACCCTACAGTGAATGAACCGTGTGGGCTGGGTGCTCACAGGGCCCCGTCCAGCCCAGCAGAGAGGGACGTATCCACGCATGCAGCCCAGTGTCCTCACCGCTGCTCCCCAGGGGAAGGCAGCTCAGCAGGACTTGCAAATATTTTGTGTTCAAGAAAAGTGAGCGCTTGCCAGGAGTTCTCATGAAGGCTACAGCACGCTGGGATCGGTTCCCAGTTCTCAGTCCAAAATATCCCTTAACATTAATGCTCAAGGCATGCCACAAAAAAACAATTATCTGCTGGGACTTGCAGGCAGGGACTGACTCCCTGGGAGTGTTTTCCTGTCCATTTTTAGTCTCTGTATGATTAGAGCTATATTGCTGTATAGATATGCTGCTTTACCCTGCCTCTTAATGTAATGCCCATTACATCTTTTAGGGGAAGCTGCATGTCCTTGAAAGCCACCCTTTTAGACCTCAGATGCAAAAAACATAGAAAAGAAGAGGCAAGAGTGAAACAGAAGGAAGGAAAAGTAGAGAGCTGGAGCCTGAAAATCCCAGGAAACACCAACAACCTTACAAACCAACCAACCCCAGCAAAGTTTCTGCAAGTAGATCATTGTCATGTCTGGACAACAGCAGAGTGGGACGCTGCAAACAAGAGGCAGAAAGCCTCCTCTGAAATGCCTCCTTAATGGCCAGAGGTTGCACATGAGGAAGATGGTAAGTCATCCAGGAGGGTCAGAGAAAAGCCCTGGGCAGGAGATACTGGTCTTGATGCTGTTGGGATAACCACACCCTCGCCATCATCAGTGGGAAACCCCTGGTTTGCCACAATGGAAAGGAGCAGGCAACACAACCTCATCTAAGATGACCTCAGTCAAATTATAAAAGAAGCTGCACTCAGCATGACCCCCTCTTGTCACCAGCCACAAGACCAGAGGTGTAACCCCACCAAGAGAAATGTTAGAAAACACGCAGTGGCTTTTGGCTGGGAGTTTGCAGAAGGTTCTTCTGCCCGGGGTGAGGCACCCATAGCCCCAGGAGACCTCTGTCCCCGAGAAAAGCTGTGTCAGCCCTGGACAATGGTGCACCAAAGGGATGGGAAGGCGAGGTGGCTCGCCTGGAATTCAGACAATGTGGCCATTAGTCTTGGAGAACTGTTCTGTTACAGGGAGGGGGAGGAAGAGTTTTCCAGGGCAAAAGTGCTTATTCATCACCAGAACGCATCTGGAAATTGTCCAAAACCCCGCTGTTTGAAGAAGTGAAACTTCTCCTCAGCACATCCGTCTTCTGACACAACTTTGAAGAAAGGTTTCTCCTCCCTGCAGGAGGTGGGATCAGGGGCAGAAGTTCACTGTGGGACGGTCCCTCCCAGGCAGGGCTCCCTCTCCACTTCATCAGAAAACCTGTACAAGTCTTAGCCTGTCCTGTTGCAGGAAAAGAAAATGAGTTGCTGGGAAATACAGTAGTTGAGAAAAATATCTTCCTATGTAACCCTAGTCCCCATCCTGGGGTGCAGTGCCCCAGGAGCACAGCACACAGCATATCTTAGCACTCAAAGCTGTCACCGAGCTGCTCCAGGAGTGCCACCAGCACCTGGAGAGCTATGGGAGCATGAACACAAGCTTGGGCAAGCTGCAGGGTGGTGGGATAGAGGGATCTGTATGAAAACAGAAGAAAGATTGAAAGACCAACTGGGAAAGCAGCAGGAAACTGCAGGAGAGAAAAGTCAGGGACGTGTCCAGGCAGGAGAGGGACTGTAGCACAGTGTTGGGGGCTGTCCTGGAGATCCCATTGCTGCACTCCTGCCTGCAGCAACAGGGGCACATGTGGGAGAACTGAGGCTTATAGCAGTAGCTGGGCTATTGAAATTAATTTAATACCAGCTTTATATATCACAAACCTTTACAGGTGTTGCTCTGAAGTGACATAAGGTCTGATCTTCAGATGCTCCTCACATCCCAGCCCTCACACTGGCATTGCACTGTTGAGCAGCACTGGCCAAAGGAAAGAGCAGGCAGAGGCACAACGGCCCCCGCTTTGCTGCACCCGTCCCAGCAAGGCCGGGTCCAGCAGTCTGGGAGCCCCATCCTGCTGCTGGGGCAGCTGCACCTGGCGGAACGTGGGCTTCTTTCCACACTGTGGAAAAAAATCCCCATAGCTAAACACAGTGTAAATGCTGGCAGATAAACAGACAGGAGAGACCCAGAGAGCTGCTGTGACTGTCAGAAATGAGCATTTCCCATATGCATTAACTTGGCGCTCCTTGGGGCACCAAAAGGAAACTTTGCATAGCTCCTGCCGGGTGCCTGTTCGATAGCATAGCCTGCACATCTGCACCTTTAAGAAAGATCAAATAAAATTAGTTTCTTGGGGGGAGGGGGGAAATAATAAAGGATAATTAAAAATTAAATATAGACATCTTAAGTTCCACCTACTGCCTGTCCCCCCTGTCGATCCCAAGTACAGAGGCTGACCACCGAGCTGGCCTGGGGCTTTGCCCCACTCCAACCTCCATTGTATGGGTCACGACCAATGCTGTGAGTGCCTCCTCTGTCCCTGTGTTTGCGAGTCTCAGGCTCTGAAAAGCCAAGCTCCAAGTGCAGGAGCTAACCCTCCCACCCAGCCTTCACTGGCTGCTGCTCTGAGCCCCAAGAGATGCTGGCAGCCTCAAGAAATCGAGGGATTTCCCTTGAGGAGACATGGTTTGTCTCTGTTCTTTCACGTTTTATTAGACACCCCTCAGCCCTCGTTATCTCTTTGCTTTCTTTAACAAGGTTAATTTATGCCAGCCTAAGATCAGAGAGCAATTGAGCTGCTTTCACAAGCCAAATGCAGTCAAGGAAGGGTTAAACAGAGTTTTTCCTATTCTGTCCTGTCCTTAACCACAGGCTCTGGTTCTTCACCCACCCTCCTCTGGTCTTGTCTCAGTTTCACAAGGCTATGGCTGGGGTTTACTGACTGTAAAACCAACATCTCAGCATCATCAATATGCAGCAACCTTGATGTCCCCAGCCTGGGACATCTGTAGTTCTCCACGTGAACAAACTAAGTAGACCCCAGCCCAGCCTGCGGGGCTGGGAGAGCTCAGCCTTAATGTGAGACAGGCTGCAGGGTCAGGCCTAAGGGGGTTTGACACCAAAGCAAACACATCAGCCACAACCCCCTCGCTCTGGGCTCTACAGCATGATGCCTTTTATCCCAGAGGGAATGCATGGCATGGAGCACATTGGCTGCAGCACAGAGGCTAGAACAAAGCCAGGGGAGCCATAATTCTCTTTCAGAATAATCGATCTGCCTCATTTGCAGTGCTGGAAGCAAAGGGTCTGGCCAAATTTTAGAGTGAAGGTCACTTCTGCGTGAAGATTCACTCTCCACTTACTTCAAATCCCACCTCGCAATCCCTGGCTGGAGAAACTGCTGCAGTGTCTGCCCGCCGGCTCTGTGCGCTCAGTCCTGGGCCAGCCCACCTGCAGACAGCAAAGCAGGAGGCTAGACTGGAAGCTGATGAGTCCTCAGCAGCTTGGTAAATGGAGCTGTTTAAGGTTAAAGTCAGCACAAAGTCAAGTGAGACCTAGAGATGTTCTACATGGCCAAGCTGAGCGTGACCGCACCAGGAATGTCACTAGAGGAGTAATGGCCACCTGCAGTGAAGAGTATTCCACTGAGCTTTGGGTTTAATTAAAACTGGTTTGGTTTTGCCCCATACAATCGATATTTAGGTCAAAAATTGCATTTTCTTGGATGTTACGTTCTTGTACCAATATCACTCCGAATGCCGTAGAAATGAGACGTTGGAAATGACACCCAGGATGTGTCTCAGGCTTTGGGGCACCTCGTGGTCTCACACTGAGCCCCAGGCTGATGGCCCTTCCCTCAGTTTGGGCCTGACCATTCTCCCAGAAGGCACCAAACCGCTGCATCAGCTCACATCCCAGCAAAGACTCTCGCACCAAGGACAGGCCAAATGCCACCGACCTCCATGAAGCTCATCTCAGCCCGGCTACGCTCACACCTGATGAAGGAACTGACTGTTGCAGGGGCAGCAACAGACTCAGGTTCCTCGACTGACCACCTTCACCACAAAACATCTTTCACAGGTGGAAATAAGTTTTAAAAGACAGAGGAAAGCGTGAGTCTTCACCTGCCCTACTGCATCATTATGGGGAAAGCAGAGTTTGCATGACTGCAAGCACCAAACTCACTACAAAATCTCCCTACCCCGCTGGCTCTTCAGGGCTTCACTTGGACTGGCCTGTCAAAGCAGGATGCATTTTTCCATGCTAAGCTACAGCCAAAGCCCTATGCAAAATGGAGCAATTTACACTGGATTCTGCAAGCCTTTCCCATAACAATCAAAGCAAGGAATAACCTCCACTCCCTGGGGAGTGACACGACCCCTGCTCTCTCCCACTTGTCAAGCGAACAGCCCTTTCCAATCGCACCACTGTGCAGACAGGCAAAACACCACAACTGCTGTTACCTGGGTTCAAGGTCACCATTACAAGTCTCCTCTAACTCCTGCACCACCCAGGTTTTACAGAATCACAGAATCATTCAGGTTGGAAAAGACCCTTGGGATCATCGAGTCCAACCATCAGCCTGACTCTACAAAGTTCTCCCCTACCCCACATCCCCAACATCTCATCCAAACGACCCTTAAACACACCCAGGGATGGTGACTCCACCCCCTCCCTGGGCAGCCTATTCCACTGTCTAACCAGAGGCTCCCCCTATCACTTCTGCAGCACTACACTATCGGATCCTCCAGGGAGGAGAGTTCCCAGTGGAAGTGCTCACACACATCCACGTAGCCCCACCGCAAACTGCCCCGCTTTCTGCAGCAGCACCTTTCCCTGTGCACCCCGCTTCGTCTAGACACTGGACCGTGGGCAGAGCATCCCTGTTTATCCATTAGAGAGTGAATCAGCAAGTCTAGAGCCCTGCTCGCTGTGGATTAGCTCTCCATTGGAAAGGATAGCTCTTGTTATCGTCATTGTACTTTGCCATTAATCTATTCAAAGGAGTCTGGCCAGCAGCCCAGAACGGCTGGGGCAGCCACAGAGAGTTTCTGTTCCCCGAGCATATTTTCATCCCCACCACGCTGAGCTCCCCACGGCCCTGCTAACAGCCTCAGCTAATAGCAGAGCCTGCTTCCAGCTCAGGGAGATCAATGGTAATTTAATTGCTACAGCATCTTCCAGGAAATGTGCTGCTGGATCCACATATGGTTAGAAGGAAAACAGAGAGGTGAGCATCAGAGCAGGGCTTACCTTGGCTGTCACCCTGCTATAAAGCACCCCAAATTCAGGTACAACCCCTTTGAGAGAAGAAATTCTCAGTCTAGGTGATTGTTAGCTGTGGTGGCTGCTGCCCATGGCTGCCAGCAGTGGTGCAGAGCCACACGGTTCACCACCTTGCCACGAAGATGCTAAGAGATCCTGGTGCACACAGGGTCTGCTAAATAATCAGGGCTGGCAGAGTTTATAACATGTTTTGATGCATTTACTGAGCTTGTAGGGCAGGGCCGTACATTAAGAGCAGCAGGATCTGTTCCCTTTAACCCCCCTGCCATGTCCTCAGACAGAATATTCTAAGAAGGGCCTGGGTGTCTTGCTACCTCCACTGAATTCTGTAAGCAAGATCAGCAGCATTTTCTCTTTTTAAAGCATTTAATAAACTCTTGGAGATCCAACATAGTCAAACAAGCAAGAAAGAGCAGCCTTGGGGGAATTCCGACCACGAAGGGACAAAGCATCTTGCACAGACGTAACGTATGACAAGCTCTTTTCTGCTCTGCAGCACCAAGTGTAGGATGCAACGGCAGACAGGCACATGACTTATAAACTCCACAATATTCTGGATGCCTTTAGCCGACATGATTTCTGTGGGTGGCTGGAATGCCATCTATCTCCTGAGGCTGCTAAAAGGGAGCCCAGGATGCCAGCACCGCAGGGGAAAATCTTCTGACCACAGAGGAGCTGCAGCAGAGCGGACTTCCACGCACCCCACCAAGAGGCTGACAGGTCCTTGTGTGACGTCTGGGCACAACCACCCCTCCCCAAAGTAGGGGTCCTGTAAGAATTGTCAACCCCGGTTGCAAATCAAAAGACATTTCCCAGCTGCTGCCTTTTGTGCCATCCTCCGTCGCAGCTCTGGAATCTCACTGGCATTTAGGGAGTTATGTTTGGAGAGCAACAGGTCTGATTCTGGCTCCTAATGACTCTAAAGAGTAATCTGTCATACACGGAGAGGACCATGGGCTAAAATGTAACTGCCACTACTCTTCCTGCATGAGCAGCCCTTGCTAGTCCCTGGCATACAGTCAGGGCACCAAGCAGAGAGCTCCAAAGCCCATCAGCAGTTTTAAGCTCCAGCCCCCTTGCAGCAGCTCCCCACTTCTGTGTGGGGAGCAAGTGACTGGTACCTCCTCAGCCCATGACAGTCCCACCAGCACACCCCAGCTCACAGGATGCTACTGCACGCTACCAAATCAGTCTGTTCATCTCCAGCTTTGCCACTACGGCAGAACCAACGTTCCCTGCTCCCAGCAGAGCAAATATCACACCTGCTGTGGAAGGAAAGGACCATGCATAGGGAGACCCTTCTGCAGCTCTGCCCTGGACAGTCAAACAAGGCTTGACACAAATCTTTGGCGGAACCTGCTCACGTGTTACCTTGATCATCACTAGTTGAAAAAAAGCAGTAGTATTGGAGTGGGAGCTTTCCTCCAAGCAAGACTGCAGTCCTGGAACAGGTTCACAGCCTGTGCTCCGTGGGCTCAATAGATGATCTACATTTTCTAGAGGAGGCATTACTTATTTTCAGTGCTATTCTTCCTAAACAGATAATGCAGAGTCTCATACCACCACAGCTTAAGACCTAGGAGAAAGTCTCGCTCTCCTTCCCTAGGCTCATTGGGAAGAGACCTTTTATTTATCTATTTAAAAACTGAAAATCTGTGGTCAAAACCAAACCAAAATCAGTTTGCGGTTTTCAGATTTCTAACAAGAAACTGTAACACCTTTAAGAAAGCATCTACTGTGCATTAAAACTTTAAAAAAGCATCTAACAGTTTCATTTAGCTAGTAAGAAATTTCCATTACGAGAAAAGTAGAAAAATCCCTTGTTCAACCCAAATTGCACATTTAAAACCACAGGACTAAGGTTGGACTTGAAGAAGCAGATGCCACCCACTAAAGACAGGGACTAAAGGTGGCTATATCCTTGGAGTTTTGTGAGAATGAGGTGTAGGGATTCACCCTTGCATTTGAGCCAGGGAAATCTCATCCAGCCTTTAAGCTTTGCTCCTGTCCTCGCTGTGCTAACGAACAGCTCAGCTGGAAGTTGAGATAGGGAGGACAAGGAGAGAGAAGAAACGGAAGAACGATCAGCCTGGACAGACTGAAATTACAGCATTTGGGCTCTCCTTCCCATGATCCCCATCCATGCTACAACATCCAGATGTGCCTTGAACCCAAATAAAAGCAGGAACACCACAAAATCCCTGTAAAAGTGTTGGTTTCACTGGAGCAGATGGGTTTCAGGGTGGAACCACATTTCCAAGCTACCCACGGACTGCAAAGAACATCTGTGACCCACCCAGATGGTTTTCCAGCACCCAGAGCTCACAGCTCGGTGCAGAGGTCGGGCCTGAACAGTTCAGGAAATCCAAACAGGGCTGGCGTACTAAACCTTTCTGGACTTTGCCTTTGCATCTGCAGGGGAGGAATCAAAATGCCACTGCTGATGCAGCGGAGGCACTCGCTGGTTGAGCAGGGAGGGATGCACGGGCGAGGAAGGCAGCGCCGACCTCAGTGCTCGCAGCAAGTGCGTGGGGAGCCTGATGAGCTGGCACATAGCTGGGCAGTGTGAGACAAGCCATAGGAATGGAGTTTATTGTTCCACTCAAGCAGCTTGGAGAGCAGGCCAGAGATCAGGCTGAAGTTTGATGAAAAAATTGTTTGAGGCGAGATGGAGATCTGTGGCAATGTTTTGGAGGCACACCCTCGGAGCTGCGTGTCATGACGAGCACGACAGAGCGTGCCAGGCTTTCAGGCCGTTGCTCATCGTGATTATTTTTCCTGCCTTTAAGGCTCTAACATGCAAAAGTTAAATCCCTCTGGGTCCTAGGAGACTGATCCTGTGAGGCACTGAATACTACCCACCTGCAGAGACTCTCATGACATCTGGACATTATCAGCCCCACCTTTCTGCCCACACATCTTTTTCGTATCACAAAGACCTGGGAGTTTACTCCCACCGAAGTCAGTGTTGACCCTCCACCAAGCTGCTGTTCAAAGCATCACAACAGATCCATAAATACAAACGTATAAACCCCAGCCGCTCTGGCGAGCATCACATGATGAAGCCCTTCAGGGCACCATCTCTCTGCAGTTCAGATTGCAGAGTGCAGTGCAGAGCGTTGCCAAAAATAACCAGTGCTTCTTGCTGAGTGGTAGCAGGACAGTCTTCTTGAAAAATACAGTTCACAGTGTTTGAAAAGCCAGCGCTGGCCTTTGAAAACCTCTTCACCTGCCACCCACATCTGACCTCCCGTTCCTGCTGAAATAGTAAAGAAAACAGTAGCTAGAAAGCTTTAACAACACGCAATGTTAACAGACCCAAAACTCCTTGCAAGCAGGGTCAGACCTCGAGAGGTGCTTCAGGCAGCACTGCTTTAAACTGTGTGGTAAAGGCCATTATCCAAATGCCATGGATGGGGAAACGGAGGTAAAGTGAAACGTAGTGATTTGGATCTCCCCCCCCCAGCAGCGAGTGACCTGATAAAACCACCCTGATCACAGTCCTCATTATGCTTCAGAGTTAATTACAAAATTGAGGCTCAGACTCCAGTGCGCTGCATCCCCGCCCTGGAGATAAGCCAGGACAGCTTGCTGCAAGGGACACAGCCCCTGAGGACCCCAAGATCTTTGCGGGTGCTTCACGCCTGGACAACATTTCCAGCACTATGGTGTGGTATGGGAAGAGAAGAGGCTCCCACCGTGAGAAGGTCAAGGCCACCTAGACCAGCCCTAAGGATGAGAGCGCAAGGGTCCGAGGAGGTAATGTGCTGTGTTGCAATTGGTAGCAGATTCACAAAGAGAGCTTGTGTTTATGCACCAAGCTATAAATATTCCTTTTTGAAAAGGCATAACTGGAAAAATGTCTAAATGTCTATTTTTGCCTCCTCTGCTTCACCCACTCGAAACATTGACATCATACCAAGCTCCTACTGAGACAGAGTCATTCCCGAGACCTGGAGTGGCACAACTGCCCCCAGCGTAAAAGCTGGGGAAAGGAAAAAAAGCATCTTTGTAGCCCGGGAGGACAGACAGAGGAGTGCTCAGGGAGGGGGAATTCTTGCATGAAAATGGCAGGTTTTACTCTGCTCTTTGATCCCAATAAAAATGATTCAGCAAAGCCCAAGTCCAGGCTGTCGCAGCTTTGCCCTAGGCTCACCTGAGGTCCGATACTACCCCAAGAGGTTTCCAGCTACCCAGGTTCAGCCTTACCAGCCAAACAGCAAGTGGCTCTCTCCAATCTCCCCCTCAATATCATATAACCCCACAGAACCCAGCCCAAGCTGCCTCTAAGGAAAGAAATCCACCTCTCAGTGAGAATAAGGCAGTTTGCAGCAGGCTGTGACCCCCGGTGGCACTCGCCACAGGCTTTGTGAAGAGCTGCAAATGATCAGAGAGCAGCAGGCACCGGCAGCTCCATCGCCTTGGCACCTGCACAGGACAGTGAGGGCATGTTGGGCACTGCTGGCAGCATCTGGCACCAGCCAGGAACTACTAACTGTGATTGCTGGCAGCAGCTCAGTTCCTCCAGGGCTCAAACACAAGCACTTGCAGAAGGTGCAACGCTTCCTCCCTCGGCAGCAAACGCCTTCCCGCAGGGAGCTGCTGCTGGCACAGGCGGCTGCATGATGACAGATGAGTCAAGTGGTGAATGAAGACACAAAATCGTTGAGAAACACTGTTTCAGGAACACCTTGGTGTTAGCTTTGTTCACAACCAACTCGAATTTCTACCTGCTGCGCTTGTGATCATGGTAAAGCACTCTGAGATGAAAAGTTCTCAGTGACAAATCCTCCAACAAAAAGCCCCACATGTGAGGTTAAAATACTGGGCTAGAGGCACAGAGACACCCCACAGACCTGATCTAGGGACTAGACCGCAGCATCCTCCCAGAGTCAGCACCACGTGCTGCTGAGGGTCTGTCCTTCTGTGCCATGCTGTCAGATCCATGCGCCTTACAGCAAGGCAGGTGTCTCATCCAGTGACACTTTTGTTAATGTACATCAACACACCGGTGACGTGTTCAGGAGCACAGTAATGATCCCAAAACCCTCAGCAGCTTTGCATCCAGACAATCCATCAGCCAAGTCCCAAAGTAGTATTAGAAACCTCACCAGGGGTCCCCAAGCCACAATGGCCACCATTCTCCCCAGCCTTCTCATCCCACTCCTGGCTGCTAGCATATATATGACCAGACTCACTCCTGCAGGAAATCAAGTCCTATTTTGCTTAAATAAGGCAGTCAGCACCTGGCTTGTATCTATTTAATAACCTGAGCATCTGGTTTCAATACAGCAGGCAAGGAGCAACCACAGCATAATAAAAGTCATTTAGAGCTGCAATTAGCTCTGGGCCCCCAGTTGTATATTATAATAACAAAGTAGGTGCTGCTACATCTGTTGACAGACGCAAGGGATTCGATTCCACCCCATCCCCCAAGAGACAACCTGCAGCTCCTGTCCTCAGATCTCCGATGTTCCCTTGCACACATCCAACCTTACCCTGATGCTGTTGAGCCCTCCTGGCATCCCCAGTGTCACCTACACCCTTCTCCGTGGCAGCGCAGGGCTCACCGATGCCATGCCCTGCTGTGCCTTGGCTCTCCCAACAGCGCTGGACTCCAACTGGAGCTGAACAGACCCCCTGAAGTATTTCATTAATGCTAGTGAGCAGTACAAGCTGAAACATGGAATTACCGTTCTGCGAATTCGCAGCTCTGGAGAGGTCCCTTTCATCCTCAGTGACAACAGAGAAGTCAAAATTTCCCATAAAATTAAGTTACTGAAAAACTCATTTTAAGAATTACCAAAGCCAGCATTTTGTTTCTTTTGGTTTTTGTTTTGTTTTGGGTTGTTTCCCTTTTTTTCCTCCAAGTGCATTTTACAACACTTGGGTTTGCCTGTTTCCATTTAATTCATTATGGAGAAGCAACACTTCAACCTTCACTAAAGACATAAAGCATTTTCAACTAGTTCTTATGATAAAATCATTCAATTCCTTCAAACTTCAATACCTCTGGCCACGTTGCTGCAGAAAGCTGTACTGCCAGAACATTTTCAAGGCAGCTTCAACATGCCTTAGCTCCAATGCACACACACGCTCCAATGCAACTAGGTATTACTGTCTCTGCTGCAGAGAAACTGAAATAAAAAAATAAAACAGCTAATGTACCCAGTGAGGAAGACAGGAGAGCAAAGAGCAGCCCGCCAGGCCACCACCAGTCCTGGACCTGACCATGGGACGGGGCCCCCCTCCTGGAAAGAGGCCGTTGCAGAGATGCCCCAGGACACCTTTCCGCAGCAAACCCTTAACAGGCACGTGTGCAAACACTTGCACATGCAAAAGAATAACAAAAATGTTTTCTCAGTCACCTCAGCTACCATTTCCAGCTCTCTAGGGATGATTTCAACCTTTTTCTATACCATTTCTCACCACTGAACTGCCTATAAATAACCGGTCTTTCAGTCGCAGAATGAGAAGGCCGTTCCCCGAAGGAGGAGGTGTAATAGTGAAAATGGTTTAACACAGAGGTATGAACAAGATCCCAGCCCTGATAAAGCCTCGATGCAGCCAGGAGAAGGAAGGCGGGTGTTTTTCTTTCCACCATCCCAGAGCTGTACAACCACATACAATTCACACCTGTTTCAGCATCCTCTGCACAGGCAGGGCTGCCCTACAGCGAACCTGGAGAGAAATCGGCGCCTTCCCCCCCCTTCACCAGGAATATGCGATTGCAGAGCAAACCAGTAACCCCGAGAAGCTTAGACAGTGGTTCTCAGCACACCTGACACCTTTTCCATTTGCTGCAGTGCTCCCACACAACACCATCCTAGTGTCAACAGCATACATCCATGCTATTAAATAGAAGCCATCAACCTCCCCTACAGATGGTGTCCCCACAGCCCCCAGCACAGGAGGCTGGAGCCAAGGGGGTGCAGCAGGATAGTGCCCACAGCCCCCCCAGCCACAGTCAGGAAAGACACAGCCCCAGCTGGGTGTCCCAACTATTTCTGTAGTCACTGTGTCAGCAAGGAGGCAAGCACACGACATCACCGCATCCCTTTTCCAGGATCCCTCGCAACAAACCGAAAAGTCAGAGAGAAGAGCTGGAAACTAAGGTTTATTTATTTCTTCCCAGTTCTGTGGCTTGTGACCAAAGCCGCGGGCTGGCAGGCGAGACACGCTGCTGAACACGGGGCTCGTGACGTGCTGGGTCTGTGCGTGCGCAGGCACGAGGGGTGCAAGTTACCCAGGGCTCAAAATAGGGCAGGGAACAGATTTATATATACATCTGTAGAAAGCTGTAATTTCTCTTATTTTTGTTTCATTTTCTAATTCTTTACGTTTTTTTCCTGCAGAGGCCCAACACTGTTTCCCAAAGCGTTCAGCTGACAAGTGGCACTAGTCCCACCTCAGCCAAAATCACATGAGCTGACAGCAGCAGTTGGGAATAGTGCCCCAGATGCAGCAGCAAATACTCCTGATTATTAGATAAGTTGTTTATAACTTTAGCAAAGTTTCCCAGGGCATATGGCTTCCTCAAGCAAATTTAATTTTGCAATTTTTTTTTTCACCATCACAAGGAAAATACTTTGTTTCAAATGCATTAAATGTTGAAATGATCTGAGGCTAGTTCAGTCCCTGCAGAAGTGGAATCTGAAATTACAAAAATTCCCAGTGATATTTGCCAGAGAAATGCCAGGTCACATCCCCAGCAGAGCCCTAGCAGCAGGAGAGCACTCCATGACTAAACTGGGCACCCTCCAGCCCAGCTGGCCAGAGCCTCCTGCTCCCGTTTAGGTGCTCTCCTTACCATTGCTCTCGCTGGAGGAGAAGCCACCTGTCAGGTATGCAGGCTGGTATAGTTTTTGAGGGTTTTTTGCCCAATTTGAACCCTGCCTCCCTCAACGCACAGGATGGACCTTTTGTAGCAGAGATGGACACACTGTCAGAGGTGCCTACAGGCTTCATTGCACAAGTGAGATGGAAGGTGGCCATAGAGATGGTACTAGAAACCTGGATTCTACCTCTGTCAGCCAAAGAATAATGAGGTGAAGCCTTTGCAAATGGTTTTAGGAACTCTAGCAATGTTCCTCAGCACCTAGAGTCTGAGCTGGCGTACACCAGCAGCTGGAGACCTTAAGTCTATGCTTTCCAGTGTCACATAGGGGTAAGGACTACACAAAAATTCTCACGTCACCCAGCAATTTTGACCTTAGCATCTCTGCTCACCTGTAAAAGTGAGAAAGGAGCAGCAGCTCATCTACCAGCTGACTGATCAGCTTTGCTGCTGCATTGCTTTTCTTTTGGTTTGTGGGCGTGAAAGCATCACATGCATACACATACATAAAGTCTGCACTTGAACAGACCTCACACCCTAAGGACAGGGGAAAAGGGGTAAGAGTACAGGCACATGCTCGCTGTAAACTCCTCTCCCTTCCAGTTCATGCTCTTTCAGCAACACACAGCTTCAAGGAGAGGGGACACTGATTCCCAGTGCGCTTCTCCAGTCACCAACATCTGCGTGGATGCAGAGGCACAGAGAGTCTCCAGGAGCCCCGCAGCCAAATCCCCGCCAGGGCTGCTGGCACTCAGCGCCGATGCCAGCGGGGTCACAAGATGCAGGAGAGCAGAGAACTGGGCCCCGTGTGTGTGCCGGGCTGCGGGGGCACACAGGCATCCGCATCTCCAGCCCGTGCTCTGCGCTGCACCCTTTGTGGGGCGTTTCCAAGAAGGAAAGCAGCAAACGGCTGGCGATACATGTGAAGTAAGTTCACGAGGAAGAGGTTACGGTTTTCTCCAGACCTGAGAGCAGACAAGCACAGAATGCAACACCACCACCTTTTGTGCACACCTGCTTTTATTCAAACGGGGCTTTTAGGAGGAGTCAAAAAAAAAGTTAAATGTTATTTTCCAGAGTGCATTAAACTACACATGCAAACACTTGAGAGCATCTCCTCTTTCTTTTCTTTTCTTTGTTTCTAGCTGCAGACAGATCATTTCTTCTTGCTGGAACGTGTCAGGAAGCTGTGTGGTAGCACATAGGAAGGAGGTTTTCTTGCAAAAATAACCCTATTGCAAACAATTGGTGATGGCAAAGTGCTCTCAGCCATGGACATTCTTACAGAGTCCTTCCCAGTCCCGGGGGTGCTGCTACCTCTGCTCAGCTCAGGCAGCACTTGGGTTTCCTCCTCAAAACCAGCTTCCTGAGGCTCTCTGTTTGGCTCTGTCTCTGCTGGGCGGTTGGCTGCAGCCTTTCTCCGCTCATCCTGCTCAACAAGCATCTTGACCATGGGGGACGTGTAAGTGACGTAGGCAGGTCGGGGGCGGTGGCACTGGATGAGGTGGCTGGGCAGACCCACGTTGGCTGAGGGCAGCACATGCTCTGGAACCAAGAAACAGACACCATGAGAACACAGCCAGATACCTCCTGGCTTCTTCCCTCTCTGGGGAGGGTTAGAAAGAAGGATGCCTTTGGTGACACCAAGGCTGCTCTCTGGAGCCAAAGACCATGGCTGGGATCAGTGATGGCTTTGCTACAGCTATGGAGGGCCAGGCAGCACAAAGGGACAGCAGTGCCATACCAGGTAGCTACTCTGCATCAAGATTCAAATAACCCATGCAAGAAATACAGATTAAGTCCATCATTTCTAGTCTTTGTGCCTTTATTTCTATACTTGAGCACAGGGTGCACTGACCAACGAGGAGCTGCAGCAGGTCACTATCACACCAAGAAGCACAGTGGGAAAGAAAAAAAGGGTGAAAAAATATCAGCATTTCTCATTTCTGCAGTACTGACCAATGTGCAAGATCTCACACAGCAAGACAAGACCACACTGAAGATCTTCCCAGTCTCGGCTTTCTGCACTAAACCCCTTAATCACTCAAGTCTAGCACCTCAAACACAAAGCCACAAGGTTGGTAGAAATGGCTGGAGAGATTAGACTGAGCCTACTTGGGAAGAAGTCTGTCCAAGGGAAACTTCAAAACAGAAGATCCCAGAAAAAAAAAAAATCATGCAGAAAAGGAAGATGCATTCAAACAGATCTTGGAAAATGACATCATTGGTATTAGTATTTTTAGATACAAGGCTTTTCATAAAAATGTCTTGTTTTCACTTAGATGTCATTAGTCCTTTAAGAGTTATATAGCACAAAAGCAGAGTTTTCAGTCTCAAATATTTTATTTTTCACTACCTTTACCTAATGCAACAGTTAATTATGACTTCAGGGTGCTGGGCCGTCTTGTCTAGACCATGCTTTTGCCAAGAAAGTTTGGACCAGATGATCCTTGAGGTCCCTTCCAATCTGGTATTCTATGATTCCATGACTAGATAGACAAAGTAATAAAATGCAATCTTGCTTAGCACAAACAGCTAGGATGAGATGGTAGGAAAGTACTGCTGATAAAGGGTCCCTGAAGGTCCGTTGCTGTCAAAGGGATGAACTTCCATGCTGCAGCATATTTAAAACTGATCTGTAGCAAGCTATGAACAGCAGCCTGCAAGCAAGAAAGGAATGAAAACCAAAGATGGAGCACCCATCCTGCAATCAGGCTTTTGCTTAAGATATCCACACCTAGAGTCTGAGAGTCCCCCACGCATGGTGGACACAGCAGTTCTAAGGAGAGGAGGTGGGGTGACTCAGTTGCCCTCAAAAGAAGCAAGGACAAGAAGTGGCTGACGTGGAGGGCAGCAGAGGCAGAACACGGTCCTGTCAAAGACCAAGGCTATTTGGTGTACAGATGTGGAAAGCCCAATCCACAAAATTATGCTAAATCTTGTTCCTTAGATGCTTTATGAACCATTTCCCACACGAAGTAGAGGCCAGTAAATACTCATCACCTCCTCAGCCCTGTTCACCAGATGTCCCCTGGAGGGCACAGCAACCCTTGGTTGCCCTTTCCCAAGCTCGCCAAGCCAGGAGCACAGAGGAGGAAGGAGGCAAGCTGCTTCAGGTGGGATTTACAAACCTGCCCACATCACACACACCTCCCTGTTCCTAAATCAGTCAGGTGTCAGTGGAAAGCCTGGTCCATACCTCTCATTGTGCACTATCTTCTTTTCTTTTTAAACTGGGACTAATTCTGCCTCTTTTCTCCCCTTCTCTCCTGCAGAGGGTCAGTCCTTTGTAACCAAGCTATGCATATCAGGGAAACACCCAGAACAGAAACACCCTGGGGTTTGTTAGGGCTCCGATATCCAGCTGTGATACCCAGGGTCCTCATCAGAAAAGCACAACCAACCCTGGGTGGTCAGAGATGGGGACACACGGGGACAGAGCTGCGAGCATTTCTCCCAAGGTCCCACCATGAGCTCCTGGTGGACATTAGAAACAAAAGGCTCAGAGCTCCGAGTTACAGTTTTAGAGCTATGAGAGCATTTAAAGAAATATGCTGCTTCAGATTATCTGTTGCTAAAGTTGTAGGGATAGAAGGAGGGAGGAAAAGTGTCTTTTCAGTGGCTTCTGCACCGAACTGCACCCTAGAGGCTCCCAAACCTGAGACCCTGCACTATGGCCACCGCTCCTGCAGCCTCTGTCCGTGCTGCAGCTGGTGCCAGATGGGCTCCGGGTGTGCAAAGCGTCAGGACTTTGTGTTTTGCACAAGCTGTGCTCCCGCTCACGCTGCGGGAAGGCGGCCGGCCCCGAGCTCTGCCCTCCGCGCTCCCCCTGCTCGGCCCCAACCCGGCACTCGCGCTAACAAGAACTGGGTTTTGTTGCATCCCAGGGGCGTGCGTTGGGGCATCGCTCGCTTCCCCTGCGTGAACCATGCTCTCTAGAAACCACCAGCCACCCTCCCCACGAGGGAGACGTCAGCAGATCCAGCCGGGACACCCCCATGAAGCTGACAGCCCGGTAGCGGTGTACGGGGACGATCGGCCAACGGGCAGCCCAGGCTCTTCCCGAAGTTTATAAATAGAAACAGCCTGACGTGTTTGCAGAAAAAAAGTTTCCATACCAAAAAAGTTTCACCGCGGTCATATTGCTGTAAAGTTATGCCATTCTGTACCTACGCTATATACACACATGCTCAGCTTTACCATCAGGAAAAGCCAAACCAAAAAAAAAAAGTCTTGTTTTAAATTATGAGCTTTCATACAGTGGCATGCTCTGTGCTTAAACGAAATGTTTATTTTGACAAGCTGAGATAGTCCATGTCTCTTCAAATGCCTGTTCTGACTCACTATTTGGAGTTTTTAACTCTTGTTACAGAACTGTTTTACAATTTAGCTCATCAGGTTAATGTGCAGCAAAAACCACTACAAGAAAAAAAACCCGCTTGTTAAAGAAGAATTCAACTATTTTCCAAGTGTTTCTGATGACTTGGGAGTTCTGGCTCAGCCCATGCTCCAGGGAGCTGGCACGGACAGTGGGGCACCCCAGCCTCGGCAGAGGAAGCAGCGGGCACAGAGCGGCTCCGAGCCACAGCGGCAAGCGTGCATACGTGCGAGCTAAAGCACTGCAACCCCCTGGATAAAACAGCAGGATCAGGCACCAAACCACCCTAGCAAAGCACAAAAAGAGCTGATCTGGAGCCCTTTTCCCCACTTTTATAGGCTGTAGCTCAGGTCTTTGTAAAATGAATAAACACACCGAGCGAAACCCGGGCACCCAGCCACCGCACGGGGCTGAGCTGTAAATTTAATTCAGAGGTAACAAAGCCCGTGGAAAACGCCGTGTGCCCCAGAGGCACAGCGAAACCTCCCTGCCTGTTCCCAGGCCGGACCCAAACAACTGCGAAATGGGTGCCAGGGGGTCGGGCAGGGCGACAGCAAGGGCCACAGCCAAACCAGCAGCACCACTGCCTCACAAAGCCAACACAAGCTTAATGTGGGTGAGGACCACGCCGTAAGGAGATGGTGAGCTGTTTCTGCATATAGCCCCAAAACAAAACGTGCTGAATGTTTTTCAGAGCAAACAAAAAGATCCAGCTGAGTCCCTCGCCCAAACAATCAACTGTGCAGGGAAAAGGCAAGGAATGAGCACAATGAGGTGGTGGAGTAGGGAAGGACAAGGGTTACAGCGCAGAGATGTGGATCCAGCCTGCACCTCTCACTTGCAAACCTTGTGTTTTTGTTGGAACATTTACCTTTGCTGTACCAAGCCAGATGTTCCCAGCTCAAAGAGTTCCTGATGGGAAGAGGCTAGCTAAGCTCATGAGTTCGGGGCAGGAGGACATATGCGTGCACTAGGCGTGTCTCCTAATATTTCAGTGTTTGCACAGTTTTATTTTGATCCTGGATAAATACTGATACTTATGTGATATTCATGTAGGTTGGGGTTTCAAAAGGGCATTGGGCTCAGCTGTGTCACCTAATTGCTACAGCAACATCTCACAGGGCAATAAAATAAAAGGGTTTTAGAATTTCTTAAATAGGGAAAAAAAGCAGCGCAATGGACAGCAACCCCAGTTTGGATATTTGATAAGGTGTGAACATTTGGTGACAGGATAAAGTTTAGCTACTCACCAGGTGAATTTTCCTGGGTAGTTGTGGGTGCTCGGGTGCAAAGAACCTCAGATAAGGCCACAATATCTGCCTTCAAATTACCCATGGTGGAGAGTTGAGGCAGAAGCTGACGCAAATCCCAGACATTTCTCCTCTGACCTTATCTCTAGCCCTTCCCAAACCAGCAATGACTAGAGAAGCCCCAGGGGGAGAAGACACAAACATCACCCTGACCATAGAGCCTGGATACATCAGCTTTTCCTGTGTTACGTCCCTGTGGAGGCCACCACGGAAGTGACTCCTTCACAGCAAGTTCACACCAACAGCATGACAGGAGACAGCCAGATACCACGACAGCACTGGGAGCTGAAGAAGGGAATGCAAAGCACTGGAGAAAAGATGCCAAGGGAAAGCCCAGAGTTGACAACATCTCAGAGTGAAATGAGATGGGATCATCAGCCACCATTTGTTATTTACAGCTTGTGCTTGGCTACTGGCCTGGAATTGATTTCAGAGCCCAGGGAGAAAAGGCTCTGCAACATCCCTGGGAATCCTCTAAGCATATCAACTCCTTTGCTTCATAAGCGCCTGCTAGGGAGACCCGTCTCCAGGACTGGCCTCTAAGGGCTTTCCAGAGCAGAACTGGGTTGACTTCCCTCCCACTGCAGTGACAGGATTATTGCCTGCCAGTGCCTCTGCAAACCCTGCTTGGGGTTGCTCTGAAGCTTCCCACACTGAGATGTCTGCTCCCGAACTGCTCTAATGGGAAGCTCTCCAACACGCTCCTGTCCTGTCCCGACGCCAGCTCGGGATCTCACCAGCACGCACTGGGGAGCACCATGGTGGGATCTTCACATTCCCTCCAGACTGTGGTTTCCAGTGACAAACCCGATCCTAACACACGTGTACCCTGATAACAGGGACCAGCTCAGCATCAGGGCTGGCCTGCCACACACCGCCTGATGCAGCTGAGACAAGGCACGTGTCTTCCATGGTCACAGCCATCAGCCCAGCTGCACACTAACCACTGGGAAATGTGGCTCCTCATGTAAAGTACCACCACCAGCCTGGCTGCTCCCTGCAGCCACGAGTGCCAGGACTTCCCCGACAAAACCACACATTCCCCTCCCATCTCTGCTTCCACCTCATGTTCTTCTCCATCCGCTCTTGCTGTCCATCCTTGGTAGTAGGTGCACTGAGAGGAGAGGCAGCCAGGTTGTATGAGGCTTTCCATCTACATCCCATCCTGCACTTTTGTTGGGTCTCAAACTTGGTACACACCTGAATTCACCAATTCCTTTCCCTGGGAATAAGTATCCAATGCCAAATATAAAGACAGAACATGACTGAAGTAGCAAGATCAGACAATGGCTAAAAACAACAATTACGAGACCAAGGGCATTGGGGCACCTCACCTGCTCAGGTACATCTATAAAGCCATCTTAGTATTGCCTTTCATTTGGGACAGCTGAGAGCCAGGCCCCTACGGCACACGGACATTCCTGAAAAATTCAGTTTCACTGTGTTGAACTTCATGTGCCCTTGAAAGTGCCAGCCCTGGAATGTAAGCCCCAAAAAAATCTCCCACCTGGAAGCTTTCCAAAGAGGGCCTTGAAGGATGTAATATCTAGAATGGGACTATAAAAACACCCTGTGTTAGCTTAACTTTTTCCTCCTGAAATAAAACTCATCCAACCCAAAAATTCCCCATTGACTTGAGTGTTTTTGAAAACCCCATCCACAAGAGCAGCATTGATCAAATCCAATTTTTTTTTTTTTTTTTTTTTTACTGTCATCAGTGGAACGGTATCTAAATAGAATAATTCAGGAGACTGACCTAACTGTCCTGAGCAATGGGCAGCCCTCCAGCATTGCCCACCCAACCTGGCAGGCAGCAGCAGCCTGCGACCAGCTATGCAGTGCTGGGGTCTCCGTCTTGCTCACGGGGTAGACGGCGCTGAGCAGCTCCATTTAGGATGGGTCCAAGTAGCACATCGACTATTCAAGGCGAGTAAAGACCTGCCATCCTCTACAACAGATGAGGTTAACCTGTTGGGGCTTGCAAGGCAAGTGCAGCTTCAGACCAGACTGCACCTTTCCGACTTCATACCTGACCAGACTTTTATCTTAATGTCAAGTGGAATTTCTTTGAGGACAGCCTTAGGTTCAAGACACGCGTATATACAGTGTGTGTTTTACAAGAATGCTGATTTTATACCTGTGACCATTCTTCCTGGAAATTTATTTTCTGGCAGACCTTTGCAAAACCCTCAATGTTAAAACCTCTCCAACCTGCTCTGGAGAGTCAGCCAGGCCACTTTACAGGGGCATTGCAGTCCTAATCTTCGGAAATCCTCTTAAACTCCAAGATTCTGGTAAAGTTTAAGATCCAGAAATCTGTTTCCATTCTTCTCCCCAACACGAAGACCCAGCTCCTGATTGTCCACATGCTACATACATAGGGCCACGGCTACAGCTATTTTTTACATTCTTCAAGCTACTGCAGAGGGAATTCACTGCACAGTGTCCTCCAGACCCTCTGGGTCAACTTGTGACCAAGTATGAAAGCCAAGAGCTCTCTCGGGGCTCTGGTCTGGGTGGACCTGCCATAGCTCCCTGCACCAGAACACAGGATGGCAGAGGAGGATGGTGCCTCATACCTTTCCCACAGCTGTACAAAGGCTCACCACCTTCACCCGTAAGTCCCACAGAGGAGCAGTATTTCTGAGATGTATCCTAGCATTTGCAAATACATTCAGTCCAAAAATCAAATCAAAAAGCCTCCTTTGTACACAAGAAGGCACCACCTCTACCCAGCTTTGCTGGATCGGCAGCAGCCCGACCAGAGCCATCGACCCACTCAAGCTGCTTCCCGCTGGTTTGGCAGCATGAGCCTCCAGCCTGCTCATAACCAGGCTATTAAATCAGGTTCAGGTTGTTTGGATACCAGAGCAGCACAGTTCAGAGAGTGGAGTTTAAAAGACCCCTCTCTTAAACAATGATCCTTTTGAGACGCTGAATGAAAACAGGCAATAGCAGCACTTCAGCATAGAAGTCACCAGCAAGAACTACGATTCGTATGAGAATGGGGACACGTGGCCAACTTTAAATCCAAATCAAATGTTTCTGAGCTTCAGGACACTGACAGTCAAGAGTCCAAATTCCTCTCTAACTGCATCCAAAGAAGCAGCACCAAAGCCAGGCACTTCCACAGGCAAAAAGGGAAGATTGCATTCACAAACAGACAGATACATAGGAGTAACATCACGCAGTGAACACAGCTTCTCTTTATTAACCAGAATACTAAAGCACATGCTAAGTTTTGTTCAGGCTCTCAGTTAAGGCCTCCCCTAATTTTCAGACATCATTAATTCACTTAAAATTAGCAGGCTATGCTGTATACCTGCCATGGTGTTATGCTTCGTTTTGCTCGTTTTCTTTACCTCTTCAGGATGGGAAGAAAACCTTAGACAAAGCTCTGTTGCTAAAACCCTTGGTCAATAAACATCTCCCTCGTGATCTACAACTCTCTACTAAGAGTACACAAGGGAGCCGGTAGCAGGGAAACAGTAAGGTAACAGCCACTGCTTGTTTTATTTATTTTCTCCAACTACAGGTTGAGTTATTCTGTGTAATAAAAGGAAAAATTATCCCAGGAGAAAGGAGGGGGGTTTGCTTTTTATGAAAGACGTTTAAGTCATAAAGCACGCAGCACTTGCTTCGTGCTACGACTCATGCGAGTTTTAATTCTAAGAGAGTTGCTGGCAGCAGTACAGTTTTCACACTCTTATATTTAGAGAGGCTTGCCTGAAAAATAGCCAGAGCTGTCGCTTATAAATCAGGTTGTTCTGACAGTGCCCGGAGCAAGCAGTAAAAGCAAATAGGGGGAAATGAAATTACATGCTGCAAAGGGAACTCTGAAATAATAAGCTTTTATTTTTGTCTTTTCAAAAGTTCACAATAATTAGAACTATTTTTTCCTCTGTTCTTTCATTTGTTTTTAAGCCAGCCCCTGCTGACAGGCTCTGGGCCCCCAACCTCTGGTTCCCATTCATTTGTCTTTGGCCATGTGGTTCCCATATTCTTGGCTGGGCGCGTGAGTCGACATCGCCAAAGGCTGGGGTGGAGAAGATACAGCCCTTGGTTCGCTCTGGCCATGGGACCCCATGCAGCACACCCCTGCCGAGCAGCTTGCAGGCAGATGCATTCCTGCAGCACAAGGCCAGTCCACAGGACACCCAAGTCAGTGGGAAGGGTCTTGCCTGCAGTGGGCTTGGTATGGAGATCACATCATCTTCCACTGACACGGGATTTTTCCTTTGAACTGGAACATCTCTTCTTCTACAACCAAATAGAAGTAGCATTGGAAACTGCTGATCTAAGTTGGGAAGACATCAGCAGCTGATGTCCCTTCCTTGTCCCCACGTCCCAGGGGGGAACTACATCCATTCTTCCAAGAAAACTGACACACACCATCGGGTATATCTTAATGCTGTATTTTACAATCTTGGCTTAGCCTGCATTGCTGGGGGATCCTCAGGACAGGAATTTCCTGCCTCCAAGGTTCCTATCCAAAGACTTTTCAACCTCTCAGTTTAAGCAACATAAGTGCTACTCTGCCAGAAGTCAACTTCAGACTTACTACTCCTATACAACTCAACAGCAGTTTGCTCTTATCTTCAGCAGGATTTTAATTTGACCCTCAGCAAGAAGCCAGATGGAGCAGCGATTGCTAAATGAACTGCTGGGAACCAAATAAAGCTGATAAAAGGATAAGAGCAACAAAACTACCCTTTATTCATTCATTCATTGGGTTTTACTGTTTGAAGTTCTCCATGAACTGCTTCCAACCCAAACTCCTCCCCATACATGTGAACTGGGAAGCTGTGTGATAAAGATGGAAAGAAATGATCACAGGCTCTGAAAGGGCTAGAGGAGAAAAAGATCAGAAGAGGCAGCAAGACAGATTTGGGAACTCAGGATCCCCATGGCAGGACCCAGGGAAGGGAGAAACACTTCCTGGGTGCTAGGGCCACAGTGAAAAGCCAACAGAAGAAACAAATAGCTTGATAAGTGTTTTATTTCTGTTTATTCCAGGATGGGCTTGATCTAAATCAGGTGGAGTTGACTGGTGCCCATCCATTTGGGCTTTGAATCCACTGGAAATGGAAGCATGGGATAAACTATGATGGCCCAAGAGCAATTAGCCAAGATCCTGCCCCAGGTCAGGAGGTACCATCACACCACCTCAAATACTTCCAGAGGTGTGCTGAGGTGAGGAGGAGTAAGGCCTGAACCCATGTGGATCACATCCCCTCCACCACCTCACCTCTCTCCAGAGCTGTGTTCACAAGCTCTGCCCTAACCCCAGGGTCCACACTCAGTTACCAGGACCAGCTTCCACCCCCAACAGCCCCGAGTTTTGAAAACTGAGAGTGGAACATAAGAGAAACAAAAATTAGGGTTTCCACAGCAGCAGCAGTTTGCAGGCACTGCATCCCCTGAGGTTCACAGACATGTTTTACAATGCACCCAGTGATATATCAGGTTACACGGCCGAGAACAGGAACATGGAGCAGCACACGTGTGCGGCACAGCTGAATGAACAATGACCGCAGGAACACTGCTGGCACTCACACTTAGTCTAATTCGTTTTTACTTTGCAGACACAACATTATAGTCCTTTTTTCACTTCTAATTTTTCTTCTTATAAAGGAGACGGGAACATGATAGAAAAAAAAAAAAAAGAAGGTGGACTCCAGGCTAGAAGTCTTCAGTGCTACACCGAGACGCTCCAGTGTGTATATGCAAACAGCAACTAAAATAGAAGGGGCAGTTTCTCAGCTGCTGCGATCTGCGTGGTGCTATTAATTTAACAGTCACCTAAACCAGGGGAACATCTGATCCCAAAGCAGGATGGCTGATGCCCTAGCAAGAGCAGAACAAGATACTAGGCCAGGCTGGTGTAAACAGGGATGGTTCACCAGCCTCCCTGTGGTTCTGCTCAGACCTGGAAGGAAGAACTTGTCCCCTGTTATCAGTTCACTGAATTAAAAACAGCCCAAACTGTTAATTTCTTTTCAAATCCAGCTTTACTTGCCTTTCTTGCTGCTCTCTGGCCCACATCCCCCCTAGCTAGTCCTGCATCTCTGCACCCACACAAGCCTGGCCGGGAGGTGGACGAGGGGGCTGGGTTGTCCATCCTGCGGGCACCAGCGAGCAGGGGGAACACCAAACTGAGGGAGCAGCCAGAGCACAGATATTCAGGAGAAAGTGCTTGTTTATGTGAAAACACAAGGAGGCAAATAGTTGACATTAAGATTTTGGGGAGGCTGTGGGACTGGGCTATTTCTTTCAGCCCTCACACAAAGGGACCTTTTTTGTCTTGCTGTAAAACAGAAACGATATTGAAGGGTCTGTGGAATTTCTGGGCATTTTTTTCCCCTTGGAGACGCAATGGCCTGCAGTCCAAAGCAACAGATGAAGTAGGATGCAAAGGACAAGATGTTCATATATGGCTCTGCATCCACCTCCTGTCCCCCTGCTGCCACAGCCCCCCCCCAAACCCTTCACCCCCAAAAGTCCTTAGTGCCTGCAGCAGCCAGAGGGGCAGAGCCCAGAGGTGCCCCACCAGGGACCAGTGCTCACACAGCTGCACCCCTGCCTGGAGGTGCTGCAAATACTGCAGGAAGCCATTTGCTGAACACAGAGGGGACTGCAGCTCCCGCACCCACTCTGCTGAGGATCTCCAGTCTGTCATCTTGCATCCAGCTGACACACCATGTTTCAGGCAACAGCCTGGGAGTCAGGACAGGTTCCCTTGGACTCATCATCCCACATGAGTCTCCAGGTTCAGCCATCCCTAAGAGGGGCATCGAGCCCACCCCAGCTTCCAGGCCAGCCTAGCTCCCCTTCCATTCACATGCTTCTGTCCCAGCAAGGACCAGGATACATGTGCTGCTCCTTCATCGGTGCTGTTCCCAAAAGGGCCGAGGACACCTCTCAGTGCTTTCTTTGTGGAGGCGTTACACAACACAGTTTTTCCCTGAAAATGTTTCCTGCACCACTGCCCACAGGGCTTGGACCAGCCCAGAAACAGCCAAACACACCATCAGCTGTGGACAGGGCACCTCTACAACACAGCAGAGCTCTTCATCTCATCTTGGCAAAAGCACAGAGATTTCTCCAAGTGTAGAAAGGTACATGGATGTACCTGCCACCTGATTCTCCATCAACCCTTGCCACCTCAAAGACTGTAAGAGTTTGGCACAGACCCCACCACACTGCTCATCCTGAGGCTCCTCACAGCCCCAAGGCACTTTCTGCCCACGGATGATAGGAAGAGCCAGTCCTCTACAGGCAGCCAGGACAGGGAATCCCAGGATCATCTGGGTTGGAAAAGACCTTGAAGCTCCTCCAGTCCAACCATGAACCTCACCCTGACCGTTCCCAACTCCACCACATCCCTCAGCGCTGGGTCAACCCGACTCTTCAACCCCTCCAGGGATGGGGACTCCCCCCGTGCCCTGGGCAGCCCATTCCAACGCCCAATAACCCCTTCTGCAAAGAAATACTTCCTAAGAGCCAGAAAAGAGCTGACATCCATCACTGGCAAGAAAGCAACGCCACCATGCAAGTGAAATGCCAGATAAGCCCAACGCTGACACGGCAGCCACCATTTCTAGGATGAAAGTCCCATTAATACCAGGGCATGGGCAACTCCTGCTGTTTACAGGTATTTCCCCACCTCACCCCCTAAGCAGCAAGGGGAGAAACAGAGACCTTCCAAGTTCATTTGGAGATCCACCACGTTTTCCCATCCCTGAACACGTATAGAGCACAGCCAGGGCAGTAAGGTTGTTTTAGGACAACTCCGGTACAAAAAGCTGAGAACACATAAATAAAAACACTGTTCTCCTGCAGCAAGCACCAAGCGTGACCCCCAGGGCCAGCAGAAATCCTACCAAGCACAGGCGGGCAGATCGCAGGAGCAGCATGGCTTGTGCTGGCCAGAGGGTGCACGAGGACCTCCCATTGAGGGGAGCAGAGGAGTTGGCAAAACAGTATTTTCCCAGTTAACTGTGAGAGTCCGAGGGAGGAAAGCAAAAATACAGAGCTCAGCTGCAGCCACATCCGAGAGGCATTTTAGAGAGGCAACCGGTCCCAGCCACGCTCCTGTTTCCAAGGCAGTGGGCACAGCCTGCCCCAGCACCACCCAGCCCTCCCCAGCTGCCTGCTCCACACTTTCATGGGCTTTATTTCTCCACGCTCACAGGCTTTTTTTCATGGACACTCATTCACTTTTAACCCTTGACCATGTCTGAAAGAATCCCAGATGTAGAAAAAAGCCGCCGCCTCTGGGAAGCAAGAGGAGCCCTTCCTGGTCCCCAACATCTGTCCGTAAGCAGGTTTCACACCTCTGATCCCTTTGGGGCACTAAGCATCCTCAGGGAGGAGTTAACCTTGTCCACTGGGAACAAGATCAGGATCCGTCAGCGGCCGCAGCCTCCATGGGGTGCGGAGGAGGAAGCAGTGCCGGGGCGAACAATGGGCGCTTTGTCAGCCCGGGCAAGGGAGACACAACAGAGCAATAAAAGTTACACGCGAAGCTGGTGGGACGGTTCAAACAGATCAGCCTGTTTGTCCTTTGCTTCCCAGAGGCCCCTGCAAGAAATTCTGGCATTGCCACTTCAAATTAGTGCTTAGCTTGAAGAAAACGCGCTTCAAACCTCCAAGAAAGCTTTTCCTACTGGTTGGAGCTCTCTTAATTCCCAGTTTGAGTTTCCCTAATAAAACCCAGATTGCTCAACTTCCATAACACTGGTCTATGAGCTCAGGCAGCAGTTAACCCTTTGCAGCCCCAAACAAGGAATAAATAACCTTCTCCCGTTTTATTTGCCTTCAGTGCCTTTTTCAGGCTAAGCTGCACACCAGGGAAGGGGGGCAAATACTCAAAGCCTGCAGGACTGCAGTATCTATCCCCATCCAAAATCCAGTACCCCTGCAATACAGCACACACTCATTTCTTGCTTGTGCAAACTGCACAAAGCACAGGGCTGTGAGGAATAAGTGCAAGGAATTCAGATTCACCTTTCACACGCTGTAACAACAGGCTACCATGCAGCAGCATCCACAGCTGATTAGACCAACACACAACCTACCTAATTACTGCAATGTGAAGGAATAGAATGTGAAGGGATTGACAGCCAGATGAACAGGAGCCAGCAGTGTGCCCAGGTGGCCAAGAAGGCCAATGGCATCCTGACTTGTATCAGCCATAGCATGGCCAGCAGGGACAGGGAAGGGATCGCACCCCTGTACTCCTATACTGGGCACTGGTGAGGCCACCCCTTGATGAGTGGGTTCAGTTTTGGGCCCCTCACTATAAAAAGGCCATTGAATGACTCGAGCGTGTCCAGAGAAGGGCAACGGAGCTGGTGCAGGGTCTGGAGCACAGGTCTGATGGGGAGCGGCTGAGGGAACTGGGGGGGTTTAGTGTGGAGAAGAGGAGGCTGAGGGGAGACCTCATGGCCCTCTGCAACTCCCTGAAAGGAGGGTGCAGAGAGGGGGGATGAGTCTCTTGAGCCAAGGAGCCAGCACCAGGACAAGAGGGAATGGCCTCAAGCTGCGCCAGGGCAGGGTCAGACTGGCTCTTAGGAAGGATTTCTTTGCAGAAGGGGTTGTTGGGCGTTGGAATGGGCTGCCCAGGGCAGGGGGGGAGTCCCCATCCCTGGAGGGGTTGAAGAGTCGGGTTGACCCAGCGCTGAGGGATCTGGTGGAGTTGGGAACGGTCAGGGTGAGGTTCATGGTTGGACTGGAGGAGCTTCAAGGGCTTTTCCAAACGAGATGATTCTCTGAAATCTGTCCCAGCACAAGCATCCTCCCAAGCAGCACTTGCCACCTGCTACCCCTCACATCTCACCTGACTGACCCAAATCCCAGCAGTCTGGGCGCTTGCCATCAATGCTTCCACTTAACCCAAGTTGTGTTAAAAGCACCCCAATATTACCCTATACATTGCAGTCTCTCATACCCCCCCCTAACTTCAACTCTGGTGTTTGTAAACACCCTGGTAATAAAAATAAACCCACTGCAGTAGAGCCATAGTCCTCGAGTCACAGCTAGAGCAACCCCCTTGGAAGCCCTACACGATGCTCTAATCTAGAGACCAAGTAAAACACAAGGTATCCTGACTCTATGAATACATACATTTGTAAAGACCATATAGTTTGAGCTACACTTTGTGACTCAGTGTGATTTTGCCTGGAAATGAGCTGGCCTGGGGAGATATTTTAGTGCAGCTTCTGTTTTAATGACTCTCGCAAGACTCCCACAGCTCACACTGATTAAGCAATGCCACAAACCTTGCTGTGAGCAGGATCTTCCTAAAAGCTTAATCATGCATGTAATTTCACCCATATAATCCTTCCCAGAGAAGTGAGAGATGCTATCCCCTATGTACAAAACAACATACATCAGAGCTGGTGCTTTCATAGTTTTCCTGCACTTCTTTCCTCTACCAAGATGTTATGTCATAGGCATGGGACACTCCTGTGGTAGGTTTGCTGGAAACTCCACTATAAATCCTGGTGTTTATGGCTTACAAGTCATATGGGGTTATACTTTCTCATGTCATCTTCAAATTAATCCCCCAGGAGTGCCACGGCACCTTCCCAAGTGCTCTGGCTGGTAACCCAGAGGTGCCAGAGCAGGGAGAGCACCAGGACACGTGGTGGCAAGGTGCACACTGAAGAGTAAGGGCACCCTGTGACCACTCTCAAGGGGTGCCTTATTTCTGACATCCAAAGGCCATGCTTTGGAAAGCTTTCCAGAGAAAGTTGTTCACCTCCCAGCTCCCTAGCCCCAGATTTCTGATAGGTAGGAGTTACAAGCTTTCTTGGTCCAGCACCACCCTGTTGTTTCTACCTCAGGTGTCCGACTGGTAATATCAGAGCTAAGTAGATTCTGTGCTACCAAGTACAAGTAATGACCACGTTCTTCCTAGTAATCACTTCCCTAAGACATTAGCTAGTAAGTCCCTGAAAGGATGGTCATTTTTCACTGCAAGATGACCAGTTCAGTACAACATTTTCCATCCATATTTCTCCAGCAGACACACCCAGTCTGTTCTGCAGGGCTTACATGCACCTCAGTGGAGATGCTCCAAGTCTTGTAACCAGAGTAGAGCAGACATGGGTCCTGTCCCACCAAGAGTTCCTGCCCTGAGCACAACTGGTGCACAAGACCCCAGCAGCTCTGAGCTAGCAGTGCAGACTCCTTCAAACCTTCCCCAAGCAATCAGGTCAATATTCAGGCAGCAAACACTAAGCTTCCTGCTGTCACAGCCACGTCACAGGGCTCCTCTTGCGCAGGGAGCACAAGTCTATGGAGTTAGTTTGCTTCAGGGAGGCAGCAGCATGCAGTCACCTGCAATGCTCTCCCAGGCATCCTGCACAGCTCCTACATCTCCATACTCATACAAGCAGTAAGAAACCCAGTGCTGGTGGTTAAAACCATGGTTACTCTGCACACAGCAAGGACTGAATTTGGGATCAGATGAAATCACAAAAATGAAGGGAGAGAAACCAGGCTGGCAGCACAGGCAGGGAGGGATAGCAGCTTTAAGTATTAGTCAGAAAGAGTCAAAAGTTCACGTTATTCCCACACCAGAGAAGTGCTGCAAAGGCACTAAACTCAGGTTAAGGACTTAAACACAACGGAAAAAGGATTTTCTCAGCAAGGGCTCCCCCCTCACAACATACCACTTGCCCTCTCACCATGGGTACGAAGCCCCAGGCAAAACTTGACACAAGGCAGGCCAAAAAATAAAATCCAGGTAGAGAGATCAGCACACCCCAGGTAGCTCTCCAGGCTGGGATCTCAATCACCATGGTCAAAATACTCTCCAGCAGCCCACTTGGCTTCATCACCCAACAGCATGCGAATGGGGTCATGCACCAAACCCATGTTGCACCAGAGCCATGCGATGCCTCCAGAAAGGCTGTACCACGTGTACTACCTGTAGCTGAACTGAAGTCCAGGATGTGCCATGGGGATGAGAATCTCAGGGCTAATGCTCTGAATCTGGAGGCTGAGCATAAAGCTGAGATGGGGTTGAAGACCAGGCTGCTCCCCTGAAGTTCACTCTCATCCAGAGAAACCTCTCAGATGGGTGTTTGCAACCCTCGGGCTTGCTCATGATCTCATGAAGCCTGGCTCTACCAGGGCTGAAGAGGCTGTCGCACAAGCAGGCAAGCTGTATACAAAGAGTCTTAGGCACAACTAGAGTTGACGTTAGTCTGTGTTTGTCAGGTAGCAAATAGGAGCTATGAAACTGCTGCTGTGGAAGAGAGCAGCAAGCCCCAGGGCACGTACTGCTGCTCCCAGAGGTCCCTTCTACCTCCTTCCCTGGGAGCTGCCCACCCAGAGCATCTCTGCATCTGTGCCTGTGTGACAACCCAGTACATTTCAACTATGGTGAAGACAGATGTTTTCTCTGCCCCAGGTATTTGCTCCCACATTTAACACAGATTCAGGAACAGGGAGATGCTGAAGCACACCGAAAACTCAAATCCAGGTACAGATCTGGCCTCATTTACAGACAGGCCTGTCTAAGACAGAAAAAAACAAAAATACTGACCCACAGGAAGGAAAAATAAAAAGTATTTCTCTGTCCTCACAGCCTCCTTACTGCTTGGTTGTCCTCAAACAACACCCCAGCAAATGTCTGAACAATACAGGTTACAGCAACACAGCAAGGAGACTTGGCCCAGATCCTCACCCTGTACAAATCGGCGCTGCATTCGTGGAGCCAGAGCTTTACGACAGCACCAGATCTGGCTCACGCCCAGCCCACAAAACCAGCTGCCATCGGACTAATGCAACACAAATTAAATATAAAGTTTTCCAATCAAGCCTCACATCAAAACTAGAGCTATGTGATTCAAGTTACAGGCACAGCTTCAGGGTAACATTTGTTTTACCTTAATTACTGTGCTGTTAGCCTCTGCAGTAAACTTAACTTGATAGGCAAGATCCTGCAGGCAGCCAGCATTAACTGCTGAAGAGTCATTTCTACTGATGCTCACTCAGTTATCTAAGGCCACAACCAGTTAGCTCTACCTGGCCAATTAAATGCAGACCACCTTTCCTGTGAAAAAACTCCTGAATGGGATCACGTATATTCCACATCTTCAAACTGCAGAAGTACCTGGCAGTGCTGAGGGGTCCACTCAGCTGTTTAGTGGTGCCCCTCCATCATGTAAAACAGCCATAACATTAACTTGAGCACTGCTGGGCTTCTGGCTGTTCCTGCACCCCACAGGAACACGGAGGATGCTCTGGGCTCCTGCTTTCCCCCTCTCCCTGCACCTTCCTCCCTCTTTTGCTGTCTGTAATCCCAACAGTTTCAGAAAGGAAGCAGATTACTTAGGGAAGCCACATCTTTCCCCTTTACCAAGACATACCATAACACGACTCAGCAAAACACAAGAGTAGAAGACAGCAGACGTGTGTAGCAATCTAGAAAGGATGGTGCAAGACTTGCATGGTGGCGTTGCTTTCTTGCCAGTGATGGATGTCAGCTCTTTTCTGGCTCTTAGGAAGGATTTCTTTGCAGAAGGGGTTGTTGGGTGTTGGAATGGGCTGCCCAGGGCAGGGGGGGAGTCCCCATCCCTGGAGGGGTTGAAGAGTCGGGTTGACCCAGCGCTGAGGGATCTGGTGGAGTTGGGAACGGTCAGGGTGAGGTTCATGGTTGGACTGGAGCAGCTTCAAGGGCTTTTCCAACCCAGATGATTCTGTGAACTAGAAGCAGGAGACAAAGCTTTCAACCAGGCTTTCTCCTCTCTTCCCTGCCTGCCCAGCCTGGAAGCAATTTGGAGCAGAGACTGCATTCAGCTAACAGAGCCCAACCTCTGCAGCACATCTGACCTTGCCACATATCAGTCCACTTTTTCCAGACTGCTTTGGAAGTAGCACGAAGGAGCTGTGCTTGAAAGCCACCATCTCTAGCAGTGGCCAGAAGGAATTTCACTGAGCAAAAGGTCAAGCCTCTGTGGTTTCCAGTACTTTTTTCATAGGACAGCCCCTAAGTCTTAAAGCATATTGCTTTACTTGCAGTGGTTCACAGAACTGCTGAGGCTGGAGGCACCTCAGGAGATCATCTACTCCCACTGCCTCCTCACAGCAGGGCCAGCAGCAGCAGGTTGCTCAGGACTGTCTGGTCAGGTTTTGAATAATTCTGAGGATGGAGACTCCTCTGCTTTATGTTTTTTCTGCTTTAACTATCATCACACTCTTCAATCATGGAAAAAAGATTTTTGTACAAAGGCATTCACATCAGGCACCATCCAATCTCAACAGCAATGAGTTGAGCTGGCTGGAAATGGGAGGAAAAAAGCTTCAGCTAGAAACTATTTTGCTGGAATAAATCTGCTTTTCAGACTTGTTGACTTTTTGACAAGTTGAAAAACTGGAAAATATCCACTTTGCATCAAAAACCTGATCAGGCAAGAGAAGTCTTTGCCTTTTAGTTAAAATAATCTCTCAAAATGGAAAGTTTGCACTGTTTGTTTTCATTTTGTCATGAAATTCTCCTTAGCACAGGAAAACGCTTCCCAGTCAGCTCCACCAACTAGCAGCTGGGCTGCTCTGCCAGCCTGAGGAGTGACACCGCGCCTCAAGCACCGCGTTCCTGCTGCAGGGTGCTGTGGGCCCCTGCTCACCCCGACCTGCCTCTGCTCCTGGCTGGGGTTTCACGTGGCCCCAAGCTGCCTCCCATGGAGCAGCACTTCGCTTCAGCTGGAGACCCACAGGACACGTCATTGCACAAAGAGCTCCACAACTCCAAGCCAGCAGTATTGCTTTGTGCACAAAAATCTTTGCTCCGGTGATGTTCAAGTCCTGCTTCTGGCTTTGTTGGACCCAGGTTTGCAAACCCCAGCCGTTCACGAGCAACCTGGCCCTTCAAAACAGAGTGGATGGAGAAGCTCATCTCACCGCTCAACTACCTTAAACATGCATGTTATGAATCACAGAATCCCAGAATCATCTCGGTTGGAAAAGCCCTTGAAGCTCCTCCAGTCCAACCATGAACCTCACACTGACCGTTCCCAACTCCACCACATCCCTCAGCGCTGGGTCAACCCGACTCTTCAACCCCTCCAGGGATGGGGACTCCCCCCCTGCCCTGGGCAGCCCATTCCAACACCCAACAACCCCTTCTGCAAAGAAATCCTTCCTAAGAGCCAGTCTGACCCTGCCCTGGCGCAGCTTGAGGCCATTCCCTCTTGTCCTGGTGCTGGCTCCTTGGCTCAAGAGACTCATCCCCCCTCTCTGCACCCTCCTTTCAGGGAGTTGTAGAGGGCCATGAGGTCTCCCCTCAGCCTCCTCTTCTCCACACTAAACCCCCCCAGTTCCCTCAGCCGCTCCCCATCAGACCTGTGCTCCAGACCCTGCACCAGCTCCGTTGCCCTTCTCTGGACACGCTCGAGTCATTCAATGGCCTTTTTGGAGTGAGGGGCCCAAAACTGAACCCACTCATCGAGGGGCGGCCTCACCAGTGCCGAGCACAGGGGTCAGATCCCTTCCCTGTCCCTGCTGGCCACACTATGGCTGATACAAGCCAGGATGCCATTGGCCTTCTTGGCCACCTGGGCACACTGCTGGCTCCTGTTCAGCCGGCTGTCAATCAACACCCCCAGGTCCCTCTCTGACTGGCAGCTCTCCAGCCACTCCTCCCCAAGCCTGTAGCGCTGCTGGGGGTTGTTGTAGCCCAAGGGCAGCACCCGGCATTTGGCCTTATTGAAACTTATGAAAGCCCAGCGCACGTCGACGACGCGCCCGCATTCCCCGGAGATGCCGTTCAGGAGGAGCAGGGTGTGTGCACGCGCCTTTCAGTCCATGAGCTGTTCTGGATGCAGCGTGCAACGCGAGCCAAGGGCTGAAATAGCATCTGCTCTTAGCAGGAAGATGCTGCAAGGCTGTGACGCCCGCCTGCCCCGCTAAAAATGTGAGGCAGGAACATCCAGTATCCAGCCAAATTAGCCTTCAGAGCAGAAATACCAGGTTCGTACAATTAATCTCCCAGGGGAAGAGAACATCACCCTGGCCTGCCCTTAGGAAACCCAGGATGACCCGAGACAGAGCTCCCCCGTCCCTCGCTCTTGAACAGCAGACAAGCAGAACAAAGGCAAGGGCATAAAAGGAAACTCTGCACGGACCCGCCACCAAATATAACTCGGGAAGGGGCCAGTGCATACGAGCAGCAAGACCTCTCTTGCACACAGGTTGCTTAGTTTATCCACATGGATCATCACATTTATGTACTCAAATGACTTTCTGAAGTGGTTTAGCTGCAGCAGATTCTTGGGTTTGTTTTCATTTCCCCCCATACATCCCGCCACAGCTTCCCCCCCGCCCCACAGTCTGCAATGCTTCTGTTGGAGCAGCAGTCTGCACATGAGGATAAAAGTTTTACAAGTCCAGGAAAGAAAATCCCTCAAGTAGTTGTGGTTGCTGAGTTACAGTGGGTTTTGTGTCTTTTGGGGAGCCTCCTGGAATGACCCAAGTGACTGAGGTTATTTGAAGCAGCCTCCTGATTACTTCATTTTCCTACTTGTTAGCAAGCCCCTGGCCTGAGCAGAGCTGATGGATGCTGCACAGCACTGAACAGAACAGAATCGTCTAGGCTGGAAAGGACCTTGAAGATCATCTAGTCTATTAACCTAGCACTGACAGTTCCCAACTACACCAGATCCCTCAGCGCTATGTCAACCCGACTCTTCAACCCCTCCAGGGATGGGGATCCACCACCTCCCTGGGCAGCCCATTCCAACGCCTGACTACCCGTTCTGCAAAGAAATCCTTCCTAATATCTAGTCTAAACCTGCCCTGGCGCAGCTTGAGGCCATTCCCTCTTGTCCTATCGCTTGTTACTTGGTTCCAGAGACTCATCCCCCCTCTCTGCACCCTCCTTTCAGGGAGTTGTAGAGGGCCATGAGGTCTCCCCTCAGCCTCCTCCTCTCCAGACTAAACCCCCCCAGTTCCCTCAGCCGCTCCCCATCAGACCTGTGCTCCAGACCCTGCACCAGCTCCGTTGCCCTTCTCTGGACACACTCAAGTGATTCAGTGTCCTTTTTATAGTGAGGGGCCCAAAACTGAACCCACTCATCGAGATGCGGCCTCACCAGTGTCAAGCACAGGGGTAAGATCCCTTCCCTGTCCCTGCTGGCCACGCTATGGCTGATACAAGTCAGGATGCCATTGGCCTCCTTGGCCACCTGGGCACACTGCTGGCTCATTTTTCTATCCGGCTCAATTTATCTATCTTAAAAGGCAAAATACAAGCCCATATATCCATCAAGAACGTATATCCACCAAGAACGTCACAGGAGCATAGCAGAAGGACCCTTCCAAAAGAACTGGCTTCTGTGTTTGAGCAGCCCTTCTCTAACCAAACCTTTCATTTGCAACCCAGAGCTGCCAAGTCAGTTTTAATAAATGAAGAGGTGAACAGTTTTAACAAGGAAAGAGTCAGAGCACTAATGTCATCACTTGTGTGACCCTTTCCATATCTGCCATCTGGGATAACTTTTTGTCAACCAACAGGTTCACTCAGCACAGGAAATTCTCCCCATTTTTAGACCACATCTCATCACAAAGGGAGGGCAGCCCTCAGAGTCCATGAAAAGCCAAACCAAATGCTTTCTCACAACACTTCTGCTTGCTCGTCTTACCTTTCTCTCGCCTTTGGCTTATAACCATGCACACAATGCTAATGAAAAATCTGATGACTTTCCACAAATACAGACTTTCCTGTTATCAGTGGACCCCCTGCCCTCCTAACAGAGACCAGCTCTGGCTTTGCCCAAGACTCACTTGGAGCCCAGCTCTGAGAACCATCCTTCACAGCTCTGATCCCCATGAACAAACCCAAAGCACACTTGATCTTGATGTTCTGCAAAGCCAATGACTGAACACCCAATCACTTTAGTGACATCTGGTCAAGCTTTTAGACAGTTGGTTACTAATTCAGTGCCACTCAGCATTACTTTTAACCACAAGGTGGAGGAGATTAGGCACAGGTTTTGCTCAGAAGAGCATGAAGAACATCCCTAATCCCAAAGAGACCTTCACAGGCATCTATGAACCAGGACACACTCTCTCAGTGCACACAGTTTTGTAGCTGTAGAGCAACCTTTCCGTACCCTTTAGATGGCAGCAGCTTTCTGAAAGCTGTGGAAACACATGGATGAGGGGAAAAAAAGATTTAAGTCTGAAGGTCATGAGACAAATCTAGGTGAGCAGGTCAGGGATAGAGTTAAGCATGCTCACACATTCCCCAGACGTACACACAGACTTGGAGGATGCACTGCTAGAGCTGGCCAGCAGTGCAAAATAAATATAAGGAGCACATCCAAAATGATCTGAAAAGCTTTGTGGTGATTTCTAGAGCAACTGTTAATCCTTTTCTGCAGATCAGTTGTTGCACACAGGCTGCTCCATCAGCAGGACTCAGCCCTGGTGTGACATCTGGTGTGACAGGGGCCACCAGGCAGCTGCTCAGCTGGGAAACAGGTCCCAGCAGGACACACATGCTCTCACATTGAAGCCTTCAGATCAGTCATCCACAGTTAAAATATTGTGCACTGCTTTTCTACAAGTATCCCCAAGGTATCTGCTTGCAAGTTTTCTGCATTCCTCACACATTCCTGCAGTGAAGCTTTTGATACGATTTCCAAGGGAAACCAACACCAAAGAAGCCTGGACACCAGTAACACAAGTTTCTTCAGAAATATGAGTGCTCATCGCTAAATTAATCACTTAGAGCATTTTTTCCTAAGCTGTGATCAAGAAAATATTACTTTCAATTTCTGCGTAGCTGCCCCTGGAGAACAGCTCAGCCCTCGGCAGTGCTCTGTTCAGCCTTACACCACTCTGTTTGCTTCTGCCATTATCTCCACTTCATAGAAATTGAAAGTGAGAGTCAGAACACAATCTTCCCAGAGGTGCAAAGAGGGTAAAAGCCAAAAACAGAAGCAAGGAGTTGCTATAGCAAGTGCCCCACAAGGCTGCCCTCTCCCTGAGCTGGTAGGAGAAGGGTGTTTTGGATAAACACTTCGTAAAACTGCTTGATTCCAAAAAAAAGAGGCACCCTCAAATTAAAGTACAGACCATTACTTCCAAAAGCATCCAGAGATTTGTGTTGCCAGTGATGACACACCCTGGGTTGGAGTTTCCTTAGCAAAAGGTTAAGCCCCCCCTGAGATGCTGGGCTTCCAGAGACAAGTCCCTTCCAAACCATCAGCCACATCCAGTCCATCACCTGTGGGACTCAGCCCTATATGAGAGGCATTTAACTCCCCAAATCACCCATTGAACTTCAGATACTCCATATTCAGAGGGGCCAAATCAGGGCATTTGTATCCAATTAGTTTTCCTAATCTGCCCTGAAAGTCAGCCAGGGCTGAAGCTGTTCCAGCTGCACATATGGCTTAGAGCAGGAAAGGCACAAGTCCCTCGAAATATCCTCTCCAGCATGTATTTCACAATAGTGCTGTTCCTCACTCCAAAAGGAAAAAAATCACTCCAGTACTATGAAGTTTTCCTTCTCAGCAAAACTGATCATGCCTCCCCTGTAGCAATTTTTTTCTTGACTTCTCTCATCAGCCCTGTATTATCAAACCACCCTGTAAATTTAACAGTAAGCAAAGCCTCTGGGCAAGACAGAATAAAATTAACTCCTTAATTATTTTTTTTAGGAGCAAAGAAACTTCAGGCTCACACAGACACCTCCCTATCCTGCAGCAAACCATCCCTCTGCCACATCCAAGCCGCAGCCAGGAACCAGAGTGGGGAGAAACATCACCCTGCCAAGAGACACTGGGACCCTTGTCACCCCACACCAGCACCGACCCCGCTGGGCTGTGAACACACCCAAGGACCCTGCACACTTGGGAATGGCTAGATCTCATGTTTTGGGGAAGGAAAGGTTTCTTTGCCCAGTTATACCAGCTCCTCCTCCTGTTATATTCATGCCCCAAGATCAGCAGATGAAGGCAGTCCAGACCCAAAAGCCCAATGCTATTCCCCTGCAGCCGGCAGACACAGGCTGCACTCCCGTTCTGGCACACCTGGGACACTGGGCAGCAGCAGAAGCAGGCTCTGCTGTCCCGTGGGCCAGCAGCCGTTACACCACACACAGCCCCAGAAACACTGCCAGCACACCCCAGTGACGCGGCAGCCCAGCCTGCTGCTGCCTGGCCCTGCGTGGAGGTTAATGAGGAGCCTCTTTCACAGCCCAGAGCAAGATACTACCCGTACTGCTCAGTGATCATGGTCTAGTGAGAAAGTGTTAGGTGACAGAGCAGAGGACAATACAAAGGAAAAAACTCCGATATCTCCTGCTCCTTTGCTAGGGGAAGTCTGGAAAGTTTGTGGAGCCCAGCTAAGGATCTCACCCATTTGGATCTTTCTTTGGGTCTGAAGTTCAAATGGATCTGAAGCTTTGGCCCAAATCCTCAGCTTCTGTCCACCTCTGTGGGTAGATGGAGAAGGACCAGACACAAGCTCCTAAATCCAGATAACCAACGCTGGCCCCAAGTGATGCCTAATGAATGAGCGAGGATGGGTCTGGATGGGCAGGACAGACTATGAGGGGAGCACCCAACATCCCATCACCTCCAGCTGGCCCTTGGTCACCCCAGGATAATTTAGAGCAGCCTCCAGACTACTTTAAGAATAGAGAAAAGAAGTCAGAACATCTCAATTTCTTGACCGTGCTTCAATTCCTATTTAACACAACTTTTGGGTCTGTTTTTCTGCTATACAGGCTTTAAAAGGAACAGACACTCCTTTCAGCCAAACCAGCCAGGGCTGTGCTGAACTCACCCAAGCCTCCGCACAGTTACTAACTCCAGCTCTGTCCAAGCCAGACCACAGAGGCACAGGAGGAAGCGAGGGCCCATGGCTTATCCAGCAGGTCACCGATCCAACATCTGCTTTCCGTGTTCCCCTGGGCAGGGCTCCAAGTGCATAACATATACATCTGCCCGTCTGTCTCCATACAGCACATGCCATTTGTCTCCTCCAACACTGCTGACCAGTGACCCCAGCAAAACTTGGTGGAGCAGAGTAAAAAGCAGCTCCCCAAGAAACACACCTCATCCCCTGGGACAAAGCAGTCTACAAAATAAAAGCTACAAGTGGAGCAGCCGTGCTCCCCACCCATAAAGCAAGGCTGTAAAGCAGCTCAATCTCACCAAGTAAAAACTAGCAGAGCCATAAAGAGCATCCTTTCCCCACGGCAGCATTTCTGCCATTCACAGCCTGAGCACAGCAGACTGTTGTTACAACCCTTCCACCTGGGTGGCAACAGAAACATCTGCAGGCTGGTACATGGACAGGGCTGGAGAAACCAGGGGAATGAAGTGGTCAACAGGGAGCCAGTCCCACCCACCTCAAGATGTCTGGAGCAGGACTGCACCTCAACAAGTCGTTTAGCTTTGGGATAGCCTGAACCCTCCCTGAGCCCCAGCCTGGGGAAGCCCACAGGGTTAGAGTCACACACTTAGTGCTGATGAAAAATACAATCACACAATCACGTTGGAAAAGCCCTTGAAGCTCCTCCAGTCCAACCATGAACCTCACCCTGACCGTTCCCAACTCCACCACATCCCTCAGCGCTGGGTCAACCCGACTCTTCAACCCCTCCAGGGATGGGGACTCCCCCCCTGCCCTGGGCAGCCCATTCCAACGCCCAACAGCCCCTTCTGCAAAGAAATCCTTCCTAAGAGCCAGTCTGACCCTGGCGCTGGTTCCTTGGCTCAAGATACTCATCCCCCCTCTCTGCACCCTCCTTTCAGGGAGTTGTAGAGGGCCATGAGGTCTCCCCTCAGCCTCCTCTTCTCCAGACTAAAGAAATCCCCAAAACCAATGGATCCCCTCCAGGATGGGAAGTTTCTCCCAGCCCAAGGCCCAGCAGAGCAAGGCAGGGATACCCAAAGCACCAGGCAGGGATCACACAATCAGCCAGTTGTGGCGGCTTCAGCTCACGAGCAGCCAGGCAGGCTCTGACCCCCCGGGCTCGCTGCACCACGGCTGGTGGCTGCAGGGGGTGCACAGAGGGACACAGGACCACGGAACTGTCCCAGAGGGGGACACACTTTGCCAGCTGGCAAGGGGGATCTCAGCACAGCACACACCACCCAGGAACCTGCAGCCCACAGGCCACTGACAGGTACCCAAGAGCTGACTGCTGCTCCTTCAGCAATTTGCCTTCCTCGGTACATCCATCCACACAGTGCACGGGGGCAGAAATACCCCTGCTCCTGTTTTAGAGGTGGCACAGAGAACCTTGCTGTCCCGAGACACACAGGCATCAAGCCAGCTCCCGGTCCAATACCAAGAGACAATCATGGGCCATCTACACACCATTATCCAACTATTCCTTTTTTTTTGTACAATCTTGAGACTTTATTTGAAAGACCCATACAAAAAAATACCCTGGCTATTTGTGAATTAATGAGTGGCTACACAGAGCAACTACATACCCATGAGCCTGCAGGCAGAGAAAATAGCACCTAGATTTTTAATCCTTTCCAGCTGGAAATGCCCTTGTGCTGCAGACCCCTGCTTGGAAACCAAGCAGGACAGTGATCCTGCTTTTGCACTTGGCATATGGGGGCTGCACACACACAGAGGGAGATCACGCATAGGCAAGGGATTCTCTACCCAGAGAGATGGCAGGAACCGTTATAGGCAGGTGGTGAGAGCTGGAGCGAGCCCCTGACCTGCCGGAGATGCTCAGTGTGCTGCAGCCCTGTAGGGTGGTCACCTGCAGCACCAGGCACCCTCTCAGCTCCAAGAGCATCTCTCCTCTCCCTGCACATTGAAGCCTACAGCCCGATGTGCACTCACAGAGGCTGTGCCAGGGCACGTTCGCACCCCCAAGTCACAAGAGCAGGTAGTGATGTACCAGGTACATGTAAATACATAACGGCAAGAAAGTAGAAGAGATCCAGGGAAATGCAAACCACCAAGAATTATCCTAGACTCCAACATCACTTGTTTGCTCCCTACGTGAAGTTGTGCACGTTACACACCCGCAGCTTGGCTCCTGTGCCTCTGCAGAGGCTGGTTAAAACACACAAAGTCAGGTTTAATGATCACCATGTTCATGCTCCATGTACCACACCAAGCTACACAGAAAATAAATTTTGATGTTCCCTGCTGCAAAGACTACTCCCTGCCCCCCCCCCCCCCCCCCCCCCAGCTTGACATTGCACAAGCAGTGAAGCCCAACCTGAAATGAGCTACTAATGGCTGTAATTAGCCACTAATCACACTCACTTGCTGGGGATCAGTGAGGAGGGAGTTTACACCAGGGGAAGCAACCTACCCCAGGCACGTTAAATGAGTCGCACAGTTTTCTGCCCTTAGCAAAAGCCCAGTATTTTCAGGGCGTGCAGCACACATTTCCTAAGGAGTTAAGTCCTGACTTCACTGTGAGCTCCAAAGATCCAAGGTGACCTGAAATCTTCCCCCAGTCCTGCAGGACACACACAGGGAGCACTGACCCCAACACACCCAGCAGAACTAGCAAACTTCAAACACGACATTAAACATTCCAATTCAGCGCGACATAAGCCACAAGCTCCCAGCACATGGTGGGCTCGGCTTGGCCAGCTACAGGCATCAAAGCGTAGCTTTACTAGTATTTCTGCAGTCAAGTTTAAGCCTCAACCCAGTGGATATTTAAGTTCATAAATAAAAAACTCCAAAGTTTATGCCGGAAACCAGTGTGAGGGAAATGCCCATACTGGAGGGACATACAGTGGGCATCCTCCAGCTTTCTCCACTCTAACCCTGCCCATCACCCTGGCACAGGGCACCCCCAGCCCTGAGCCGCCCTTACCTCTGTCCAGGCACCTGAAGGTGTTGATAGGAGGTGTTTCCATCCGTGTCAAGAGGTCAAATGTGTCCTGCTCTGAAGGCTTGAGGATTTCCTTTAAAAAAGCACTCATTTTTCTCACCAAATATATGGTAGGGGTACAAAAAAACAGAAAAACAATAGTATCACACGATGCTAAGTGGCCAAAACGTTTTTTTTCCCCCCCTTTTTTTTCCTCCTTCCTCAGGGACACCCAGGCCAGGAGCAGATTGCGGGAAGCTGCTCTGCTGCCAACAAACACTGTGTTACTATGGAGACGTCCCGGTGCTGCCTCGCACACCAACCGTCCGAGTCCTCGTGATGCTCTGACAGCCCCCGAGGTCAGTGCGAGCCTGACTGAAACGGTTTAAGCGTGGCTCGAGGTACCAGACACTTCACTAAGAGCTCACTGCTTTTGAATAGCACGGGGCACACGGGGCAGGTTGCAGAGTCATGCACTTGAAAAGCACCAGAATTAGAGTCGATGAGATAAATTTAAGCCCCCATCCTCCCAGTGTCGGCTGTACACAGGCCAGCCGAGCTCTGGTTACCCTGTTTCACACCCTTCTCCACAACCCTCTCCCTTGCCAAAGCTTTGTTTTGCTTCATCAAAAGAACAAGTGGATAAAGCCCGGGACTCCCTTGCAGAAGCCCAGCCTCCCCAGTTACCAGCACAGCAGCTACAGGCAGGGTTTGCAGACAGTCCTTGCTTTTCCCTTTCAACACCTGCTCTCTCCCTGTGCTGCCAGTTCCCCCAGCCTCATCATTGTCTAGAGCTCCTTCCTGCTCCCTGCTTTCCTCTTCCAGTCCCAGCCTCACCCAGAGCCATGTTTACCCCTCCCAGTCTCCTGCCTCGCCACCACTTTCCCAGTACCTGGATGCAGCAGCCAAGGGGGGAGCAGGGCAGCTCCTGCTTGCAGGGGGGCAGCCGCCCAGCCAGGACACATTCAGTAGGGGATGAGACCATTGCTGGGTGCTTATTACAGCAAAAAGCACCACAAGCACCCGTTAAAATGAGAGGTAAAAATTCAACTCAGCTGCTGGAGGAGCTTTTAAACCCCCAAAAGCCACTTTGTCAATCAGTGCCACCAGCTGAGCCCAGCCTCAGCCACCACACTGTGCACCCTGGGAAGGGGCTTTTTAATGTCATGGGGAATTTCTCCTTCTTTGATGAGTTTCAGCTGAGTCAGCCAGCTGGTTTAAAAGCCATCGGGGGAGAAGCAGGCACTTCGTGTACTTAGAGCTCATTTTCATAGGAAACAAGCCTAAAATCAGCCTAGATGTCTCCAGTCATTCCTGTTGCCCTGTGCATGGCCCCTGTATAGGCTCCTCTGTCTCTCCAAATGTTTCTTTGTCCCCTGGCTACCTACCCACAAGCACATGCGTTTTTCTGGGCAGCTGACACGAGTCCTACGTGTGCTCCTGAGACAGCGGTGGCACCACAGCACCATCCTCCTCCCACACCAACTCTACAGAAACTACATATCTTGGTTAGAAAAACTCCTCCCGGTTGCTTTGGTGCTGCTCCCTCCATGTCTCTGTCCTTGCAGCCTACATTGTACACACAGTTCAACTGATATCATCCTTCCCCCAGCGTGAACAAAATACCCACATCCAGCCCTCTGAAAGAAACACCAATTAAATGCCTAAAACAACAGCTGGCTCCGTGCACGCCCTGGAGCAGATCACCGACCTATGGTACCTATTGCCCCACGGATAACACAGATGAGTCTGTCCAGTGGTTATCGCATCCCCCTGGGCGTCCAAAGAGCTGGAATTAATCCCTCGCTCCATCCAACAAACATGTTATTTTGCTGACAGATTGGGAAGTTTAATTAATAGCAGGAACATATGTTAAGCCACTCCAACCAAACAAGCTTGGTTCATCCGATGCGGTACATCCACAAATACCTCTGAGATTTGAGGCAAAAAAAACAAACCGTAAAAAACCCAAAACATCCTCACGTTATGAGCCCGTGCCCAGGGACTGATGCTGCTTCATGCGCGCTGACCCAGCTCGTTCCTTTGGCTCACAGAAACGTGGGATTTCCATTAAACCCAGCATTAACCAGAACCTGCTCATTAGACACCAGAATAAAAAGCAAATTTTGGCTATTTCATGAATCCTGGGTGCTTTGGCTGGCAGTCGATTGCGTGACCTTTAATAAGAAAAAAAAAAAAAAAAAGAGAAAGGGGAGAAATTTCTTTTACACAAAGAAAACCACTTTAAATACCTTCTTGTCCTCGCAGTGGCTCTTGGTTACCAGCAGCGTCAAAGCCTGCCTTTAGCTGGGGAAGTATTGCTGCTGGGAAATGCTACTACAGTTGCTAAGATCACCCAGTTTGTCTTGGGTCGTGTCAGTGCCAGGAAGAGAGGCTGTGACTCCCAGCATAAAATCCCTTCACAGGCAGGCGATGAAAGCTGCTGGTGTCTGCCCGATTTGGGTGGCGTCTGTCGCTTGCAGGATGCTGCCGGGCACCACCGCTGTCCCGGGGATGGGTTTGCTACTGAGCATCCCTTGCTGTCGGTGAAAGCCAGGAACTGCACTGAGCCCAACCCCAGGGAAAGGAGGGAGTCTTGCTATTTTTTTTATCATAGAATCATTTACAGAATGACAGAATCATCCAGGTTGAAAAGGACCTTGAAGATCATCCAGTCCAACCGTTAACCTAGCACTGACCGTTCCCAACTACACCAGATCCCTCAGCGCTGGGTCAACCTGACTCTTAAATACCTCCAGGGATGGGGACTCCACCACCTCCCTGGGCAGCCCATTCCAATGCCCAACAACCCCTTCTGCAAAGAAATCCTTCCTAATATCTAGTCTAAACCTGCCCTGGCACAACTTGAGGCCATTACCTCTTGTCCTATCACTTATTACTTGATTAAAGAGACTCATCCCCCCTCTCTGCACCCTCCTTTCAGGGAGTTGTAGAGGGCCATGAGGTCTCCCCTCAGCCTCCTCTTCTCCAGACTAAACCCCCCCAGTTCCCTCAGCCGCTCCCCATCAGACCTGTGCTCCAGACCCTGCACCAGCTCCGTTGCCCTTCTCTGGACACGCTCGAGTCATTCAATGGCCTTTTTGGAGTGAGGGGCCCAAAACTGAACCCAGTCATGGAGGGGTGGCCTCACCAGTGCCGAGTACAGGGGTGAGATCCCTTCCCTGTCCCTGCTGGCCACGCTAGTTCTGATGTAAGCCAGGATGCTTGGATTTAGGTTGGAAAAGACCTTTAAGATCACTGAGTCCAACCACAAACCTCCCACTGCCAAGTCCACCACTAAACCATGTCCCTAAGTGCCACATCTGCACATCTTTTAAATACCTCCAGGGATGGCGACTCAACCACTTCCCTGGTCAGCCTGTTCCAGTGCTTGGCACCCACTTGTGACACCTGCACTCAGTCCCTGCAACGGCCGAGGGGTCGAGGATGGGCGCTATGGGGACCTGGGTGGGTGCTGCCTGTAGCTGTTGTATTCACACGTGATTTTTATCAAATTAACCACCTGGAGCTAGGCAGTTCCCATGCAGGGAATTTATAATCTAAGCACAGGTATTAAGCAGCAAGTGAGAGTAGGGGATATTATTCTTATTTTACTGAGAGGCAAATGTAGTAGAAGAAGGTGAAAAGGTTGGGTACACGAGGGCATTTGCTGACACTGGTGCAGGAAAACCGCTATAACCAGCAGAACATCCACACAGAAGCAAAGCTGATGCACTTCCCTGCCACGTTTTGACACTGGGACAAGACTAATTCTGTAGGCACAGGGAGCTGATCCTGGGTCCTATAAAAGCTGACTGCTGGTCTTAACCATTAAATACAGGTCGGCTGGTGCTTTTATTGTCTTTGCAACCTCAGCAAACTGGGCACTGGTGTGCACGTCCCTGCAGAGGGTGCGGAGCAGCACCGTGCACAGCCACAGAGCATCGCCTGTGCACACGGCTTGGTGCTGTCTGTGTATCAACTGACAGACCCTTAGGACTTCTAAATATTCTGGTTTTACCTCCATATATTTTAAAAATATTCATCCAGGCACCAGGAGCTCCAGCCTGCTGAAGCAGGAGGTGGATTTCATGACAGAGTCTGTGTCTGTGCATTATATTGTAGAACTACAGAGGAAAAAGTTTTGCAATAGCAGGAGGAAGAACAGGCTGACCTCATAGATATTTTCTACACAAAGCTTTGGGGAGCTTGTGATTCCTCCTAGAGCTTCCCGTTTGCTTCTTAGAACAAACTGCAGGAGAAGAGAGATTCTGTGGGAGGAGGCTGGGCAAGAGCCTGATCACCAGGGAGTTACGGGGCTTTCAGCCCGTCCCTAATCCTCCTTCCACTCTGCAGTGACACAGATTTGTGCACTCTGAGACCAGAGCTGCTGTGCTTCCCCTCCCCTGGTCCCTGCATGGGCGATGGGGACAGGGAGGGACCCGCTTCTCCCTGCAGCCCCGCAGTCTGTGATGTCCTGCCAGGTCAGTCCCCGCCACAAGTGTCTTTAGGCACAAAATAGATGTTTTCTAACTGAAACGCAGAGCTCTCATGGAAAGCAGTGGATTTCCACCTGCAGCAGGTGGGTGAGGACTCCCTGCGGGAAACCGGGTGTAATTCCTTACCCGGTTGCACATGGGAAAGGGATTCAGATGCTCGTGGTGTGTCTGGGTTGAGTAATACCTCTGGCAAGAAGCAGACAAGTTTGGGAAGTGTGTAATGGTGCCTCTCGTGCCATGAGAGCCTCAGAGGGCTGCCTGTCCACGAAGGGGAGGGGTGGACTGACCACCCATGCAGGCAGAGCTGTGCAGGCATTGCCTGCTCCCCCCTGCCCGCCCCGGGGCTCTCCCATGGGGCAGGAGCTGGCAGTGCTGGGGAGCATCCTGTGCCGAGACCCACAGATCCCTGCCAGCCTCCCCTCCCTTGGGGGTCACCCCTGCACTGCCAGAGGAAGCAGTATGGCCCCTCTGTGTCCTCAAATGAAGGGAGGAGGGAGAGCACATCATCTTATTTAGCAGCAGATTTTAATAATCACAATACTGAGGACTGCAGTCAGATAGCAGGAAGGGAACACCCTTGGTGGAGGCAGAGGGTGGGAGCTGGAAGGCACCGAGGTCGGAGGTGGGGCGAGATGGGGAGGATGCTCCCAAAAACACAGCAAGCCGAAATTCAACCCAGCCCAGCAATTCCACCCGAAACAACCCTGGGAGCAGGGATCGGGGCCGGTCACCGCCCCAGAGCAGCCCCTCGCGTGGGACAGGCAGTGTTTTGGGTCTACACACACCATCCCCATCCCCGGGGCTGTGCCTGTGCCTGTTCTGGCACTTTCATCCCTCTGCCCAGCCAGCAGCAGGGAACCTGGGCGCTCCTGCAGCCGAGCGGTTCTGTCACTTTGGTAGTGACAGTAACTGTTTTCACAGAGCATTGTAAATAAAGAGACATTTGGCCAACGCACAACAGGCAGAGCCCTGCCTGCAGAGCCAGGAGTTTCAGCGCTGAGGTCACTTCTTCTGCTGTCCCAGCCCCAACGTGTCCCGGCCCTGTGCTGGGAGGAGCAGGGACTGAGGGAAGGAGAGCTGGTGGGTGCACCCAGCTCCCCGCAAACCAGGGGAGAAAGGGAGAAGGGAGGAAAAGGGATCAGAGCTGAGGACGATGTTATTACCTTGAAGAAAACACAAGTCACCTGCGCTGTGGGTAGTGATTCTCCCATCCCAGAAAGATGATAGCAGAGGGGTGGCTGAAGGAACCAGCTCTCATTAGGAGCAACCAAGGGACCCACGCAGGGGAGATGTGGTGGCAGACAAAACCAGGTCTCAGTCCTGCAAGGATGTATTAATGAAAGTAGGAGGATGCAGGTTCAGAATAAGCAAGAAGAGGTATTTTTTCACTGTGTGGTTATAGTGCGACATGCCCTGGCACAGGTACTGTGGATGCTGAAAGTTTGTGCCGGTGTAAGGGGGAGTGGAGGAGTTCAGGGAAGAGGTATGTCATTTATCTACACTCCTGGAAACCACCTCTAGCTCAAGCAGTCCCTGCCCTGGGGGAGACCATCCTCATGGAGGTGGTGTCACGCAGCTCTGCAGCCACCTGTCTCTGGACACTTTTGGAGAGTGACGTTATCCTGGGCTCTTCCAGGGAGCAGCCCAGCCTGGAGCTGCCCAGGCAGCCGTGGTGGCACCAGGCAGCGATGCCAAAGGGCTCGCCGGCCCCTTCGGATGCAGGAATTGCAGTACCGAGGAAACACATTGACATCAAGCGTGAAGGAGGCTTCCAGGAGCTTTCTCTGGTTCAAATGTTCCTGGAAATGAATAATCGCTTCCTCTGGGAGCCCCCCTGCCCTGGGAAGAGATGCTATAGCCTTGGTCTGAAAAAAGCAGCAAGCAGACTATCTGACCCGTTACGGCTCTGGCTGGGCAGGAAGCCAAAGCCATTGCTGGTGTGACACAGATCCGGCCCGTCCTGGCCAAACTCCGCTGCATCATTTACACTAAATCCCTGTCCCCGCAAAGCCAGACCCATCACCCAGCCTGACATGCGGCGCTGACCCGGCACCACCTTTCTCACCTGGGCTGTGGCCCTTTCCAGATGCCTTTGCGATGCGCAAGGGAGACGTAACAATTTCCAGAATTTATTGTTTATAGTCAGAGGTGCTAATTCTGTGCACAGCGAGAGGGATCCAGCAAGGAAATGACTGTAGAGGTGCCTCCGAGTCATTCATTGCCCAGACTGGGTCCCTGCTCACTTCTTGGGCTCGGCACCGGGTCTGAGTGGTCTCACCAGGCCAGGAAAACAGGCGTGCTTGGATGCTGGTGTGGTCCAGACCTACCAAACAGAGGGAAAGCACAATGGCAATGTGTACAGCACAACACTGTCCTTGTGAAAATACTGTGTGAGGTAGATACAGTGGTAGCCCTGCTTGGGGAAACTGAGGCAGGGAGCTGAGGCAGCCTAGGTCCTTAGAGAAAAGGGTCAATACTGAAGCTGTGGTTAAAACCTGGAGATCTTGTCTCATGATCAGAGAAAGCTTCAAGTCAAAGGAGTCCAGCTGATGGTATCCACAGCCCTAAAAATTCCCTTTCCATCCAGCCATCACCCACCTTCCTCCTCTGTCTGGCTGAAAGGCCCCTCTGGGCTGGCTGACAAAGAGAAGGTCTCTGCTCACAGGGAAAGGCTGGAGTCCCACATCTGAAGGTGTCCCCAGCACAGGAACGTGCACACTTGGTGTCAGAGACACCAGAGCTGCCCCTGGGTGGTGACACTGCCAGGTCAAGACAATATTTTGTATGCTTTGGGGGATTTTTTCCTAAATTTGTGCGTTTTACTCATTTCTCACACTGTCTGGATGGTGCTTGTCTCCAACGTACTGGGAGTATTTGGAGCAACACAGCGGATGATTTTCTGATGTCCTCATGACTGGTAAGAAACTGTCACCGCTCCTCGGGCAGGGCACAGTGGCCACAGAACAGGGAGACTGTGGCAGGGCTCCAGGTGGCAGGGAAAGCTGACAAGTGACATCATGCAGAGCCCAAATGTCACACTCGTCACGTTACAGGGAAGAAAGAAAAGAACCAGCCACAGATTAAAAAAAGCCATGAAGCAGAATGCAAAATTCTGGCAATTGCCACAGATCCTGACATACAGTGAGGCCAGCTACAACCTGAGCTCTCCTGTCAGCCCAGGCTCCTGCCGTCCTCCCTGTATTCATTTGTTAACACAGAGAGCAAACCCAACATCCAGGAAAATGAGAAAATAATGAGGGTAATAATACGATGTCTTGGTTACTTTGGATTAACTGGGAGCAAGGAGGCTGCAGGAAGGAGTGTGGTGGTCACTGTGTGGCTGCACCTCTGTCTCAGACCTCCAGATCATCTCCTGTGCCCAAAAGGAGACACTGCAGATGTGCACATAGGAAGGAGCAGTGTGGTTTAAGAGAAGGCAGACGTGTAGGCAGGAGAAGGGTTTCTCCACTCAGCGTGGCCAAAGTGTGAGCTGCAGGGGAGTGCAGGTCCCCCTCCAGCCTCTGCCCATCCAGGAGCACTGGTGACACGAGGGCAGCTGGGGAGCAGGGAGGCAGGTGGTTGTCTCACCCAGGGAAGGAAGCAAAGGTGGGGATATTGCATTTCTGGTCCTGGCTTTCCCAGACCTCCATCAAACCCCTCAGCTTTGATTTCCACAGTGTGATGGCAGGTTTTTTCCTGGGCAGGAGGAGGTGTCGGAAGTAATTTCTGGAAATGGAAGACTTAAAGGAAGATCCACCTTTTACAGGCAACTACCAATCAGTAGAGGCCTGGAAACCCTCCACAGCTCCACCAGCACCTCACTGGTAGCCTGGGTCATGCAAGGGAGATGCAGGACAGCAATATTGTTTTGAGCAAAAGCAGGGAAAAGCAGGTCTAACCTCAAAGTAGTCCCAAAAAAGGTCTAAATGCAAAGTAGACCCAAAAAGGTCTAACCTCAAAGCAGACCCAAAAATATAGCACCAAGACACCTTCCCACGATGAGGTGGGATGGAGCCACTCCCCCCAGCAGCGGTGGATACTCTCAGCTCTTACAGCCACACAGTTTACACTGATACCCCCAGCCACATTCTTCAAGTGCTGCTTAAAAACTGTGACCTGTTCTTCAGCTTTTGGAGAGGAGGAGACAAGCAGCGTTAGCAGCATCCTGCCGCACGTTGTGCCGAGCTGAGGAGGAGCCACTATCCCATGGCGGCTCCAGGCACTCTCACAGAATCACAGAATCACAGAGTCATCTCGGTTGGAAAAGACCCTGAAGCTCCTCCAGTCCAACCATTAACCTCACCCTGACCGTTCCCAACTCCACCAGATCCCTCAGCGCTGGGTCAACCCGACTCTTCAACCCCTCCAGGGATGGGGACTCCCCCCCTGCCCTGGGCAGCCCATTCCAACGCCCAACAACCCCTTCTGCAAAGAAATCCTTCCTAAGAGCCAGTCTGACCCTGCCCTGGCGCAGCTTGAGGCCATTCCCTCCCAGCCGCCCGTCCATCCCAGCCCCAATCCCAGCGCAGATGTACTGAGCCTTTCACCAGCCCAAGCCCTGCTGAGCCTTGCCAGTGCTCAAGCAAATAAGAGCCGCTGCATGAGCCAACGTTATTACTCAAGTGCATGGGAATCCCGGGGGTCCCTCTCTGACCCGGTCTGGGGCACGAGGCAGAAAGGGCCTTTGCTTTGCTTGAACCCAAGAGGCAACAGCACCAAGCCATGTCTGTTTCCCTGCTGTATTTTATCATTTTTCCCCAATAGACCCTGTTAGAAATTGCTGGCTGGCTTAGCAGGATTTGTGGGGGTGGAGGGTTTAGACAATAATGTAACACTTGATAAACAGAGCAGGGAAATGGCCTTGCTGAGCGAGCAAGCACCCCCGAACACCCTGCACCATGACCACCGGGCACCTCCCTGCCCCACATGTGGGCAGCATCTCTCCCACCTCCCTTGCCCCAAATCCTCCTGCCACCCCATTTGGCAAGAGAAGGAGGCACAACCCCAGTTCCTGTGGGATGACTGGGTGAGGAAGGGAAGGACCAAACAAGCTTTCATCCTGAGCCTCAGTCATCTTAACTGGAAGAATAATTATGTGAGATCACGTCAGAAAGAGATGGGATAGTTTCCTTGATTGCAGGCTAGGCTGACTTCGTCATTTCTATGTGCGGGGTGAAGGAGGAGCAGGGTGGTCTGGATCCGGTGGGCAAGGCCAACACGGTGCTTGTGCTGGTCTGCTGGACAAGAGCATCTGGAGACCTGCAGAGAACCCAGCTCCTGGCACTCTGGCCATCCAGAGAGCATCTGGAGACTTGTCCAGCTCGATGAGCCAAAGCTGGCCCAAACCTGCCTCTTATGAACCTGAGCTATATCTTGCCCTACTGGAATTTCTGTTGGGATTTGGCTCTTCATGAATATTACATTTGGAAGCGCTCTCAGTGTGTGTGCATATCGAGCAGTTAAGTCACACTTTCAGCAACTTATGCATTATTAAAAGCTGTTTTTTGCATACATGAAAAAAATAATATGGAAACAAAGCTTTTATAAGGGTTCATGGCTGTTCTTCTACCTGCTGCCTCTCTTCTGTGTGGCAAAATCACAACTCTCTCTGCAGACAGGGCACTTGGAAAGGATGAAATCCCAGGAGTTATGTATCACATGCAGCAGCTGGACAAGTCCGTCTGAAAATGCACTAAGCCCAGACTTTCTGATAAAAGCATGTAAATGCCCCTTGGCTCAGCTCGCCACTTGGCTTTCCACACTTTACTGTAGATGAGCTTCGCAGAGCAGCACATAGACATGGGTGGGAGGGTGACACCGAAGTGAGCATACAGAAACAGGAGAAAACATGTTGTTTAGAGGCTGGGAGAGGAAGATGAAGGATTTGGATATGTCACAGAGGCCAAGAGGCCCATCAGCTGTGTGATACAGAGGGCTGAGACTGCATCGAGATGGCCAGTGCATTTCAGATAAGACACCAGAAAAGAAAGATTTTTCAAATGCTGCCAGGTAGCCTGGAGACCTGAATTTGTTCTTGCACATCCAGTTGCCTCCATCAACCACCCAAACTATCCAGTTCCCCTTCTGTGTCTTCTTAAAACCCACCGAGATCCAAACTATCCAGTTCCCCTCCCATGTCTCTTAAAAACCCACCGAAATCCAGAAGAAAAACAAAACTTGTAAAAATAAATACACCACATTTCAGACATTTGGGATGAAAAGTTAAATGTTTCTCTCTCTTCCTTCAGCTATCTTTTCCCCCAAAGGAAGAGACAGCCTTTGAATGCAGCAAATGCGGCATCCAGGTGACAGCGGTGCTGGGTGGCCACGGCCACCATGTGCCAGGGCAAGAAGTGACGTTGGGTGAGGCTGGTGGCTGCAGGCTCCAAGGCAGGTATTTTGCTAATTGGGCAATTAAAAAGCAAAAGATGGAAACCTGGAATCAGAAATGGGTTAATGTCACGAATCTAAATGTGAACAGCAAAGTGGTATGGCCCTGCCAGAGCCATGCAGCTGCCCAGTGCCTGCCCTGCCCACCCAGCTCTGCCTTCATTTAATTTTAATTAAAAGTGATGCCAGAGCGGTCTGTGTCACAACACACTCACGTAAGTGCCCTGTAGCTTTTGGAGGGGTTTGCCAAGGACTGTGTAGAATTATTTAGCCACGCCCAACTCAACATGACCTTTCCTGGCTCAGTGAAGCTGGGCTGGGGACGCAGACCTGCACCCAGCCTCCAAGGCAGCGCAGCCCTGGGTGCGCCGCAGCAGCCCCCAGCCCTCCCGGGAGCCGGGGCTCTGATGGAGGCTGCCGGGGTTTTCCAGCTCTCGGCCCGTGTGGGAGCTGCAGAGCCAGGAAACCTCCAGCACCCTGTGAAAGGGCAGAGGGCAGCCTTTCCAGGGGCTGCTACTTCACCCTTGCTGTCAAGCGAGCGCTGGGCAGGACGAGATAAGAGCATCTCCAGGAAATCTGAGTCACCCCTGGCTGCTCGGTGGGATGGGAGCGATGGAAACGCGTGTCTCTCAATGAGCGTTTCAGACAGCCCCCAGCGCCTCTCCCGACACATCAAAACAACCTCTTGGCTTGCCAGGGGACAGGGGAAGTCAAGGGCCATTTTTCCTGTCTGGGACCAGCGTGAGCTGCCGTAAACAAGACGCCTCTCCAGGGTGATTTCCTCCCCTCCTCCTTGTGCTGCCTCATTTTGTTCCCCGTAGGAAACATCCCACTGCAAGCCAGCCCACCTCCCCTCTCCCAATTCATGGCTTGGATTTTTTTTCTTTGGGGGAGGAAAGTGCCAATCTGGGATTTGTCATCTCCAAGAATGGGTGGGGAGAAGGTTTGGGAGGCTTAAGAAAGACCCCAGCACCCATCGTCATGGGCGAGGAGCTTTGTCACCCATGATGGTTGGCATGGCCTTACTGCTTCCACTCATGGTCACGTCGACCTCTTGTCTCCCATCTTGTGCGTCAAGGCAAAGTCTGTCCTTTCACCCCACATTTGGGCAACACTCAGGATAAAAGGCTCCAGCTCGATGTCTTCAGTGCTGGTCCAACACAACAAGCCCATGATGATCTTCCCCATCGTGGAACTATGCAGCCAGCCAGGTCTTCCCCCAAAGAGCCCACCACAGGGAGGAGAGGCAGGACCTTTCTTGGAAAGTTGGGACATGCTCTGGATTATCGGCATGTCCCCAGGGTGTGCTTGTGTTGGTGGGAAGGAGAGGTGCAGCGAGGAGACAGTTTTGTATCCATGTCCTGCATTTTAAATTCTCTCCAGACACCGAGATCGTTACTATTTCCCCTTGCAGCTGCTGTGTCCTACAGACTTGCAAGGTTTCAGCCCTTTGCTTGTGCTCATTTTCTTTTGTCCGTTCCTCGCAGAACCGTGACACATCCCCCAGCCATGTGTTTGCAGGACTTGGTGGCTCCTTGCTGGACACACTTTTGCGTTGCTAAATTATGTTTAAAGAAAACAGCTCGCAGCGTCCTGACACACGTACATAGCGTCTCGCAGGGCGGAAAGCACCAGCCAATACTTTGCTTTTTATTCCGAATGACACAGGAAAAACGGAATGTCTCACCTCCGACCCCGGGAAGGGTCACACAGATGGCTTCCAGGCCCGGCAGAGTTTTAGGACATGGGATAATTCCCATGCATATTAGCTATGCTGCTTCCTCTTGTATAACTGCAAGATATTTGCAGCTGTAAGTCAGAGGTCCTGCGTGCTCAAACCACAAGAGCAGAGCCGGAGAGCTTTGCCAGGAGGGGTCTGAGCTGGAATTTCCTTTGAATACATATTTAGACTAGGAGAGACCTGAGTGCGGAGTTCACATCTGGGTCTGAGGGTGCTCCCAGGCTGGGAGGAGGATGCTCAGGAGGCAGAGGTGGGCTGTGCCTGCGCACTGCAGTTATCCACCAGCTGGAGCTTATAAGATCCCAGTGCCTCCGCACCTTTGGGCATCACTGAGACAAAGTTAAGCAGTCACTGAAGTTCAACAATCCATGAAATCCGTACAAAATTTGTGAGAGCTGCACAGGGCATAGCCATGAAACCCCTCTCACTTGGCAGCACCCAGGGGCTGAGCAGGTGAGGAATGGAGGGAAGGTCCTTTGAAGTTGAAAAACCACCTGATGAGAACAGCAGCAACCACCATCCTGGCTTCCAGGGCTCACAAAAGATGGAGGCCCACTCGGCCTGGCTGGTGCTGAGCTCATCCTCAGCAGCTGGAGCCTGTTAGACCTCCCTGAGGATCCTCTGACAGCCCAGACCTTGCCTTTGGTTCAAAAATTCACAGCAGCCACAGCTGAGTGAAAAAATAGCTGTGCTGCTGTGGAGAACACAGGTGGGGGTGTTGGGCACACGTGTGTGTGTGTGTATGTGTGTGCACACGTGTGAGATCACCCCAACACAAGGAGCATGTGTGGGATGTGGGGTGCACACCCTGTACCCCAGCAGCGATCCACGCTGTGATGCTTTTTAGTGCCCGGTTGTGCCCCTGTGAATCCATGTGTGTCCAACACCAGGCATCTGGGTGGCTGTGCCATGCTGTGCCTGTGCCATCTGCTTGGGCTTCCCTGTCCTGGGGTGTCCAGGGCTGTTGCTGTGTCCTTGTGTGCCTGAGGGTGTCTATCCATGGGCATCAGGTATTAAAGTTGCCACAAAAGCCGGGAGGAGTTGAATAAAGTGGCTTTTATCAAGTGCCGTAAGGGTCTGCACACTGCGGGAAGATCCAGCTGTGGGGAGACAGTAGGACCAGAGCCCTGTTCTGTGGGGTGCCCTCTGCCTGGCTCTCCAAGCCCCAGATGGGCACATTTCCCCTTAATGATGCGTATTCCACCTTCCAAACTTTGGTGTCCAAGACAGAGATGAGGTCTATTCCCAAACCATCCTTCCCTGGGCACAGTCGTGTACAGAGCGAGCTCCAGCGGGGCGGGTGTGTGCGCAGGGAGGGGAGCGAGCGTGGGGCCAAGCCACTGCTGGAGCGGGGCAGCCAGTCACAGAATCACAGAATCATCTCGTTTGGAAAAGCCCTTGAAGCTCCTCCAGCCCAACCATGAACCTCACTCTGACCGTTCCCAACTCCACCAGATCCCTCAGCGCTGGGTCAACCCGACTCTTCAACCCCTCCAGGGATGGGGACTCCCCCCCTGCCCTGGGCAGCCCATTCCAACGCCCAACAACCCCTTCTGCAAAGAAATCCTTCCTAAGAGCCAGTCTGACCCTGCCCTGGCGCAGCTTGAGGCCATTCCCTCTTGGCCTGGCGCTGGTTCCTTGGCTCAAGAGACTCATCCCCCCTCTCTGCAAGAGGTCACCACAGCTGGTGTTTGGCACATCCCGCTTTGGCACGGTGCAGGCCCAAGACACAAGCAGATCTCCAGGCAGCCCTGCCGTCTGCCACCGGCAGGTTTACCCAAGCTCTGCCTGCGAAGGGGAGTTTCCGAGCTAGCACATCTCCATCTGGACCGGGTGCATGTCCCTCCTGAGCAGTGACACGTCGAGGGCTTTGCAACCCGCCAGGTTAGCTGTAGGCGTGTTGCGCTGCTCTGAGATGAGATGTCTCTGTCCTGCTGTCACAGAGGAGTACAGTCAGGTGCACTCTGCTCATGCCTGCCCTACGGGACTGCCCTGGGTGCCACCTTCCCCAGCCCCAAACCCCACAGAGATCCCGGCCCCTGAACACCTTGCTGTAGAGGAAGTGCAGAAAGTTGAATTTCTCCTGCTTACTGCTGCCACAGTGTCCTGAGCACAGCCAAAATTTTATAAGGACTTTCTCAGCAGGAAAATAAAGGCAAACTTGATGTTTTAGAAGCAGAGGACACCCTTGGTTTGCAATCCCACCCATGTCGTGGTCCCCAGCATAGCACGAACCCTTTGAGCCAAAGCACTGCACAGCACTGGGTTGCTGCAGGCTTTCCTCTGTGAGGTCTTCGTTTGACAAAGGGTCATCAGAAAGCAGAAACATTTTTATTTCCAGAGAAATCTGCCTTCACCCAACCAGGTTTGCATGGGACAAGGTAGAGCCAGGCAGTGACAGCCAAATTCTTTGCAAGCTCCTCGTCCAGGCACTTGCGTGGATCAGCCCATTCCTGCCCACTCCCATTAGTCACTCCCCGCCTGGGCTTTTTTTTTTGCAGAAATATTTGAAGGATGACTGCTCTTCCTAAAAAATGCCCATGTTTGCTTGCAAACTTGGATGCAGATGCAATCATCCCTTAGTCATTTGGACTCTCATTTTTAATGGACTTTTATACAAGTATATTCATTTTAAGATATTCTGAATACAAAATGATTAAGCAAGGAGGGGGTGATTCATAAGTATGCAAGTTCAGTTTGCCTGAAAGCAGTGGCTTGATTTATAGTTCAGCCAGGTGAGTTTTATGCTTGAGACACTTTTAATTTCAAGGGCTCAATAACACGGTGTGTTTGGCTCTGGTATGGGGCTCGGATTTTCCTGTATGAAAGGATCTCACTCATTTGAGAGTAAAAAGCAGGATAACTGGTCACTGCACTATTCCCTCCCCAGGGGGAATCAGGCTGCAAGCAGAGAATACCTCCTGCTGCCGTGTGTTTTGGGGAAGGCAGTCAGGTGGGACATGCCTGAGCTCTCCAGTCATCATCTCTTTTAGAGAAGAAGCCCCCCTGATCCTTGTCAAGCCATGAAGTCACCTATTTCTGAGAAGAAGAACAATTCTGAGGAAAGAGAGTCTGAATTTTTAATGTGGACACAAACCAATATTGCAAAAAAGGAAGTCCTGTGAACTGCAGTCCCTGCGGGGCTCCTTCCTCCTGTCCACGTAATCAAGAATCACTTTCTGCTTTGGCCATGAGCCATCTCTACTTCCAGTGTTTGTGGGGTGCCCATGTGCGTTGTAAGGGGCTGTGGCTGGGGCTGCTAAGAATTACCACAGTGCCAATAAACACTGAAAATCTGGGCACAGGACAGCCTTCCTTTAGCTTTGAGAAGGGAATTAGTTTTCTTTTGCCAGTGTTGTCCTATGGCCCCGCAGGTTGTCCTGGAGGACGTGTCCATCGAGCTCCAGGTCTCAGCCTCCTCTGCAGTTTCCACCTCAGTGCCCACAGCAGCCAAAGCAGCTGTAAGTTGGGCGCTGTCCCTGATGATCATCACCTGGTGGTCAAGGTGCTGGTGAGTACAGCAAGGATCCCAGCACATGGGGATTTCGGATGGAGAAGGCCCCAGGCTCCTCTCCAACCACCTTAGATCTATGCCAGCAAGTGCATCAGCCCAGCCCAGGGATTGCAACTCCTTCCCTGCTCAGCCACCACGTCTCCTGGGTGGCCCCAGTCCCTCACTCAAGGCTCCACGTAACATCAGTGCCAACACCCAACATCGCTGATGTTCAGCAAGGCCGGGGGCACGGGCAGCAAGCAGCCTGTGGTGCTGACATAACCTGCATGGAAAGCTTGCCAAGTCCTCTGTGGCTAAAGTAGTGTCACACCTGCTAAAACAAAGAGACCTCAAACTTGGGGCTGAAGATCAAGAACTCAGGGTTGACCCCAGTTGCTGCAGTGGTGGGAGGGGGGCAGGGTACCACCGGTTTCATCAGTGCTGGTATCCACAGACATCCACGGGGGGGGATGGCAACAGGTCACAGGGGAGAGGAAATAATTTCTTGTTACTTTTAAGGAAAATATAAAACCCCAAACCCTGCTGAGCCCAACCCTTGAGTTACACACAGACATCTACGTGTGGCCCCACGCCTGGAGAGAGACCTGAGTGAGCAGCAGCCACGAGACACATGTGGGTCATGGTGTTTGCCACACTGGTGGAGGATGAGGATGAGGGTGCTGTGGAGATCTGCATGGATGGGGACGTCAGCTGGGCGAGGCTGCGGTGTGCAAACTGCGATCCTGCCTCGTAAAAATGAAATCCGAGGCCTGGATAACAGGTTGGTTGTTTTGTGGATACCCTAAAATCGTATAAGAGCACTTCAAGGTCTTGTGGGAGCGAGGGTAGGGGAAAGCAGTTAAATGTAATGACAAGTCCTGTTGATATATCTGAAGCCAGAAACTTTGACGTTGCCAAAAATTACACTGGGGATGTTTGTATTTGACGTGTCTCAGTGAGACCACCCCAGTAGAGGGGCTGAACCGTTTGCCTGGAGCACGAGGGATAAGGAGCAACTGCAAAACCAGGTCATGATGGATTTGGGAGTTCATGGGTAGGAACTGGCTGTGGCAGGGGGATATGCAGACCTGGTAAGACGTTGGGGGTTTGAAAGTGTGGCCCTGCACTGAAATGTCACTGAGCAGGTGACAGCTATTCCTCACCATGACCAAAACCAGTCAGACCCAGCACTGTGAGTGGGAGGCTTGGGAAGGACTTGAGGGAGCTGGGTCCTTCCCAAGGACCTTCCCAAGGGCTCCGGGGACCTGGGCTCAGGGCTGTGCTGAGAAGGGTGCTGCAGCCCCATGGTTGTCAGCTGAGGAAAGCCATTGAGCTGGGACAGATGTGCTGGGGAGCAGCGCTGCACCCCGCAGCATCACTGCAGCGGGGGGCTGTGTGGGGTGAGAGGTGCTGCCCTGGCTCTTCACTACCCCTCATCACCACCCGTTTGTGGATCATGGGGTCACCTTCCCCATCCCCGCCCATGCAAAGGAAAGCTGAATCCACCACAAAAAAGATGTGGATTGATCTGTTTTGCTTTGTACTGGACCAAGCGAAGCGCACCCACCGCTTGATGCTGCTGCACCTTCCTGGTCTGGGGGCTGGGACAGCCACTGGGGGCAGGTCGTCCTGTCCCCTGTGTCCTATCATCCCAAAATGTCACCATTTGAATGGCAGGGAAAGAATTTAGCTGCTGACGCTTCAAAGCATCAGTGATAGTTGGTTGAGCCTGGAAGCAGCAGACATGATTTTTATTGTGATGTCCATCAGTTAAACCTGGCAGCTCCCACTAAAACCAGTAGTAAAATTCCCTTCTGGTTTCTGGGAGCAAAAATAAGCCAAGACGGTTTAGTTTTGCTAACCTTGGCAGGTGCCAGAGCACTGAACACTGGTGGATGTGGAGCAGCTCTGCTCAGCTTTAGGGGCCTCAGTTCAAATCCTCGCCAAGGTGCTTGCGAAGAGGACGATCCCCGGGATCTGGAGGAGGCTGCGCTCCGAGCTAACGAACCAGGATTGGGGGCTGATGGGGATGTTCATCCCCCCGCCCCAAACCCCTGCACACCACCGCAAGGCTCCAGGGAACACCCGTCCTGGGGAGGGGAGCTGGACCCACAGGGGTGCAGCGGGGTGAGATGTTCTCCCCGACACACAGGCACCTGCTGCTGGGCACGGGGCTGAATCGCTTCCTAGGAAGCATTTATTTAAATCAGAGTTTATTCCCCAAAATCAGGACAGTCGCGAGGTCTGCTTGAGGAGACAATCCAGCCGGCCGGTACCACACACACACCCAGCTGGGAATAAATTTGCTTTTTACTTACTTTTTCCAACTCAAGTGGTTGCTCACACCACCCTGTAACATCAGGGCGGTGAAATCATGTTCCCGTTATATCCCCGCTCGGCCCCAGAAAGCTCAGAGGGAGCATTAACGGAAGGAGAGGTGGGTTTGGTTATTGTTCCCCTCTTTGTCACCCCTCTGCGAGGTGCGGGAGGGCAGGTGGCCGTGGCCAGGGGTGACGCCCGGGGAGGTGACACCCTTCCCACCATGGTCCCACGCTCGCATAGGATGCGCCAGCCTGGCAGGTTGCTCCTGGTGCTTCTGACAGTGCAGGACTGAGGCGTTTCCAACAAGCCCTTCCAGAAAACTTCCATTGCCCCATTTTAAAAAAATAATTAATTATTTTTTTTAAAAAATAAAGCATAAGAGCTCCCTCTGCCGCCGTACGGGTTTAGATAGGAGAGGGATGAACTGAAGTGCGTGAGGGACACGACGGCCGGGTCAGCCCAGCGGTGCTGCTGCAGATGTTTGCTGATAATCCCTTGTGTTTAAGGGCAGCAAGAGGTGTTTTCTAGGGGATGACTGACAAAAAGGCTGGTTTAACGTCCCCTAAAGGCTGCCCAGTCCCCTGGCACCCCAGGGGATGCTGAACTCCCCACCCAGCCACAAACAGAGAGAAGAACCCCACAGGGACGTTACAGATCCTGCATCTCCCTCCTGTTCCGCTGAGGTTGCTCTCGCAGCAGCTGGGAGCAGCGGGATTTGGGGTGTCCTTCTCACAGAGGATGCAGGAGACCTCTGGGGGATCAACCTGAGCGTGGCGTGTGATGCCTGAGGAAGGCACCACAGCCCAGGTGGCGGTGCCAGGTCCCCCACCCTGCAGCCGGCTCCATGCCGCGCTCCTGCCCCGGCTCATGCCAGACCCCACCTACAGCGATCTGGTCTCTGAGCTGGGGATGGAGCAGGATCCAAGCGAAGTCCCAGTCCCCTGCTCTCTCCGTCCCACATCCAAGCTCCAGCTCCTAATTAAATCAAACATCAGGGCACGACCCTGTGATATAGGTATATTAAGAAAGTTAAGCATAACTGTAAAATAGTTAGCTATAGTAAACTTAAATTGTACTTTAAACTAAAATTCCTTTAAGCTGTAAAAGCAAGGCATCTCTGAGCTGTAAAAGCAAGGCATTTCTGAATTGTAAAACAAGGACAAAGGACTGGGGCCTCTGACACCTGGAGATGGAGGAGATCTGCATACCCGGAGATGGAGGACACCTGCACCTCTGCAGACAAGGGGCACCTGTGATTTGCAACCCAGAGGATGACTCCCCATTCAAGGATATGCATCACACATCAAACCAAGAACCAAGGAAGATGGCACCGATCAAGGATGTGCATCATATCACGTTTCGATAAGATGGAGGAAAGCATGACAATGTTGATACATTTATGGCCTACGGAAGAGACTGTTGCTACAGAAATTCCAGGACTAATTACACATCATTATGAATACGTATGTTTGTATTGTAAGACCTTGTGAATATGTATGAGATACCTGCATTTACGTCGGGGTTTCACTGGCTTAAGGTGTGCATGTTTGGTGGAGAGATCCCCCATGCACCCAGCGCTGAAATAAAGAATGCCTGCTTTCTAACACTCTGACTTCTGAGTTTTAGAGAGTTCTTCTCCGACCGACTTTTACGGTATCAGTTTTGGCACCCCAGATGGGACTCTGCTTCTGAAGCTCTACAGATCCTGGGATCACGGAACCTCAGCCGGCACCGGGATTTCTCGGAGAGGGACCCTGATCCCTGGACTGAAGGGCCAGAAGTAAGAACTTCAAATTGTAAGTAAAGGCATTCTTTCAGGATTTTAAAATTTTCTGGTTTTCTGGTTTCCTGCTTATAAGTGGCAGGTGCATAGCTGTGCAGAATAAACGGGGAGGGAGCGCCCCGAACGGGCCCACAAGGGGAATATAGCTCCTTAGCATATGCTCTGGTTGTTTGGTGTATTTGGTAACTTTGTAAGAAGTGAACTTTGTTTGGTTTGTTTCAGCAGCTGCTGTGAAACAACTGTCTTTAGCTCTCAAACTTGTGTGATTGTGTGAGTCGTGTGTGAGACGTACAATTATGTACGAAGTGAGTGCGGAGTCCTGATCCGCGGTTCTTGTTGAATTAATTATTTAAATATTGTATTTGATACACGCATATACTTTTGCTACTATTTTGTATACACATTTTTCTTGCTGCTATACTGATATATATCTTATTTGCTCTGTACAATGGGGGCTGGAAGTTCCACGGGTGGAATAGTAAAGAAATCCCCCTTAGGCTGTATATTACAGCATTGGAGGCATATTGGAGGTACCGGGGGTTCTCCCAAAAAGGAGGATTTGATAAAATATTGTAATCAATGGTGGCCACTATATAAGTTGGATGAAGGGGAAAAATGGCCAATTAATGGGACATTAAATTATGATACCTTGCTACAACTAATGCTTTTTTTGAGAAGGGAAAGAAAGTGGGATGAAGTAATGTATGCTGATATGTTTTTCACACTACGGCAACATCCAGAGTGGCAGAAAAAGTGTGGAATTAATCTTGCCCCATCAGATCCTCTTGTCCTGGCATTAGAAAAAGACAAAAGGGGCAAGACGGAATTAAAAAGGTGCTGCTCCGCACGTAGTATTGGGCAGAGGTGCTTAAAATGGACTCAGGAGGAGATAGAGGAAGATTTAGACCTGTTGACTGCACCGAGATTACGAATAACTGACAGGCAGGCTGAAGCAAGGCAGGAAAGAAGGGATGAGTCAGAGGAGGCAGTGGAAGCAGAAAGCTCCACGCCTATTTCAGAAAGAACTCGGAGTAGACAGAAAGCAGAGCTGCCAGCTCCTTTACAAGCTCTCTTGCGGCAAGCAGTTGGGAATAGCGGCCCGGTCTTTATAAAAGTTCCATTTTCAATTTCTGATTTAAACAATTGGAAACTAGCCGCTGGAAATTATAGAGAAGATCCGGAGAAAGTCGCCAGTGCATTTGAAATGATAGTTAAAACTCAAAATCCAGATTGGCAAGATATCGAGGCAATACTACAAGTATTGTTTGATAGCACTGAGCGAGAAATGATTCGGAGGGCAGTGCGATTACATGTGGAAGGTCAAATAGCCACAAACGCACTGCAGGGGCGAGTGGAACAGCACTTCCCCCTAGTAGATCCAAACTGGGATCCTAATAATCCAGATGATAGAGAAATGATTATACGTTACCAAAGATTAGTCATATTTGGGATACGGCATGCAACTCCAAAAGCTGTTAATTGGTCTAAATTATATGAAATCAAGCAAAATAAGGACGAATCCCCAACTGATTTTTTAAATCGGCTAAAAGAGGCGGCTAGAAAATATACTACTCTGAGAATCGAATCAGAGGAAGGGGCAGGACAGCTGGCTTCCCTATTCATGGGACAGGCCACGGATGACATCAGGCGAAAATTGCAGAGACTGCAGGGGATAGAGGCTAGAGATCTAGGAAAGATGCTGGAAGTAGCATGGATAGCATATCGAAATAGAGAGGAGGAGACACAGAAGACTAATGCTAAGTTAGTAGCGGTTTTGGAGGATATTCAGAAGAATCGGGGAAGGTTTGTGAACACAAGAGGTGGGACACGAAGCAGGGGAAGTGGAAGAGCACTGCCGAATACTCTGAGCATGAATCAGTGTGCCTATTGTAAAGAAAGGGGACACTGGAAAAGAGAATGCCCAGCATTAGTGAAGAACAAAGGAGCAGCACCTATAGTAACATTAGAGGACTGAAGGGGACCGGAGCACTCTCTCCCAGCAGAGCCTCTGGTTACAGTTGAGCTGGGAAATGAGGCAGTAGAGTGCCTAATAGATACAGGGGCAAGCTTTTCAGTTTTAAATACAAAAGATCATGAATTAGGGGATAATATGATAAAAATAATTGGTGCAATGGGAAAAGCTGAACAGAGGCCCTTTTTCAAACCATTAAAATTCAAAATTGGAAAACAATGGGTAACACATGAATTCCTCTACTTACCAGGAGCTCCAAAACCTCTAATAGGCAGGGACCTGCTAGAAAAATTGGAGGCCGAAATTAAATTCAAAAATGGAGAAGTATTAATACCAGAATCTAAATATGTCCAGGCTTCAATATTTTTGTTGGAGGAAGATAAAGAATATAAAGAAGAGATTCCAAAAGAAGTAGAAGAAGCAGTAATCCCTCTTGTTTGGGCTGGAGAGGTACCAGGGAGGTCCCGGATAGCAGAGCCTGTGAAAATAGATGTAAAACCAGATTCTACACCGGTAAGATTGAAACAGTACCCCTTAAAGATTGAAGCTAGATTGGGATTGTTACCTCTCATACAAAAATTTTTAAAGCATGGCTTAATAAGAGAATGTGAATCTAAATACAATACCCCAATATTGCCAGTAAAGAAAGCAGATGGGAAAACATATAGGATGGTTCAGGATTTGAGGGCAATCAATCAAATAGTACAGGATATCCATCCAGTTGTGGCAAATCCTTATACTTTACTGACCACACTGACAGATAAACAAGGATGGTTTTCTGTACTAGATTTAAAAGATGCCTTTTTCTGCATTCCCGTGGCCTCAGAGAGCCAAGACCTATTTGCCTTTGAATGGGAAAATCCAGAAACCAGGAGAAAGACCCAATACACTTGGACAGTGCTTCCACAGGGATTTAAAAACAGTCCGACTATTTTTGGAAATCAACTTGCCAAAGAACTTGAGGGTTGGCGACTAGAAAATCGGGAAGGCGTTGTTCTACAGTACGTAGATGACATCCTTATAGCTGGAGAATCCAGGGAAGAATGTTTGCAGTTAACCATTAGCCTTCTGAATTTCCTGGGAATGAGTGGGTATCGGGTGTCGCGAGAAAAAGCAAAAATTGCCCAAGAGACTGTAATGTATTTGGGCTTTGAGATTTTTAAAGGACACCGGCAGCTGTCAGCCGAAAGGAAGAAGGCCATCTGTCAACTCCCAGAACCCAGGACTCTCCGAGAACTGCGGACCTTCCTCGGGATGACTGGTTGGTGTCGCTTGTGGATTGATGACTACGGACTAATGGTGAGACCGTTATATGAGATATTAAAAACCTCTGCTGATTCCTGTTTAGCATGGACTAGAGAAGGAAGACAGTCCTTCAAAGAACTAAAACAATCACTGTTAAAAGCACCAGCGCTAGCATTGCCAAATATTGAGAAGCCTTTTGAACTGTTTGTGCATGAAAGGAAAGGAATAGCCTTAGGGGTGCTAGCACAATTTCTCGGGCCCTTACGACGAGCAGTTGCTTACTTCTCTAAGCAACTAGATACCGCGAGTCAGGGGTGGCCAGGATGCCTGAGAGCAGTAGCAGCAACAGTCATGTTAATACAAGAAGCTCGGAAGTTTACCCTAGGGCAGCACATAACTGTATATGTACCCCACATGGTAATTTCAGTTTTGGAGCAGAAAGGGAATCATTGGCTATCCCCGAGCCGAATGCTTAAATACCAAGCTGTCCTACTAGACCAGGATGACACAACCTTAAAAACAACAACTATATTAAACCCTGCAACCTTCCTGTCTGATGATTTAAAAGAGGCAAAGGAATTGGAACATGACTGTCTGCGAACCATTGAAGAAGTATATGCCAGCAGAACAGACCTAAAAGATACACCTTTGCCTGATCCTGATCTAGAACTATATACAGATGGGAGTAGTTCTGTTATAAATGGACAGCGTGCATCCGGATATGCAGTGACTACTGTGACCAATGTCATAGAAGCTGAACTATTGTCACCGAGCGTATCCGCTCAAAAGGCTGAATTAATTGCTCTGACAAGAGCATTAGAACTGAGCAAAGAAAAGAAAGTAAATATCTGGACTGACTCGAAATATGTATTCGGAGTAATCCATGGTCATGGAGCTATATGGAAAGAAAGAGGACTTTTACCATCACAGGGAACAGCAATCAAACATAAGGAAGAAGTCCTGAGGCTCCTTGAGAGTGTACAGCTGCCTGCGGAAGTCGCTGTAATGTACTGCAAGGCACATCAGACAGGAGACAGCGAACAGCAACGTGGAAATAGGCTGGCTGATGAAGCTGCCAAACGGGCTGCACGAAAAGGCACCACAATAGGAGTTCAGGCACTAGTCCCAGAACATCAGTTAGATTTACCTGAGCATCCGATATATGATAATAAAGATTTAAAACTGATTGAAAAATTAGAAGCCGAAAAGAAAGAAAGTGGGTGGGCTGTAACAGCTTCAGGTTTAGTAGTAGTCCCATATACCTTATTATATGAAGTGGTAAAAAAGGAACATAACTCTGCTCATTGGGGTACTGAGAATCTTCTGAAACATTTACAGAAATTTATAATTGGCCGAAATATGGTAGAAACCATAAGGTCAGTTACGGAGAGGTGTGAAATATGTTGTAAAAACAATCCCAAAACACAGAATAAGATACACTTTGGAAAAGTGATAGAAGGGGGAGCTCCAGGAGAGTATTGGCAAATTTACTTTACTGAATTACCCAGAAAAAGAAGTCTAAAATACTTATTGGTGTTAGTAGATACATACACAGGATGGCCAGAAGCTTTTCCCTGCCGCACCAACAAAGCGCGGGAGGTTGCAAAAATATTACTAAAAGAAATAATTCCCAGATTTGGAGTGCCAATAGGCATGTCATCAGATAGGTGTACTACATGAGGTGCAGAAAGATGATACTTCTCTTGGCTTTGAAGAAATCTGGAATACACTGACATCTTGGTTACCCAATTTCAAGTGGCTGAAACAATTACTTGTTTTAATTTTGGGGATTATTGTTATGATAATAATAACTTGTTTAACTATTCAGTGCTGTGATTGCTGTAACCGCTGTAATAGACGTTTGTAGTCTAAATTATGAATCATATTATGTATTTACAGTGAAGGACATGCTTTATATATCTATATAAGTATATTATAAGAATGTATAACCTGTTAATCTATACTTAGAACTAACCTTAGCTCTGATAAGTAAGTATTTTAGGTTGCATCATATAAATTCTGCAACCGTGAAGAGAAAGGGGGGAATGATATAGGTATATTAAGAAAGTTAAGCATAACTGTAAAATAGTTAGCTATAGTAAACTTAAATTGTACTTTAAACTAAAATTCCTTTAAGCTGTAAAAGCAAGGCATCTCTGAGCTGTAAAAGCAAGGCATTTCTGAATTGTAAAACAAGGACAAAGGACTGGGGCCTCTGACACCTGGAGATGGAGGAGATCTGCATACCCGGAGATGGAGGACACCTGCACCTCTGCAGACAAGGGGCACCTGTGATTTGCAACCCAGAGGATGACTCCCCATTCAAGGATATGCATCACACATCAAACCAAGAACCAAGGAAGATGGCACCGATCAAGGATGTGCATCATATCACGTTTCGATAAGATGGAGGAAAGCATGACAATGTTGATACATTTATGGCCTACGGAAGAGACTGTTGCTACAGAAATTCCAGGACTAATTACACATCATTATGAATACGTATGTTTGTATTGTAAGACCTTGTGAATATGTATGAGATACCTGCATTTACGTCGGGGTTTCACTGGCTTAAGGTGTGCATGTTTGGTGGAGAGATCCCCCATGCACCCAGCGCTGAAATAAAGAATGCCTGCTTTCTAACACTCTGACTTCTGAGTTTTAGAGAGTTCTTCTCCGACCGACTTTTACGGTATCACCTGCAATTTAAAACATGAGAAATCAAGGGCTGACATACCGAAGAGCTGTGCAAAAGGGTGGTTAGTTTTTGCTTCATCCAAAGAGTTTTTAGGTTTTGGGTTGGGACCTCTGCCCGCAGGTGGGTTTGGGCACCTCCAGCCCCGTGGGCTCTCGGGATGCTGGGAAGGGGGTGTGGAAGTCCCCAGACCAAAGGCAGTTTCAGCAGGTGATTCAAATTCCTTCTGAAACAGGGTCCAGATGTGCGGGAGGGCTCCAACAAAAGCAAAATGTACTCTGGCTACTGATTAAAAGAAACTTAAATGAAGTTTTAAATGTTACAGCAGAGGGGACAGATGACAAGCATGGAAGGTCCTGCAGGGGAAGATCTATCTAACGGTGGAGAAGTCATACAAACCATCAAAAAAGGGCCAGTCTCAACATCGTACGCTCAGTAGGAAACCGTGAGTAACCGTCTCAACAACTAAACCCTCCTTTAATCTGAAAACATAAAGTAGGCAAGAGCAAGTGAGTATGTCCTGTGGCAGCAAAGCTGGATGACTCATGTACTCCAGTGGTTACTATGGAGTTGTTTACACATTGCTTTGTGATTGGAGAAAAAAAAAAAAAAAAGAGAGAGAAAAAAAAAATCTAAATAACTCACCCAAAATGAACTAAATATGAGATTTGAGCAAGCTGGCGACACAAAGAGGAATAATTCGGCATGCCAAGGAGGTTTCCAGGAGGAGTCCGGAGGGCTCAGGGATGGACCAACTGAGCCACTAATCCCCAGACAAACCGACTGCTTGTCCTGGTGCCAGATGGGTGGAAGGTGGCAAGCGTGATACTGCATTTTTGGGTTTTTTTTAAGGATTCTCAGAGAAATATGAGGAATAACAGACCAGAAAATCCAACTCCTATACTGAGCAAGCTGTGCAGACTTCTAAAGACCAGGATCCACAGAGATACAAAAAGCTGAAAAGCATCGGTGTGGGTTTTGCCAAGGGGAGTGTCACCCGGCAAATACTGCAGGAGATCAGGTTTGAGACCATCTAAGGAACCTGAAGGTGCACAAGCCCATGGGACCTTGTGAGATGATCTGCAGGTCCTGAGGGAACTGTCAGATGAAGTGGCTCAGCCACTATCCATCATATTTGGGAAGTCCTGGCAGCCTGGTGAAGTTCCCACTGACCGGAAAAGGGGAAACATAACCCCCATTTTTAAAAAGAGGAAAAAGGAAGAGCCCGGGAACTACAGACCAGTCAGTGTCACCTCTGTGCCTGGCAGGATCATGGAGCAGATCTATTGTGAGACCCCCCTGCAGTGCTGTCTCCAGCTCTGGGGGCACCATCATCAGAAGGACACGGACCTGCTCAAGCGGGACCAGAGGAGGCCACGAAGATGCTCAGGGGGCTGGAGCACCTCCCCTGTGAGGTTCAGCCTGGAGAAGAGAAGGCTCCGGGGAGACTTCAGAGCGGCCTCCCAGTACTTAAAGGGGCTACAGGAAAGATGGGGAGGGACTCTGTATCAGGGAGTGTAATAGGATGAGGGGCAATGGTTTTAAACTGAAAGAGGGTAGATTTAAATTAGATATAAGGAAGAAATTCTTTACTGTGAGCATGGTGAGACACTGGAACACGTTACTCAGGGAAGTTGTGGCTGCCCCCTCCCTGGAAGTGTTCAAGGCCAGGTTGGATGGGGCTTTGGGCAACCTGGGCTAGTGGAAGGTGTCCCTGCCCATGGCAGGGGGGTGGGACTGGATGGGCTTTAAGGTCCCTTCCAACCCAAACCATTCTATGAGTCTATGAAGTTCTTTGAAACATGTAACAAGCAGCTGGGGGATGAGATGCTTATTGGCATTAATAGCCACTAACTGGATAATTTATAAATTAATACTTTGTGAAAGAATCCAAAGCAAAGGCCATGTTAATTAGTGGAGCGCTCTGCTGCAGGCCATCGCGGATACTAGAAGTCTGCATGGTCCCAGAATGGAATCAGTCAAATTAATGGCAGCAAAATCCACCAGGTGACAGAGGGAGCCACAAACCTGTGGAGGTGCAAAAGGTGTTACTGGAAGCGTGGCTGTGTGTTTGCGATTTCCATATAGTCTTTGCTAGACACATGGAATCACAGAATCCCAGAATCATCTCATTTGGAAAAGCCCTTGAAGCTCCTCCAGCCCAACCATGAACCTCACCCTGACCGTTCCCAACTCCACCAGATCCCTCAGTGCTGGGTCAACCTGACTCTTCAACCCCTCCAGGGATGGGGACTCCCCCCCTGCCCTGGGCAGCCCATTCCAACGCCCAACAACCCCTTCTGCAAAGAAATCCTTCCTAAGAGCCAGTCTGACCCTGCCCTGGCGCAGCTTGAGGCCATTCCCTCTTGTCCTGGCGCTGGTTCCTTGGTTCCAGAGACTCATCCCCCCTCTCTGCACCCTCCTTTCAGGGAGTTGTAGAGGGCCATGAGGTCTCCCCTCAGCCTCCTCTTCTCCAGACTAAACCCCCCCAGTTCCCTCAGCCGCTCCCCATCAGACCTGTGCTCCAGACCCTGCACCAGCTCCGTTGCCCTTCTCTGGACACGCTCGAGTCACTCAACGGCCTTTTTTGGAGTGAGGGGCCCAAAACCGAACCCACTCATCGAGGGGCGGCCTCACCAGTGCTGAGCACAGGGGTCAGATCCCTTCCCTGTCCCTGCTGGCCACACTATGGCTGATACAAGTCAGGATGCCATTGGCCTTATTGACCTTAGCTATTAGCTACTGCTTGAGACATATCTTGGGTTTGATGGGTTCAGGCTGACCCGGAGAGCTGCTCTCGCAGCTGCAAGGACCAGCTGGGAGCACACATACCTGCTGCGAGATGAGGATGAGACTCTCTCCGCAGCAGCACCCAAAGGCGATGCCTCCCTCTGAGAAACAGGAGGGAAATTCAAGCAGCCGAGCGCGGCAGCCTGTGGCTGAGCAGTGGAAACCAGCACAGCACGTCTCCGACGTCAGCTGCCCCGAGCCCCGTGCTGGGGGGCAGGAAGGAACTGGAATCGCATTTAACACACCCGCTCCGCTTTCGGCACACACAGGCAGATAATGACGGGCCCACGTGTCCTCTGTGGTATAAAAGTGCTGCTATCAGTAAAACAGAAATAGCATTTCCTTTCTCTCTACCCTTCATGTCTCTTATCAGGGCAGTGGGGACGGTCTTGGTTCGCTGTGGTTTTGCAGGGTGGAAAGGGACACCCGCTCCCAAACTGGGGCTGTTTGCACGGAAAGGCAGGAGGGAAGCGAGAAATTCCTTCCTGCCAGGAGCCTGGAAGCTGCACTGGGTCCTGGCCAACATCCACCCTCCTCACCCGCATCCCCACTCCCTTTGGTCTCCCCAAAGGTCACTCTCCATTAGTCACTGCAGCTTTTTGTTTAGGAAATACCAGCTGGGATGTCCTGTCCCGTCTGAGCAGGGCTGACCGTGGCCTCTGCCAAGCAACTACAATAGAGCTTTCCCTGCAGCCCTCCAGGCCCGGCAAATCTCCAAGAAATTCGTGGAAGAAAAGACAGACAGGCTCCAAGTGCCTGGGGCCAGACTGCCCCTGCACACTCAGCATCCCTCCTTCACCCTTCGCTGCGGTTCACCCCTGGGCAGGGGCAAAACTGCCCTTAAAGCTTTTGTGTTTTGAGAATATCTAGATGAACCACAGGAATGTGTTAAAGCATGGGGCCAGAAAAAGCATTGCTTCTGCTCCTGAAATCAGGCACCTTCCCTGGGGACTCAGCACCCAGCACAGCACAATGCCATGGTGGGCGAGGACAAACCAGGGCTGGTCTGCGGCAGCAGGAGGGGAGAGGTCCCCGCTGCGGCCAAAGAGCAAGGCAGCAGCTCATCCCTAGGACACGCGGGAAAGATGAGGCCTCGCACACCCCAAAGCAGACGGCAAATGTCCCCCAGGACTCATTCTGTCCCCAGCTCTGTGAGCAAGCTCCCTGCTGGCCCAAGACACTATGCTTCAGGGACTCAAAATGGCTCCGCCTGTAAAATGAGGATTATTTCAAGCCCGGCTTTCAGCTGTGCTTGCAACATCTGAGGCATATTTTGCTATTTCAGAGCAAATAGTATTTTATTATTGCTCTTGGAGTATTTCTGTTTCTGTAAATCCTGAAAGTTCAGCCACCACCCAGGCCTGGAGGTCTTAGGTGGGGCCATTACACAGCTAATGCTTAAGAAACTGGCTTAGTGTGGATTCCCCAGGCTTGTCGAAAAAAAGCACATTCAGAGAATTTCCCCATTCTGCAGCAACTCCCACTTCCTGCTTCACAGGAAACCCCAGCACACAGCGAGTAAAAAAATCAAACGAGAGACTCACACCCAACTGGAACAGCGATAAGAAATTTGGTCCTGATCCACGCTGTGGAGAAATGCAATAAAATGCCAGCTTCTCGTGAGCCAAAAGACTGAACGTTTGCCAAGAGAGTAAAAATAAGCCAGAGGTCTATACTTAAAGGCACATACTAATACCTCTGTCCTTGATTAAATAAACTGCAACTTCCAGAAAAGCACTCTCTACTTTCCAGCAGTTTGGGGGAAGTTTGGCAGCAGGGGGAATAAACATTAAGTCCAAAACTTTCAACACATTTTAAAACAACTACCTTGTGGCTGGAGCTGTGCTGCAGTCAGTGCTGTGCCTCCACCAGCAGTGAACTGGGGGCTCGTTGGACTGGAGCAGGATTTCCCTTCCCTCGCGCCGCACGGGCCAGACACTGCACTCGCACATCCCTGCGTGGCTGCAGAAGCACCTTTACTTCAGTGATTGGCTTCATTTGGCCCGTTTACATTCATTCCTGAGAAATAAATCATCCTTTCCACGTCAATGGGGATTAGAAGTTCCCGTTAGTGGTGGCAGGAGCGTTTACGGGAGCAGGGCAGAGGGGCCCTCCGAGTGCCCTCAGAAGGAGCCTCTCAGCCCCTCCCGCTGAGCCTTACACAGTGACAATTCCTCCAGCTCTGCATGGTCACCACTCCAGCACGCTTGGGAAGAAAGTGTTTGCACAGGGAAAACTGTCCAAGACCCCCAGGTGAAAGAAGTGTGCTCGCTGAACAGCACTGTTTAACTTGACAAGTAACCCCTGTTAGAAGTACGTTACAAGAACACAGTGTACGAACAGGGCTCAGCCATGAATCGCAGAAGGGATATCTTGTCTGGTTAAACAAAGCATTATTTTAATTTCAAGATTTTATAAATACATATTTACAAAAGGAAGGTATCAATCCAAAGAGTTAAAAAAATGTACAGCTCCCAAATATTGCTAGAGTACAGGGAGAGAAATCATGTCAATGCAATCCCACAATTTACAATACCCATTATTCAAAAAGAAACCACATTCTTAATTTAAAATATCTCATCTGAAGTCTACAATATCTGTTGCTGCGGAAGTGCAATCTGCCTTGAACAGAATTACGTGACAAGAAGGAACTGACCCCTTTCATACAGCTTTTCACACAGAACACACCACTTCCAGCTAAGTGAACACTGCCAGCCAACACCGCACAATCCTACAAAAGGCTTTTTCTCCAGCCCCCAGACACCCTGGGGAGCACAGCTCGAGAACAGCACTCTGCATGGATTCAAAAAGCATAAACCCCCGTCGTCCCCGCTCCCCGCGACCCTGTGCCGAGGGGCTGGTGAGGAACCTGCAGATCCCGTCGCCCTACACCCTCCTGGCCACGGCACCGAACGCGCGCTACTGCGCAGCGCCGACACGACGCCAGATGGCAACATCACTACTGAGCCATCGACTGCGCCCCGATTCACTCCGGCCCGAGACGGCGCGTGCAACCTGCCTCGGAAACTGCTTCTACTCTTGTTACTTCCATACAGGTGCAGGCCTACAGGTACAGGGACTTCCCATAAATGCAGGGGTTTAAGATGTTGCTGAGAACTCCAAGAGTGATTCAGGTAAATAGGACCTGAGCTGCTCAGAAGTCACTTTCTGCAGCTTCCACAAGACTTCAATCATCTTCCCTCCAAGCCAACAGCAACATTTCCTTTAGTTGTCCTTCACTGCAACCATCTCAGCGCTGTCAAAAATCACAGAATGAGAGAGGCAGAGCCAAAAGAGCGCTATCTAAACTCCGTAACAAAGCAGCAATGACCTCCAAGAACAAAACACAGCAACGTCCACAACTGAAACTATTTGAGGCACCAGCTGCTGGAGGAGTTGGGGGAGTTCTTGGATAACAAGGCTCAGCTTGTGCACGGTTCTTCTGAAGGATGTCGAGCAATTTTCTCTTAATTCATCCAGTAGTTCTAAACCTGTATGAGAGCCACCTAGGGTATTTTTTAATTTGAAGTTTAGGCAAATCAATTCTAATTAATAAAACTAAAGGACTGAAACACAAACTGCTAGTGGAAAATTGAATATAAGTTGCCAGAGTGTTAACCTGAAGTCTTGCACAATTTATTTACTTCTTTTAATTCACACTTCATGTATGCAGCTCCCAAATCTCATGGTCAGAGCAACATTCTCTGTTGTCCATTACTGTGAATCTGGTCTGGCTTGAGGCTTCCACCACACTCAGGATGCTGTTTGGTCCTCTTTAGCCACAGTCTGCAGAAGGCAAAAAAATAAATAAAAAAGAGAAGAAAGGGAGTACAGAACTATGTCACTCACTGCCACGATTCTGGGGCAAGACATTAATTTCTGCCAGAGACTGAGATTGGTCTGGGCCTCTGGTTAACCACTGCAGTGGTAAAAGCATTCAGAAGCAGATCCAGCTACAGAACAGCACAATCCCAGCACAGCCAGCCAAGAAGGGTTATCACAGTTTGAGCTTCTGATCACACTAATGAGTAATCCCAGCAAACCTCTGTGAACCTGGGGCAGCCAAACCACCTGTCCCCAGAGTTGTCTGCGTAACACAGCACACTCAGGCAACTCGGTCAAAGCAGACGTTAAATGACAGCCTAGAAGTGGGACAGGGCTCGGCTGTGCCCACCGCTGCAGGGACCTGTGGAAGGGAGAAAACCCAGCGCTGGGGCAGAAAAGGACCTCTTGAGAAGAGCTGGTTGGAAGTGAAAAAAAATATAAAAGGCAGCAGCAGCCCTTTCAGCTAAGAGCTACACACGCTGCAGCTGTGCACTGAAGCACAAGCAGCAGTGCCACATCTCTCCAGATGTATGGTTTTGTGGCTAGCACAACCTGAAGAGGAAGCAGTGTAGTGAAAGGAGTAATTTAGCAATGCATTATCCAAAGGGAGTTCACACAGCGAATGCGTTCCTGATTTCCAACGTACCAGACATATTCCAGTAATTTTGAGGAACAGGAACCCACAATGTGCTGCAAATGGAACCTGATGCCAATAATTAGCAAGTTACTCTGTGACTTTACTAAGCAATGTGCGAAGGTTCCCTCTGCAGAACTACAAAAAACTTTTTCAGTCTTTCTTTTCATGGCCCAGGCAGTCAGGAAGCTGATGGACAGAAACAAATATGACTGGAGGGTTTCCAAAACCCTGCAAATCTTACCTGCCGCAAGAACTGCTTCCCAAGATAGCTGGTCGCCATGCTTGTCAAGTTCTTTCTACTGCCAACTTTACACCTGATATAACCATAAAGGTTGGCTCCCTGAAGCACCACTCCCATCACAACCACTGCCTAAGGCACAGGAAAACACAGTCATTGATTTACACCGCCTCGCCTGTAACACACAGGATCTACTCCTGGGTCGAGGGAGTCCACTCACCAGCCACTTCACTTTGAAAGAAAACAGAGCGCTGAAAGCAAATATCACCCAGATCATAGGGCAGGTAATTAGTCCTAACCAGAAAATTCGGGACTCTGCTTCTGATGAGGTTTTACTCCCTTGCGCTGACACCTAGAAGCAGAAAGGAAATGGAGATTAACAGGCTGCTCCATTGTATAGATCACATTGTCATTAAAAACAGTTCAGAATCTACAAGCCCCCTGGTTTCTGCCTCCACACAACAGTACCAGGCACTTTCAAGATCAATTTCTACATCACATAGAAACATCTTCTGTTGCAGAAACATTTTTATTTAAGGGACTCTTTTGTAAATTTTCTATCAGAAACAGTGGAGGCAGCAGTATCAAATCCTCTTGGAATTTTTGAGGCTAAAAGTTTGAGGAACATGACATTTACTGCACAGTTCAGTTACAAAGCTTAGAAACAGCCAAACAGGTAATGTCTTCTACCTCCAAATCACTGCACAGACAACCAGAATTTCACTAATCCTAGCACTGGCAGAACTAAATATTGATACTCTTAGGCATCAAAGTAGGGTAATTTTTTTCTTTACTCAGACCTCTGTGTGTGTCACACCACACGATTGATTTTACAAAGCCTTTACGGAGCTGAAGATCACAAGCAGGCACTCACTTCTTCCTATAGTAGTTAAAAAATCTGGACTGGGTTAAAAATGTAGGGCTAAATGTACAGCATCGCCAGCAGTTCGGCTACCTTTCCCTCCACCCCCCAATATGTTCTAGCTTTTCTAAGCTAACACAGTTTTGAGAAAGAATGTGCCTGTAGGGAGTGCACAAACTCAGCTGGAGAAAGGTTTAGGTTCAAGTCCCTACACCTCTGCAGACTTCCCACCTGACTGCAGGAAATTATCTTTACTTCACTCCAGATGTGCATGCCAGAAGTGTCATCAGCTCCACACAAATAGATAAGATAGGGATCAAAAGGGTCAATACATGACATGTCGTGAGGTGCCCGACAGATGGGACGCTAGAGACTCAGCAGCAGCCGTCACGGACGCAAAGGCACAGGACAAATGCTGTACATGTTTCTTCCTACTTCCAATAGTTTTCTATAGAAGATAAAAGCTACATCAGCTGTTCCAAGTTCACACCCAAAAACCTGTAGGTTACAACGTGACATGGCAACCTTTACTGCATTTTATGTGGATTTTTTAGGTTACTTACATAAAGCCATCATGAGAATTTTTAAACGTAATTCAACAATCACAAAGCTCATTCAGCAGCCTCCATGAAACAAGCACTTGGTCACAGATCTGTGTCTGGAAGTAAATGCCTACGTTGTGCAATCTACCATCACAAGCATAGCCGCTAATTAACAGGAGTTTCATAAAAAAGAAACACTTAAAAGAAAAAAAAAATTTAATTTACCTTCCTGGCTTCAAATACCCAGTGACTTCTACCATCATCATCCACCTGGTTCCACCAGCGCAGGCCAACCATCAGTCGCCCTGTGACATTCTGAAACAGAAGAAAAGCAACAAGCTTTAGACTTTCTGCTAAAAGAAACCATTTGCCAAAGTTCAGCTATTTTCAATGGCTCATTTGCCTCACATTTGGGAAAACAAGATTACAAGGCTCTTATGACCCCAACAAACTATTTTCTAGTATGTCCAGTACAATACCAAATTACTACGAGGTGTATTTCTGGTGATTCAAAAGCAATCTCATAATGAAGCCTGTGCTACCCTAAAAGAAACCCTAATATATGTTCTCCATGTGATTTTCAAAGAAAAAGTCAGGTGCACAGAGACTTAAGAGTTACTATTCCATAATGCTTTGCTATACATCACACAGTACTTGAGGATATTTTAGGTATCATTTTGTGGGAAAGGCACAAAGTTACTTTTTTGGTGACATGACTATCACTGTTCAATTATTCTTATACAGTAAGATGAAGATAACAAAAAGCATAAGAGGAACTTACCTTTACAGCCCAAAAGTCACACGACAAGAGGAGAATAATTGTCACCATGCAGGCAATAAAGCTGCTAGTTAAGAGCTCACAGAGCAGATAGACAACTATCGCACTGACTCGGAAGAATAAGTGGAAAAATGATGCCACTGGATGCCTGGAATGAAGGACAGTACAGTCACAGCTCTTTCAGACAAGACTGAAGCAATTTCAGAGAAATGACATTGCCAAAGCCATCTCCCTCCATCTCACAGGATAAGGACCAGCACCATAACGTGAACCTGGTGTGCAACAACTGCTGCAAATATGGGAAACAAACTGACTAGAAGCTTATCGTGAGGAAGACACATTCTACATGCAGTGATACCCCATGTCCAGGCAGAATTGGGGGTGGAAGGGGACAGGGAGCTTTACCTGCTGTTCAGCGTGAGGTAATTTTTATGGGGTAAATTTAAAAAGGTTCTGACAGAGGAAATACCTCTGAAGATCACATTTCTCAACGCAGCAGACTTGCCCTTCTTTCTGATTTCTGCAGTTTCCAGGTCAGAAACATGCAGTACAGAGCTGAGGTCACCAGGGACACTGCTCTGTGGCAGGAGGCTGGGCAGAACGAGGCAGGAGGCAGCCAGACCAACCACGCCAGGACATGGCAGACAGCGGGGCAGCACCAAACACAGTTGAGAACAAAGACTGGGGAAGGGGGAACGGACTAGCCCAGAACCAGCACTCAGCACAGCAAGAACCTCCCGTTACATAGCCGTTGTGTCAGTGTCCACCCCTTACACACAGGAACACAAGCACATATTCAATGTGAGGGCACCCAGGAGCATGATGGCACAGACCTACAAATTCCAACTGAGCTTCCGGAACGGGCACTCAGTCATCCAGAAGTTACTCTCCATCACCTCTAACCAAATAAAGAAAGTATTTGCCGTTTCATATTTTGATGTCATAAGGCAGTCTTTCCTTCCTCACTTCTGCCTAGAAACTCTGTATGGCCACTAACCTTATTTTTGACTTTTTTGATCTCCTGGACACATCATCATCTGCATCAAAGAGAGACACATCTTCAATGTCATCACTGCTGTCCTAAAATGGGGAACAGATGCAAAGAATTATATCAGAAAAAAGAATCTGTTTTCAACTCCAAGTAGGGACAGTTTTGATTACCCAGGAGTATTGCTTAAGAGCAAAATGAATTTGGGAAGAATGTGAAGATTTAACCACATGCAAAACAAAAACCGCAGTATTAAATCACAGAATCGTCTAGGTTGGAAAAGACCTTGAAGATCATCCAGTCCAACCATTGACCTAACACTGACAGTTCCCAACTACACCAGATCCCTAAGCGCTAAGTCAACCCAACTCTTAAATACCTCCAGGGATGGGGACTCCACCACCTCCCTGGGCAGCCCATTCCAACGCCTGACTACCCGTTCTGGAAAGAAATCCTTCCTAATATCTAGTCTAAACCTGCCCTGGTACAACTTGAGGCCATTACCTCTTGTCCTGGCGCTGGTTCCTTGGCTCAAGAGACTCATCCCCCCTCTCTGCACCCTCCTTTCAGGGAGTTGCAGAGGGCAATGAAGTCTCCCCTCAGCCTCCTCTTCTGCACACTAAACCCCCCCAGTTCCCTCAGCCGCTCCCCATCAGACCTGTGCTCCAGACCCTGCACCAGCTCCGTTGCCCTTCTCTGGACACGCTCAAGTCATTCAATGGCCTTTTTGGAGTGAAAACTACATAAACTCACAGTGTGAGTCCAAGGCTCCTTTCTGCACCAGGCAGCTGGCCTCGGGTCTCTTCACCCCTCTTAAAGAGCTCGTGACCATGCACAGAAGCGATCCCTGAGTCAAGCATCCTCCCGCATTTCAGTGAATACACCGGTGACAGAACCAGAACTGATTATTTTTACAGACAGGGCGCCCCGCTGCTGCGGGCCCTGCAGACAGGGGACACCGCGCCGCCGGACCTGCCGAGTCTCTCACCCAGAAACCCTCTTCCCCGAGCCCAGCCCTGCCTCGACGCCCCTCAGCCGGCACACGCAAGCGCAGCGCTACCGAGCGCCAAACCGCCCCGTCCCCCCGCCCCTCCTCACGCATTTTTACCCCGTTCCGAGGGGCGCTGCGGTGTTTCGGGCCTCCCGGGGGCCGCAGGCCTGTGACAGCGGAGAGCACCTATCCCCTCTCGCACCGCCGGTGCCCGGGCGCTGCCGCCCCGCTCCCGGCGGCCCGGTCCAGCCAGGCTCGGTCCTGGGCCTCGTCCCCCCCCTCAGCCCCGGGCCCCCCGCGCTGACCCCTGACCCCGCCCGGCGGGGCCGCTCACCTGCCGGAGCATGGTCGGAGCGGCCGCACTTCCGCCTGACGCGCCACGTCACCGCCGCCGGCCAATCCCGGCACGCACCGCCTCTCCCTCCCCGCCACGCCCCCTCGCGCATGCGCGCTGTACGCAAGGGGCGCAGGACGTGGCCCCTGTGACGTCACGGGGGCGGTGCGAGGCGCTGCGGCCGGTGGAGGCGGCCGCTGAGGGACTGCCTATGGCCACGCCCCCAGCTCGTCGGCCACGCCCCCGCCCTTAGACCACGCCCCCCGCGCGCGCCCCGGCCGCGCCCCCCGCGCCCAGGCCCCGGCCCCGGCCACGGCCACGGCGCGCGCCTCAGGCCGCGGGCCGGGAGCCGGTCCTGGGGACGGCCAGCCGGGACCCCGGGGTGCGCCTTCGTGAGCCCCGCCAGCGCCGTGAAGCACACAAACAGCCGGACTCGGCGGCAAGTGGAGCCTGAGGAGGAGCTTTTCAGAGGAAAGGTGGGTTTTGTGAGGCCTCACCTTTCCTGATCTCTAACGTACCCGGAAAACACCTCGAGGAACACGCGCCCTCACAGAGTTCTGGGTTTTTAGCCGCTCTCGTTATTCACACAGGGCAGGTGGGTGGCTGCCACAAGCCGGTACCTCCCGCAGGAGCTACCTGTACCCACCCAGCTCTGGCATCACTGCGCCTCTTCCCAAGTAGCTCGATAAAAATCTCTGCTCCCAGCGCAGGTCAAAAAAATCTGAACAACTAGATGGCTAGAAAATGCTGTAGGAAAAGCTCAAAACCCAGTAACACCTTGAGATCAGTATTTTTAGAATATAACATCACCAAAACTGGATAAATGAATTTATCGACACCAGGGGGATGTAGATAAGCAGACACGCTCCTTTAGTAACGGCCGGGTGCGCAGGGGAGTCGTCTCACCAACAATGCACACCTGACTTGTGGAACATGCTGATTATATAGGATACAGTCATACATATTAATCAAGTTCTCATACATAATCATGTGAACTCCCATAACTCATTTTCTTATTCCCACCTCTTCCCGGTCGTGCGCACTTGAGTCCTGAAATGAGTCGGGGGCTGCTTTTGCGACCACCACGGACTGCTGACTCGAAAGAAAGACCCCCCAGTGTCCTTGGCTCAAGGACTTTGGCTCACATTGCAATTTTAACATGCTCCGAGGGCCTTTCACAATGCGACTTTTAAAACACCTGGTCTACAGGGCAATTAATCATCCTCACCAGACAGTCTAACAACGGGACCTCGTCCAGCAGTGTTGTATGGTGACTTTAAACTCAGTACAACATCTCTATGACTGCTTAAAACATTACACCACTATCTTTTATAAAAACTGAGATTTCTGTGAGATTCCATTTAATTGATTAGTCCTAATCATTCCTGATCAAAATCACCAAAAATCCACTCAATAACAAATCACTAACAATCAGTAACAACAAGACTGAGCACCTGCGCTGAAAAGAAAGGGGTAGCTTTAAGCTTCAGTTTTTACAAAGTCCACAGAAAGGCACAGAGCTTGCAGGGAAAAAAGTGCAAGTTGATGGTGCCCCGATTCCGAAATTGCTCATTACAGTGGTTGTGTGAGCGTACACGAGGGGCAAAATGCGAGGATCCATCAGCAGCTACCAGCTCACTCGCACTCCAAGGAAACCATCTGCAAACAGCTCATCTGAAACACGCTGCCCAACGGGTTTTGTACGTGAACAATTTAGAAAACATTCCTTGGGGAAGAAATGAGGAAATTCCCGCTCCATTTATAAGGGAAGATGGCAGAATTAACTATTCAGTTATTTCTTCCATCTGTTTTGGCCAGCACAAAGGAACAAAGAGGTTGCCTTGCAACGAGGCACAACATTCTTGTATTACTTGCCGCCTGTTTGAAGGATCATGACTTGATCCTCTTTGAAGCAAAAAGGGTCCCTCCCTTTCTAGATCACTTCCCATAGCCAGCTCCAGCGGAACTGCTTACTGAGTGGATCTGGCAGCTGCTGTATTCAGAATCACAGAATCGTCTCGGTTGGAAAAGACCTTGAAGATCATCCAGTCCAACCATCAATCCAACATTAACAGTTCCCAACTACACCAGATCCCTCAGCGCTGGGTCAACCCGACTCTTAAACCCCTCCAGGGATGGGACTCCACCACCTCCCTGGGCAGCCCATTCCAATGCCCAACAACATGTTCTGTAAAAAAATGCTTCCTACTGGTATTCTTGAAGAATTCCCTTGGTATTCTTGAAGAACTACGTGTTTAGGTCAGATTTAAGTTATTTTGGGGACTAGCTCATCCTCTGGTGTATTCATATGCCTTAGAAGAGATTTCAGACCGGTACGACTGTGACATCTGTAGCGAGTCATACATCAAAGCAAAGATGTAGAAATCCAGAGGTTTTTAAGGACAAAAAAGTCTCGAATTGGGCTGACCCAGGAGTACTTTGGACTGTTCTGGTAGCCTATCTGCTTCACGTCTCCTACACGCTGGTGGGAGAGGGGACAGCAAGCAAGGGGGACCCACGTGAGCTCTCATTTAGCGCTAGCACACGTCACTACCAATAATCCTTAGTTTTTAGTTAAAAATATCTTCTAAAGCAATAATGTGGAAGCATGTGAAGTGCTGGTACCAATGATGTATTCTCGTTGGGCAATCTTCCCCGTGGTTTCTCTGCAAAAATCTAAAACCTGGTTGTGGTGTGGCATAAGAGATATTACAGAAGTTACCATTGGTGTTGCTGCAATGAAAAGTTGTTATTTTTGGAGAAGCACAAATTTATGGGGACCCCTGAAAGATATAGAGGACCAATGCCTAACCTTTACGTTAAACTATCAAAAAGTAAAACAAACAACAAAAGTCAATGAAAAATTCTACTGAAAAACCTCTGAAGGAAACAGCCACCTGTTTGTTGTGGTTTTTTTCCTTTTTTTAAAAAAAAACAATATATATGGCCAAACATTTGCTTTGAGGACAAAGCAAAAAAAAAAAGATATTAATAGTACTTTATGCTTTATTCTTTTGTGATCAATACAGCATTTTCACAGACAGCATTTCCTCCCAGATGCCCCCCAGGTGCTGCTCGATGCTGGGGACAGGACACACGCCGAGCTGGGTCTTGGCTGCTTTCACCTTGTTCAGGTATCGGTGTTGGCCAAAGCTCCCCTGGGCCCTCTGGGCATTTCCACCCACAGGTGCCTGCTGGGGCACAGCGAGGCGTCACGCTCTTGCGTAGGCTGTCCCCAAAACGCAGCTGGGGCCCCGAACCCCACAGTCAGAGCCACCCAGGAGGGAGACCAAGGCGTGGAGCTGTGGCTACAGGGAAAATCCCCAGATGTGACGACTGTAACCCCGGGGCTCGGATTCACCCATGCTCCAGGGATTCACCCATGCTCCAGGGATTCACCCATGCTCATCCATGCTCCATGCTTGCTTATAAAGAGCTCTGGTATCTGCTAGTGCCACAAGTGACACAGCCCTCCCTCTCATGACTTTCTCAAAGATTGTCCTGGATTCAGATTGACACTTTATTTCTCTGTAACACCTGAAAAACCACAGCAGAGAGGCACCACAGAAATAAGCGTATTATGCAGCAAATCAGAAGACTTAATGTTCATTATATAAAGACCTGTCTGTTCAATTGTCCTTCTCATACATCTTTAATTTTTTTTTTTTTTTAGTTTGGAAAGGCCAGGTGTCGAGTTATTAGAATCACCGCTATCTTAGGTGACATACACAATCCAATCTCATGGTGTGTGATCCAGCCGTGAACAAGTAAACCATGCTTTCGTTTCAATACTACCTGCATACAGTTTTGTTTTCACACCAATTTAAAGACACTATTAAAAACTCCTTGCTGTTTACCTCATTAACCAGTACACTTGCAATGCTCACTTAAAGCAACATGCCATTTCACAGGCAATTCAAAGCTATGACTGATAAATACAATACTATATAAAAATTTAATTTGCTTTTCATATCCTTGCTGTTGCCTCTTTTTAATACTCTCTTGCTCCTTTTCTCTTCACCGTGTGAAGCATCAGGCACTATTTGTCTGCTGAAATACAGACACCTCCAGCCATAACCGACACTCAGGTAAAAGCACGTTTTGTTCAGAATCGCCTGTTGAGCTACATGGACAAAAATGCTGTGACACCAATACGGTATCATCACATCAGGATCATATTATCTACACTTCGTGGATGACAAGTACAACATTAATGGCACCTAGTTACAACAAAACTCTACCAAAACTATCTTGCCACCACTCTGCCATCTCTACTCGCAGGTGCATCGTGCCCTGCACACCACCAGTGCTGCCCACAGCACCCCCAGGTTGTCACCCCTGCATGCCCGAAAGCCAGGGGCACACAAAGGTCAATTGAACTCAGAAGTGAATCACAAAGACAGCAAAACAACCTCCTCTTAGTTACCTTCGTGACTTCACATACCGTGTACGACATCTTCCCATACGTTGATCCCCCTCCAGTGCATCTCTGACGCCCGGCTCCCAGCTTTGCATCCGCTGTGCTGAGCTAAAGCCGGTCGCAGGACTGGGTCGAGCTCTGCCTTTGTAGGTAATTTCACACCCCCTCTGTTGGCTGTAGCATCTTGCAAGGCCTGACCACCCACACCTGCAGGGAGATGCTGAATTATTGGCTCCAAATAGGAAGATAACACTCTAATCCTCCTCACTTCGGCATGGCTGAAAAGGCATCAGCCTTTCCGTGATGTTTTTCCACCAGGCTTCCTCTATTACATGCTTTTTTCCAGGGGGGTTGTGCCAGAGGGCCTCTGGCTGCAGCTGTGCTGGGCTTATGCCTGATTTCTTGTGAGAAAGTGCCATCCCGTGGCTAAGTGTGAAATCCTTGCTGCTTCGTGTCTGAAAACTGAGGCAAAGCCACCTCAGACAGCTATAATCCCTGTACCGTAGCACAGATGTGCTGCAATAAGGCCAATTGCCAACCTCCATCCTCCCTCATCCCACCCTGCTCAGCCTTTCGGCACCAAACCTGAACTACAACAGTCCAGCTCCCACATCTTCAGTAGTTTCTTTTTACGTGGACACTTAGTTTTTATTACTGGTTCATTGTTATTCTTTGGGGGACAACTGTTGTTATTTTCCACTGTTAGCAAGGTCTGGCTTAATCACAGGGTTTGGAAGTTGGAGATAACATTAAAATCAACAAAACAAAACTAGTCCTCACCCTACTGTGTGGGGAGTTTCACAGACTTTCATCTCAAACCAAAACTGCTGCTGAGAGGACCCTGACGTGACCATGGGCAGGACTGTCCTGCCTTTAGCCTTTAAGGCAAGAAAATAATGGTAATATGGTATAATGGTCTAGCTACTCAGAGTTGGACAGCTAGACAGGTTTTTGTCTTCCCAACTCAAACCAATTTAGGTCCTGAGCATTAATGGAAATCAAGCACATTTAGGCATTTTATCCACAAAACCAGAAAAATAGAAACCACTACCTTTATTTTTTATTTAATACAAATTAAATTTTAAGCTGCTCTGCGGCTGGGTGGCCCCCAGCATGTCCTGGTGCCTGGGGCTGGACTTGGCACTTCCCCTTGCTGAACATCACAAGGTCGCTCTCAGCCCATTTCTCCAGCCTGTCTGTGTCCCTCGGGATGGCAGCACCTCGGGATGGCATCAGCCACTCCTCCCAGCTTGGTGTCATCTGCCAAGTGCTGAGGGTGCACCCTGCCCCATCATGCATGTCACTGTTTAATGAAGATGTTAAATAAGATCAGCCCCAGTATTCACCCGTGGGCTACACCACAAGCTACTGGCCTCCAACTAGACTGTGCACCTGATCACCACCCTCTGGGCTCAGCTCTGGGCTCAGTCCACATTTCTTCAGCTTATAAACTCTAAGGAATCCACACAAACTCTAATGAGTTGTTTTGGGGGTTTTTTAATTATTCACACACAGTAGAGCCATATGTTGAGCTATATTAGCATCAAACAGTGCTGTGTCTGTAGTAACAGCAGGTCTAGCAAGACAAATCCAGGAGAGGACTCAGTCTATTGACTGCCTTGAGAAATAGGGGAATACACCAATAATATCTCTTAGGAAAACTTACAGAGGAGATGTCTTTTATACTTAGAAACCACAGGAATCTTCACATGGCAACTCAGCCGCACACCAGAATCTTCACATACTCGTTGTTTGTAGACTAAGGGATTACCTCAGATAAATGTATTGAACCCAAGTTCAGGAGCAGGTGTTTTCCCCTCCCCAGTAAAAGAGTCTATAGGTAGGCCTTTAACTTTCCTTAACCAGGCCTTCTTGCACGCTTTCTGCTGATCTTCTGTGAGCTTTGCCTGGTGTGCCTGATACTGAGCTACAGTAGCTGCCTCATACGCCTCCTTCTCTTTTCCTGTCAGAAGCCTGAACCCACTGTCATTCTGCGAAGGGTCTGCAGCATACAGACAAAAGGGCTTTTTTCTCCTGGAAACTGCTTCTTTTTTGATTTGTTCAATCCTCTCACGTGCTGATTTGATCAGTTCAGAAGAAGCTGTAAAGGGATTGATAAACTGGATGTCATCTTGAGGGAGAGGAATGACTTTACTGTGACCACTGTGAGCTTTCCTTTCTTGCAGCAAACCACGACAAGTCTTGGGACGTACAAGGGAGGGAGCAGGGATGGAGGAATTCACAGTGGGTCCATACAAAGAGTTTTTCAGCTTGAGCTGCAGCAGTTTGGTTTCAAAGGGTATAGAAATCCTTTTCATAGTCAGAGAATCACTGTGCAATCTCGCACGTTGGAGCTGGACTGTCTGATCCTTTTTGTGTTGCAGAGGGGTTGTGTATATTCGTACCATTTCAGGGTGGTGTTGCTGAGGTTCCCATGGAGGTTCCCGTGCTTCCCCGACTTTTGCAGTGTGCTCAGTACTGGACCTGACTGGCGCTGCCTTGCAGGCGTTCTGCAGCATGCTGGTGGTTAAGAGGAACTTGTCAGGGGACAGTGGACAACTTGGACCTCTTCTCTTTTCATGCTGCAGAGCGGCTTCTGCCCTGTCAGGACGTGCAGGTGCATAGAGAGAAGGGCCATGTCCAGATTTGCCATCTGTTTCCAGAAATAAAGCAGTACATTTGGAGCTGAGTTTGTGATCGCTGTGGGCGGGTTAGTACTCTGAGTAAGACCAAGGATGGGTGCTGGACTGACAGGCATATGGATGGTCCCAGTTTATCTAGAGAACAGGCAGCTTAGGAAGCTACAAGGCAGTGGTGCCCATTCTGGTTTGCTCATCCGTACCCTCACTAGTAACGCTGCCAATGTCAGAGGTAACTCTGTCTTGGCTGACTGAGAAGTGTTCCTTGCCATAGCCTGTATGGGTCAAACTGAAGTCAGTATCCATAACATATGTTGTATTTGTGTGTGGAGGGCTTGGTATCCACCGTGTTTGAAACCATGCTTTCTAAAAGGAATGAGGTTCCCCATCACCTCTTCCCATACACCCCTTTCTCGTCCTACAGTTTGTGCTTTGGGAAAAGCCTTCAAGACAAGTTGGTTCCTGGTAGAAATCTTTGAAGTAGCCAACAGCTAAGAACCACTCTGAACTATTAACTACCGAGAGCTTCAATTGAATTGGAAATCACAAGGCATGCTTCACAGCCTAGCTTTGCAGTCTCAGGGGGTGTATGGGGTGACCTGTGCTGTATGACAGACACATCAAGATGGATTGTGTGATTATGCCCTTGACTAAGAACTTGATGGGGATTATGACACAGACTGTGTAAGATGCTCAGTCCCATGGCCTTGCCATAGTGATTAATTTGTCACTTTGCTTTGCAATGTCATGCCGTTCACATGTCATTGCTTTGCAATACAATTCTGTTTTCCAGGCTGGTTAACAAACTTCTGCCCTCTGGAAATGTATTTCAGAGAACATTAAGTTACAGTGCGGAAAGGCAGAATACAGCAAAACAAGCTAATGAAAATTACTGCTTGTTCCTTGTCACAGAATTTACAGCTGTTTAATCTGCACATACACATGACCCTGCATCTTAGTTACAAACACCAGGGGTTTGGGGTTGGAGATTTTCAACTGGTACAGCTCTTCTGAAGTAAGATTTTGGAGTATGTCTTAAAGTTTAAGATCCCAACAGATTCTGAATATAGAATGTGAGAAAATTTAACTTGAGACAAATGCCATATGGCCACAGACCATGTCTGTGATCTCAGTACTATCTCATTTACAAGTTTCAGGTTGCCACGTCACTGCTGACTGAGACGATTTACATATAATTTTTAAAAACAATTTTCTGAGATACTGCTATTGATTCAATACCAACTACTTGAATAAATTTTGTGCACAATTCTCCTACACCTCTTAAAGAAATCAAAAAAATAGAATAAGGATACAGTAAAAAAAAACCCCTAGATACCAGAGAACTAGGCTTTATAGCTAGAACTGATCTCTTGTCCTATTCATTTGATTGATCTAAAGCAGCTTCTGTAGCCATCACAGGCTCTGCAAAGTGATCTGTTTTACCCCTGCAAACCTTTAATCCAGAACGGGCCTGTCTTCTGGAGATCCTCACCTTTTGTTTAATCCATTCAGTTATCTTAGGTGCACTTGTTTAAAGAATTACTGTCCTACATAGCTGTGAAGAGTCCTTACCAGTACCTGCTAGGATTCTTGCAGAACGTGCTCTCGCTGACTTTCCCGAGGCAAAGCCATGGGGCTGGGTGGTACCAGGAGCGAAAAGCTTTTTCTGCTGCTCTGCCTGATCATGAAAATTCTTTTTGATCTTGAGAAAATGCTGCTGCTGCTGGCAAGCTGCTGATTTCATCAGTCCATCACAGAGAGCTAGAAAACGGAAGGAAGAGTCATCTCTAAACTTCACTGGTGTTAAATTGGTTTTTTTATTAAATAAAATCTTCATAACTGATGAGATTTCAAGTCTTTGGTTTTGCCTCTTATCACAGCTTCTAAAGGCCTCGGTATTAGAAATAATCCAAAGATATTTGATTAGCAGAAAACCTCACAGAATGACAGCAAATGTTGATTTTTTAAAAATATTAAGTATGTATACTCAACCTATACATTTTTGCCACTAAAATTAAAATATATTGCACTCCCTATTTGCTTCCTGTTCCTACAAACTGTAGATCTTTTACCAAGCAGGGCTGCATCAAGGAGGCCAGCATCTGATGGCCTTAAAGGCACAAAAACTTTCTTAGCCCATGAGTTTATCTGCAACATACAGTTTGATTTTAGAGCTGGAAAATTTGTGATGCATACTGTATTAAATAACTGCTGATTTTTAAAAAAATAACATCACCATGTTACAATTTAAAAGGTGCCTGCTTATGTGCAATCACATTTCCTCGTGATGGCAGATCCTGAGTGCAGGTGTCCTATGACTTTCTAGAGTATTTTCTAATAAATAATTCAAGCACTGAATCAGCAGCATGTTTCCGTGCATGCCAGCTGTAAGAATATGAATAATACTACTGATTTCTCTATTACTCAGTTAGAAAGTGACAGTGCCTGTCTTGACAAACGTGTTGAATTTATACCAAACCTTTCTAAAGAGGTACAAAGGTTTCACAAAAGCCTGGAAATGACAGAACTATTGAAATGCAACAGCACATCTACCAGACTGCACTTTAGAAAAGCAGCGTCTGTAAATTGATTCAGATGAAGGCAGTGGGTACTTGAACTCATTTTAGAAAATGGCAGCATATTGCAGAGGCTGTACGTAATCCTTTGAGATGTTCCACAGCTTTTTGGTGGCCACCAGTGTATGCAGCAAGACAGCACGAGCTGGTCAGCACCTTGTGTCTTCAGAGCAAGTCGATGCATGTGGCCGAGGTCGGGGCGTTTCGTTCGCTGAAGCAATGTGCTGCTTGAAGTCCCCTTGGGCCATTTTTTCTTCCCCACCATCTCTCTGTCGGAGTCTAAGGTATAGTCCCACTTGACATCCTCAAACTGGAACATCAACAGACTAGTTGGTGAGTTGATCACCAGCCTGGAGAAGGGAAGGAAAAAGCTGTTAAAAGCACAGATATCATTAACACAGCAGTTACTACCTAACAGGGCCGGTTGCTTCTGTGCAATGCAAAACCTGAGGGCACTTAAACAGTCTGGAGATAACCATCGCTTGTTTAAGGGAGCAGTAGCAATTAGTCCCATCAGACCAGTCCAATCAGACGTGGTACATTTTAACTCATACTATGTATGAGCTCTACGGGGCTCTTTTCATTCAGCTCTAAGGCAAAATTAGTTTTAAAATAATTAGGATGAAAATTGCCAACAGTGGACTAAGCTAGATCAGTGCAATGCCAAAAAAAAATGGAGACACCACGTTATTAGGGTCATTTAAACCTAAGTTGGTGTACTAGGTCTGGCTGGGATGGAGTTAGTTTTCTTCATAGCAGCCCACAGATTATTGTATTTTAGAGTTGTGACCAAAACAGCATTGATAACACAGCAGTGTTTTAGCTATTGCTTACACAGAAGCTGGGAACTACCTTCAGTTTAGAGGTGCAGATGTGAAGGAACCTGAAAGAATTTTCCATTATTGGCTTATAAAGAGGCAGGTAAAGGCTTTGTCAGGCCTGGGCTTGATTCTCCAACCCCTTAAGAAATTTGGGTTCTCAATTCAGCTTTACAGTTGGTCCTTAGAATCGCAGAACTATTTAGGTTGGAAAAGACCTTTAAGACCATCAGATCCAACTGTGAATCTAACATGGACAAGTCCACCACTCAAGCATGTCCCTAAGCACCAGGCCTACACGTCTTTCGAACACCTCCAGGGGTAGTGATTCAACCGCTGCCCTGGGCAGCCTGTTCCAATGCCATATCTTAAGTTGTATAGAAATAGGAAACTGTAGATTGCTGAATGGACTAAGCAAATCTATTTTCAGCCATTGCTAACAAAACCAAGTTATTGAAGCAGTCAATAAGCAGTAGAGCCCTTTAAAGCTTATTTGTGAGAAGTATGGTAAAAAAACCCCAAACCATAATGCCTTAAATTACAGTGTTATCTACCTAGTTTGGTTCAGAGACTGATTGCAGCTGTCATCACCAACCTGTTTTCTGCAACACAGAAAGAAGATATGGGATCCCCTCTGCTACTGGCCGTCAACACTTTCAGGCAAGTGCCAGTCAGGTAGTTAAATATACGAATCCTTCCGTCAGCACAGCCGCTGATGACTCTGAGATAGAGGAACTCCAGAGACAGAACTTCCCTGAAAACACAATATGCCAGTGTTGGAACACTCATCATGCTTTCACAAGGAGACGTGATCAACCACCTCTTTTGTCTCGGAGGAGATGCAAAGCTCTGCCTCCATCAACAGGCTGAACAAAGAAGCTCACTGAGATATTTAAACGGCCGAGTAGTGAAGTCCGTCATAATCACTCCATGTCCAAACAAATCAACCCAGTACACCCTCAGAGCAACCAGTGGCGTTATGGCCATCTGCTGTGTTTTAAATTTCATTTTTATGTCTAGGAAATTAAACTAAAACAATATGATGCTACAGTTTTCACAGTTCTAATAAACAATTAAAGTTTTAGAAGATAACAATATACAGTTGATAGGGTTCAGCATGTAACTGAGACTCCTCCGACACAGACAGTATCTTCTGCTGACTAGGTGGCATGATCCCCTTCTGCATACGGGTTGGGATCCTTGAAATATTGGACTATGCACTGTCAGTCTTAAGCCACCCCTACCTGTGAGCAAGCGGTTGCGTATTTGCATTTTAGGTTGTTATAGGTCTTAACTGACAAACACTGGTTGTGACCACAATAGTGCCTGACACTGTTTTAAAGATGAAGATTGTTGAAAGTGGGGATATTTCAAATCCTAAAACTGATAATGAAGGCGTTTTGTGTTCCTATAAGGGAGACTTTTTTTTTTTTTTACAGATTTAGTGGACTGTTGAATACAACTTGAAACACATCCGATTCCTACTTAGGGTGGCGGAAAGCCATTAGGCATCTCTTAAGGTTTCCCAACATGCTCCATCCCAGGACGTATCCATCGGTGCTTCCTGTGACTAGGTGCCACTGATCAAAGGACAAGCACTTAACTGGGCCTTGGTGCCCCTCTAATGTCTGCAAAGTAAAGAAATAGGTGCAACACTGTCAGCAATCTGGATATAAATGTGCCAAGATATCTTATGGCATTCACAATAGCAGCCTTATATATTATACTGTCATTTTATTGGGTGTTATTATAATATATCAGTACACCCTATGGATAACTGTATTAGTTTTATAATCACTTATAAGAAATATTCTGGGCTTGTTGATGATGATGAGCTACTGGCGTGGAATTAACATCCATTTTCCATCCTTATTACATGTGCTAAATAGATGTTACTGCACTGGGACCTTTGTGATCTATTGAATCACCCAGGAGATCACAAGGATTCACCCAGGAGATCAGAGTGGACTGCTCTGACTATAGTGGAAGGGGCAATTGCAAACAGCTCAGCTGGCGCTGGGGTAGCTGGCGTCTGAGATGCATCTCAACTGGCAGCTCTCTTCCCCACAGGTAGAAGGAGCTTCACTCCTCTCAACTAATTCTGGACGCCTGCTAAGGTAAAGCAGACTCTGGCCTCAATCGTTACACTGCAGAGCAGTATCCAGCTGCTTCAGCTTTATAAACTGGTTCTGAGAGCAAGTTTCATAATTTGATCTAACCCATGATACCTTCAACCCCAAGTTTCATATTTTGATCTAACCCACGATACCTTCAACCCCAAGAGCTGTTAGCCAAGAGCTGTTAGCCAAGAGCTGTTAGCCAAGCCCTCCCCACCCTCTTCCCAGGTTTTGAATGTTTCTACAGGAGCAGAGATTAATGTATCTACAGAGATCAAGTAACGGTGGGGGTTAAGCAAGGCAAATCAAAATTTGGGTAAAAATTGACAGTTGTTTTCAAATCAGTTTTTATATTATTTGCTTACAAATAATTCCGCAGCTTCTTTTATCAGTTCAGACTGCTTTTGATTGGGTCTTCAACAAAAGCAAAAAGCTATGATACACTAGCACAGAAGATTTTTGACTATTTAGCACAAAATTATCCAGCTAAGAAGAAACTTACTTTGATCAGAGTGCCAGTATCAGCACACCAGACTTTCACCAGCCCTTGGCCACCCCCACTGACAATACGGGTGCTGTCCATTTTAACTACCCAAACAGCACCGTTGTGCTTCAGGGTCTTGAGACATTTCCCACTCTCCAAGCTCCACACTGTTAGGGACAAAGGGGAGAAATATTAAATATATATGCCCCAACAATAAATTTTTCTGATTTAATTAAAAGATACTACTGGAATTACAGTTGCACCTTCTACCTGCAGCTCTGCATGGAGCCAGGTGTTGGCTTAAAGAGTGTAATTGCATGGCAAAGGGTTTAAATGTGAAGTCCAGAAAATGGCACATCCTTTTCATCCGTATTCTGTAAGCTCACAACAAGGAAATTTCTGGCAAAGCTGAAAGTTAATACAACTCTTCCAAGACTTGGTCTAGCCCTATTAAAACTGAATAAAAGCAGAAATAATGAGAATTTATTCAATGACACAATCAGAGCCCTTGTGTGCGCATGTGTCAGCTTAGGCTGTTCTGGAAGCAAAAACACGAGATACTAAAATTCACCTTCTGATTTATAGACGTACTTTCATACTCATACACTGCATGTGTTACACTCTTCACAACTCCCAAGTACTCTGCCCATTGCTCACTCCTGTTTGCCTTCAGCTGGGAAGCTGCTAATCTTGGCTCTCACCTTTTACCATCCCGTCTCTGGCTCCTGACACAAACTTCTCTTCATATAAGTCCAAGCAGGTGATTGTCCCACAGTGACCGTTAAAAATTTTCACACAAGCACCACTGTATATATTCCAGCATCTACAAAGGACCAACCAAAAAGGGAATACAGTAATTAACTGATGGCTTATTCATCTTACTCATTATTTCCAGCTCTTCCCCCATACGCACTAGGTTAAAACCAGGAGTCATTCCGCTAAGGTGTTGGAGGATTTGGAATGACGAAGTCAGGCTTAGTATTAAATTTTTACCAATATTCTTTTGCCTCCAAACTGCCTGGAAACGTGCAGCTAGATTTCACCTTTGTCACAGTTACCTTCAATTAACCTTAAAATGTAGAGCCTTCCAGATAAGATTGTTTCTTTACCGACCAAGATGATTTCTGTTGACTTTATCTAGAGAGCTCAAGCCTGCACTTAAACAAACAGCCCTTTTGGAGTGGGAAGGGGCAGGGAGGACAGAGCCTGAGTCAGTATAAACTCTTTCCCCTTTAGTTAAATGCTCCTATGCAATTGCCATGCCAGAGCCAGGCAACCTGCTGTTTAGCTTTTCACCCCTCATCACGATACTTTTGAGATTTAGTGATGAGATGGAAGAGCTGATCTTCTCCACCCCTTGTTTCCGGGTGCAGTACCTGGGAAGGAGCAGCTGTACAGCAGGTGTTGAGCCTGCTTAGCACAACAGGCCTTCTAAAATGTCATGGAGAAATCCAGCCTCCCTGAACTTGATGCTGACCTTAGCAAGGTCAGAATCTCACTGCCCATGGAAAACATATCTGGTGTCTTAAGATACTTTAGGAAAACCTGTGCATCAACACATCTTCCTATGTTACTGGGTGAAACTGGGAAACAGAAACTGTCCCGTGTGAGTGGGGGATGCGTTTCCTTGTCTATTGTTCTTTCTTCATTGCTCTAATGAAAGTGATGGAAGGAGGATTCCTAAGGGTTGGAGTGGAAGGATTAAAGTTTCATTTTTCCTGGATTTTCCAAGGGGTGGTACCAGGGCACAGACCCAGTGCTGCTCACCTGATGCTGAGATCAAAGCTTGCACTGAGAACAAACCCTTTCTTCTCATTGAGGAAGAGTGCTTTGATGCTGCCAGCGTGGCCAGAGAGCAGAGGTGGCACTTCTTTCATTCCCGACGTACCAAGAAGCCTCACTTTTCGGTCTGCAGAGCCAACGGCTACCAGGTTTCCACCACTGTAGTGGATTATTCTGCTTCGGTCTGATCTAGATAAGAAATGGCGAATGAGATGAGCTTTAGCCAGCTAACAAGGTACAACGGGAACTTCTCTGATGCTTAATGGTCCTCACTGAGCATCCTGATGGGCAATACGCTTAAGTGGGTGAATCCTTTGCAGGGCACTACAACCAAGGTCCCTGGTTCTTCATACCTGAGTCTGTATCTGGAGGGTAAGCTTAAAAAGGGGACAGGGCTCCTCCTGGCCCCGTATCCCTTGTGATAGATACACTGTGGATCACTAGCCCTTACGTCTTTAAAAATATCTTCTCTTGGTATCTTTATAAAAAACTGGATTTGTCACTGAGGATTTCTTAACAGTGATGCTGAGAGACCCTTCTCCAGCCGTACGTTGTCACAGAAGGATCGCAGGGAATGGGACAGGTTTTCAGAAGCTGCTGTTTGGCCCTACAGCCGGGCAGTCTACTCACTGCTCCATGAGGACATGAATATTGTAGGAGCCACAGAAGACATTTCTCTCCTCCAGCTGGATCGTGTCAGTTTTCAGATCATGATAGGCTGCCTGCAGATTGCCTTCCTCCTCCTGAAAGGTAAAAGAAAAAAGTGAAAGAAAAGTAGGGAAAAGTGACCCAGGGAGGGAGGAACGCAGCATTATTCCATGGTATTAAACATATCAGCTTGGTCCCCACTATAGCGATGAGACCAAGAGAGACAGAAGGCGTTGGTATGGAACAACCAGAGCACAGAAACTTCCTGGTCAGTGCCGAAACAAGGGTTGCTCCCATGCCATGTGCCGTGGCAAAAATGGAAAACCTGACAGCTACACCCTTTATTCTTTGGGGAAAAGGCCGTGTCCTTGTGATGCTGCCCAGCCTTGCCAGCACTCTGGCCTCAAGGCTCTGCGTGCAGGGGGGGGACGCGTTAGGACATGGCAGGAGTTCAGGGATGCCGGCTCCCTCCTGTGCAAGAAGGTGCTGAGCAAGCATTATCCTTATGAAGTGCTCACGATGGTCCAAGCCAGAAGCAGGAGTGGGAGAAGAGCAAAGCAACTCCGAATTCACTGCCCTGTCTTCCAAGACTACCATGTCCTCCTTCCTCCCCAAATACTGAAATGCCAGATCCATGGAAGGCAAACAACTTCCAACGTACCTTCGTTTGACTTCCCCAATTGTGACCTTTCACTTCGATGACATCACCCTCTTCGTTTAACTGTGGAATTGTCACATCGACTGTTTTAGCATAGTTTGAAACTGCTCCTCTGGGGCACAACCCCTGGAACAAACGAGTAGAGGCGACGCAGTTAGTGCAGAGCCCACACACATGAAAGATGCTGCCCATGTGCTGATGCTTCAGCACTTCCACGGGACGCTGAAGGTACATGCAAAGCTGAGCTGCACACACTGGCTCCTTGTCACTGTCTAAGAGACCTAGTTTGCATTTACCACTTTGTCGGTATAAGATTTAAATTCTTGTGAAAAATAACTGCTTTTTTTTTTTTTCCAAATTCTAGTCTTGACCGTTTAATAAGCTGCAAAATTTCAAAAGTGCATCTCATCTTTGGTGAGCGCTCAGTTGATTCAGAATCCAAACCCACTGAGATGAGAGGCTCTCAAAGCATCTTTATCAATATTTAAGATTCATTTTTAATGTGTGAAACCTTCCATTAAGCCTTCCTGAATGCTAGCACAGAGCAGAGATTTCTATTCTCTCTTCACAAATCAAAGCATGCGGAGAGTCCTAACTATCTCTTTGGGGATTTTACCTTACACTTAGCTTGGTGTATGGCAGATCTGTACTAACCAGGACAAGCCTTTCCTAGAAGTTCTGCTTTACCCTGTCCCAACCACCAGCTCCAACTTCTCACAAAGAAGCCTAGCGTTTCCATCTTCCTATGTGGGGCAAATGAAGCTCATTTTTGAGCTGCCTCAGGTAGCTCTGCTCAATTTCCACAAGCTCCTGGAAGTCCAGTAGTTGCATTTGTGACCAAACTCTGCTTTCTTGATTACAAGAATCTTTTGATCCTTTTTTGGAGTCACAGGCTCTCTAAAGGTCAGTAAAGCTGTTCTGTTGTGCTTACTTGTGGCAGTACAAACATCTGACCTGGCTTAGCTCTGCAGATGGAGGAAGAACGAACAGGGTGAAGTTGGGAGGTAGCTGCTAATAAAAGCATCTCCATCTAATGCCTTGGGCAGTAACAGAAAAACACACTCTTCTTAAAGTGCATAATAATGGCAGAAACCCAGGCATCATACCTGCAAATACAGGATCTTCTCCTGTACTATGCTTTGACACACACGTTTCTTCTTGACTTCTTTGGCCAGAAAATCCCAGCATCTACTCACAGCAGCACATGCATTGAGGGATTTTTCATCCAAAAGCCCTGAGAAATTAAAGGCACAGATTGACTAATGCCCTATCCACGCTAGAGACCATTCATTACCCTTGGGGGAAACCACCCTTGGAAAACAGGAGCAGCTTTACCCAGGATGTACATGGACAGGTGAGGTGGCAGGCAGCGAATGAAGTCCTTGGCTTGGTTGACATTAGAGGGTGACTGGAGAGATGCAGGAACCACGGTGACATCTTGCTCAGCCAATGACATAACAGGCGAGTTGTCCTCTGCATCAGCACCCTCCTGGATGAGGCACTTGGTGTTTTGGTGCCAGAAGCACATTCCTGGTGGTTGACCACCTAGAAGACAGGGGAATTTACAGTCTTGTAAGCGCGTGAGCTTTGGTGGGTGTTAACAGCACCGTTGTTAGTAACACACCGCAGGAGTTGGTCGATCTTAGTCTGACTCTTCTGCTAATCCCTTTGGCACTGTGCCCTTCAAAGGAAAATGCCAAAAACACTCAGGATCTTGCGGGGACAGTTCACACCAGCGGGGTTTGAGGGCAGAGGATGACAACTCTTCCCACTCACCACTGCCCTGAAGGGTCACAAGGGCTCTTCGCAGCTGGAAAAATCAGGTGATCAGAGGGACCACGGGAGACCCTGGGTGAGCTTGGTGGGGACACAGTGTGACAGTTTCGTCTTTACAAACACAAGATACTTTACCTCCTCCAACTCTATCTACAGCAGTCACCAGCACGGGAGGGTGACTGTCCCAGGCTCTATGGGGAATGCCAAAACAACCTCGTGCCAAGGACATAGCACTCCTTTCCTGAAAAGAGTGGAAAACCTTCTCTTCCTTTAGCCATTAGATTTTCACCAGCAAAAATATGACTTGGGTTGTGACACTGCAAAAGGAAAGGCGGACAAATTTCTCCATTGGCTCCAAGATAAGGGAAGGGTAAACACAGCTAATGCTTTTCTCACATTAGTAGCTTTTGCTGGTGTCCACATACGCCTCTAGCATCTCTGCCAAACTTCAGCCCCCCACGGTGTAAGGCTTTCCTTCCTTTTAGGTGCAACACCAGCCGCAGTGCTACATTTTGAAATTCAGGTTGTGCTGGTGGAAGACCTTACACCTGGCAGAACATCATCTCAGTCAGCAGAAGGGAAGACGCTGTCTTTCATCTCTTCACTGAGTGCGTGCTGTCAGCACCTCGGCAAACCTGGGAGCTGGCTCAGAGCAAAGACGAGCATCTGTTGGATGGCATCACCTCCCTTGCATGGCGCTTTGAACTTCCCAGCTAACTACTGCCGTGGTCTGCCACGCTTTTGACCCAGAACAGAGCTGTTCCTAGGCAGTGCCAGTTGTTTGTGTCCTGGTATGAAACACCTAGATTTTTCTCCTCTAGTATCAAATACTCAGGTAGTGGTACCCATCAGACTGAGCTGGCCAGTTCTTGCAGATGAGGTTTTACGTAAGAGCTGCAGAAGAAGTGCTAGCAGACCCTAGTGGAAATGGAATCTGGGCACGGGGCTGAGGACAGCTGTCTTCCCTGAAGGTGCTCTGGGATTCAGCAGATGAGCCATACACATCTTCCTCTGCAAGAATTAACCAGAGTCAAACCTTACAGTAGCCATCTTAGAGCTGAAATAGGGGATTGCAGAAGTTAGAGTAGTATATTAAGTATCTAATAAATAAATTATGCTATATTATTTATTCTATCCCTTCTAGCTATGCAGAATTAGTCCCTTCAGTGCTTTCTTTAGTACGCTTTTTATTACTTAAAACATTTCATTCACAACCACCCCTCCTGAGATGCGTTGCCCAGGAAAATTCATGAGGAAGTTTTTGTCATTACACTGTTGTCAGCTACACTCCATTATTAGCCACATTCCTCTTCCCTTTAACGATCACCTCATTTACAGGGCTGCTGCACAGGGGTGCACACATGCGGGCTGGCCCTGAGGGGCTGATGCTGGGTCAGGATGAAGCTGCCAGGTCCGAATCCCCTCTGGCCCTGTCTCCTGCTGCCAGGAGCACCCTTCATGCTCTGTGCTCGCCCCCCACTTTGCCCACTCACTCCCTACACCTGGAAGGATCAGAGACCTAAACAATACCAGATTTGCAGAGCACAAGGCAAATAATGTCTCTTTAATCAAGTAGTAATGAGTCTCTTTAACCAAGTAGTAAGCGATAGGACAAGAGGGAATGGCCTCAAGTTGCACCAGGGAAGGTTTAGACTAGATGTTAGGAAGCATTTCTTCACAGAACGGGTTGTTGGGCGTTGGAATGTGCTGCCCAGGGCAGGGGGGGAGTCCCCATCCCTGGAGGGGTTGAAGAGTCGGGTTGACCCAGCGCTGAGGGATCTGGTGGAGTTGGGAACGGTCAGTGTGAGGTTCATGGTTGGACTGGAGGAGCTTCAAGGGCTTTTCCAGCCGAGACGATTCTGTGATTCTGTGAAAGCTACAGTTAACAGTTATGTTGGCTGGGCTGTTTCTTTCAGCAATTACCCTTTGTACCACCTGCATGGGGAATTTTAAAATACCTGCTAGAGAGGGGAACAAGCATCGGGAGCTGCCAGACTGCTGCAGACGACAGAAGGGAGCCTGGGTAACGTTACCTCCATCTTCACATCACCCCTGGGCCACAGTGCTTGTACCTAGAGGTGGCTCTGACACGGCCTGAGCATCTCCCCCGACTGCGGGCTGGCCCAGAGCGTGACCCAAGAAAACTCAGGGGCAGATCTTGATCCGCAGGACAAACCGAGGGTGACTGCAGCCCCCCACACCCCCCGAGGGACACCAGCCCTGCCACGCTGCCAACAGCAGCTCATTTCCCAGACAAGACGAGGGGCAAGGGCTGCGTGCTGCCTCTCTGGACCACCGTCCCGGCGGGAAGGGCCCTGTTCGAGGGTCACGGCTGACATCCCTCTGCCCCACTCGTGTTCAACGCGGCCACCACGCACGGCTCAGCTGGGAGAAACCCAAGAGGATTTTTGGAGCTCAGGGGAAGCCGGCCCAGCCCCAGCGAGGCTGATAACTAAAACAGGCCCTAAAGGGAAAACCACGGCGGCATCAGCGCCCCCAAACATCAAACCCCACCAGCCTGGCTGCCCTGGGAGGGGGGGGGGGGCTTTGGGCCGCAATTTTCTGCCTGCTAAGCGGTAAATGAAGCATCACCTGAAGTTGTGTCCCGTGTCCCGGTGTCCCCACGCCCGGGCGCACACCGGACCGCTCGTCCCCGTGTCCCCCGGACAGCCGGTGGTGCCAGGGGCGGCCCCGCCACCATCCCCGGGGATCCCGAAGCCCCGGCCCCGCCGTTCGATGCCGCTCGCCCGCCGCCGGGCTCCCCCCGCCCGTCCCCGCCGCGTCGCGGTTGCCGGGAAACAGCCAGTACCGTAACCCGCCGCCCGTATTGCTGCTAAGAGCCGCGCAACGGGTGAGTGGTGCCCCCCCCGCGGCTCTGCCCAGGCAGCGGGGACGGGGCGGCCGCGGGCAGGGCAGGGGCACCGGCACCGCGGAGCCCCGGAGCAGGGGTCAGCTGGAAAGTAAAGCAAACGGGTGTTAAAAGTCCCGGGGAAGTGGAAGCGCAGTTGGCCTTGGGACAGCGCAGTGTTTGTTTTTCAGAGGCACAAACCCAGAGGTAGTGTGTAAGCTGGGCAGAGCCCATCCAGGGGCTGTTGCGTAGGTCAAACACACATTTTTTTATCTAGTTTCCTGAGTCAGACAGTGGAATAGGCTGCCCAGGGAGGGGGTGGAGTCACCATCCCTGGGTGTGTTTAAGGGTCGTTTGGATGAGCTGTTGGGGGATGTGGGGTAGGGGAGAACTTTGTAGAGTCCGGCTGAGGATTGGATTCGATGATCCCAAGGGTCTTTTCCAACCTGAATGATTCTGTGATTGCGTCCCAAGTTTTCCCCAGTTGAAAAAAAGACCTCATTTAGTCATCTAATGAGTCAAAAATGCACGTAGAATAAAAGTAAAGGCTGGTTCATCCATCATCGGGGAGAAGGTAGGATGATTAACTAGGTCATTAAAAAAAACAGCTTTTGACAAGACGACAGAGCTTTGCAGAACAGCCCAGGTGGGGAAGCAGCAGAACAGGCAGGCAGCAATAAACTCGTAGCCCCTCATCCCCCGCAGACGGGCACAAACGTGTTGGGACAGCAGGGCCACATACCTGGGCCTTGCTCTGAGCAGGGCAGGTTTGGGGCTCCCGCTGTGCCCCCTTGGCCCTTTGGCTTGTAGGCAGGAGTGGAAAAGACACCGCTGGAAGGGAGCACGACGTTCTCCGCCCTGCGGAGATTTCAGTGCTGCCGGTGCAGCGGTTTCAAGTTTGATGCACGCAAAACAGACATGCTGCGTGAAGCTGGCAGCCCTGCGGGCTTGGGCACCCAAGCTGCCATCCCACACGCAGCCCCACACGGGATTTTAGCACAATTCTTTGGCAGAGCAAGCAGAGAAACAGGGCTCCAGGCTCAGCCATTTTTCTCCAGTGCAGGGTTGTTCTCCTGCCACAAAGAGCTACTTACAGCAAATTCACCCCTTTTCACCAGTTTTAAACCCAGCTACAGGCTGCCTCTGTGTTCTCGCTTGTTTAATTAAATCAAAGCTTGGGGTTCCCCTCTGCAGAGATCACAACGCCTCCCAGAGATGCATTTCACTCCCTATGCACAGAAATGCTCCTCTCACACAGCATCTAGGAAGAAATCTTTACTTCCAAAATGGTCCATCTGGGACAGCAGCACCCACCATTGAGAAACTGCTGTCCCAGGGGAAGAGAAGCCCCCCCCAACATCCCTGATCTCTCCTACCTCCAGGAGGGCACAGCCGCCTCTCCCCAGGGCAGGCTCCCTGCTGTCCCCCACTTGATACTCGCAGAGAGGCACAAACACCCCAGCAAGGGAACACCCACCAAAACCAGCCCTGAGACCCCATATAACCCTTATTGCCTCCCTGCCAGTCCCAGGCTTCATAGAGACCCCAAACCCCACTGCTGGGACAATACCCTCTGCAACAGCCCCCCTGGCCAGGGGAACAGGAGGCCTGGGAGCACGTCCCCCACTGCCAGCTCCTCTCAGATAACCCCCAGAGTCACTTCACCAGCCGCACGCGAGTACACAGAGCTGAACCAGCACCGGTGGGTATTTGCCAGAGGTAAATATTGACAGACCTCAGAGAAGCACAGCCCAGCAGCTGAGATAGCAAGCAGAGTATTTTTTTTATCTCTTCTACTCTCCCACATAGTCCTCCTAAACTACAGCTCTTCCATGTGGCAACTCAGCCCTTTTATTGGAAACCTGTGCTCCTTCTCCAGCTGAAATAATTTTGCTGCTGCTGGAGCTCAGGTGGCTCTGCCTGTCCCTGGTGCAGGCAGGGCTGCCTGCCTGGGGAGCCCTCCCCACAGCCAGAGCCATGGGGATTAGTGTTTTGAAGCAAGCAATAAATTCCTGAGATGCGTAAGATTCATTTGAAGATTAAAGCTGTGGAGGCAAAGCTAAAACAAACTGAATGTTTTCCTGGCTCAGTCTGTCCTGGGACACACAAAAACCTGGGGAAGGTGAACACACCCTGAGAACAGAAGCTGAAGTCCTGTGTCTGGGAGGTTTGCCCTGGGAGGAACTGGATGCAATGGGAACCAGACTGGTTTTTCAAGGCCTGGAGACACATTCAGCTGCCTGCCAGTAGAAGGAGGAGCCCAGGCCACCGCTGAGGCTGGGCAGTGTGGGCATGTGTTTGGGTCATTTTTTCCCTTGCACGGGTCTTTAAAGAAAAAACCCTTTTCTTCAAAGTCCCGATGTTTTGGAATAAAGACTGGAGCATGCCTGGGGGCTGGCAAGTCAATCCCTCTCCATGCAGGGGTGGTTAAAGCACAGAAGACACATTGAGCACCCTGAGAAGGATGCAGTGACTTTGGTGGCAAAATACTTCTCGCTTCCCAGGCACAGCACCCCTCTCCTATAGCACATTTCCTCCCACGCGTCATTTTTTAACGTTTTGATGGCCTAAAGGTTGTTCACAGGAGTTTCATCCCCGTGCAGCGGGATGCGGGGGTGGGAGCGAGCGCAATTTGCAGTGTCACAGACTGTGTGCAATGCTGGAGGGTACAGAGAAGGGACAAAGCAGGGAAGCAGAAATATTAGGTCCTTGTCACCTTGGCTGTTGTGGCTGGCTCGCACGCCACCTGTGAAGGGCAGGGAAGCTGTGAGTGTCCTTATAAACACCAGCATCCAGTTATGATGGTTATTTTTATTGTAGAAGCTTAATCGCTCACCAAAATGAGGGAGTGCCCAGCTCAGCCCGGGAAGCTACAGACAGCTAGAGGCACAAGGAGCCAGAGGCTCAGTCAGAGCTGATAGATATGGTGGAAGGAAAACCAGTGCTGCCTTCCTTGTCTTACTGGGATGTGGAGGGGAAGGGTCGGGAGCAGGTTGCCCATGGAGCTCGTGTCGGAGATGCCTGGCAGTTCTCTGAGGAGAAGCTCAAAACTCACAGCAGCCTTCCTGCTAGGCAGCTGCTGCTGTAACATTCATGGTGTCATGAGTTGCTCTGATTTCAGAAGAAGCAAAGCTGGGGATGAGTCTCTTTAACGAAGTAACAAGCGCCAGGCCAAGAGGGAATGGCCTCAAGCTGCGCCAGGGCAGGGTCAGACTGGCTCTTAGGAAGGATTTCTTTGCAGAAGGGGTTGTTGGGCGTTGGAATGGGCTGCCCAGGGCAGGGGGGGAGTCCCCATCCCTGGAGGGGTTGAAGAGTCGGGTTGACCCAGCGCTGAGGGATGTGGTGGAGTTGGGAACGGTCAGGGTGAGGTTCATGGTTGGGCTGGAGGAACTTCAAGGGCTTTTCCAACCGAGATGATTCTGTGATTCTCCTTGCTGCTCTCTGCTTAAGAGGACACCGGGCGCCGAATAGCAAAGAACTTGGCCGGTATCGCCCTCCTCTCTATCTCAAGCCATAGGGAGAACAAATTTGTCTCCTTGTACTCGCCAGCAAGCTGGAAGGTGAAGCTCTGCAGCAGAGTGGTGAGGAGAAGGAAGATCTCGATGCGGGCCAGCGCCTCTCCTGGGCACATCCGCTTCCCTGGGGGCACAGAAAGGGGAGGGTGAGCACCGGGCTGATGGCTTCGTCCGGCATTTGGGAAAAAAGGGCATAAAGGATAGCGAGAAAGCTCATATTAAGGGTACAACTTTGGTGCCAACCAATATTCATGCTGGCGGTCCCTGGCACGGAGCTGCTGCAGGCAGGGTGCTGGCAAAGGCAGCATGCAGGGCTGAGCACTGACCTGCCGAGAAAGCCAGGAAGGCATCGCGCTTCCTGAACTTGCCATTCTCATCCAAGAAGTGGCCTGGGTCGAATTCTTTTGGGTTCTCCCACTGGGTTGGATCCGAGTGCACAGAAGAAAGTACTGGAATAACAGTTGTGCCCTGCGGGAGAGGCAGGGGAGCAAGTGACACAGGGCTCTGCTGAGATGGATCAGCAAGTGAGGAACATCTGGGGGGTGTGGGGGGAGGCTGGGTGCACACCCCGACGCCCACCCAGATGCCCGTGGGGGAAGCAGCCCGGATGGGCGATGGCTCTGTGCCAGGCAGGGACAACTAACATGGGGCTCTGGTGTCCCCATGGTCCTGCCAGTCTCTGTGCAGCTCATAAGACAGAAATTATTGAGTTATTCCCACTGATTTATGTTAAACCCCCTCTCACTGCACAAAGTCCAAAGGAGGGAAGTGTTCCTTCCAGGTGGGTGCTGTACAAAATGCTGGCAGTCAAACCCAGACTGGAGGCCATCCCAAGATCTGCCAAGGAGGTGGGGGCTGGCTTGGCCCTGCGCCCGGGTGAGCTCAGGCTCCCAGCCCCAGCAGCCCTGCACATCTTACTGGTGGAGAGAGGTGTTTTCCAGGACAGGCAAGGGACACGGGTGTGTGGGCAGAACTGGCAGCAGTGTTCACCTCCCCTACTTCTCCACTAAAAGGTTATTGCCGTCTCCCTGCACCAAAGATTGGGAAAGACCTGGAACCTTCAGGAGTGAACAAACAGTCCAGCAGCAAAGGCGAATGTCATTCAAGCCCCCCTGCCACCCTTCCCCTTGGGACACAGAGGCTCCAGGGCCATGACATCTACCTTGGGGATGGTGTAGCCCCTGAACACAACGTCCTGCGTCGTCATCCGTGGGAAGTTCTCAGTGCGGCTTTTGTGGAAGAGCTGCAGCTCGTGGATCACCGCGTTGGTGTACGGCATCCTCAGCTTGTCCTCTGTGCTGGGAGCACGGCTGGTGCCCACCACCTCATCGATCTCCTCTTGGACCTTGGCTGGGGAAAAGGCAGGCATGGAGTTGTGGTGCTTGCTGTGCAAAACCCCCCATAATTTCTTACTGGCCTCCATGGGCATCCTAGAGCCAAAGGGTGACCTATCTGAGAGGGACCGACCTGGCATAACTCCTTCTAGAGACCAGAAATAGGGTCTCTGTCCACACACCTCTCCGGACCAGGCAGGTTCAAAGCACCCGTCATAGGCCGGTTCAGGGCCATCTGCACAGGCAGGGATGGAGAAAAGGGAGCAGGTACCCGGATCCCTCTGGCCTGCATGAATCTGTGTCTAATGGCTCTCACCCTTGGGTGACCTGTGCAGCATGATTTTGGTCTCCCCCCAAACAGGACCCTCCAGGGCTGGGACTCTCTGTCTGTGCCTTTGCTGCACTGTGACCTCCTCAGGCACAGGGACCACTCGCACTTTGCTGCCCTTACCTTGAACATGGGGGTATTTTGTCAGAACCAAGAGGAAGAAGACCAGGACGTTGCTAGTAGTTGTTGTCCTGGCACCAAAGATATCGAATACTGACATGACCAAGTCTTCCTTGCTGTACATGTTCTCTGGGCTGCTCTTCTCCTGCAAGGATGTGGTGGGGACGAGATTCAGTATTGTCTGGGTGATTTTCCAGGCTGCAGCCAGGTCTGGAGGGCAGCCCTTGCCCCTCTTTGCACCACCTCTACCTTCTCTGTTTTCAAAAGGAAACAGTCGATGTAGTCTCGGGGGCAGCTGGGATCCAGCGTCAGCTTGTGATGCTCGACTCTTTCACGGATGTAGTCCTTCAGCTTCTCACAGTTGGCCAGGAGTTTCTTGTGTGGCCCTGGGAGGTGATGTATGATGTTGGGGAAGGTGTTGTAGACCTGTGGATGAAGGAGGCACAGGAGGGCTCAGGTGCCTGCATGGAGCCTCCCACACCTTCTCTCAAAGTCATGTTGTCCCATCAAAGCCAAGGAGTGACCCAAAGCCAAGGAGCATTCCTCGACTGCCTGAGCACATCAGACATGAGTGAGAGCACAGCAAGGACGCCTACCGTGGCAACGGGAGAGAGGAAGAAGCTGACGTAATTCCCGATCACGTTCAGTAGCTCCAGAAAGACCATGTCGCTGTAGCTATAACGGCTCCCAAAGACAACAGAGCAGATCACATTGGCAACTGCATGTCTGAACATTGTCATCGGCTCAAACGCATTTCCTGCAGTCACAGAAGAGGCAGCAAAGGCATCTAAAGTCAACAGTTATTTATCTGCTTCAACACAGAAAACACCCTTCCTCCCCCTCCGATCCCCTGTCCTTTGAACTCTGAGCCCTGGTTGAATCTGCCGGATCTAACAGCCAAAGCAAAGAGCCCTCCTGAGCCACGGGCTCCGGCAGCTACCTCCCTGCTCCTAAACCCCTCCCCAGTGGTTGGGACTGAGGAAAGCAGAGGCATCTCCAGGCACTTTGGGCTCCTTCCCTGGGGATCTGGGGGGCTGCAGAGCATCTCCCTATGGCAACCAACCCCTTGCCAGCACCACACGTCAGAGCAGAGGAGCCACTGTACAACCGAGCTTCCATCTCCTCTTATATTCAGGAAGCCCTGAAGAGGTGGTGGCACTGGCAGCAGCCCAGATTTGTTGGAGATGAGGTCATCACCCTGACAACCTCCATGTCACCAGGGCAGTATCTTATTTGTACATTCTCGATGCCATGAAGTTTAGTTTCCTATTTCTGTTCTTTGGCATGAAATGTTCCTGAGTGGTTGCCACCCTCTGCACCAGTCCAGGAGCAGGATCTCCCACCCTGGCCTTTAAGCCATGACTGTACCGCAGTCCTGCAGCTCTCCCTGGGTGGGATGGGGCTCGGTCTAAGCCTTTTCTCTACCAGGTTAATCCACACCAGCCATTGCAAACAACTCTGGGGACTACACGTGTCCCATGAGGCTGTTGTGTGTCCTCTGCCTGCCACAGGGGACAGGGTGGACAGGACCCACGTCACCTTTGAGTTCTGACAGCAGTTCCACCAGATGCTGGGCCTCTTGCTGCACCCGCTGCGACATGGAGCTCTTCCCCATCCCAAAGTCCCGCAGGGTGCTGACCGTGAACCTCCGCAGCTCCCGCCACTTCTTCTCATCGTTGGAGACAAAACCTGGAGGGAGGCAGTGAGACCACTCCCCTGCCCACCCTGCTGTTCCTCCCCAGGATTGGGGAACCCTGCTCTGGGCCCAGCGGGGGAGCAATAGGGCAATAAGCCAGGGAGTGACACTGGAGTGTGCACAGTGTCCTTGAAAGGCTGAGGATCTCTACAGAAACTCAGTACAAAGCTGGAACTGGCTAACTGGAATTAATACTGTCCTTGGACAAGAGGCTTAATATTTGGACAGGCTTGCAGAGTGGGAAATGGGTGTTTGAGGTCTTGGGTGTTGAGTCTTTCACTAGACTCGAGCATGGCCAGCTGCAGTCAGGGACTTTCTGCTCATCCAGAGAGCAATGGTGTCTAGAAGAAACCCAGACACCTACCATAGTCTTTCGATAGACTCAGCAGAAGAGGTATTTCAGGTCTCCCTCCGAACTCCTCATAGTGGCCCAGCAGAGCATCCTTCACCACCTCATACCCACAGAGCACCACCACCGGCTTCTGCCCCTGCCAGATGGTGAAGATGGGGCCATACGTGCTGCTGAGCTGGGGGAGGACAGAAGAGCTGTGGTGAATGAGTAAGTGCCTCCCTCAAAGCTGGCATCCTCCCCCTTCTTCCATCCCAGCCCTGTCCCCGGGGGGTTTCTGATCCCAGTACCACCTTGGGGGTTCGAAACATCATCTCCGGGAAGCAGCTCTGGATGGCGGCAGCACTGCAGCCCGGAGAGGGGTTAATGTCACTGCTATGGGTCTCTTACAGGAGGAGAAAGACTTCAGTAACAGTATTGATTATGCTCCCAGTAGCAGGGATTTAGGCAATTCTGGCAGAGCAAGAGAAGAGAGAGGGAAAAAGAGAAAAGAAAGGTAGGAAAAGAGTCACCTGCACGATTCTTCTTTTATTTTGACAGGGGACACTTTCTCTCCTGATGGGGCTGGGAGGAGGCTCCTCTCTTACCTTCTCATAGGTCTTGTAGAGGGGCAGGATGTCCTTTTGCCATAGGTTGCCCAGAATGGGCCTCGGGGCCGGTCCAGGAGGCAGGCAGCTTCTCTTCTTATTGGTTCTCCAGACCAGGAACCACAGGATGGAGAGGAGGAGGAGGGTGATGAGCACCCCAGCCAATCCAGCATCCATCTTCATGCGTGCTGCTGAGCAGGGAAAAAAATTAAAAAATTCCCCCTCCAGGGAGAAAATCACAACTGAGCTGTGAGCAGAGAGGAGCTGAAACCTGCTGCCTCCGCCCTTCCTTGTGCTCTATATAGGCACAGCCCTTCCCACGTCCCTCGGGTCATCTCTTGCCCCCAGCACTCCCCGTGAGGTCAGTGACATGGAAATGTTGGTTTCCTCTGGCCAAGCACATACCTGTCCCCGCTGTGTTGTAACACGGGACTCAAACAGCTGACGTGGGAGGCTGGAAGCATTGCAAAGCCAAGCAGACACGCCAGAGGAGATAGTGGTTCTCCCCGTGTTGCTGAACCACTTTTTGCTTGGGGCTCTCTTTCGGTGGCATGCCACAGAAGTTGTCACTGTCCTGGCAAAACCTTGCATGTCCCTGCCAGGTCATTGCTCATTTTGTCACTGCCTTGCTTACCAGTGCAATGACCCACGATGGGACATTCTTGTAAACAGAAACCGAGGGAGAGGGGGCATGCACGGCTGGTCAGGTACCTGTTGGGTGACAATTTTTCATCAAACTCCTTTCTGATGGAAAATGGATCAGAAAATAGGAAAATCACAAATTTTTTTTCTGAAATATTTTGGGGTTCCACTTGGGTTTTAGAGGAACACCAACCCAAGGTATTGTGGTTGTTGCAGGCATGGGGTTAACTCTTCCCGATGTTTTTGAGCATCTCGCTCTGAGCACCGACACATCTGGCTGCACACGAGCACATCTGGCGTTGGCTCAGCACCACACCTCTGGTCAAGAGCGCTCACAGCCTTTGGCCGAGCGAGCTGGTCACAAGCTAGTTCCCAGCAAATGATACGATTTTTCCTGGAGGAGATGGCTGAAGGAAAAGAAGGGGGAAGTTTGATTTCATGCTGGTCCCTGCAGTGGAAGGAGACCCTCAGCAGAGGGCATGAAATGGTATCCACTGAGAGGAGCCTGAGTTATAACGCTCACCCAGAGCAGAGCATCTCCTGGTGTCCAGCTGCAGGATGAGTGGCCGTCAGCCAGGACTGTGTTTGGGCAAGGCTGATAGAAACAGCCAGGACCTCTGAACTTTCACCCTTTTTCAGCCACGTAGCAGGGCAGTTCGCAGGCATTGGGCAGGGATGCTTGGCACCACTGGCCGGACTCATCCCCTCTGGGCTCTGGGAGATCTCTCTCATGGCCACAGTGCGATTCCTTACACGTATGCACCAAATCTCTCTCAAATCACAAAAAAGTGGCTGGCAATGAACCTCTCACAGCCCTGGGACTGCTCTGTTTCAGTATTTTGATTTTCTTCCCCCTGCCTCATGCTGCTGGAGGCCAGAGAGGGCTCCTGCCTCCACCAGCATTGTAAATGCACTCAGCAAAAGGGGGTTTTGGGGGTAGAGGGTCGTGGAGGCTGGATAACCAGCCCACAGTGGTGCCAGGAGCCCTGTAGCTGAGACTCACTGGGGATGAAGCCAGGTTACCATGACTCACTTGTTTACCCCATCCCGTCCCGTCCCGTCCTGGCCCTCCTTTTGCCACAGATTGCTCTAAATTCTTGGCTTGGGTGCCTGCAAGTGGGGAACTTTGCTCAGGGAGGTGATGTAGTGACTGGGATTTTGGCAGGGGTGTGAACAGCCTCTCGGTGACTGACACCATTTTTTCCATGGCAGCCAAACAATACAAAGGAATCACTCAAACAACAGGAAAAGAAATAGCTGTGGGGATTAATTTGAGCTGCAAAGTTTAAATCCGATAGAAAATTCTCTCTCTTGTGGGCGAGCTCAGGCAGAGCCCATGGCCACCTTCCTGGACACCAGTAGCACTTCAGTGCAACACTCATTGCTACAGCAGGTTTTTTGAAAGGTGAATGTCTCTAATGTAACAAAAGAAGCATTATTATATTGCATTTTATTAATAAAATAGAGAAAGCAAACAAATCACCCTGGAATTTGTGAGTCCAGGTCACCAGACAAGAAATTTAACAAGAAATAACTCCCAGGGATGATGAAATTACATTTGTCTTCTTGAACTGCTTGATGAAACTTTGCTTTAAGTTTCTCTCCATAATCCATAGAAGAAATTAAAGCAAAAGGCCAAAAATGTAGTGTCCATGTAGTATCCCTTGTCAAGTGTGCAGAAAAAAAAAAGGGAACTGAACTTTGTCAACTGAACTTTCAGCAGCTGAACACCACTTTGCCTGAAGACAGCTCAGGAGGGAAGAGCACAGATGGGCTTTGGTGCAACTGCTTTGGAACATTGCAGGGCTGGGACCTAAAGTGAGCTCAGACTACTTCATATGGACCCAAAACCACTGGTGCTTTGTCCATCTTTCTGCTGATTTTCTTGTAAGGGCTTTTGGAGAGCAGGGTCTGTAGAGAATCAGGCTGCTACAAGGCTTTGGGATCCCTTCAGGAGCAGTTGGTGAGACCTTTCTGCCCCAAAAACTAGAATAGTGGGGAAGGGTCAGCTAAAAATCCACATGGAAGGACCCATGTGACATGCACAAAAAAAGGGAGAATATTTTGACTTCTGAAAAAATAAAAAATCCATTTAGAGATTGCCAGTGCCTTTGGATTTTAATTCAAACCCATGTTTTGGGACTAAACTCATGCAGAAATAACATGTAAAAGCAATCGGGGAGCAGAATAGCCCATGCCTGCCCCACATTGTGTGGATGCTCCCAGGGCACTGGGGGACGTCTGGTCCCAGCCATGCCTGGTCCCGGTGCTAGGGTGGAGCCCCGCTCCTGCCTGCCACCCTGCAGCTCTGCAAGGAACAGGGAAAAACACTGATCATGTTGCTGGATCAGACCCAGAATATATCAGAGGGGTAGATTCAAGGAGTTAGAAGAAATGATGCTCGTGGGGTGTTTTTTGGTGTAGACATTTGAAAAGCTGCAAGGCAAACATGGCAGCACAGAAATGAGAGAAGATGACTCCAGTTAAATAAAGAAGTCAATAAACTGTCTGGGTTATTAGATCTGGGAAGATCTGCCGGAGGAAATCATAACGGTTGTTCCTCTCTCTCAGCTAGTGCTTCTCTGCAGTTGGTGTCAAAAAAAACCATGGCAAGGATCAGGACATGTCCCATGTCACAGGGAGAAGGATGGGGAGAAGACCCATGGCACAGCCGGGAATAGGGTCTGACTGGGGGCTCGCAGCCACAGAAACACCAAGTCGCCAGTGCCGAGGCTGGAGGCACCTCTGGAGGCCATCTCCTCCAGTCTCCTGGTCCAGCAGGACCAGTGGGAGGAGGCTGCTCCAGGCCATGTCTAGTTGGGCTATGAATATCTCAAAGGATGGAGACTCCACAACCTCTCTGAGCAGCCTCTTCCCGTGTTTGACCACACTCAGAGTAAAATATTTTCTTATGTTTAAGAAGAATTTCCAATATTTCACAGAATCACAGAATCACAGAATCACAGAATCGTCTAGGTTGGAAAAGACCTTGAAGATCATCCAGTCCAACCATTGACCTAACACTGACAGTTCCCAACTACAGCATATCCCTAAGCGCTAAGTCAACTTTACTCTTAAACACCTCCAGGGATGGGGACTCCACCACCTCCCTGGGCAGCCCATTCCAACGCCTAACCACCCATTCTGTAAAGAAATCCTTCCTAATATCCAGTCTAAACCTTCCCTGGCACAATTTGAGGCCATTACCTCTTGTCCTATCACTTGTTACTTGGTTAAACAGACTCGTACCCAGCTCTCTGCAACCTCCTTTCAGGTAGCTGTAGAGGGCCATGAGGTCTCCCCTCAGCCTCCTCTTCTCCAGACTAAACCCCCCCAGTTCCCTGAGCCGCTCCTCGTACGACATGTGCTCCAGACCCTGCACCAGCTTTGTTGCTCTTCTTTGGACACGCTCAAGGGATTCAATGTCTTTTTTGATGTGAGGGGCCCAAAACTGAACACAGTACACAGTACTGAACACAGTAATCGAGGTGCGACACAGTAATCGAGGTGCCCATTGCCTCTTGTCACTTGGCACCTTGGAGAAGAGTCTGGCCCTGTCTCCTTTACCCCTCCCCATCAAGCATTTATCCACATGGATAACATCTCCTTGAGCCATTTCTTCTCAAGGCTGAACCATCCCAGCTCTCTCAGCTTCTCCTCATCGGAGAGATGCTCCAGACCCTCAGTCTTTGCTGAAGTCACTCCAGCATGTCCATGTCTCTCTTGTACTGAGAAGCCCAAGGTGGGACATGACACCCAGACATGTCTCACCAGTGTTGAGCAGAGGGGCAGGATCTGCCCCTTGACCTGCTGGCAATTCTCTGCCTGATGCAGCTCAGCGGGCTGGTGGCCACCTTTGCTGTGAGAGCATTGCTGTCCCATAGTCAGCTCAGGACCCCCAGGGCCATCTCTGCCAAGCTGCCTTCCAGCTGGGTGGCCCCCAGCATGTCCTGGTGCCTGGGGCTGGACTTGGCACTTCCCCTTGCTGAACGTCACGAGGTCACTCTCAGCCCATTTCTCCAGCCTGTCCGTGTCCCTCGGGATGGCAGCACCTCGGGATGGCATCAGCCACTCCTCCCAGCTTGGTGTCATCTGCCAACGTGCTGAGGGTGCACCCTGCCCCATCATCCAGGTCATTAATGAAGGTGTCAAACAACATTTCTGGAGATTTCTGATCCACAGGCTTTCAAACACAGCCTTCATGGCAGCACTGATGGGTAGTTGTTACACTGTGCGAGGTTTCAGCCTGGGCTTTGCAAGGCCCACCCTAACTCCATGCCCTCCTCCTCGCACCCTTCACATTGAAGCCATTTTTCAAGGCTGATGCCCAGATCCCACCTTGGGTGTGAAGCAAAGTTATGGCTGTGGGTTCCCCTGATCTCATACTTTGCTTCAGCTCTGCTGGCTTAGAGTAAGCTGTTACACTTACGCTAAGGCAGTTAATATTATCCTAATGCAATTTTCCCCCGTCAGCAGCCCAAAGCCTCTGGAGGTGCTCTGCTCACCCTGGTGCCTTGGCCACGCAGAGCAAAAGTTGCGTAAAAATAGCTGCAAACCATTTTAATCTTTCTCCCTTTCCCTTCTGCAAGCACAGGGGTGAGACAGCCCCAGCAGCCACTCGCTGCGTAGTCCAGGCCAGCTAATGACTAAGCTGGGAGTATTTTTGGTTGCTCTTAATAATGCAGCAGTACTCACTGCATCAGAGTCTGGCCATAATTTTAGGGTGAGTGTCATTTGTCATCGCTGTCATCTCCTCTCACTGGGATGTAGTGCCATGGCAGCGTGATGCTGAAGCCATTTTCACACTCCTGGGCGGTTGTTTCTGGGGTTTGCTATGGGAACCCTCAAGAAAATCCAGTTTTACACCACTGACCAACCCAGACCTGCCCTGGTGTGTGGGAAAGGCATGGTTTGGTCAGTCTCAGTAATAAAAATGTGTTTGGTCCCAGGGCTTTCTCCAGTGTGAGGCAGGCAAAGTGGTGGAGCAGGTCCCCTTCACCCACTCACCATCCTTGTGCTGTTGGTCCTTGCCTGTGCATCTCAGCTGTGGTCCTCGTCCAAGCCCCGTGTCGTGGTGGATGCTCATTGGAGATGGATAGCACCAGCGTGTTGTGGTCTGGGACTGGCCTGGCAGCATGGGCACTGAGCAGGGCTTTGGGCACTGAGCAGGGCTTTGGGCTTTGAGATACCTGTGGGCCCAACACCTTTGAGGGCTCAGCACTGGAGGAGCATCAGGCCCTTCCTTCATCCATCTACACGTTGCAGTTAAGCCAAGCAGACAGCTTGGTCTGGTTTTCCATGACTTGTTCGTCCCATGAGGAGGAGGCGGCTTTCTCCAGTGCCAGCATGTTTCTCCTGATGAAACATCTCAGAGAGGCACCTGGGGGGGTTGATTGATCACCAGCTGAACAGGAGCCAACAGTGTGCCCAGGTAGCCAAGAAGGCCAATAGTATTCTGGCTTACATCAGCACTAACGTGGCCAGCAGGGACAGGGAAGGTGAGGCCGCCCCTCGACGAGTTGTTTCAGTTTTGGGCCCCTCACTCCAAAAAGGCCATTGAATGACTTGAGCGTGTCCAGAGAAGGGCAACGGAGCTGGTGCAGGGTCTGGAGCACAGGTCTGATGGGGAGCGGCTGAGGGAACTGGGGGGGTTTAGTCTGGAGAAGAGGAGGCTGAGGGGAGACCTCATGGCCCTCTACAACTGCCTGAAAGGAGGGTGCAGAGAGGGGGGATGAGTCTCTTGAGCCAAGGAACCAGCGCCAGGACAAGAGGGAATGGCCTCAAGCTGCGCCAGGGCAGGGTCAGACTGGCTCTTAGGAAGGATTTCTTTGCAGAAGGGGCTGTTGGGCGTTGGAATGGGCTGCCCAGGGCAGGGGGGGAGTCCCCATCCCTGGAGGGGTTGAAGAGTCGGGTTGACCCAGCGCTGAGGGATCTGGTGGAGTTGGGAACGGTCAGAGTGAGGTTCATGGTTGGACTGGAGGAGCTTCAAGGGCTTTTCCAACTGAGATGATTCTGTGAAGTGGGAGGGAGCCAGGAGCTGGACCCTCCACAAGAGCCACCGGCTCAGCCCTGAGCAGCAGCATCACTTGTTACCCGTCCAAAAAGGGGCAGCTCCGGTGCCATATGCGACGCAGCGGGACGGGCACTGCAGAGCCAGGTGAGCAGATGGCAGGTGGAGCAGAGCTGCTCTTCCCTGGGCGAGTGGCTTCAGGGGCACGGCAGCGTGCCAGGTGGCCACAGCCAAATCTGAGCGGACGTGGGGAGGAGAGGGATGCTGCAGTTTCCCGGGCACGGCATTGCAGCGAAGCCCTGCTGCTTGGGAATTTGCTCCTTTGTTGCTTCTTTGCGCCCAAATGATTATTTACACTCTCACGGGAATAAACCAGAGAGCAGAGAGTCTGGTGCTTCCTGGGTTTTGGGGAACAGTGTCCTGTGCTCCAGCAGCAGCTCAGCCAGGACAGAGCAGGGATTTGGTGGCAGCCGCAGGATGGTGGGTGCCCGCTGGGTTCAGCCAGGCTCGCCCACAGCAGGCACTGAATGACAAGGGATGGGACCCTGCTGCGAGCTCTCCAGCCACCTCCCCTGCTCCCCACCTCCCTTTCCTCCTGTTTTTCCTCTGCAGGGATTGCACAGGCACTGCTCCCAGCACACCCTTCGTTATCTCTGCCTCCTGGAACAGAAAACAGGGAAATGTGATTAAAGCCCTTTCACAGGGGAACTCCTCAGCCTGCAGAAAGGGCATTAGCTTCATCGCTGCTGGGAGAGAGCATCCCTGGTGCTCGCAGGGCTCTCATCAACACAGCAGCGACTATGATCCTCGTTCACACCACGTAGCCCAAGCACAGCACCCACCAACGCCCAGGAAGAGACGCGGTGGGATGTGACATTTGCTTGTGATGTGTTTTGGGAGCAGGTTGGGTCACGGAGGGCTGGATGTGGGTCAGGAGGAGCCTGCGCTGGACCTGTGGGGAGGGGCAACTGGGCCAGTGTCCAGTTCACGTCAAGGCTGTTAACTATCATATGCTTTTCCACTAAAACGGGTTGCTTTGATGCTAATTTGTTTTGACCCATCTGGGCCGATGCTATGTGATCTTGGAGGTTCAGTGGCTCCAAGATGATGGGGGAGGTGGTCGGAAGGGCAGCTCAGTCACTGAGTGAATGAGGCAAGAGGGTTAAAGACAGAAGCAAACTGGGGTGGTAAGATTGACCTTAGTGGCATCAGTGTGTTGGTGAAGGCAAGAATAGTCTGCCCTGCTACGGTGTTTTGAAGCTGCCTTTGGGCCAGGAGAAGGTGGGCACCATTACTGTGGCCTACAGGGTTTTTCCCAGGGTTGTGTCCATGAGTTTTACCCTTCCTTCTCCAATGAAAGGTTGTAAACCATCTCTCCAGCAGTGTCTCAAAACATCGCGTGGTGGGAACCACAGCTCTGAACTGTGCCGCTCTCCGCACCTCTCCAAAGGAGCCAAAATTCCCTGTATCCGCTCCCAGACCTCCATAAAACATCCCCTTTTTGCCATCCTGCAGTAATGGTGCAATTAAGAGTGGAAAAACAGAGAGGAGGTGCTGAGCCTGCACCAGCTGATGCCAGGGGAGATGCCAGGGGCTCCCTGGCTGAAAAACATTCCTAGATCCTAAGACAGGTCGTGCCCTGTGATGCACTGAGAGCATCGCAGCAGCAGAGGGAGGAAAGGCACCCATGGGTGCAGCCCCCCGCCCTGCTCCTGTGGGCACAGTCGCAGGGGAAGACCCCACCACGCTGGGGCACCATCAGAGGTTTTGAGAGCCCCGGTCCCTCACCCCCATCCCGCTGGGCTCAGGAGCAGCTGAGCGGAGCTGGAGCTGCTGCCAGGATTGCTGCTGGTGTGTCCCAGCCCGGGCGGGGAGCTCGGCCGCCTTCCCCTCCATCACAGCCAGCCTGTGGTGCCTGATCTCAGCCCTCGTGTGGCAACGGCTAAATTTAGTGACAGATGCACGCGGGAGCTTTGGAGCATCCTCCTCGCTGTCGGTCCCAGGGCTCCCCAGCACAAAGACCCCCCAGTAGCAGCCCAGACCCCCCACCAGAGTCACCCGTGAGCCCCAAAACTGGGATGTTGACCCATCAGTCCTTGCCCTCCTGCACTGGGGGGTCCCTGCGTGACCTACCTGGGCACAGGGGTTGACAGACCCAAAACTCATCTCTGAGGTGCTGCAAACTCCCGTGGACTGGGAGACACTGGGCTGGGGCTTCACCTCCTGGGGCAGCCCAGGGCAGCCCCGCAGCGGGTGCAGTGCGAGGGAAGGAGCTGTGTTGTAGGGCTGGGAAAAGCGGGGACACGAAATCAGGCTGGGTTTGAGCTCAAGCCTGGAGCTACTGCGAGCGATGCTGTTCCCATCGATATTACTCTCGCTTTGCCACCTCCGGGCAGTCTCAGGGGCGTTTCAGTCACTTAAGATCCCCATCATCACTCCTGGGTGCTTAATATTAACTGAGAGCATCCTCGCTCTTCCCCAAACAGCTCCGGAGGGGTTATTATGGGTTTGCCCAGACACAGCCTGATTTTGTAAGCCCTGTGTGTTAGACCCCCAGTAAAACACCCCTGGGAGCTGCCTGCTTCGAGGAGCTTGCGAGAGAGGCAGCGCAGGCAGCTGCCCAAACCCCGAGACCGGGGCAGTGTGGTGAGGCGCTGCCACGGGCACAGGGAGCGGGCGTGGGTTTTGCAAGAAAATGGTAACAGGGAGGAAGAACCATTATTTTACAAATAATGTAAAAACGAAAAAAGCCTTGGAATGTCCTCAGATGGCCCGGAGCAGAGGGGGAGGAGAGGGGCTGCTCTTGGCACAGCACAACCTGGGGAGCAAACAAGCGCTACCCCCAGCATGGTCCACCCAGGGCAGCTTTTGCTCTCCTTTAATGCAAAATTTCTTGGCTTTTTCCATTAGACGAGCATTGGTTTATTATTTTCCCTGGGTTTTCAGAGAGCTGGAAGGAGCACAGCTGGGGCTTGATAATTTTTTTTTTTAGGAATTGTTCTCCACGAGCACCCGCATGCCCGGCATGCATCAGCACCCCTCCGTGTGCCCGGCAGGCAGTGCGCCCTGCCTGCACTGAGCGTCACCCTGGAGCTGGCAGGAGAAACGCTATTTTGGGGGGTTGTTTGGACCGACCGAAATAGCAGCTGCAGCATCCCGTCGTCTTATTTTAGGGGATGATTGACAGTACGCCTAGAAGCTCATGGGAACTGCTGATTACCAGAAAATCCTGTTGGTCCTAAAAGAGGTTGAAAAAATCCTGGCAACACCTTTCTAGTCCCATTTTACAGATAGGAAGACTGAGGCTAAAAGCTGCGGGGCTGCGATGGAGCAGATGCTTTGCAGGATCCAACAGTGAGCGCCGGTTTCCTGACCCTGTTTTAGCAGAGTGAAACATGGACATATGGAAAAGGTCTGGGGGTGACGGGGCTTCAAAGCGGGGATGGCAGCCCGGGGCGGGGGCTGCCTGAGTGCTCTGCTGCCCTGCAGCTGGGGGGCAGCTCTGCCCTCCGAGTGTGTCTCTGGGGGTCGGATCCAGATGCAGGACGCAGAGACTGGGCTGGGGAGGATGCAGGTGCCTTCAGAGAGCGTCACCGGGGATTTTCCTAAGCCGGTTTCATGTCATCACAGGGATCGGTGCTGTAGATTTTTTGATTCTACACCAAGAAGCTACAGAGCAGTTAAATCAATCAAGTGTCCTTCAAACTGGGAGTGGTGCCAGCGTGGGCAGAGCAGCCCTGGGGCTCAGCGCCGGGCAGGCCCTGGGCAGGCAGCTGGGGTGATGGTAGGGGGGTGAGCATCACCCCACCTTCTCCCCCCGCGTCCGCACAGCCCGGGCAGCACAGAGCAGCCAGGCAGCGAGGTCCCCCGGCCACCCCAGCCCTGTCCCGGCTGGGACCGGCTCCTGCTGCCCTGCCCGGGGGCTGCGGGCGGGCTTCTGCTCCGGCCCACCCGGCACTGCCCAGGGATGCGCAGCAGCAGGATGTTTAAACCTGCCACCGCCCCGAGAACCCCAAATCCCTGGGGCTCTGGAGAGCAGAGATGGGGGATTTGGGGGGGGGGGGGGAGGGGATGCTGGGGGGATGCTGGGGGATGCTGGGGGATGCTGGGGAGGGATGCTGGGGGGGATGCTGGGGGGGGATGCTGGGGTGGGATACTGGGGTGATGCTGGGAGGATGGTGGGGGATACTGGGGAGATGCTGGGGGGGATGCTGGGGGGCAGATGCTGGGGGGATGCTGGAGGGATGCTGAGGTCATGTCAAGGGATGCTAAGGGATGGCAGGTGATGCTGGGGCACGCCAGAGGGATGCTGGGGGATGCGGGGGGGGATGCGGGGGCCATGCCAAGGGATGCCGGGGGGATGCCAAGGGATGCCGGGGGGATGCCCGGGGCCAGGCCCGCTCCAAGGCCCCCCCCTGCCCGGCAGAGCCCGCCGGGGCGGGCGGCCCCGGACTACATTTCCCATCGCCGCCGCGGCCGGGGGCGGTGCGGGGCGGTGCGGCGCGGAGCGGGGGGCGCGGAGCGCGGCGGGGCCCGCGCAGGCGGAGGCGCGGAGCCGCGCAGGGGGCGGCGGGCCCGCTCGGCTCGGCCCGGCTCGGCTCGGCCCGGCCTGGCTGTGCGCCGGGCGAGGATGCGGGAGGGGCGGCCCGCGGCCCCCCGCTGCCCGCCCGCGCTGCCCGCGCTGCCCGCGTAAGGGGCGCCCGCGCCGCCGCCACCATGAAGAAGCAATTCAACCGCATGCGCCAGCTCGCCAACCAGACCGTGGGCAGGTAGGGATGCGGCGGGCCCTGCCCGCGCCCTGCCCGCTCCACCGCCCCGAGTCCGCACCCTGCCTGCCCCACCGCCCCGATCCAGAACCCTGCCTGCGTCCTGCCCGCTCCCTACCTGCCCCCCTGCCAGCTCCCTGCCCGCTCCCTGCCTGCCCCACTGCCCCCATCCCACACTCTGCCTGCACCCTGCCTGCCCCACAGCCCCAATCCCACGCTCTACCCGTGTCCTGCCTGCACCACTGCCTCTGCATCCTGCCCCCTCCCTGCCTGCCCTGCTGCCCCTGCCCCCTGCCAGCTCCCTGCCTGCCCCACTGCCCCCATCCCACACTCTGCCTGCATCCTGCCAGTTCCCTGCCTGCCCTGCAGCCCCGATCCTGCACCCCACTTGTGTCCTGCCTGCCCCACTGCCACTCCACAGTGCCCACTCCCCCCCCACCTGCCCCACTGCCCCTGCTCCCTGCCTGCCCCCTTGCCTGAGCCCTGGTTGCCCCACTGCCCCTAATCCCACACCTTGCCTGCTCCCCTGCCTGCTCCCTGCTCCCCTGCCTGCCCCACTGCCCCTGCCCATCCCCTCCCCGCCTACTTGCCTGCTTCCTGCCAGCCCCACTGCTCCTGCTCCCTTCCTGTACCCTGCCTGCTCCCTGCCCTCTTCCTGTTGCCCCTGTTCCTGCCCACACTCTGCCCACCCTACTGCCCCTGCTCCCCAGCTTTCAACCTGCCTGCCCCACTGTCCCTGCCCCCAGCCCTCAACCTTCCTGCTGGCTGCGTGCTCCCTGCCTGCACCCTGACCACCCCTCTGCTTACACTGTGCCCCACAGCCTGCTCCCTGCCTGCTCCCTGCCTGCCCCAGTGCCTGCACCCTACCTGCCCCACTGCCCCAGTGCTCATTCCCTGCCTCCACCCCTGCCTGCAGCCCCTGCCTGCACCCTGCCTGCCTGTTAACCCCTGCTTGTCCCCCTGCATGCACCCTGCCCCGCTGCCCCCCTTGCCCCAGCCCTGCACCCTTTAGCCACTACTTCCCTGCCTGCCCCTGCCCTCACTCTGCCTGCCCCACTGTCCCTGTCCATTCTCCGTGTCCCAGGGCTGGGCCGTAGGGACACCCGCTGTCCCAGGCACCCCTGCCCTGATGCTGTGGGGTGTCCCACTGGCCTGCTTCCCCCCTGCACCCATGGGTGGCCCCGGCTGGCAGGGAGGCAGGGGGGTGCATCGGGGTGCCGTGCCCACGGGGATGCCCGTGTGTGCCAATGCCCGGCTGGGCCCAGGGTTCGGTGGTGGCTGTTGTGTAATTCCCGGAGATTTTGCAGCTGGGCCGGGGAGGGGGGGGGATTTATTTATTTTTTCCTTCTCAGCGCGGTGCTGGGGCACCAGCACGGCTGGGGCGTGGGGCTCAGCACCCCCTCCCGGAGCTGAGGGCTTGGACTTCAGCTGGCATACCCCGCATCCCCCCTCACTGTGTCCCCCGTGGCGATGGGGGACACCCCACCGGCTCTGGGCCCTCGGAGGTGGCCGGTGGTGACAGCTCCTGCCTTGGCCGCGGTGCTGCCGCACGGCCCCGGCGTACGGGCACGGGGCTGGGCTGGCAGCAGGGCCCCATCCTGCGGCGGCGGTGCGGGAGCGCGGGGCAAGAATGCGGTGTGAGGCCGCGGTCTGGGAGCGTGGCACGGGAATCTGGTGTGGGAACGTGGTACAGGAGCACGGTGCGGGAACACGGGCTGGGAGCAAGCGGTGCAGGAAGAGCGTGCGGCGGTGCGGGAGCATGGCGGCAGGACCGTGGCGCAAGAACATGGTGCGGGAACGTGCTCTGGGAGCGTGGTACCAGAATCTGGTGTGGGAGCACGGCGCGGGAATCCGGTAGAGGTGCGAGGTGTGGGAACATGGTGCAGGAGCGCGCGGCAAGAGCATAACGTGGGAAGGTGGTGCAGGAAGAGCACGGGAAGGCGGCGTGGGAGCACGGAGCAGGAGCGCAGTCCGGGGATGCGGTGTGGGGACATGGGACAGGGAACGTGGGACAGGGAACGTGGTACAGGAGCGCGGGACAGGGAACGTGGGACAGGGAACGCGGTGCGGGAGCGCTGGGAGACCAGCGCTTGCCTGCCTTGGGGAAGCGGCAGGAAGAGGCTGTTTTGGGGACAGAGTGTGTGATTTTCTCCTCGCATCTTGTGCCGGGCCGGGTTTGCTCTCCGGAGGCACCGAGGAGGTTTGACACGTCTCCCACCCACGGCTGGGGGGCTGCAGGGGAAGGGGTGTCCCCAGGTCCCACCACCACCGTGTGGGAGACGTGAGCCGGGCACCGCACCCACGCCTGGCTTCAAAATGGTGCCGCTGGCAGGGCGAGCATCCTTCTTCCCGCATCCCCCGGGAGCGCGAGGCCGTGCCGGGCTCCCCGCAGCACCCGACTGGTGGGGTTTGGAGACACTAAACCCCTAATCCTCTTAGGGGCTCGCTGCCACGCCGGCTCGTGACGGGCAGCTGGCGGGCTCCATCGGTACCCCGGCACGTCTGCTGCCTGCAGAGCTGCCTGCACTGCCAGGCTCTTTAGGCTGGGTTTAACTGGGGGGTGCGTGGCCCCCTCTTTGCTCAGCGCTGGGATGGGGTGGCTGGAGCCTCTGCAGCGCTCAGCGGGAGCTCGGGGACCATCCTCTTCCTCGGCCCAGCTCTGTTGGTCCCCGTCTCAAGTGCGGGCTGATGTTTTATCCCTCTTGCCCGCTGCTGAGCCCTGAGCAGCCCTCTCCAGCCAGCTGAAAACAGGGAATAATAGATGGGAATAGGGAATAATAGATGGAAATAGGGAATAATAGATGGGAATAGGGAATGATAAAAGGAAATGAGGAATAATTAATGGAAATGAGGAATAATAAATGGCAATAAGGAATAATAAGTGGAAATAAGGAATAATAAGTGGAAATAAGGAATAATAATAGAAACCTGGTGTTTTCTCTCCCCTGGGAGAGGCTTGCCAGGGTACATGCACCGTAACCCTCCGGGGTCTGAGGGGTGTCCCCTCCTGCTCGTCACCAAACCCCGGTGGTCACCATCACCCTGCAGTGCCAGCCCCCCGCATCCAGGGCTGGGGACCACCGGGCCAGATGCTGCCCTGGGGCTGGGGTCTGCGCTGCACGTGGAAGTTGTCCCTCGGCGGGGAGATGGGGTGTGTTGGGGACAGTTTGCATGTGGCGGTGGCAGCGGTGGCACCCAGCTGGCGTCACTCCTCCCAGCAGCACCTGGCCCAGAAGATCCAGCTGCTGCGGGGGTGGCTGCGCTCCCCCCAACAACACAGGGGGCTGGGCCGGGGCTGCGTCCCAGAGGACTGGGGACAACCCCATCTGTGGGTCTGCCAGGAGCTGCCAGAAGTACCCCAGCAGGGGACAGGCAGGAGACAGGTAGGAGCAGCCCACTGTCCCTGTGAGGTGGCCGCAGCTGGCACTTGTGCAGGGGAAGTGTGTGTGGCCAACTGCAGCCAAGGGACGGGGCTCCCCTGCATGGGGGGAGGGCTGGGCTGGGTCAGGGTCAGGGTTAATGTTAGGAACAGGGTCAAGGTTAGGGTCAGGATCGGGGTCAGGGTTAGGGTTAAGGTTAGGGTGAGAGTCAGGGTTAGGGTCAGGAGCAGGAGCGGTGGCAGGGTTAGTCAGGGTTAAGGTTAGTGTCAAGGTCAGGATTAGCGTTAGGGTCAAGGTTAGGATCAGGATAAGGATCAGAATCAGGGTTAGGAATGAGGTAAGGGTCAGAGTCAGGGTTAGGGGCAGGATCAGGGTCAGGGTCCTGTGAGGGTGCTGAGCACATTTCCTTACCTTTCCAAATCCGGCCTCCAGCTCTGTCTCCCGGGCGCTGCCGCGTTCCCTTGCTGCTCCACGCGGGACACTGGGGGCGAGCGGGGGCTCCCGGGCCCCCTGGGGACAGCAGCAGCACCCGCCGGCACTGGGGTGCCCAGTCTGGGAGTGTGACGGGGCCACCCGGAGCAGACCATGCTCCTGAGCGCGTTTATTTTATTTTATTTTATTTATTCATTTTATTGAGGTCATTTCTCTAGATAGAAGGAACTGGGGATGCTCATCCCCGCCCAGACCTGCACTTGGTACCCGACCTTTGGGAGAATTACTGTGCCCAGTCTGTAAGGGGCCATAATATTTATCTCCATGGGGTGGAAAAAGGGAAGAGAAATCAGTAAGTGGCTGTAAAACATTTTGAAGATGGTCTCTGCAAAACCCTTTTATTTTTTATTTTTATTCATTTACCCTTTCCATCGGTGGCCAAGCCGGCAAGAGCTCTCACCCTCGCCTTGAGGTCACAGGATGATGGGCCCGAGCGTGCCACAGCACTCGCTCCGGGGGCTGAAACAGCCCTGTGAATTTTCCAGAATTGGCTCAATATATGTTTTTTTTTTCATCGGGAATAAAGCAGGCGCTTGCAGCCGCGTGCGGAATGGCGCGGCGGCGTTCCCGAACGGCACGGCAGGTGATGGGGGGACACCGGGGAGGATGGTGTCAGCTTAGGGGGGTTGGATTTTTCCTCCTGGTCTTTTCTGAGCATCCCAAGATGTATCCCCCATCCCAGGGGACAGCGGTGGCGTTTTGGGCTGGACATCGCTTTGGTGGCTCTCAGGGCAGATGCTTTTCCAAGCACCAGGACGTCTGCATGTAAATATAAAGCCTTTAAACACTGAGGGTTTATTCTCTGTGCAGCAAGAATATTCTGCATGAAATAAGGACGTTTTATTCTGCTTGTACAAAATAAGGACAGAGGAATAAAAGCACCACCTGGGATTTTTCCGATGGGATTTGCGGGGAAGAACAACACGCTTTAAATAGCTGGGTTCCATGTCTGCATTTTGGGGTGCCAGTGGCTCGCCATCAGCAGACACCCCCCCCCCCCCGGGCTTTTTGGCTTTGCCGAGTGACGCCGCGCCCCTCGGATGGTGCCGGCAGCATCCCCGCAGCCCTGGGGATATTTTTATCCTTCTCGCAAGGCGGCAGCGCTGACAAACTGAAATATTCATGGAGCGGGCTGAAGGTTTCATCCCCGCGGCCAGCAGCCTCAGGGCCCTGCGCTTTGCAGGGGCTTCTCCATGATTCTCAAATCAGGACCCAAGCGTGGTCAGGATGCGACCCCAGAGGTTCCTCTGCCGGGGATGAGCCAGGAGCAAGGAGCAAAGGTCCCCGTGCACCCCGTGCTGAAGGGATGCCGACACAGAGAGCTCACAGCTGGGAGAGGGGCAGGAAATGAGGAAAAGAGGCTTTTCTGCCTTTAAAATCTGTCCCCCATTTTGCTTTGATTCCTTTGGTTTTCCCAGCAGTGGGCAGAAGGATGGAGGAAAGCTGGACCAGCCTTCCCCGCTCATTTCATCCCGCTTTTCCAGCTTGGCTTAGCTGAAGGCTGTCAAGCTGCTGGGGGTTAAGCCCTGGCACCGTGCCTGCGGGGTGGGCATCGCTGCCCTTAGCCACAGGTTTGGGACACGGGGACCATCACTGCGGGTCACCTGGCGGGGCAGGATGAGCCCGGGATGCGCTGGAGGAGGCACTGGTGGGGCCGTCTCACCGTGTCTGGCTGGATATTGTGCCTCAGAGTCGTCTCCCTGGGGGATTTGAGCAGCGATTTGAGGATATAAATATTTGATGTTTCGCTTCTCGCCTGCTAAAAAGGCACCGGGAAAAATCCGCAGCTCCGTTTGGCCTTGGCCGGATGCTGGTGACAAGCCGTCGGGCTGCGTGTCCCCGGGGATGCAGTGGTGAGGAGAGCTCAGACGGCAGCAGGAGCTGGGGACGGGGCGGTCCTTGGGCCAGCGGCCAGCCTGGACCACGATGCCCAGCACCTCCAGGGGTTGCCTGGATGAGACCCAAGGGGCTTTCTCCTCCCTCCAGCACAAGCGATGGATGCTCAGCACCTTATCCAAGTTGCGTGGTTGAACCTCACCTTGCCAACCTCACCTCTGAGCTGGGGGGGCTCGGGCACCTTGAATTTTCTGGTGGGTGCCAGCCCCCAGGCATGTGCTGCGGCACCAGAGGGAGATGCGGGCAGCACCGGGATGGAGCCGGGCACCGTCCCCGAGGCCACATGGGATGGCAGGGCAGACCCATCCGTGGGAGTTATCGCTGCCGGCATGGGATGGCCTTGGCTGGGTTTTCGTGCCTCCCTCTGCCTGCGCTCGGCCACGAGGCTGTTTTTAAGCTGGAGCAAACAGAAATCAGGGGAACTGGCTGGCATCGGTAATTAAACAGTGATGAAATATTTACAGGCATACTGTAGCGAGGGGGTGGCCAGGGATGGGGTGAAAGGGCTGTTTTGGCAGGAGGTGTGAGCAAGGGGGTCCTTGGGGCATCGTGGACACGCTCTGCCTCCGGAGATGCATCCTGGCTCCTGCCTGTCCCCGCGTGAGGCGCTGCCCGCCAGCCGGGCGTGATGGTTTTCCCGTTCAGAGAGAGAGTGCTGCGAAATCCCCGTCCTGCTTTGAGTTTTGCTGGCTCGGGGTCAAATCCAAGGCTGGGGGCTCCTTGTTTTGGGTGCATCAGAGGGGGACGGTGGCGGGGACATGGGGCGGGTCCAGCCAGATGGAGATGTCTGGCATCAGGAGATGCTCCAGGGAAGCACCAGCTTTGCTGTAGCTCCCCAGGTCAAGGCACTGGAAACTCATGTAGTATTTATTTGGAAATCAACTTAATTGGCGTGATTGGTGTTGATTTCTGCTGGCAGCAATTAGTTTTTGCAGAAGTGAACGCCTGACCAAATCGTAGCTGCATTCCCCTCTTGTTTGCTTTTAACTCTCCATATTAATTGTCCCTTTTCTCCCAGCTGTTTGCAGGGACGCGGGTGTCTGGGTGCTGACTGAGGCTGAGGATTGCCTGGATTTGTGCTGAGAAAAACAGCTCTGGGTGAAAATCTGGAGGGGAAGGGGAGGAGTGGGCTTTTATTTGCCTAAAGGAAAGATGAAAGCAAGCGTTGAAAGCTGCTGCCTCTCCAAGGATTGCTCCCGCAGGATGTGTGTAACTCGCAAGGCATGAAGTTTTGGGGGATTAGGGACCAGCCAGGGAAACTGGGGGGGTCCCTGCACCCCGATTTGGGTGCTGTTGTTTGCTGAGGCCACCTTGCATGAGCAGAAATCAACAGCAATCAAGCAAAACCCACTGTCTCCAGTTCCCTGGGAGAGGTCGTGTCCCAGCACGGGAGCCCTGGCTGCATCTGCCTTGTGAGACATGAGGATGGAAATACCCACATAAAAATTAACCTGTGAAAAGAATTTCCCAAAGCTGATACTGGCTTAAACTGTTTTTTTCTGGTGCCACCAGTTGCCTGCTCTGATGGTTGGGCCATGGGATGCTCCAGCCACCGGGCAGCCCCTTCCCAGGGCTCTGCTGCACGTGTCAGACCCTTGAGCGTCGTTAGTGGGTCCGGGGTTATGGGGTGAGCACAGATGGGCCCTGAACCCTGCCAGGGCGTGAGGAAGAGGAGGTGACTGGGGAGGGACACAGATTTGTACTGGCAGGAGCTCGGCTGCCTCCTGAGCACGGCTGGAGCAGCACGGGCAGGGAGCAGGTCCCAGGGTCCCCATCACTGCTACAGCAGAGGCTGAGCCCTACCTCTCTGACTGCTTGTACAGGGGCACCAACGGGGCAAGGAGGGGGGCTGGGGGTGCTGGGGTGGATTAGGGGTGCTGGGGAGGAACTGTGGGTGCCAAGAGGGTCTGGGGGATGCTGGGGATGGACGGGGAGATGCTGGGAGGGGCTGGGGAATGGCAGAAGGGGCTGGAGGATGCTGGGGATGGACTGGGGGGATGTTGGGGATGGACTGGGGCATGTGAGGAAGGGCTGGGGGGTGCTGGGGAACTGAAGGGTGCTGGGAATGGACTGGGGTCATGCTGGGGATGGACTGGGGCATGTCAGAAACGGCTGGGGGATTCCTTGGATGGGAGCAAGATGCCAGGCTGGAGCAGGGAGAGCATCTCTGCTGGAGCCAGACACACTTTCCAGCGTTGGTCACATCCAAACTGGTTCCTCTTGGTGCTGTTAATGGATTTCTGTAGGGCTGCGGTTTTCAAAACACCTTTGTGTTTTGGGGTCCAGAGTCCCACATGGTCTGAACTAAGCGCTTGAGAGCAAGGCAGGAGCTGGGGCTCCTGACTCGTGGGGGAACCGGTGAGCGGTTCTCCCCGGGGATGGGAAGCCAAGGCCAGAGGGGAGGCCCGGGGACCCACACCCGTCCTTGAGTGGGATGCTGATTGGAGCATGGTGTGGGGAGGGAGAAGAAAGGTCTGTTGAAAAGGAAGGGCTGGGCAGAAATGCTCAGGGCTGAGCCTGCTGAAGATGCTTTGCCAAGGTCCTCAGAGAGATGCTGCCATCCCGCCCCCAGAAAAGGCAGCGGGACAGTTTTTCCATCCCCTCTGGGTGCCCTGGGGAAATCCCTGAGTACCAGGATCTCCTTGAGCATCTCTGAGTGCTGGCAAGGGCTCAGCACCCAAAAAATACCCCCCCAGGCAGGAGGGAGCCCGGGGCGCGCAGGAAGGTCTCCAGCACAGACAGGCAGGACGTGTGCCTGCAGTTTGCTGCCGAGCATCGGCTGTGGCAGGTTCGCAGGATGGCTCATAAAACCATATAAGCTCCTGTAAAACCGTATTAACTTTAGGCTGAGACTTTAGAAACATAACAGATATAATGGGATTTTTCCCAGTGGCATTAGCAGCGCGGAGCTGTAATGCAATTGCAATGTCAGTGGAGTGGGATGATGTTATTTTTTAGTCTTTACATGTAAAATGGCCACGTGGAGCGGCTTGGGCTGGGCTTTCTGTGGGTTTGGAGTTGGTTCTCGCTGCCCTGGATATTATTTGCAGGTTCTGGAGTGCTGCCGGCAGGAGCAAGTACAGAGACAAGGGGAATTACTTGTATATTTTTGGTGCATTCTGGAATATTAATAAGGAGCTTCAGGCGGGGTGACAGGACGTCAGAGCCGTGTTGTCAGCAGGACTGTGCGTATGTGCAGGAGCAGGATCTGTCCCTCTTGCAGCTGCTGAACTGCATTCGATGGAGCTGCAGCCGGTTGCTGCCCCTGCGCGGGGCCGGGCTCTCCTGCCGTGGCTGCTGGTGGCATCACCCATAGGGTCCAGGTGCCCCGAGACAGGAGACTTATCTCCTACTTTGGCTTCGCAAAATCGCCCCGTGGTGGCTTCTGGGGCCCCGTTCTGCCAGACGAGGCGCGGGAGCAGCTCTGGATGCCGGTGCTGGGCGCTGGCAGGACGTGGTACCCGGCTCCCACCGCCGCAGCCCTGCCACGTGTGTGTGCCACCACCGGTGGCTGCAGCGTGTCTCTGAGGCCACGCAGAGACCCCCATCCCCATCGCAAGCTGGAGGGGAGGAGAAAACACCCCAGCTCGATGCCAAAACCAGGCGGGAAAACCCATGCTCCCGCGGCGTGCCCATCGCTCTGCCGCAGCCCTGGCCAGCTGTGTCGAGCGGCTCCAACAGCCTCTTTGCTTATTCCTATCCATAAAACGCTGCAGCTTTTTTTCCCCTCCCTTTCTAAAGCCAAATTAATCGCTGGCAGGCTCCCCAACCTGCTTAAGCATCCTGGGAAGTGGCAGGGCTGGCACGGGTGTCTGTGCCGGCACTGTGGCTGGAGGATGCTCTCTGTTAAAGCCACTGAGGTTTCTCACGCTGAGGATATACAGAACAAGGCCAGATTTTTGTTACCCTGTTCGAAATGTCGTTTTCTGCTTCCTGAATGCACATCAAAGTGCAGCACGTGTTGGTTTGTCGCTGCTGGAAGAGAGACCTGCCAGCATGGGACTGTGGGGTGCACAAAATCCTCCAGCAGCACAGCTGGAAGAGGAGAAAACGCACTAAAAACGTCACTTTTTGTGGAGCGTTTTCCCAGTGGTGCAAGGACAGGCAGGACTTCTTTCTCCCCGGCCTTTTTTTGAAGATCGGAAATGATTTCTGGGGTGCTGTGCGAGCGGCAGGGGTGTGCACTGGTGGTGCCTGCACGTGGGTGCGTGATGCTCGCCCGCATCCCTGCCACCTCCTTCTCCTTTGGGATGCTAAATATAGCCTGAGCGGGTGCGGGGAAGTGGGGACGGTGGATATTTGCTGCTTTCTTCCCTGTTTGTGCTAATTCTGCGGCGTTTCCAACCCTGTCCATAAATTACATTGAAGGTGATTTGCAGAAGAGGGGGAGAACGTGAGCAGCCCTTGCTCCCAGGCAGCCAGCGCATCGCTTGTGTTTCATACAGAAGATACTATTATGCATTCATTTAAATCTCCTCTTTAAAAAAAATTAAATAATTTGGGTTTTTTTTTCTTTTTTTCAAACCAACTTAAATTGGACACTGGGACAGCTTTCATACACAAACCAGATTTAATGCAGTTAATTTACATTTTTTAAGCCTTTGGATGTGGTGTATTTGCAGATGAGCCCGTAGGCCAAGCCCTGCCCTGACAGGCGCTGCTGCCGTGCCAGGCTCGGTCTTTGAACCTTCCTCTGCTGGTGCTTATTCCTTATTTCCACTTTTTCAATACTTCACACTGTCTCTCAAAGCTGCGAAACCAGCTTGGATAGCAGAAAGCAACCAGGGCTCAGGCAATAAAGGTGTTTTCTTAAGAAGGATGAGAGCGCCAAGCTTTTGTTGTTTGTTAACAAACCTTCAGGGACTAATTGGCTAAATCACAATGTTGCCTAAATGCATCTTGACAGAGGTCATTTTTCAAAGAAAGATGATGCACTAAAGTTGTAAAGAACTCTTAAGAAAATGAATAAATGATCCAGAGTGTGATCATTCAAATAAGCCTGAGCAGATCTGGTGAGGAGCGGCTGTGGGGGGTCGCGGGCAGGGATGCTGCGGGTCCGTGCGTGGCCAAGGAGGGTCTTGCAGCGGGGTTGTGTCTCTTTGTGCACCCCCAGCACTCCTCGTTAGCAAAGACAGCGGAAGACACGAGCTCTGGAGCGGTAAATCCAGCTCCGACGTGCAGCGGGGAGGGTCACAGCGAAGCCCCGGGCAGCAGCTGCCACCGCAGATACAGTTGGCTGCGTCGGACCGAAGAGGCTCAGTCGTGCGGACGGGTTGTGTCCTTGGAATCGCGGCGCTGAGGGTGTGCCAGAGCCCCGCACGGCCCAGGGAGCTGCCTTTGTGCGTAGACACACCGCCTCCCTGCACAGCCCTGCCTGCATCCGCCTGGGAATCTAGCATCCCTGTTTTGCTGGGGATAATGGAAAAATAAGGGGGAGATCAGGAGAGGACCCTAAATTGATGCGGGACATGGCACTCTTACAGTGAGCCGTGAAGATACTCCATCCTTTGCTTATTTAGGAGATGAGGTGATGGCAGGTGGGACCAGAGAGCCTTAAATCACTGGCTGCATCCCAATGGAAAAGCACGTTCAGCCGTGCCCGGTACCACAGGGTGCAGCCGCGTGTGCCAGACCCTTCGCCAACGCTTTATGTTCTTTCTTGTCTTGCAGGGCTGAGAAGACGGAGGTTTTGAGCGAAGATCTCCTGCAGGTGAGGTCCTCTGCAGCTGGTCTGACCCACACCCAGTGTGCCCATGGGTGCCCAGGCACGCACCCGTGGGTGCTGGATGCGGCAGCAGCTCCGCGCCGGTCGGTGCCACGGTGCCCTGCAGCGATGAGACGATGAGACGGGCTGGAAGGAGGAGGAGGGGTTGGGAGCGTGGGAAGCATCATTGGCTCCCTCCCACATGCCTTCCCAGGCCTTTCCCAGCCCAATTTTCAGGTCAGCTGGAATCGGATCCAGTCTTGTCTCTGCCAGGATGGCAACCTGATACGGCCTGGCCAGATTGCGGGTGCCCGTGTCTCCTGTCTCTGCTGCAAAACCTGCCCTGGGGACGGGACATGTGACAGCAGGGGACAGTCCCCAAAGCTGATGGGATGGGCTTTCCCCAAAGCTGCTTGGACTGGACGACTTCAGCAAAACAGCCTGAGCCAAAAACCTCCTGTGACACCATGGAGCATCCGCTGTGATGGTCACGGTCTCTCGGGGACATCTCGGTGCTTTTTGCTTCCTGCACGCCCCAGGCAGGGAGGTGGCTGAGGAAGTGCCAGCAAAGGGACGTGAATTCACAAATCCATCACTGAATTCATGAGATTTCTAACTCACACATTCTCTAAATCATCACTTGTAAATCGGGCACTGATGAGCAAAACACACAACCCCCACAACAACCCCCAGCAGCGCTACAGGCTTGGGGAGGAGTGGCTGGAGAGCTGCCAGTCAGAGAGGGACCTGGGGGTGTTGATTGACAGCCGGCTGAACAGGAGCCAGCAGTGTGCCCAGGTGGCCAAGAAGGCCAATGGCATCCTGGCTTGTATCAGCCATAGTGTGGCCAGCAGGGACAGGGAAGGGATCTGACCCCTGTACTCGGCACTGGGGAGGCTGCACCTCGATGAGTGGGTTCGGTTTTGGGCCCCTCACTCCAAAAAGGCCATTGAATGACTCGAGCGTGTCCAGAGAAGGGCAACGGAGCTGGTGCAGGGTCTGGAGCACAGGTCTGATGGGGAGCGGCTGAGGGAACTGGGGGGGTTTAGTGTGGAGAAGAGGAGGCTGAGGGGAGACCTCATGGCCCTCTGCAACTCCCTGAAAGGAGGGTGCAGAGAGGGGGGATGAGTCTCTTGAGCCAAGGAACCAGTGCCAGGACAAGAGGGAATGGCCTCAAGCTGCGCCAGGGCAGGGTCAGACTGGCTCTTAGGAAGTATTTCTTTGCAGAAGGGGTTGTTGGGCGTTGGAATGGGCTGCCCAGGGCAGGGGGGGAGTCCCCATCCCTGGAGGGGTTGAAGAGTCGGGTTGACCCAGCGCTGAGGGATCTGGTGGAGTTGGGAATGGTCAGGGTGAGGTTCATGGTGGGGCTGGAGGAGCTTCAAGGGCTTTTCCAACCGAGATGATTCTGGGATTCTAAAACAGCCGCCCAGCTCCTCCACCGTCACAGTGCGGGCATCCCCTGGCATCAGCCAGTCCAGGTGCTGTTGGGGCTGCTTCAAAAGTTGTTTTGGGACTAAGCTGATGTATTTACACCTTCCACCTTGTCAATTTGGTCGGTGCCGTTGCTGTCAGGGAGCAGATTCTGCAGAAGCAGCCAGAGAAGCGCTGTGCAAGGCCGCTGGTGGCAGGAGGCAGCGCCCAGCAGGTGACAGTGACCTTTAGCTCTTTCTGGCCACTGTGTCCTGCCTGTGTGTTGCCCTCGCTTGGACCTAATGACACTGCTCCCTGCACACATCAGGCTTTGTCCAGAGCTGTGTGTTAGCCAAAAACGTGAGCAGGGTTTGGGTGAGCCATCGCTAAAGGGGTAAGGTGAAAGAGGGTGCTGGAAGAGGGTGAAATGAAGCTGTTTGCAAACATCCCAGCCGCCTGCCTCGGTTAATCCCTCCCACGGCCTCTTGCTGCTTTACCGGGGATTTAGCAGCCGTTTTGCTGCTTTACCGGGGATTTAGCAGCCGTTTCCATCGTGGCTGGGACCAGCCCATCCCGTGCAGGGGGGAGCAAGGTTGGTCTCCGTTTGCACCGGCACTGCACAGGCTCCTGGGGTGTTGGTGGGTTTGTTTGCTGTTGGGCAGTGCCACCCTCGCAGTCTGCACCCTTCCGAGTCAGTCTCCAGACTTCGGGATTTGGGTTTTTTGTCCTTTATTCAGCGCCAGTGCGGGGGGCAGGGATGGGCAGGGTGAGGGGTGACATGCCCCGCTGTCCCCAGGGATGGGCAGCCCCAGTAGGATGGAGTGGAGGGGAGCGGAGCGCTCCCTGCCACCAGCAGCCGGAGGGAACATCAATAATGAACCTTTTTTTCTTTCTATTTTAATTTTTGGTGTTTCTCCTTGCAAGCTCTGAGGTCCCCGTGGCCCCTTGGCACTGCGAGGCAGACCCTGCTCTTACAGCCTCCGGTGACATCCCGGCACTAGGTGCATCTGTGCCGGCACTCTCCAGGGCACGCCTGGCTTTGGCAACACTGCTCGGGGGATTTTTTACACCTTTTGGAGATAATTGAGTGGGGATGGTGGTTGGTGCAGCCTTGTCTGGGTGTCTCCTGAAGAGTCAGTCATGTTCGAGGGGGCCTGTCTCCAGGGCTGGGGGAAATCCAAACCCTTCCTGGCATGGTACCTAATTGCCTCCAGTTTGGCTCATCTAGGTGGGTGTGCATTCACATATGTGCCCTTCTGAACGTCATACCCCTTCCTTGCAACATATACACGGACATGTCTATATATATATTAAATGCATGTTCTTTTTATAGAGAGAATTTTTACAGATATATCCACACATGTCCGTGTATGTGTTGCAAGGAACATGTCTGTTGCAGGGATGGCAGAGGCTGTTCTACCTCAGCCAGGCATCATGGAGATCTATTTTTTTTGTAATATATATAAATAATATTTTTAGTTATATTATTATTACATATAGTGTATATTACCAGTACTATATATGCTATTGTAGTGGTGGAGGGCAGCTCAGCTCGGGTGCCAGGCTCCCATGAGACGCCTCCCGCCTCAAGGACTCACTGCAGGCTCAGCTCTTCTGCTTCTCCCGGCTAGGGAGGATTATTTTTTTTTCCCCAGATCATTTCCCAAGATTTTGAGCTTTCCATGTTTTCCCCATGTCTCTCAGCTTTGGTTTTCAGCAGATCTTGGTTGCTTACATTTAATGACTCATCTTCTGAGTTTTGGGATGAATTGCTTGATTTAATCAATGCAGAGGCAAATAAGGCAATTTTCAGCCCCAGGTTAGAGTACTGGCCAGTTTGGTTTGTGGCAGGGCTCAGCTGGGGACAGATACCTCCTGCCCTCACCTGGGGACACAAGGGCTTCGGAGGCTGCTCTGGATCCAGCCCTCAGCCTTGCTCGGGGGGTACGATGGGGCAGCATCAGCCTGGTGAAATCTTCTGCTTAAATCATCCCTGCCCTGGGAAGGGGTTGGGCTCCGGGGCTGTCGCATCCGATGCAGCAGCAATTAAAACCACTTGAGTGAAAAGCAAGAAGTCCCTTACGTGGCTGGACAGTGGGTGGGGGACCTGGCCGGATACCCCGGTGATGGCCCCCGCTGCATCCGCAGGTGGAGAAGCGCCTGGAGCTGGTGAAGCAGGTCTCCCACAGCACCCACAAGAAGCTGACGGCATGTCTGCAGGGCCAGCAAGGCGTGGACGCCGACAAGCGCTCGGTGAGGCTTTGGCAGGGCTCTGAGGTGGCGGCGGCGGCGGCGGGGCGGCTGGGTGGGAAACGCAGCCCTCTCTTTGCAGAAGAAGCTGCCGCTGACGACGCTGGCGCAGTGCTTGATGGAGGGATCGGCTGTGCTGGGCGACGACTCCCTGCTGGGGTAAGGGGGCCCTGGGTCTCCCCCCGGCGCTCTGCCGCTGCCGGCAACTGCTGCCGTTCCTTATCTGTGACGCCGGATAACGGGTGTTGGACGGGCTGGGATGCTCCTGTGAGCTCAGTTGTCCAGGGGTTTCCTTTATTCTTCTCCTCCTTGTGATGAGCTGGAGTCCTTTAGTCATGCAGTAAACAGTGTAAACTATATATATATTTCTATCTGTCTGTCTATCTATCTTTATCTATCTATCTATCATCTGTTTATCTGTTTATCATTATCTATATCTATTTCTATGTATTTATCATCTATCTATCATCTATCATCTATTTATCTATCATCTATTTATCATCTATTTATCATCTATCATCTATCTATCATCTATCTGTCTATATCTATTTCTATGTATCTATCATCTATCTATATTTATTTCTATCTATGTACCTATGTATCTATGTATCTATCTATATTTATTTATCATCTATCTATCCATCTATCTATTGTCATCTATTATCTATTATCTATTATCTATCATCTAGATCTATCTATTTCTGTCTATGTATCTATGTATCTATCATCTATCTATTTATTATCTATCTATCTATCTATCTATCTATCTATCTATCTACCTATCTATCATCTATCTCTCTCTCTCTTAAGAAAGTCCATACAGTTTCAGACTATAATTGGTCCGATAGTTAAGGAATGAGATTTTCCTAACACCTGGGGTGGCCGCAGTCCCTGGGCTGCCGCCCTCTCTCCAGCCCCCTGCCAAGGAAGGGCTGTCCCGTTCCACTGCCGAGCCCCCCCCAGGGCTTTGGGGTGCAGGATGGCTGCCCATGGCCCTCCCGGCGCCCGCGGTGCCCAGCCCTGCCGTGCCCTTGCAGGAAGATGCTGCGGCTGTGCGGGGAGGCGGAGGACAAGCTGGCTCAGGAGCTCATCCACTTCGAGCTGCAGGTGGAGAGGGACGTCATCGAGCCCCTCTTCGTGCTGGCTGAGGTGAGCGGTGGCGGGGACGTCGCTGGGTTGGGGTGTCACCGTGCTGGGGACTCACATCCAAAACAAGCCAGGGGAAAGCAGGGTTTCACTGCATAGTTGGTTCCTGGCCCCTGTGAGAGACCTTCCCCCTTTGAGACTTCTGCTAATTGCTTTAATTGGCAGGCAGTCTTTTCACATTCAGCTGGGCTGGCTGCTGGGGCAGTGGTCCTGCCGGGCTCCTTCGCCCGCTCTCCCTGCTCTTGCTCTTTTCTGCCTTCCCTGAAGGCAGAGGCATTAACACTCTTATTTCTGACCCATTTTCCCAAGCTCCAAATACATACCATTGTTGTTTGGGATTTTTTTCCCCTTGCTTTTTCTCCCTGCTGCCAGCTTTGTTTTTCAATTTTTCCCATTGCTTTTTTCCCCACTTCTACATCTAGCAAATTGTCCTGGGCTTGGTTCTGAGTTTATCTTCCCCAACAGAAACAAAAGCTTTATCACACTGCTGGTGTTCAGGGCTTTCAACCGTTACTAAATCCTTGGCAAACAGTGCCTGTGCGTGGGAGGCTTTGCATTGCCATCCCCAAAAGCCCTTTTCCTGCCTTCACCCAGCTCCCCACTGCAGGAAGCTTTGATCCCCCGAGGATGCTCCTCTCAGGGATGTGGGTTCTGCGGTCAGGGCTGGCGGGGGGTGGCACAGCCTGGGTGGGGACACAGAGGAGGGACGAGCTCTGCCATCTTCTCTAGTGATGTTAAAATAAGGAGCTGCACCCTTATCCACACAGCTTGCGCCAGTCGCAGTCAGGTATGACCTGCCCTGACACCTCTCCGCGGTTTATCTTCTCCCATTTCCATGTGCTGCTGCAGGTGGAAATCCCGAATATCCAAAAGCAGAGGAAGCACTTGGCAAAGCTCGTGCTGGACATGGACTCCTCCAGGACACGGTAGGAAGCACCTTCAAAGCTGTTCTATAAAAAATAAAAATTCCCAAGCGATGGGTAGTGCTGGGGAGGGCACGTCCCAGAGCCCTGGTACCACGGCTTCCTTGGGACAATAAGTTTCGGTTGTGTCGCTGTGCACCTTTAAGTCAAGCTCTGCAACGAGCCAAGATTTCTGCTTTTGTCTGCAGAACCGTAGATCCCTTTTTCTTGCTTGCCCTCTGCAGAAAAGAGTATTTTTTTCTGGCACAAGTCTTTATTTTTTTCCTCTTTTCCCTATCTTGGTGAGTTCTTACGTGATGGCAAAGAGCCTGGTGCTCCTGCTGCTCTAGAGTAGTGCTGGGGTGGAGCTGGGATGACCCTTGGGATCATCCTATGTCCCAGACACTGTGCTTTGGGTTTTGCCTGGGGCCGTTGGGCTGGCCAAGCCCCGCACATGACAGCATGCCCTGGGTAGAGGTCTGGGAGGCGTCCGTAGTTCCCAGTGTCATGTCCAGGCTCTGCCATCACCTTCCTCTCTCCTCCCGCCTGGGTGGGGCTTGTTCTCCTGCTGAAAATAATTGTTTAATTAGAGCCCAGTGCATGCAGCGGGTTGTGGGGACTGGGGATGTTTTGGGTTGGGAGCGGATTCTGCATCCCAGCCGGGGTTGGGACCATCTCCGTGGTGCTCAGCCCTGGGGACCATGGTGGGCTTAGCTGAGGGGGGTCCCTGGGCAGCCCTCCAAGTCTGCTGGGATCCAGCCACCACTCTGCGCGGGTCCCCATCCCTCGCCGTCACAGCTCTGCCCTCTTGTGCAGGTGGCAGCAGTCCGCAAAGTCCTCGGGTTTGGCCAGCAACCTGCAGCCCTCGGGCGCCAAAGCTGATGCTCTCAGGGAGGAGATGGAGGAGGCGGCCAACAGAGTGGAGATCTGCAGGGTACCCGGGGTCCCGGGGGGGGATCGCTCCTTGCTGGGTGGGGGGATCTTGGTGTCCTGAGCACTGCGGAAAACCTGCAGCCTCTCCTCTTACCCCATTCTTCACCCCCTCCTTACCCCATTGCCTGTGATGAACCCTCCTTCAGCTGGTCCCCTGCCCAGACGCAGCCTGGTGGCAGTGGGTGATGCTCACCAGCCAAGCAGGGTGTCGCCGGTTCCTCTGTCCCCATCCTCCATATCCCTCTGGAGCCAGAAAGTATCCCCTTCCCAGGGCACCTGTCCTGGCAGGAGCCGGCGAGCTCAGCACCGAGTACACCCACCCCTGGCACAGAGACCCGCGGGAAGTGCTGAGCCCCCGTGTGCCACCGGCCACGTCACCCCCCGCCAAGCACACCACCCCCAGCACAAGGGACCCAGCTGGTTGTGTTGGGTGGGAAAAGTGTCCAAGCGAGGGGGGACGCTGCTGCCAGCACCTTCATCACAGGCTGTGGGATTCAGCGGCGAAACCCACGGGCAGTTTTGTGTGGCTTTTAAATTCCTCTGGGGCAAAAAATGCAAAGGGCCGGGTGAACCTTGTGCTATAGGTTTTGGACAGGTTTTGGGCAGGAGATGGAGCTGAGTGCATGTCTCAAATCCTGGTGGTTTTCTCCAGGGGCACAACCAGAATCTGTGTAGCCTTTAAAATCCAGTCTCAAACTCATGCTGCGTCCCCCCGTCTTAGAGTATCGCAGCCCCATGTCCCCAGCAATTCTCAGCAAACCAGCTGGGCCAGGAGCTGCCCCCAGTATATTCACCATATGAATGATGGAGGTTGCAACTGGGACATACCCACAGTGTTTTAAAAACCTACTGGTTCTCCTCCACTTGAGGAATCCAAGGGGATTCTCAGAAAGGAGCAATTCGGGGAGTGGCAGAGTCTGTTTTGTGAGTGTGAGGACAGAAACGTGTCCTGGTGCCAAGGGGCTCGTGGCAATTCAGAGCAAGAAGCACCCAATGCCCCGTCAGCCTGGTCCGCACCGAGCGGTCGGGTGCCACCCCCGGCAGCTGCGTGGCAATTAGCCCTGTGGTTAATGAGCCACTTGCACACGAGGAGCAATGCAACGAGGTGCTGGGACGAGCAAACTTGGGGTTTAATTTGTGCCGTTCGGCCCTCCGGGATGTGCGGCCTTTGGCTGACAGGTTGTTTCCAAGGGACTCTCGCTTCCAGAGAGCTCATTGCAAAGCGCCAGATAATTATGGGCTCTGGAAGGGGGGGGGGCAAGCGTGGAGCCGTTTGCACAGCAGCAGAAAGCAACCCCCCATGGTGCTGCTGTATATTCAACATCCCGAGCACATCTCCGGGTGCTGTGACGTGCCACGTGGCATGTTGGCTCCTGGTGTGACCAAGCTGGTCCCTCCCAGTGGCCTCCAAAAGGACCATCACGGTGGCATCAGGGCAGCATGAGTGGGACGGCGACTAATTCTCTGCTCTCTGCAGGACCAGCTCTCGGCTGACATGTACAGTTTTGTGGCCAAAGAAGTAGACTATGCAAACTATTTTCAAACCGTAAGTGCCACCCGTCCCCACGGGACTCCTTGGTTGCCGTCCCCGGCTGTAGGGGTGACAGCTGGTGCTGTCTGTCCCCCCCAGCTGATCGAGGTGCAGGCAGAGTACCATCGGAAATCCTTAGCGCTTTTGCAGAATGTCCTGCCTCAAATTAAAGCCCAGCAGGGTAAGTGCCCACGGGGTCTGTCCCGCTCCTGCATGCGACACCGAGGGCTCTGCCTCACGCCGGAGCCGCGCGGGGCTTCGCTGCGGCGATGAGCTGGCTGCGGCGTGACCCCGCGGCACAGCGTGGTGCTGGGTTTGTGGCTCAGCATCCTCTCCGGGCTCGCCCCCGCTGCATCCCGAAGCTGGGGAGGGCATCCCCATCCCACTCGGTCGTGGGGGGCAGGATCCGGCCGGCTTCACAGAGAGCGGGTGAAACCTGCCCCAATATCCCCATCGGGCGCAGCACCGGGGGTGGGAACCCAGCGCCAAGGGGGGGGTCTTGGGGCTTGGCTTTGCACTCTGCGACCTCCAGAGGAGCTGGGCTGGGAGACCAAGGTTGGGGAAAGCCCCTGGTGACGGTCCCGAGAGCAGCGCATTCCCCGGGGCAGGGCTCGGGGTGCTGCCGTCGCTGCAGCGAGGCAGGGAGTGATTTGTATTTTATTTTTTTCTCTCGATCCCACAAAATATTCCTGCCTCAAACTGTGATGGAAGAAGGGGGAATATATTGCAAAGGTTTGCTCGTGATTGCTCCCCCCGGAAAACGTTATCCAGCCCCTTTGAAATATCCCGTGTGATGGTTGGAAAACATTTTGTTTGGATTTCATCTTTAAAAAGCACTTCCCAAGCCGCCCAGGACAGAGGTGCGGGGTCCTGTTGTTTTAGCAACACCCAAACGGAGTATTTTGCTGCCGAAACGCTGTGATCCAAGGGCCTTTCAGGGAGGGGATGCCAGATCTGGCACCGTCCCCGCCGTGTCCTCCCCCTCCTCTCACCCCCTCTGCCCGTCACAGAGGCGTGGATGGAGAAGCCCTCCTTCGGGAAGCCCTTGGAGGAGCACCTGGCCGTCAGCGGGCGGGAGATCGCCTTCCCCGTGGAGGCGTGCGTGACGATGCTGCTGGAGTGCGGCATGCAGGAGGAGGTAGGGCCCGTGTCCTACCACCCTCGGTTGGGCAGCATGGAAGGGGACATGGGTGCCTCCAAGGCGCGAAGGAGGAATCAGGGGGGCTTTGGGGACATCCCTGACCCCAAAGCTTGTCCAATGCTCTCCCGTGTCCTCTAACAAGGGTCTCTTCCGAGTGGCTCCCTCAGCCTCCAAGCTGAAGAAGCTCAAGGCCTCCCTGGACTGCTGCGTGGTGGACGTGCAGGAGTACTCGGCCGACCCGCACGCCATCGCAGGTAGAGGCTGCCTCGGGGCGGGGGGTTGGTGGCATGTGGGACGGCCCATCCAGCCCCCAGGCACCAACCGTGGACACCCAGAGGGTGGTCACCAGTGCATGAAGTCTGGTTGGAGGCCAGTAACTAGCAGTGTAGTCCAGGGGTTGATACTGGGTCTGATCTTGATTAACACCTTCGTTAATGACCTGGATGATGGGGCAGGGTGCACCCTCAGCACTTGGCAGATGACACCAAGCTGGGAGGAGTGGCTGATGCCATCCCGAGGTGCTGCCATCCCGAGGGACACAGACAGGCTGGAGAAACGGGCTGAGAGCGACCTCGTGACGTTCAGCAAGGGGAAGTGCCAAGTCCAGCCCCGGGCACCAGGACATGCTGGGGGCCACCCAGCTGGATAGCAGCTTGGCAGAGAAGGCCCTGGGGCTCCTGGTGGCCACCAAACTGGCCAGAAATGGGCCCTTGTGGCACACTGAAGGTGAATGGTGTTGGGCTGCACTGGGAGGAGTGATGCCAGCAGGTCAAGGGAGGTGATCCTTCCAGTCCTAGGCACAAGAGACATGGATGTACTGGAGAGAGCCCAGTGAAGGGCTGTGAAGATAATGAAGGGCCTGGAGAGAAGGCTCAGGAAGATCTCATCAATATATATATAAAAACCTGCAGGGAGGGTACAAAGAAGACAGATCTCTTTCAAGTGGTGGCCAGTGCCAGGACCAGAGGCAGTGAGGAACATGGGAGGTTCCCTCTGAACATCAGGAGACACTTTGTCACTGCAGGGGCGACCAAGCACTGGCACAGGTTGGCCAAGGAGGTGGTGGAGTATTTCCATCCTTGGAGATACTCAAAAGCCATCAGGACACAGTCATGGGCAGCCAGCTCTGGTGGTCCTGCTGGAGCAGGGGGTTCGGCCAGATGACCTCCAGAGGTCCCTTCCAACATCAGTCCTTCTGTGATTTGTCCCAGAGCCTTTTAACATCAAAGACAGAACATACAGGGGCACAAACGCAGGTGCAGAAATACATCTCTTGGTGGAATTGGGGGCGTTTAGGAGTTACCATCCACCAAGGACCACAAACCCTGACCCACACATCCCCTCCCCGGCCAAGGGCTCGAGCAGTGCTTTTGGTCACAGGCGTGGAAGAAAACAGGGATGCAATCATAATCCAAGGCAGCGTTGGGGCCCTGGTGACACTAATGAGGGTGACACTAATGAGGGTGATGCTGACCAGGAGAAGCTCTGCAGGAGCAGGGAGCGGTTGGGAAGATTCACACGTGTTATCATCAAGCTTGCCATCTTCTCTACCTCTAACGAGGTGGAGACCCTCTCCAAGTACAGATCTGAACCCGTGGGGCTGGTATTAAGCATGAATTGGGTTTAAATGCCAGTCAGCTGCTCCCCTCCTGGGCTGGGCTCTCTGGTGGGCACAGGATTGAACCCTGGTTTCCTACTGACTGCAATGGGAACCTTTTCCCAGCGCGAGGAGCTGCAAACGTCCTGGGCAAAAACGTGGGATGGAGAGCTGAGAACACCGGGTGGAGGCGAGAAGGGTGGAGGGAATCAGGGGGGTGCTAGGAGGGACTAGGTGGAGGTGGCAAGGTGGTTGCTGGGGTCGGGGGATGCTATGGGCTCCACCAAGCCCGGGACACTAGCGGGTGCTTTGGGATGTGGTGGTGGGAAAGCTGGGAGGGATGAGAGTCAAAATGCGGAGGAGCAAAACCACTTGGTGCCCATTAGCTGGTGCCACCCACAGTGCCGAGCCCCGTGTCCCTTGTGTGCTGCAGGAGCCCTCAAGTCCTACCTGCGAGAGCTGCCGGAGCCCCTCATGACGTTCGAGCTGTACGAGGAGTGGATCCAGGCCTCCAAGTGAGTCTGGGGTGTCCCCTCATTCCTCCATGACATGGATGGTGGCATCTTGGGCTCTTACGGATGGTTTGGGGGCCATGAATTATTTCTGACATGGCTCACAGCATTTGGGATGTTTCTCCAGGGTCTGAGAGCCAGGAGGGTTCCTGTGATGCTCCTGGAGCATGGTGGGTCCCAGCAGTGAGGGTGGCCCTGATGTCCCCTGACTCTGAGGTCCCCAGAGCACCCTGGCCAAGGTGGCTGAGCTCTCCCAGCATCTTCCAGCAAGCCCTTGGGTGCTGGGCGCTGGTGTCAGTTCTGGATGGGTGTGCAAACCCCAGGGGACAACTGGCTGGGGGAGCTCCCGCCTGCTTTGCTGGGATGCTCTGCACCGTGGAACCCCCAAGCACAACAGGACTGGGACAGCTGAGGTGGCACCATCGTGTCTGCTCCACCGTGGGAGATGTTTGGGGTACGGGGATGTCGGGCAGAGGGAGGTGGGAGAAGGAGCATCTCCTTTTGGGGTGGGAACCACCTCGGTGGTGCCTCAATATCAGTCTGACCACGTCCCCCACCTGCCCTGGGAGCATTGGAGCACGGCAGGGACACAGTGGTGACTCGATGGAGGGGACAGTCCCTGGGGGTGGCATGTGGGGGAGCGGGCTGTTGTTTTGGGGAGCTGTTTGGAGTAATGTCCCGTTCCAAAGCAAACACATCCCTGAAACACAAACCTCAGGGGGCCTGTGCAGAGGCAGGGAGAGGACCAGTATCCAGTCTGCCACTGAAAGGTTTCCTTCTCATTTTGGATGGATTTTTTGGGGTTAGTTTATTTACATAATGTTGGCGGCAGCCCGAGGGTCTCGCAGGGTCCCCGAGGGCAGGGGTGACGGTCGAAGGGTGAGGATGGGGGCTGAGCCTCTCACCCATCTCCCCGCAGCATCCCAGAGCAGGAGAAGCGGCTGCAGGCTCTCTGGAGCGCCTGCGAGAAGCTGCCCAAAGCCAACTACAACAACATCAGGTGAGCCTGGGGCTGGTGGGACCCGGGGAGGGGCCGGAGAGGGTGCGATCCTGATACACCGACACGGCTTGGCTCTGCTCTCCAGGTACCTGATTAAATTTTTGGCCAAGCTGACTGAGTACCAGGACACGAATAAAATGACACCGAGCAACGTGGCCATCGTGCTGGGGCCCAACCTCCTCTGGCCGCAGGCGGATGGGTAAGGTAGCCGGGTGGAAAGCAAGCGTGCCAGAGGGATGCTGGGGACGGGGGTGAGGGGGGGTCCAAGGGCCAAGGTCCCCCTGGGAATAAGGCCAGGCTGCGGTGGCGTTGCTGAGGTGCTGCCCGCCGCCTTGCAGGAACATGACAGAGATGATGACGACCGTCTCGCTGCAGATCGTGGGCATCATCGAGCCGCTCATCCAGCACGCCGACTGGTTCTTCCCCGGAGGTAGGCTGTGCCATAGCGGGGTGGGATGGGCTCCGTGGGACCTCCCAGCCCTCCCTGGGGAGCGAGTGCTGAGCGCCCATACTTATTTTTGCCAGCCCCCTCTGCTTGGGGCTCAGGCAGAGATCTGGCAAGGCTCTGAGCCCAACCCAGCCGCTCCAAGACCCCCCCAAGCATTCCTGTGGTGCCAGTATGGAGCACAGGTCTGATGGGGAGCGGCTGAGGGAACTGGGGGGGTTTAGTCTGGAGAAGAGGAGGCTGAGGGGAGACCTCATGGCCCTCTACAACTCCCTGAAAGGAGGGTGCAGAGAGGGGGGATGAGTCTCTTGAGCCAAGGAACCAGCGCCAGGACAAGAGGGAATGGCCTCAAGCTGCGCCAGGGCAGGGTCAGACTGGCTCTTAGGAAGGATTTCTTTGCAGAAGGGGTTGTTGGGCGTTGGAATGGGCTGCCCAGGGCAGGGGGGGAGTCCCCATCCCTGGAGGGGTTGAAGAGTCGGGTTGACCCAGCGCTGAGGGATCTGGTGGAGTTGGGAACGGTCAGGGTGAGGTTCATGGTTGGACTGGAGGAGCTTCAAGGGCTTTTCCAACCGAGATGATTCTGGGATTCTGTAATACCCCCCATCTCCACCCCTCACTGAGGACTCACAACCCAACGTGTGCCCCCTCTCCTTTCCCCCTCCCCAGACATCGAGTTCAACGTGACAGGCAACTACGGCAGCCCCATGCACGTCAATCACAACGCCAACTACAGCTCCATGCCCTCCCCAGACATGGACCACGCCGACCGCCGGCAGCACGACCAGGCACGGCGGCCACTCAGCGTGGCCACGGACAACATGATGCTGGAGTTCTACAAGAAGGATGGGTAGGGTCTTTGCGGTGCCAGGGTTTGGGGAGAGGGAGAAGGTGGCATTGTCACCACCGTGGGAGGGGGTGGCAGTGGGCTGGTGGATGTTGGGTGGTCCCGACGAGGGGAGGACCCCCTGCTCTCCATTCTGGGCTCTTGAGGGTGCTCAGGTGAGCCCGGGGCTTGGCGCCTGCCCCCAGCCCGCTGGAGATGGGAGTGCCGTGGCCTGTGATGTGGCACTGGGGCTGTGCCACGCCAGGGTCAGGTACCCTGGTGTCCCCAAGGTCTGTGGACTCTGCTCCAGCGGAAAGCTCCCCACTCCCAGCCTGTGTGTGCCCCCTCGTGCCACCTCACAGGGACTGCAGACAGTGAGGTGGGCTCCAGAAAGCCCCCCGAGGGCTCTCCCCATCTCCAAAAAGTGTCCCCAGGGCTCTCCCCATCACCGGCATAGCCTGGTCCCCACCGTGCCCCTCCTGCCCCCTCTCTGGAAGCCCCTTGACCTCACAGGTCCTTCTCCAAGCAGCGGGCTCTCACTCTGTGCACTGTCAAGTTTTAGGGGTTTTTTTACACTAATAATCGTGTGTTTCTGCCCATGCAGCCTTAGGAAAATCCAAAGGTACTGTACCCTCTGCAGCAGTGCTGGGATGCTGCTGGGAGGATGCTGGGAAGGTGCTGGGATGGTGCTGGGAGGGTGCTGGGAGGATGCTGGTGCCTGCTGGTCCCTGGGGAAGGGAGAGGTGGCCAGTGGGTGACACCAGCGTGTCCCACACAGCCACCCCTGTTGCCATGGAGGTTCATTCCCAGCAGCTTCCTGGTGTTGGAGATGTTTTTAGGGACCAGGCACCCCGAAGGAGCGGGGACGCGGCACCGGCGGTCCCGTCCCACCAGGCGGGTGCTGAGCGCCTGTCTCCGTGTGTCCCCCCCAGCATGGGCGTCAGGGTGATGGACACCTCGTGGGTGGCTCGCCGAGGCACCTCAGTGGCACGCAAGGCGTCCTCCGCCCCGCCGGCCGCTCAGCCCCCCGCGCCGCCCGCCGAGCTCCCCGCCACCCCCCACTCGCCCATTCCGGAGCAGTCGCCGGACATTTCAGCCACCCCTTCCCCACCTCCCACCAGCTTCGGCTTCCCCCCGGGGACCGAGCGGACAAGGTAAGGCCACCAGCCCCGCCGTGTCCCCAACCCGGGCTGTGAATCCAGCAAAACAACCCCACGGAGGGTGCCCGGCTCCCACTGGGGGCCGCTGGGCCCTGGTGAAATTGGGGCTGGGGGGGGGCAAGGAAGGTGCAAGGAAAAGCCCGAAGGAGCCCGACATCCCCCGAGCCCTCCCTCTGCCCAGGGTCTGTGTCCGACTTTAGTTTGCACAGGTCTGGTGGGAGAAGGCACCTCAATTCCACTTTTCTGCCCCAAAAAGGGGAGCTGAGCTTTGCCCTGGGGGGCACCCATGGGTGGGGGTGGCAGCCCCGGGTGGGTCGTGCCGTGGGGCTGGAGTGGTGGGGTGAGGCGGTGAGGGGGGGCCTTCGGCACCAGGGGGGCTCTGCCACCGCTCTCCCCTCTCCCCACCTGCCAACCCTTCTGCTCTTTTATTATTTTTAACTCCTTTTGGGTTTGCTTTTTGCCTTTTTCTATGGTGTTTCTGGACATTTTGCAGCAGGGGGTCACCTGGCATCTGCCAACCCCCCCGCCTTGGGGTCCCCCCCGCCCCGTCCTGGCCCCGTCCCCAGCCCTGAGCACAGCCCCTCTGGCCGGGCTGCAGCCGGAGCCTTCCTCCCCCCCCCCTCCTCCTCCTCGCTGCCCGCCCCTCACCCTGACGCCAGCCCCTGCTCCCTTCGCCGCTCCCTCACCCCGTGGCCCTGACCCCAAAACGGGCTCCCCCCGCCCCCCCCGGGCCCCCCGGTCCCGCTCCCCCGGGGCAGCCGCAGGATCCGACCCCAAACCGGGGGCCGGGGGGGCTCGATGGCCCCGTCACCGCTGGCCACAGGGGTGCCGGGACGGGGGAGGGGGGGGGTCGCGCACAAGCGGGCTGGGGGCTGCGCCGGGGCTGGAGCTGAACCCCCCGGGCCGGGGCTGCGCTCCCGCCTCCGCCCGCGGGGCAGCGGGGGGCTGGGGGCGGGACGGACCTCACCCCCTCCCTCCTTTCTTCTACTGCTTTTAAAATTTTCCTTTTTATTTTGTTATTTTTTTAATTTTAATTTTATTTTTTATTTTGTTTCAATTTTTAATTTCTTTTTTATCGTACTTTTATTTTTCATGTATTTTTATTTTTATTATTATTGTTTTGGTTTTGTTTACTTTTTATTTTTTCATTTATTTTTATTATTTCATTCCATTTTGTTTTGGTTTTTAATTTTCTTTAAATTTTATTTTAATTCTTCGCATTTTTAAAATTTTGCATTACTGTTTTATTTTTTTATTTTATTTATATTTTTCATTTCTTTCCATTTTTCATGTCTTTTTATTTTTGATTCATGTTTCCTCTCTTCTCTCTTCTCTTTCTTTTCTTTTCTCTTTTCTTTTCTTTTCTTTTTCTTTTCTTTTCTTTTCTTTTCTTTTCTTTTCTTTTCTTTTCTTTTCTTTTCTTTTCTTTTCTTTTCTTTTCTTTTCTTTTCTTTTCTTTTCTTTTCTTTTCTTTTCTTTTCTCTTTTCTTTTCTTTTCTTTTCTTTTCTTTTCTTTTCTTTTCTTTTCTTTTCTTTTCTTTTCTTTTCTTTTCTTTTCTTTTCTTTTCTTTTCTTTTCTTTTCTTTCCTTTCCTTTCCTTTCCTTTCCTTTCCTTTCCTTTCCTTTTCCTTTTCCTTTTCCTCTCCTTTCCTTTCCTTTTCCTCTTCCTTTCCTTTTCCTTTCCTTTTCCTTTCCTTCTCTTCTCTTCTCTTCTCTTCTCTTCTCTTCTCTTCTCTTCTCTTCTCTTCTCTTCTCTTCTCTTCTCTTCTCTTCTCTTCTCTTCTCTTCTCTTCTCTTCTCTTTTCTCTTCTTTTCTTTTTTCTTTTCTTTTTTCTTTTCTCTTCTCTTCTTTTCTTTTTTCTTTTCTTTTTTCTTTTCTCTTCTTTTCTTTTTTCTTTTCTTTTTTTCTCCCGCCTCCTTTCAAGCACTTTTCGGCCCAAGGAGCCGCCCCCCGGGGCCGGGCAGTCCCGGGGCAGCCCGGGGCCGGGCACCGCGCCGCAGCCGCCCCCCCCCGCCACCGCCCCCACCCCGCCCGCCGAGCAGAGCCCGCCCGCCCTGCGCAAAGGTAGGAGCGGGTCGGGGATGGCGGGGGGGGGTCCCCCGCTCGGTGTGACCCCCCCCCAGCACCCTGACCCCCCCCCCCCCCTTGTCTGTGTCTCGCAGTGGCCAAGAAGCTGGCGCCCATCCCGCCCCGGGCGGCCGCGGGGGAGCAGGGGGGGGGGCAGCCCTCCCCCGCCAGCCTCTCCCCCACCCCCCCCAGCACCCCCTCGCCCTACGGCCCCGCCGCCCCCCCGGGGCCCTGCCCGCCCCCCGGGCCGCCCTCCCCCGCCCCTCCGCCGCCGCCCCCCCCGCCCCCCCCGCTCCTGCCCTCCCCCGCCGGTGCCCCCCCCAAGTCCCGCCCAACCCCCAAACCGCGGCCGCGCCCCGCGCTGCCCCCCCCGCCCCAGCCCCCCCCGGCCGCCCCCGGCCCCCCCCAGCCCCCGGAGCTGCCCCGCCCGGACGCCGCGGGCCCCGGGGACGGCGCGCTGACAGGTAACCCCGGGGGGGGGGGGACCGGGAGCGGCCCCTCCCCGCACCGCGGAGGAGGGGGGGGGGACACGGGGTTTGGGGGGGGTGGCCCCTGGAAGGTGGCAGTGTCCCCAGGAAGGTGACACCAGCCCTGGAAATGTGGAACTGTCCCCAGGAAAGTGGCAGCATCCTTGGGACGGTGGCGATGCACTCGGGAGGGTGGCAGTGTCCCCCAGGAAGGTGACAATGTCCCTGGAAAGGCAGAACTGTCCCCTGGAAGGTTGTGATGTCCCCAGGAAAGTGGCAGCATCCCTGGGAAGGTGGTGATGCACGTGGCAGTGTCCCCGGGAAGGTGGCAGTGTCCCCCAGGAAGGTGACAAAGGCTGACAAAGTGGAGCTGTTACCAGGAAGGTGCTGATGTCCCCAGGAAGGTGGCAACATCCCTGGGAAAGTGGTGGTGCACTCAGGAAGGTGGCAGTGTCCCCCAGGAAGGTGACAATGTCACTGGAAAGGCAGAACTGTCTCCTGGAAGGTGGTGATGTCCCCAGGAAGGTGGCAGTGTCCCTGGAAAGGTGGAACTGTCACCGGGAAGGTGGCAGCATGCTCGGGAAGGTGGTGATGTCCCCAGGAAGGTGGTGTTGTCCCCAGGAAGGTGGGAGTGTACCTGGGAAGGTGACAGTGACTGACAAAGTGGAACTGTTCCCAGGAAGGTGACAATGTCCCTGGGGAGGTGATGGGGAAGTGGCGATGTCCCTGGAAAGGTGGAACTGTCACCAGGAAGGTGGCAGCATCCTCGGGAAGGTGGTGATGTCCCCAGGAAGGTGGTGATGTCCCCAGGAAGGTGGCAGTGTACCTGGGAAGGTGATAATGACCCTGGGAAGGTGAAACTGTCACCAGGAAGGCAGTGATGTCCCCAGCAAGGTGCCAACATCCCTGGGATAGTGGCAATGTACTCAGGAAAGTGATGACATCCCTGGAAAAGTGGAAGTGTCCCCAGGAAGGTGACATCACCCCTGGGAAGCACCAGGAGCCTGTGCCACTGTTCCTGCTGTCCTGACCTCTCTGTCCCTGGGTTTTTTTGGGGGGGGATGTGTCTGTGTCCCAGGGTGGCATCAGGGAATGCCAGGTGGCTCCAGGCACACCTGGGGACACAGAGGCCGGGGGAGTGTGGGGCTGGGCGTGGCTGGGAGCCCCCCGGCTCTGGCCCAGCTGGCCACGGGGTCCCGCAGGGCGGGGGGGTCTGCTCCTCCCTCTGCCCCATCGCGGGGTCCCTGAGCTGGCAGCAGGGTCTGGCAGGCGCAGGCAGAAGGGCTTTTTCTAGCAGGAGGTGAGTTGCTGTGCTCCCAGCAAGGGACAGCGGTGACACCGACACCGCCTGCCTCGGGCTGTGGGTCACCCTCTGTCACCTCACACGTGCTGCCTCGCCCTGTGGGTCCCTTGGGAGAGGGGACAGCAGTGTCACCTGCACTGCATGGGAACAGAGCAGAGAGTCGTGGGGGACAGGCAGCGTGTGGGGACAGCGTGGCCATCGGGACAGGTGTCACAGGCTCTGGCTAGGATGGGGTGGCACAGGGCAGGGACCGGTGGTGACATCTCTGGTGATGGCACTAACACGGCGCCAGCCCCGGCGAGGTGTCCTGCCACCGAGCTCCCGCCACAGCGTCCCCCATCACTGTCCTCCCACAGGTCTGCTCCGTTTTGAGGTCCCCTCCCTCCACGTCCCCCCAGATGCCGCCCTGTGCCGGGACCCACCGGAGGCACCGCAGAGACTCTCGGGGCCGGGCTCGGTCACCCGGCAGGAGGAGGAAGAGGAATCGGAGAGCACAGCCCTATGACAGTGTCCCTGTCCCCAAGCTCATCCTTGCGGCACCCAGAGGCCAGCACCGGCCACCGAGGGCCACCGGCACACCAGTTCTGGGTGGCAAAGCGCCCGGTTTGGGGGCGGTCGCTGTTCTTTATTTGTGTTTCGCCTTATCCAGACTTTGCCTTTTGACTGGGTGCCTGCGCCCCCCCCACCCCGCAGCACCCACGGTCCTGGGGTGATGCCACCACCTCCTCCGTGCCCTGACGGTGGGTGCCTCTGGAAAACGGCCAGGTGACAAGGAGCTCACCAGCGCTTTGCAGCGGGATTTCATTTCTTCAGCTTCTTCCCCCTCTGCTTGTTTGCCGGAGCAGGACGGGACCTGACCAGCAATAACCTGGGGACGCAGGATGTGGCCCCCCCGGGCTCTCAGGGTGCCGGCGGGCGGGGGCGTGCGTCCCTCAGCACCCGCTGTCCCCGTGGGTTGGTGGCTTTGGTTGTGCATGCGAAGACAAATTAACCTTTTATCCTTTCCAGAGAGATAAGAGAGAGATATATATATATCGGCAGAGATATATATATATTATATATTTGTATATATATATAGAAAAAATATATAGAGATTTGTTTTATTTGGAGCCATTCCCGCCCACCCGGTGCACAGAGGGAGGATGGAAATGGCAGCGCTTTGCCCCCCCGCCCTGCCCCACTCACGCCGTGCCCCTCGCCCCAGGCGGGCACCCGGGGGCACCAGCACCCCAAAGCGATCAATAAATCCATGTGCCACTCGCTGTGACCTGCCCGGCAGCGTTTGGTTAATGCCTGTCGGCACCGGCAGCGCCGTGGCGGCGGTGGGGGGGGGGAGGTTTGGTGGGAGGATGTGGGGGTGGATGAGGGTTGGGGGAGTAAAATGGTGGGGTGGGGTCGGTACGGGATGTTGGGGTCCTGGTCCTGTGGGGTGGGGCTAGGCTGGAGTTGGGGTGGTCCCTGCTCGGAAGAGCAGGGTCACAGCAAGGGCCTTGGCCTGGAGCAGCCCTCCAGCAAGGACAGTCTCCTCCTCCTTCATCTCCTCCACCTCAGCCCAAGCCTACTTGCATCTTTCATCTCCACCTCCAGCTCCTCCACATCCATCTCTGTCCCTGGCTCCTCCGTTACCTCCACCGCCTCCACTCTCACCTTCATCTCCTCCACCCCAACCCCACCTCCTCCACACCCCTCTCTGTCTCCTCCACCCTGGTCCCACCTCCTCCACCTGTCTCCTCCACCTCCACCTTCCCAATCTCTCTGTCCCTGCCTCCTGTTGTGGCTGCACCAAGTTTCTCCACACCGGCGGTTCCTCTGCCCCGGCAGGCGCAGCCCCGTGGTACCACGAGTCCGATGCTCCTGGTGCTGCCCCCCCCCTGCCCCAGACCTCCCCCCATGCCGGGGCAGGATCCGGCCACCACTGGCCCCACCAAGCCCCGCTCCCAGGCTGGTCCCCACCACCCCCATCCGCAGCACACACCCCAGTACCGGGACCACCACCGGTGGGACATGAAGCCCCTTCCCACCCCAGACACATCCCCTGGGACAGATGCTCCCCCCAAGCACCGCACGCGGCTCCTTTCACGTGTCTTTAATAGAAACCGCCGGCGGTGGGGCCGCAGCCCCCGCGTACAAAAGCTGGCTGGAGGAATCGCGTATTGCATAGACCTTGGTGTGGGGGACCCGCCCGCCCCCCCAAAATAGTCGCCTTTTAGAAAACAAAAAGCGTCTCTGAATAAAACTCTCCTGGTACAATAAATACTCTCACATCTTAGAGATGGCAGAGCCTTGAGCCCGTGCCCGGCCGCTCCCTGGGAAGGGGCATGGGGGGGGGTGAGCGGGTGATGCCCCCCAGGACGCCCCTGGGTTGGGATGCCCTGATTTAGGAGCCTCTGGTTCGGGGTGCTCCCAGTTTGGGACACCCCCAGTTTGGGAGCCCCTGGTTTGGGGGCCTCCGATTTGGGATGCCCCAGCTTTGGGATACCTGAATGCCTCCACTTTGGGACGCTGTGGTTTGGGAGCCCCCGGGTTGGGCTGTTCCTGGTTCAGGATGACCCTGCTTTGGGATGCCCTTGTTTGGGAGCCCTTGGGTTGAGACACCCCCAGTTTGGGGCACCCCCAGTTTGGGAGCCCTCAGTGCAGGATGCCCCCAGCTCAGGAGTTCGGGCTGCCCCGGGGTTGGGGGGGATGCCCACTGGCCGAGGCTCAGAAGCTGGACTCGGGCACAGCCGGGCTGCACAGTGAGCCCGTGGGCTGCCGTCCCCGCTGCAGCGTGGCCCCGGGGGGACCCCGGGGGAGCAGGGGGGGTCCCCCCGCACCCCTACCCAGTGAGGCTGAGCGCCGCAGGCCCCCCTTGGGGCGGGGGGGCAGGCTGGCCGAGCTCTGCGAGCGTGCCATGGCCGCCGTGCCAGGGGACAGTCGTGCCAGGGGGACACCTGTGTCCCCCTCCGGCCGTGGCAGCCCATGGCGGAGGAGCCCCCCCGTCCCCTCCCCGCTCCACCCCGGGCTGCTCTGGCTTTTGGGGGGCAGGCGCAGGGACCCCTCGGCACCAGCGCTGGCGGCTCGCCGCAGCACGGGCACACGGAGGGGCTGGCGGGGGGCGCGGGGGGTGCCCAGCTCCTCCTGCCCCTTGCTGGGGTGTTTCGGGGGGCCAGTTGGCGTGGGGCTGGGGGCCACGGGGGTGTCGGGGCCACTCTCCCCACCAGTGCCGAGCGGGAGGAGGGAGCGGCGGGTGCAGCGGGGCCGGCGCCCTGATTCCAGGTAGGTCACCAGCTCCCCGGGGACCCCCGGCTGGCCCCGCTCCTTGCAGGCGAAGGACCAGCGTGGGGGCACGGCCCTGGGGGGGCCCGTGGTGGGCGAGAGCTTGACGCTGAGGCTGCGGCCCTGGACGCCCCGCACCGAGGGTCTGGCCTCGAAGCCACCTGCAATGAGAAAAATAAGAAGTGGGAGGATCTGGGAGCCACCCCCCGAGGTGCTGGAGTGGGGAGGGGGTGCTCAGCATCACCTTTCTCCAGGGCGGTGGTGGCATCGGGGGTGCCGGGAGGGGAGCCCTGGGTGGCCACTGTGTCCCGTGTGCTGCCAGCCAGGCGGGCCAGCCAGTGGTCCGAGAGCGAGGAGGCCGTGGAGCCTGCGGGGAGCGGGAGGCTGGGCTGGACGGCGGGGCCGGGGGGGTCCTGCCCTGCCCGCACCTGGGGTGGCCACTGCTGCAGCACCCGGGGTGCTCAGCGACGGGGGAGCTGGGGGCTGCGACCAGCCGTGCATGCACATGTGTGTGATGAGTGTGTGGCAGCAGCTTCCTGCACATGGTGGGGTGTGCACCCACAGATGCCAGGGGATGCCCACACTGTGATGGAGGAGGAGCTGGGCGGCTGTTTTAGAATCCCAGAATCCCAGAATCATCTGGGTTGGAAAAGCCCTTGAAGCTGCTCCAGTCCAACCATGAACCTCACCCTGACCGTTCCCAACTCCACCAGATCCCTCAGCGCTGGGTCAACCCGACTCTTCAACCCCTCCAGGGATGGGGACTCCCCCCCTGCCCTGGGCAGCCCATTCCAACGCCCAACAACCCCTTCTGCAAAGAAATCCTTCCTAAGAGCCAGTCTGACCCTGCCCTGGCGCAGCTTGAGGCCATTCCCTCTTGTCCTGGCGCTGGTTCCTTGGCTCAAGAGACTCATCCCCCCTCTCTGCACCCTCCTTTCAGGGAGTTGCAGAGGGCCATGAGGTCTCCCCTCAGCCTCCTCTTCTCCAGACTAAACCCCCCCAGTTCCCTCAGCCGCTCCCCATCAGACCTGTGCTCCAGACCCTGCACCAGCTCCGTTGCCCTTCTCTGGACACGCTCGAGTCATTCAATGGCCTTTTTGGAGTGAGGGGCCCAAAACTGAACCCACTCATCAAGGGGCGGCCTCACCAGTGCTGAGCACAGGGGTCAGATCCCTTCCCTGTCCTTGCTGGCCACGCTATGGCTGATACAAGCCAGGATACCACCCACTGCGCTGCTCACACCAGCCGTGCTCTGCCCACCACCCTGCGTGCACACGCATGTGCACAGGGCTGGGCGGTGGGACTGTGCCTACTCACACACGTGTGTGTGCAACACCGTGCGTGCCGCGGTGCACACTTGGCTACGCTGTGGGTGTATGTGCCCACTGTACTGTCCATACACGGGTGTGCACGTGTGTCAGGGGGTGTGTGCAACTGTCTGTGTGCGTTTGCACACCCCTGCCTGACAAACCATCCCCACAGGGGTGTGCACGTGTGTCCGTGTGTGCACACACACACTCCTGCCGTGTCCATGAACCGGCGCAGCCGCGTGTCCATGTGCACACATGTGTCCGCAGCACATGCGTTAGTGCTCTGTGCATGCCAGCACCCTACTGTGCACACACACGGCTGCGCTGGGTGTGCACACACACACCCCCCCAACGTGTGTGCATGTGCTGAATGCACACGTGTGTGGCTCTGCTCCACACATCCACGCTCCGTGTGCCTGTGGGCACGGCCGTGGGTGCGCGCAGCCGTGCCACGCGTGCCCGGGTGCTGGTGGGGTGCAGGCGGGCAGAGAGGGGGGGTGCTCACCCCTGACGGAGCTCCCAGCCGACCAGGCAGGCGTGGCGTTGCGGCGCTGGTAGAAGAGGATGTAGGCGCTGCGGGTGCTCACCTCGGCCTCCTGCACCCCCTCCACCCTGCTGTCGTCGTAGCTGTACCACCGCCCGTCCAGGGCATTGCAGCAGTAGGCTGGGGGTGAGGGGAACACAGGGGGTGAGGGGGGGGACACACACAGGCTCTGACCTGGCCGTCCCCAGCCCCAGGGTGCAGTGGGGAGCGTGAGTCCCACAGTGCAGGGCCAGCTTGGGGGTGCAGGACGCTGCTGGGGGGCACGTCCCAGTGCTACGGCAGCCCTGGTGTGGCTGCAACGCCACCCTGCGTGTCCCCTCTGCTGCTGGCGCCTCCGCGCCATGTCCCCAACAGCACATCCCTGAGCTTCCCCCCAACCCCACGCTGTACCCCACAGTGTATCCCCCAAGGTGCCCCCCAACCCAACGCCATGCCCCCTGAAGTGTCCCCCACCCTGTTGCCGTGCCCCCTGCGCCGCCCCCTGCCCCGCTCACCGGTGTAGTGGCCGCCCTGCATGCTGCCGTGGTGGTTGCAGACGGCGTAGAGGTCGTAGAGGTAGTCACGGGGGCAGCTCGGGGGCAGGCAGAGGGGGGGCTGCCAGGGCGCCCAGCGCCCCAACAGCTGTCCGCCAGCCTGGCCCCGCTGCGCCACGTGGGGGGCCATGTCGAGACCCCGCAGGGGGAACCTCACCAGCGTGGTGAGTTTGTGCCGGTGCTCAGCCACCTGGCGAAAGCGCTTGAGGTGGATGATGAGGATGTCGGGCAGCGTCCAGAGGCTCAGTTTCACCGTGCCCTGCTGCAGCACCTTGCAGTGTGGGCAGCGCCAGGCGTCGTCCGGGGCCAGCTGGGGACACCACATGCCATGTCACCTCCCTCCCCAACACCCCCCCTGCCACCTCCAAAGCCACCCCCAGCACCGCAAATGCCCACAGCCACCACGCTGTGGGCAGGGCTTGCGCTTGGCAGCGGCTCTGCCGGGTGCAGGCAGGGTGCAGGCAGGGTGCCCGCTGCCTGCGTGGCTGGCGGGGTGCACGGTACCTGCTCCTCCTTGGTGTAGAGCTGGAAGCACTCGTCCAGCGTGCAGCTGTGCTGCTGCCGGTGCGCTTGCTGCTGCAGCCGCACGCTCTCGGCGTCCTGCACCACCTCCTCCTGGATGTTGCCGAAAAGGCTGTGTGGGGTGGGGGGGACATGACGCCGGGGGGGGAGTCAGGGAGGGTGACCTGGGTGCTGGGGTGTCCCCACCCACCCCTGGGGGTAAGGGACTCACCGCTCTTTGGTGCTCACGTCCCACTCCACCGTCAGCTTCACGTGGGGAGGGCCACCCGCCCCGCTCAGCTGCAGGGCTCTGGGGGGTGAGGATGAGGCGAGATGCCCCCCAAAGCCCCCCCATTCCCATGGGGCCACCTCCATACCACCCTGTGGTGGCACGAGGGATGGCCACCACCTCCCCATGCAGCACCCACGGTGGGGACATGGGGCTGAGGTCCCAGTCCCTGGGGAATGGAGTGGCCAGCACTGTGGCCACCCATGGTGACACTGACCAGCCACAGGGACATATTCATCCACCCATGGCGACAACACAACCACGCACAGGGACACCATGGCCACCTACAGGGATGCTGTGACCAGCCACAGTGACACCACTGGCCACCCCCGGAGAACGAGGAGACAGTCTGGGGACAATCCTGCCCCTGCAGCGCCCTTACCTGTCGACAGCCGGGTGGCAGAGAGGGCGGGGGTCCTGTGGGGACAGGTAGGCACAGGGGGCTGAGCCCCCAGCCAGGCGGATGCGGAAGAGGGCCCCCGCGCCCTGCAAGGGGAGAGGGGTCTGTGGGGCTGGTTGTGGGGCAGAGCCCCCCCCGCCCCCCAACAATACCCTGGGGGAGCCGTGCAGAAAAAGCCCCCAAAATCAGATTTCTTTGGTCCCTGTGGCTGGGCTGGCAGGGGACACCCGTGGGGACGGGGACATGGGGCTGCAGTGTGGCTGGGGGGCAGAGGGGCAGCACGGGGACACCAGTGCCCGTGGGATGGTGGCACCTGGGTGCTGGGGAGGGCGGCTGAGCTGGGGGCGCTCTGCCGTGCGAGCTGGGTAGCACTGCGGCCACCCACGGTGAAGCTGTGGCCACCCACGGTGACAACGCGACCACCCACAGGGACACTATGGTCACTCACAGGGACACCACTGGCCACCCCCAGGACAACGTGACCACTCCCAGGGCCAACACAGCCACCCACAGGGACACTGTGGCCACCCGCAGCAACAACACAACCACCCACAGGGACACCACTGGCCACCCACTGTGCCACCACTGGCTGCCTGCAGTGTGAATACGACCACCCACGGGGACAGCATGGCTACCCCCAGTGACCACCAGCATCAACACCACAACCACCCCTGGGACCACCACAACCACCCCCAGCGACCCTGCAGCCATCCACAGCTTCCCCATGGTCCCCCATGGTGACACCACAGCCAGTGATGGTGCCACCACAACCGCTCATGCCTGTGCCTTGGCCACCCATGGAGACACCATGGCCACCCACAGCTCCACCAATGGCCACCCATGGAGACACCAACGGCCACCCACAGCTCCACCAACGGCCACCCATGGAAACATCATGGCCACCCAGAGATCCACCAATGGCCACCCATGGAGACACCAATGGCCACCCATGAAGACACCAACGGCCACCCACAGCTCCACCAATGGCCACCCATGGAGACACCATGGCCACCCACAGCTCCACCAACGGCCACCCATGGAAACATCACGGCCACCCAGAGATCCACCAATGGCCACCCATGGAGACACCACGGCCACCCATGGGGACACCATGGCCACCCACAGCTCCACCAACGGCCACCCACGGAGACACCAACGGCCACCCACAGCTCCACCAATGGCCACCCATGGAGACACCAACGGCCACCCATGGAGACACCAACAGCCACCCACAGCTCCACCAATGACCACCCATGAAGACACCAACGGCCACCCACAGCTCCACCAATGGCCACATGGAAACATCACGGCCACCCAGAGATCCACCAATGGCCACCCATGGAGACACCACGGCCACCCATGGGGACACCACGGCCACCCACGGCTCCACCAACGGCCACCCACGGCTCCACCAACGGCCACCCATGGAGACACCAACGGCCACCCACAGCTTCCCCAATGGCCACCCATGGAGACACCAATGGCCACATGGAGACACCAATGGCCACCCATGGAGACACCAATGGCCACCCATGGAGACACCAACGGCCAACCACGGAGACAGCCCACGGGCCAGCGTGCCCCGGGAGGGGACAGTGGCATACCCCGTCCCAGCTCACCTGCGCCCGCACCTCTCCCCGCAGCAGGGCCCGCAGCTGGGCCAGGATGCTCTGCTGGAGCTGCTCCCAGGAGACGCCCCGCTCCTCCCGCAGCACCAGCGGCGGCCCGAACCTGGGGACAGCGGAGGACACCCGGCTGAGGGGGGCCACCTCCACGCCACCCTCCTGCCGTAGGGGGAAGGCAGGGAGGGCGGCGCGCACAGGCAAAGCGCAGGCAGGGCGGGCAGGTACCTGGCGAGCTGGGGGCCGGTGCCCGCCGCGTTGCAGAGCAGCAGCAGGATGCGGCCGCCCGCCCCGCGGTGCAGGCAGTCGGAGGAGCGGGCAGCGGCGGGCAGCAGGCGCTGCCCCTCGGGCTGGGCCGCCCCGGGGGAGGCGGGCAGGCTGCAGGGGCACCCTGCGGGCAGGGCAGGGGTGAGCGCCCGGCCCCCCGTCCCTCCGCAGTGGGGTGTCCAGGGAGGGCTCGGTTAGCAGGGACAGGCGTTCACCACCGCCCGGGCACCCTGCCTGCTGCTGGGCGCTGCCTGTGCTCCCCTGCCTGCAGCAGGGCCTCCCACACCCCCACCCTTCCCACCAATCACAGCCCAGGGACATGGCCTCCACCAATCACAGCAGAGCACACTTGCCTCCAACCAATCACAGCAGAGCACATCTGCCTCCAACCAATCACGGCTGAGCACACCCGCCTCCAACCAATCACAGCAGAGCACACCTGCCTCCAACCAATCACAGCAGAGCACACCCGCCTCCAACCAATCACGGCAGAGCACACCCACCTCCAACCAATCACAGCAGAGCACACCTGCCTCCAACCAATCATGAGGCTGGGGCGGGGAAGGGAAGATAAGTCTCTCACCAATCACAGCAGAGAGGACACAGCTCCCACCAACCACAGCAGGGCACACCCGCCTCCCACCAATCACAGCGCACCTCCCAGTCACCAATCACAGGAAGGGGAACCACCGCCTCCCACCAATCCTAGTGACGCTCCCACCACCCCCAGTGCCGCACAAGCTGCTCCCAACCAATCAGAGCGGCGCGGGCAGGCAGCCGCTAACCAATGGCAGGGCGGGGGGGCAGTACCTGCGTGGCGGGCAGGGGGGGGCTGGAAGGCGTAGAGGGGAGCCCCCTCCCCAGCAGCACCCAGCTCCTCCGCGTCGCCCAGGGAGCGCAGGAAGCCCCGCGGGGACACCTCGGCCAGGATCACCTGCGGGACAGGACAGCACCTCAGTGTCCCCCAGGGGGTGGGTCCCCTCCCTGTGTGTGTGTGTCCCCCCCGTCGCCCCGTTACCTGCTCCGGGGGGATGTGTCCCTCCCGTGCCACCATCTCCCGCAGCTCGGCCACGGTGCCCAGCAGGGGCACGGCCAGTCCCACCCGCACGAACCGCCAGCGCTCGCACTGCAGCACCAGGGTGACGTTGAGAGCCCTGGGGACACCGAGGGGGGGACACACGTCAGCGGGCAAAGCCCCCGCGCGCCACGCTGAGACCTGACACCGCTCACGGCCACGCCGCGTGGACCCACGTCCTGCCCCTGCGGCTCTGACACCCACTGGAGACAGCTCCTGTGGTGGTGGCCGTCACCCATCCCAACATTCCACCACCTCCCACACTAATTATTTACCCCCAAATATGCAAATTACTCCCACTGGAGTCAAAACCCCACTGCTGGGTGTCGGTGCCATTCACGGCGAGCGGCTGGGGAGGTGCAGGGCCCGGCTCACCTGGTCTGGCGCAGCGGGATGGGCAGGGAGATGCACAGGAAGGGGTCGAAGGTGTTGCTCTGCTTCAGGCAGTGAGGGCACGTCAGGGAGGACCTGTGAAACACGGCCGGGGCGCGTCACCGTTTGAGGGGGCGGCACCCCCAGAGTCCCCACCCTGGGGCTGCAGCGCCCTGCCACCTGTACTGCATCCTGGGTACCACATCCCACAGGGCTCGGATGGCCCCAGCATCACACAGGGTTTGCACGACCTCCTGCCAGAGCGAGGGACCATGGTCTGTACCTGCCTGCCCAGCCCAATGGTCTGTTCACTCTGAAACCTAACAAGGGTGCCCACAGTAACTGACGCTAGAGAAGACAGAGTGAAATCCCAGGGCTGGGGGGGGTCTCCCACGCTCATGCGTGACTGTGGCCTTGAAAACCCCCCAAATCCTGCTCCCCCTCCCAAGGGCTCGCAGAGTCCAGGGTGGCTTCTGGTTCCTGGAGGCTTTGGGGTGACCCCATCCCACCCAGGTGGGGGTTAAGTGAGGACAACGCCTTGAGGTGCTGGGAGGGGACAGGACCCCTCCAGAAAAGCAGGGCTGTGGCTGGGCTGCAGGGAGGAGGTGGTGATGCTGGCTCCTTGCCCGCCCTGGCACCCATGGCCAGAGGCAGAGGTGGTGGTGGCACCGGCTGGGGACCATCCCACTGGCAAGCTGCACCCAGGGGACACCACGGTCCTGCCGCACTCCCCAGCCACCTGCTGGGAACCAGCTGCCTGCCACCACCACAGGGCCAGATCCTGCACCCACCACGGTGGCACTCCCAGCACTCCCGTTCCCCGTCTGCCGGCACTGGACGCCACTGGCTTCCCCGGGGCTGCCAGCTCAGCCCCCCGGTCCCGGCCGCAGCACAGCCGCTGGCTCCAGGGCAGCCCTGGGACAGTGATGGGGGACTCGTCTGCTCTGCTGGGGGGCACAGGGACATCGGGGAGAACCAGGTCCCCCCACCAGCGGGGAGCCTTCCCCATCTCCCACAGGAGATGCTCCGCCAAAGCCTGGCTTAAACGAACCTTTAATGCCAACAACCACCTTACCTCCTACTTCTTTTTAATTCTTTTTTTATTTCTTTTTTTTTCCTCCTTTTTATTCAACAAAAAGGGGAAAGATAAATTAAAAACCAAATCAAAATCCTGAGGCCTTGTTATCCATCACCTTGAAGAGCCACCAAGCTCCCCAGGAAGCAGCTGCGCAAATTAATAAATCCTTTTGCACACAGACAGGCTCTGCTACGCAGAAGGGGGTGGATAATTAAAGCGCCTTTTCTTCATACAGAGCAGGGGATTAATTCAGAGAGAAGGAAGGACTCGTGATGCCAGATGTGTCCCCTCATGCCTGCAGTGCCATGGCATGGGGACGGGGTGGCCAGATGCTGGCCCACCCAAGCATCCCGAGTCTCAGCCAGATGAACATGTGGGGTGTCCCACCACCCACACGTGGGGGCACCCCCATGCTGGCCCTCTGGGACAGGCTTGGGATAACCCCTATCCTGAGTCCTGTGACAGAACCATGGGGCATCTACCACCTCTCTGGGCAACCTGTGCCAGGCCCTCACCAACCCCACCTCCACTGTAAAATATTTCTTCCTTATGTCCAGTCTAACCCTACACTCCTGTAGTTTAGAACAGTTGCCCCTTGTCCTGTCGCTACAGACCCCGGTAAAACATCTCTCCACCTTTCTTAGAAGCTCCCTTTCTATAGTGAAAGGCCACGATAAGGCCTCCCCGGAACCTGCTCTTCTCCAGGCTGACCAACCCCAACTCTCAGTCTGTCCTTCTAGCAGAGATGTTCCAGCCCTCTGACCATCTCCTCTGCACCCGCCCCAACAGGCCCATGTCTGTCTTGGACTGGGGGCCCCAGAGCTGGACCCAGCACTGCAGAGGGGGTCTCACCAGAGCTCAGTAGAGGGGCAGAATCCCCTCCCTCGCCCTGCTGGTCACGTTCCTCTTGCTGCAGCCCAGGACACGGTTGGCCTTCTGGGCTGTGAGCGCACATTGCCAGCTCACATCCAATTTTTCATCCACCAGTACCCCCAAGTCCTTCTCCATTCACCACCCAGTCTGTGCTGGTACTGGGGATTGCCCCAACCCATGGGCAGGAACTTGCACTTAGCCTGGTTGAACTTCATGAGGTTCACATGGGCCCACTCCTCCACCCCACCATGGCCCCTCCCTCAACGTGCCACCTGCCAACTCGCTGGGGACACACTCAACCCCACCGTGTCACTGATGAAGATATTAAACTCTACTTGTCCCAGTATGGACCCTTGAGGGGCACCACGCCTTACTGGGTTGCTCCACCACCCACAGCCTTCATCCCCAACTCATGCTGGTGGAGGACAGCCAGGAGGAAGCGCATCCCCTGCCCGAGCCCTGCCCGTCTCCCCAGGCTGAGCCCTCCCAGCTCAGCACCCGCCTTGATTTTGCCAGCGAACTGCTATCGCGGTGCAAAATCGGCTGTCCCAAAATCAGCTGTCCTGGCACAAGCCATCTCCTGGTGGCTCTCCCCACCCTGGGACGGTGATAATGAAGGGAAGTGCTTAAGGGTTCGTTAGGGCCAAGGCGAAGTGGGCGGTGGGGTGTCTAAAGACAGGGGGGGTGAAATGCCCAGGGAAGGTGTGTGGTGGGTGGGGCAGGGCTGGGGTCTGCCCGTGTCCGAGTCCATGCCAAGAGGTGACACTGGATGGGGCTGATGACACCCTCTGCGCCCTCACCCCAAGGAGCAGCATCCACACACACCAAAAACTGCCCCCAGGATGTGGTTCAGACCCTGCTCTGGATCAGTCCTTAATAAAACAATTAACCCCTCCAGCCCATCACCCACAACGCTGCCAGCATTGCACCGTGCAGATAAACCCCAACTTCATCTTAACTGGGCCCCTCCCTCAGCTCATTACTGGGAGTCCCGGGGCTGCGGTGGGTGGGGAGAGGCCAGGACACCCCGCTTGCTGCCACGGGGATCTGGGCTCTGACCCTCCCTGTGTCCTTTTCAGCACTTGGAAAAGTATTTGCTGGTGTTGAAGCGGAGTGAGAAATGGCCCTGTTACTGCTTGTTACTAATTTGTTATTAATTTAAGTTGATGATTTTTGGTGATTTTGATCAGGAATGATTAGGACTAATCAATTAAATGGAATCTCACAGAAATCTGTTTTTATAAAAGATAGTGGTGTAATGTTTTAAGCAGTCATAGAGATGTTGTACTGAGTTTAAAGTCACCATACAACGCTGCTGGACGAGGTCCCGTTGTCAGACTGTCTGGTGAGGATGATTTATTGCCCTGTAGACCAGGTGTTTTAAAAGTTGCATTGTGAAAGGCCCTCGGAGCATGTTAAAATTGCAATGTGAGCCAAAGTCCTTGAGTCAAGGACACTGGGGGGTCTTTCTTTCGAGTCAGCAGTCCGTGGTGGTCACAAAAGCAGCCCCCGACTCATTTCAGGACTCAAGTGCGCACGACCGGGAAGAGGTGGGAATAAGAAAATGAGTTATGGGAGTTCACATGATTATGTATGAGAACTTGATTAATATGTATGACTGTATCCTATATAATCAGCATGTTCCACGAGTCAGGTGTGTGTTGGTGGTGAGACGACTCCCCTGCGCACCCGGCCGTTACTAAAGGAGTGTGTCTGCTTATCTACATCCCCCTGGTGTCGACAAGTCCTTTTATCCCATTTTGGTGACAGCCAGATGGCTGGAGCCTCTCTGCAGGGCTGAGCACCCCCCAGCTTGCCCCTTCCCTTTGTGCCACCCAGCACAAAGCGCAGCCGCGGCCGCGCAGGACCCGGCTCCCCGCTCACCTGTACTGCGCCTGGAAGTGGCTCTGCACGAAGCTCTGCCCGCGGGGATGTTGGCCAGGCGGTGGGGAACCGCTGGCACCGCCGCTCCCATCCTCGCTGGGCTGCGGGGGCAAGAGACAGTGGGGTGAGAGAGGTGACCCCCCACCCCTGAGGGGCTGGTGACACAGCCCAGTGAATCAAGCCCAGCCTCGGCGTCCCCACGGCACGAGGACAGGCTGAAGGGGATGCCGAAGCCACCCCTGCCCAGCCCTCCAGGCTCCCCACACGCCTTCTCCTGGGGAAGTTTTGGGGTACGGCCCATCCAACCAGCCCGGAGCTTCCGGACACCAAGGAACGGAGAAGAGGAGGCTGAGGGGAGACCTCATGGCCCTCTACAACTCCCTGAAAGGAGGGTGCAGAGAGGGGGGATGAGTCTCTTGAGCCAAGGAACCAGCGCCAGGACAAGAGGGAATGGCCTCAAGCTGCGCCAGGGCAGGGTCAGACTGGCTCTTAGGAAGGATTTCTTTGCAGAAGGGGTTGTTGGGCGTTGGAATGGGCTGCCCAGGGCAGGGGGGGAGTCCCCATCCCTGGAGGGGTTGAAGAGTCGGGTTGACCCAGCGCTGAGGGATCTGGTGGAGTTGGGAACTGTCAGTGTGAGGTTAATGGTTGGACTGGAGGAGCTTCAAGGGCTTTTCCAACCGAGACGATTCTGTGAATTGGAGCTGGAAACACATTTGAGCCCGGCTGAAATGCTCCAGGAGGGAAATCCTGGGTGTCAGCAGGTGCCCACAGCAGCACCTCTGGCAGGGGAAAGCTTGGGGAGGGGAAATCTGGTCCCCTGCAACATCTTCCCCACAGGAGCCCCAGTGCCCACGGGCACACGCCCGCAGGGTCGGCAGTGCCTGCACCCACTGTGCCAGGAAACGCACCCCTGGGAGCTGGGAGCGGCCGTGCTGCGGGGAGCTGGGGTGTGGGCGGGCGAGATGGGGGGACGCTGCAGCGAGCAGGTGTCCGTGTGTCTGTGTGTGTGTGTCCGTGTGCCTGTGTGTGTTCGTGAGTGTGTCTGTGTATGTGCCTGTGTATCTGTATGTGTCCGTGTGTCTGTGTGCATGTCCATGTCCGTGTCACAGGCCCCTGGAGTAGGTGCACACGTTCCTGTGCTTGCACCCACTTGAGGCAAACTCGGCCCGTTAACCACATGCAAATCACCAGAACCAGGGAGCTAAAAGAATCCCTGGCTGGCACCGTGCCCCCCCAGGCAGGTTTGCCAGAGCTTCCCAGAAAAGCAGCCCCACTGCTGCACGTTTCCCCAGTGCCTTTACCAGCAGCAAGCCCAGGCACGGCACCCAGCATGGTGCCGGCCACGTCAAGCCCAGGCACAGCACCCAGCGCAAGACAGCGCCCAGGCACAGCACCCGGCACCCCGAGCCCCAGAGCTGGACTCTCTGGGGCCACGTGCCCGGCGCAGGCGGGGGGAGCAGCACCCATTCCACTGGCATCCCTGGAGCTGGCAGGGGAGGCAGCCATGGGGAGCGCTTGCTCCGCTGCCAACCCACCCCTCGGCCACCTCCCCACGTCCCCCAGCTTGGCCCTGGACAGTGGGGTGACTGCAGACACCTGACCTCTCTCCAGGCCTGATGCACCAGCTCCCACACCCCGAGTCAGGGACCCCAGGAAGAGCAGAGTCCTCTGCTCTGTTCCACAGGGAGCTGGGACACCGGGATGTGGCCATCTTACACAGCCAGACCTGCCTGGTTAGCCCACACCTCCCTGCCTGCATCCTGCCTGCCATCCCCCTGCCTGCCCGCTGCCCCGGGAACCACACACAGCTCCCGTCCCCACACACAGGGGACAGGAGCCACCGGCTTCACCCCCAGCTATGGCCATGCAGAGCCAGATGGCAGAAGAGATGCTGCAAAAAGGACTGGCTGTTTTGGGGTAAGACAAGGAGATTTTGGTGTCACAATGAGTAAGATTGAAAATCAATGAGGCATTTGGCCGGGAGGCGGATTTTCCTCATGCCATCTGCTGGCACCAGGTCCTGCTGAGCCTGACGTGTCCTTATGGTCTGCCCGGGGCCACGGTCCATCTGGTGGGGCACAGAGGAGACCTGGACTGTGTCTGAGCACCACGTGGCCCCTGAAATCCCCCCCAAAACCCAACGGGATGGATGCCTCCTCCTCCTCCAGCCCTCCTGGCAGCCAAGCCTTGGTCCCCCCCGAGCAGTCCCAGAGCCCGCTGGGTGTCACCACAGACACCTTGGGGGCATCCATCGACCAGTCAGGATGGTATTTCCCCCCCTCAGCCTGCCCGGCTCCATGCCCTGAACACCATCTTCTGTCTCCCACCAGCTGAGCTCCCCCCGTCCCTGAGCCTCAGCATGGGCTTGACCAGGAGCACATCGTCCCCCTGACCCCCATCATTCAATATCTGCACAAACCCTCCTCCCCCAGCCCCTGCTCCCCAAAACCACAACGGGCAGGTGTGTGTCCAGCTCCATCCAGACACTTCAAACCCATTTATTCAGGCTCATGACCCCCACGGGGCACCCCCTCCCCGGGGACTTGGGCACACATGTCCTGGAAGGGGCTGGGACTGTGGTGAGGGGCTGCGGGAGGCTGAGCCAAACCGAGGACGCTGGGAGGACACAAAGGGGGGACACTGCCACGGCACCGCCGGCATCACGCCCCAGCCCGGGGCAGGCGTGGGCACCTCGCATTTAACACGGGAGCAACGGGAGCTGCCCGCTGCTGGGCCCTCCCGACCACCCCGGGGTATCCATATGCCTCTGGGGAAAGGCAGGCAGGGCTGAGGACGGCTCAGCTCAGCGCAGGGATGGCTGCAGTGCCCCGGCCAAGAAGGGCTGGAAGCCACAAGGCTGCCCCGGCCAGAGGCTTGGGCAATGGGCACCGTGGCTGAGCTGCCCGTGTGAGGCTGGAGGCGGCCAGGGGGGACCCCGGACCCCCCTCAGCCACAGCCACAATGGCCCAGGCAGGGGACAGGGAGGATGAAGCTGCTCCTGGGCACCCCGGGCCCAAGCTGAGCATCACCCCCAAAGCGGGGAGAGCGCGTGGCCACGCCGAGGCAGCAAACGGCGGCTGCACAAATCCATCCGCTGCAACAGGCAGGCAGGGCGATGCCACAGATGGATGGAGGCAGACTTAATTACTTGTTTTGCCAGCAGCAAAGCCTCCGAGTGCTGTAATTACGGCAGGCTTAGCTGGAGGAGGGGAGGGGCAGGGCGGCTGGACCTCCTCCTGCCCGAGCAACCCCAAGAACTAGGGTGCCCACCAGAAGCGGGGTGCTCAGCCAGACAAGCTCCTGCTGACACCCCCATGCTGTTCCAGCACCCCAACCAGCCCCGCAGCACCCGGACCCCACCATCCTCCCACCCTACACCAGCCAAACTACACCACCCGCATCCCCATCCCATACCGGGGTAGGGGGGGCAACTCCAACCCGCCCCCTCCCAGGACATTTTGGCTTCCCCAGTCCCAGACCTGTCACGGACACCCCCACCACAAGCCAGGGTGTGCAGCCACCCCGGCGGGGGCCACCCACCTCCTCAGGGACACAGGTCTGCTGGGCAGGGGAGGCAGCACCCAGGTCCTCGTGCATGCGGTCCAGCAGCCAGAGCAGGAACTCGAGGGCGTCGTGCTGCGCGTTGCCCCGAAACTGTGAGCTGTGCTTGGAGACGATGTTCTGCAAGAGACGGGCAGGGAGGGCACTGAGCCACGGGCCGGGCTGTCTGGCACTAACGAGCGGCTGGTTCATTAGCACCCATCACCAAAACCCATCCCTGCCTCCTGCCCGCGACAGCATCTGCCTTCGTCCTGCCCCTGCAGGGACACCACGGCCACCCTGGGGGCAGCAGAGCAGTGGGGACACTGGCACAATGGCCAAGACAGCAGTTCCGTGGCCCATCACCGTGGTGTCACAGCTTTTGGGTGCCACGACGAGGCCAGGAGGGGACAGCTTGCTGTGGGCAAGGGGACAGAGCACACCCCAACAAAGCCCAAATGGGCAAGCCCAGCCCACAGGGACCCACCAGCGTCACCCACCCTGCATGCTGACAGCATCAACTCAGTGTAACAGCCACGGGAAGGCAATTCCCAGCACTGGGATGACTCGTCAGGCAGCAGCTCTCCCCCAGGCCCTGCCTGCACGTGCCACCCCATCCCCAGCAGCCAGCCCAGTGCCTCCCCGTGCCTCAGTTTCCCCAGCCAGGCGATGCTGGCAGTGTCAGCCCAGCCACCCAAGTCCCTGGAAGAGACAAGGGCTGTTCATACAAAGAAACAAATGTGTGGCTCGTGGGCAGGGGAGCTGCCAGCCCTGCCTGCCCTGCCCACACAGGCAGGAGGAAAGCCCCTGAGCAAACCTCCTGCATCCCAAAACCGGGGATGCTCAGCCCATCGGAGCCCAGCACTCAGCACCCTCTGACAGAAGCGGAGCAGGTGAGACCAGGGAGGGGACCAGAGACGTCCCTGATGGAGTCAGGAGCTTCCCACCAGCCCCCCTGCCCCGAGGGCAGTGCTGGGGATGGGGTGCTGCCTGCCCTGCCAGGCTCTGCCCCTCCACCCAAAGCCCTGCCAGCTCCCCCTGCCTGAGGCTGCCGGCCCCTTGCCCCCTCTCTTCTTTACCCTTGGCCCTGCAGGGGATCCCCAGGAGGTGCTGATGGGGCTCCTTGGTGCATCCCACCCATCTTTGCCTCTCCCCCTCAGCTCCATGCACAGCCCCGGAATCGACCCTGGGGCAGCCACGGGGGCCATGAAACCACCATGACGCTCCCCCTGGGCACCCTGAGGTCCCTGTGCCACCAACAGCAGCAGCACCCCCTGCCCCATCAAACAGAGCATCCCCCTGTCCCACAACTTCACCCATGCCTGGATCAGGCCCTAAAGCCATGCACTCTGCCTGCCCCCATCAAGCCACCGGCCATGCTGCATTTTGGCTAATTAGCATTAATTTTGCCATCAGGCGAGTGGCTCGATGCCCTTATGGGGGGTTCCACGGGGCTGGGAAGGCCGTGCTGTGTGCCTGGGCTCCGGGTGGCCCCAGGGCTCGGCCGGGGGTGTGTGCCACCAGCAGATGCCAGGGTGCCAACAGCCCATGAGAGCTGTGTAAGCAGCTCCCGGGGGAGCAGCGTGAGCCAGGATGGATCCTTGGCCCCAAAAAAGCAGGATGCAAGGGGCTGGGAGTCCTGCTCCCGGCAGGCAGCCCCGGGAGGGGGCCAAGGGAGCACCCCAAAAGGCAGAGCTGGGAGTCCCCATCTCTGAGCCTGGGCTGGGGGTGGCTGCTCAAAGCCAGGAAAGGACAATTTTGGGAGCTCAGCCCCAAAACCAGCACTGGGAGGAAGAAGCCCCAAACACCCGCATGGACTTTAAGATCAGGTTAGACCCCAACCGTCCGTGGCTGATTTTAACCAGCACACTGGGACCTGCTGGGACAGGGATCAAACCTCCAGCACTGCTGGGAAACACCCCGAGCCGAGACCCCTCTGGCCACCCCCCGCTCGCCCCCACCCCGCTCTCGGCCGTACAGGCATCCCGGTACAAGCAGAGGGAGCAAGGCCACCGCGGATGGGCTTCAAGCAAAATGAGTCACAGATTCAGTTCTTATTTCAAAATCTTATTTGGGCAGATTTAAAAAAAAAAAAAGGTAGAGATTCACGGAAGATGCAGATAACGACCCGGAGGGAGGAAATTCAAAGCAAAGGCTGGAAGGTTTTTGGGGTTTTTTTGCTGTGCGCCCAAGGAATGTCGTGTTTGGGAGCAGAAAATATGGAAATCCTGTGCCCAGCACCGCAAGAGCTGGTTACTTTGCTCCAAGGAAATTAAAGGCAATGAGCTCCCCCAGGAGCACCCACAGCACCCCGGCAGCCCCTGCGGGGTGGGTGCTGCCAGCCTCCAGGCAGGGAAGGGAGACAGGCAGGTCCTTGGGAAAGGGGGTGGGGGGGGAGCAGTGGGTACCCCGGCCCCTGCCCATGCAGGACCAGTCTGGCTGCTGGAAACCCCGACCCGGGAGGGGCCCTGGCTGCCCAGCAGGGGTGACGGGGCTGGGAGCTCGATGTCCTGGGGGGGGGTCAGAGCTCAGGTGAAGGCAGCGCGGCCAGAGGTGGGGGGTGGCAGCGGGGCTGGGGGGGACAGCGGGGCTGGGGGGGTCCGGCAGGACAGGGAGGATGAGGCTGGGGAGTGGGTGATGTGAGCAGGGGGTGCTGGTGGGTGCTTGGAGCTGGGGGTACTGGGGGGTGCGAGGGGTGCGGGGGGGTGCTGTAAGCAGGGTGTGCCGGGGGGTGCTGGGACTACCGGGATGCTGGCGGGTGCTGGGGGTACCGGGGGGTGCTGGGGGTACCGGGGTGCGCCGGTGGGTGCGGGGGGAAGGGGTTGCCGGTGGGTGCCGGGAGTGCGGGGATGCTGGTGGGTGCCGGGGGGTACCGGGGGGCGGCGGGGCCGTTACCTTGAACTCGGCCGAGAGCTGCGGCGTGTAGTCGCGGGTCCAGAGGGCGCGGACCAGCGCGGCCAGGCGGTGGGTGACCTCGGCGCGGGCCCCGCGGGCGCGGTACCGGCCCAGCGCCAGGAACTCGGCCAGCGGCGCCGTGTTGCTGAGGCACTGCACCACGGCGTTCATGAAGCAGGTGTTCCCGTGGTTCCGCAGCCCCTGCGCGCCCGGCGGCCGCTCCCCCCCGCTCCCGTTCCCGCTCCCCCCTCCCGCCGCCGCCCCGGGCCGCCGCCGCCGCCGCTCCCCGCCGGGGCCGCCCCCCCGGAACCCTCCCTCGTCATCCTCCGGGGCGGCGCGGCGGGTCCCGCGGCCCCCGGCCAGGCGCGCCCAGGTGCGGAGCAGCCGCCCGGCCAGGCTGCCCAGGGAGCGCAGGGCTCGCCGCCGCCGCCCGCCCCCCGCCCGCCGCCCCGCCGGGCTCCCCCCGCCGCCGCCGCCCCGACGCCGCCCAGGGCCGCCGCCGCCCCCCCCCGCCGCCGCCGCCGCCGCCGCCGCCGCCGCGCTCATGGCCCCCGGCGGCCGCCGCCCTCCCCCGGCCCCTCGGGCCCCGCCGGCCCCGGCCCCGCCGCGGCGCGCATGGCCCCGGGCGGGCGCTGGGCGCTGGGCGCCGCCGGTGCCGGTGCCGGTGCGGGGGCCGGAGGGGCCGGGCGGGAGGTTTTGTGCGCGGCCGGCTCCTCCCCCGGCCGGGCTGGCGCTGGGAGAAGGGAGAGGGAAGGGAGCCGGGAGGAGGAGGAGGAGGAGGAGGTGGGGGAGGAGGAAGAGGAGGAGGGAGCGGGGAGCGGCTGCTGCCGCCGAGCGGCCGAGCCCCGGCTGCCCCGGCGTCCCCAGCGTCACCCCGGGGTACCCCGCACCCCCCCGGGGCGCTCCCAGGAGTTCCAGCCGTGCCCCCCGCCCCGCCCCCAGCATCGCCCCAAGCATCACCCCAGGGCACCCCAGCCCATGGCCCCAGGGCTTTCCCAAGAGTCTCAGCCACGTCCCCCACCTCCGGCATCCCCCCCCCCCAGACCCCCAGCACCGCCCCAGGGCTTTCCTGCGACTCCCAGCCATGCCCCACTGGTGCTGCCCTGCTGCCCCCATCACCCCAGGGTGTCACAGCAGCTCTGTGAGGTGCCCCAATCCTGCCCCCTCTGGGTGCTCTTAGCTGGGGCAGTGGGACAGGGGTCACGCCTGCGCCCCCCACACTGATCTTTTGGGAGCTACTGTGGTTCCCTCCACACAGAGCCACAAGATGAGGGTTGCCAACCCAGCGCTGGCAGAGCCCACAGGCTTCGGCCGCCTCCTGCCTCGTGCGGGTGCTCGTTTGGGGTCCGGCAGAGCCTGGCCGGGGTGGGGTGGTGCCACCTTCCCCCGGCTGCGGGGACCTGCAGTCCCCCCTGTGCGCCGGGGGGATGCAGGGTGGCCAAGGCCACCAGGTCAGCTCCCTTCTCTCCGCCCGCAGCACCGCCAGCGGGGGGGACCCACTGTGGTTTTTACAGGGGGTTTTCAGCCGGAGCAGCTCCCTGGTCCAGCTGGACCCGTCCCACGGCCCCACGCAGGGGGACTGCAGCGGGACCGGACGATGCTGCAGCAACTCACCCTCTGCTCGACTGCGAGCCGGCGGTAGCACGTTGGTCTTCAAAAAGCTGTGGGAGACTCAAATGCCCCAACCCAGTCCGGCCACGTGAGCCTGGGACCTGCTCGCCTCTGCCAACAACCCTGAGATTAACTCTGGCCCAGGACTGCTTTGCCAGCTCCCACCAGACCCCTGAGATAACAGCCCCGAGCGGAGACAGGAGATGGCCGGGCTGCCCCGTGTGCTGAGGAGCCGGGGCACATCTCGGGCAGCTGCTGTCCTTAACCGGGGCCAAATGGCTGGGGAGGATGGAGCGGGAAGGAGGAACCTCTGCCAGGCAGGGGTGCCACTAAGTGTCACCTTGCTGCAGGGCAAGGGGTGTCACAGTGGCCCCGTGGCTCTGCTCTCCCTGGGGAGCTGCCAAGGCTCTTGCTGAGCCAGGGAGGGGGTCCCTGGGGTGCTGAGCTCGGCTGTGGGTGCTGTGGGTTCTCATCCATCCCCACAGGTCTCGGCAGCACCCAGCAGCCTCTCCCCTTCCCCCAGGGAAGGGTCTGCTGTGCCAGGCAGCTCTCCCCACACTTCCCTGCCCCACCAGCACCCCTGGCCCAGGGACGTGCTGCAAGCCCTGCCCTGGAGGCAGCTGGAGGTGACGCGGGTTCAGAAAAAATGGAGCAAAATGATGGAGAAAGGGCCAGGAAGTGCTGTTGGATGTCATGATCCCTCCTGCCGGTGAGGCAGGGTGTCAGGTGAGGTGGTGGCAGGTGACCTCCCTGGGGGATGCCAGACTGGCGGCCGTCAGCGTGGTGGGCACGGAGGAGGGCAGAGAGGCAGCGGGCAGGCGTGGGCAGAGGGCTGTGCGCTGCCGCCAGGGCCAGACGTGATCTCAGACAAAATCCGTCACGGCCTGGCCATGCCGAGCAGGTGGAGGGGGATCAGCTGCCCGCAGATCCCCTGGGAACAGCTCTACCGTGGGTGGCCCAGGGTGCTGGCAGGCTCAGGAGCTGCTTCTCCAGAGAGGAGAGGACTGAACCCAGCTGAAGTTTTCCTCCCCAACACAGCCAGCCCTGATGGGTGTGGGATGTCCTCCGAGAGCCTGGCACTGGTGGGGGGCACCCCCTGCCCCCCCTGCCCGGCCTCCTGGGGAAGCAGCCCCTGTCTAGGAGCTGTCTGGATCCATCCTGGGGAGCTGCTGCCCTGGGGCCAGCCTGGGCACTCGGTCTTTCCTCGCAGTGAGGTGGGGATGAAGGCGGGCAACAGCCCTGCCTGGTGGGATGGAGCTGACCCTCCTGTGACCTGGGGGACATGGGCTCGGCAGCGCTCGGGCTGGGCAGGCTGGTGGGGTGAGGTGTGGTGGCTCCGTGCAGGATCTGGCCCTGGAGAAACCCACTTGCACCGTGTTGGCTGGCGGGGGCCAGCCTGGCTGAGGAAAGTTGCTGGTGCTGCGGGAGGGGCTCGCTGTCTTGGCCAGTCGGGGAACGGCATCAGGCTGAGCCAAAACTCTGGCTACAAACACCTCCAAGCTCAGAGGTTTGACTCTCAAACTGGCTCTGCACCCACGGTTAAAGCTCATCTCTCAGCACCCTCCTGGCCAGAGAGATGTGAAATCCGTCTTTACAAAGCCAACATGTAAAATGCTCCTTTTGGAAAGACATCCTTAAAATTAAGTTCCTTTCTCCTGTAAAAAGGTCACAATCCATAAAGCAAAGTCCCAAGAGCTCCCTGGCCCTGCTCACAGCACCATCCTGCTGCAAACCCCGCTGCAAACCCCTCAGAGATGGAAACTGGAATCCACCAGAGCATTTGCATGAGGATATGGGGATTTTTTCTGTCTGAATTATTTAACAGAGGCAAGTTGTGCTTCACGCAGTGTGGGAAGAATGGAGTTTATTGAATCTAGAAAGCTCCTGGCTCGTTGAAAATAAAAGTATTTGTTGTTTCTCTCTAGGTGGTTTTGGCTGGATGATCAAGCCCGGCAGCATCCCACCCAAGCCAAAACAGCAGTGGTGGGAGTGAGAGAGGGAACCCGAGCAGGGCTTAGTGCTGAATTCAGTGGAACCAGAAATCCAAAGCAACTGCATAATGAAAGCAAGGAAAAGCCTAAAGAAAAAACTAGGGGAGCCAGAAAGTCAAAGAGACAGGAGCCAGATTGAGAATCAGATCAGAAACGGGCATTTGTTAGAAGGGGATGGATAGACAGTGAAACCTGATGAATACATGAAAGGGAAATAGTCTAAAATGCGACAGTGAAACGGAGTCAAGCCAAAAAAACCCAAACCTGCCAGAATTAGAAAGCATTAGGTAATGAAAGCGCTGTCCTGGGGCCCCCGGCAACCTGCGACAACAGCACCAAGAGTCCCCGAGTCCCAGCTGCCCCCCGTGACGCTAAGGCAGGGAATATTAACAGCACACGTCAGCCAACGACTTAGAACTCTGCTCGGATTTTTATTTCGCAGCATCCTTCCAAGCCCCGGGGTGCAGGCATCCCGCGGGCCAGCAGCGCAGCCCGCCCGGCTCCTGGAGCAGGCAGGCAGCAGGCAGCAGGCAGCAGGCAGCAGGCAGCGATACCTTTCCGACAGGTAACGCCAGTTTATTCCAATCCAAAGCAATTCGCACGCTGGAGTGAGCGCCAGGAATGCTCACTGGGGTAATCTTCCTCTCAATAATATCGTATTTGCAATCTTTCCTCTTCTTCAAATTGTTCTGAACACGATGCCTTCCTAGTCAGGCTAAATCAAATATTTATTGGTGCTGCAGCACACTGGCAGCGCTGGCTTGCGTCAGCACTTTCTCTCTAAAAATGCCTTTTTTGGGAGCTCCTTGCTGTCTCCAGCTTCTGCCTTTTCAAGCTGCTGTTTTCTGCATACCCGACTTAGACTTTGGAGCAAATTTAGGGTGGGGAAAATCGAAATGTCAAATGCAAAGAGAGGGGGGGGAAATACTTGCCCACTATTATGGAAAATTCCTTCTTGTTATGGCATAAACTGTCCCAGTGCCTTGGACACCAGACAGCTGGGATGAATATAAGAACACGGGTAGTTTTGGTTTGATTAGGGAGACGTGGTGACAGCACAGCATTAGAAACATCTCCTCTGACTGGGCCTGGTCTCTACACCAGGGAGGCACTTGGATATCAGGATGAACGCAAGAAAAAAATCATGAATAGATCTGAGTTGAGCTGCTTCAGGCCCAGCAGAAATCCATTCTCATGCTGCCAAATCACAATAATAATAAAAAAAAGATAAATCTTTGTACATGCTCACTGGGCTTTGTCATAGGACAATGTTTTCTTTATTTAAGCCTCTCCCGCTCCCTTGGCACAGGCTGGGAGAATCTGTGCAGCGGAGTGGAAATGTGCTTCCAACAACCCCGTCCCGCTGCCGGGGCTCGCACCCCACGGGCAGGTGAGGGTGAGCTCGGGGAGACAAGGTGAGTCTGGGACAACCAGTGTGGTCTAGCTGCTGCCTGTCTCGCTGCCTGCACCACTGCCCATCTCGCTGCCTGCACCGCTGCCTGAGCACCGGGCAGGTTGGGGCGGCGATGGTGGTGCAGGGCTTTGCAGACTTGGGTAATGGCAAGCGCTTTCTGGGCACAAGCAAGAGTGATTGAAGGCTGAGGTGGTTTTTAAGACATGCTTTAAATCCCAGGGAAATTCGTAATGCTGATCTGCTGGCAAATAGGGCTGATAATCTGATCGCATCGTGACTGGGATGATTACAGAATCACCAGCAACCCCCCATCTCATGGTGACATCCGATGTTATGGCTTAAGGCAGAAGGAGAAAGCTTCCTCCTGACGAAGATGCCTCCTTATTCACCCTTTCCAACTATAATTATAGAGAGCAAACTAAGTTATTTAGTACCCCTATTAAAGATGCATGGGTCCTGCCTTTTTTTGGAGCATGTCTGAGGAGGAACAGCGCCAAGGCAGGTAAATGCTGCTTTTCCAGGGATCCTGCACCGTGCTGATGAATAGCGATGAACATGCTCCATCGGCTTTGAACATGAAAGGACAGCAGATAACCCTGAGCTGCAGGAACTTCTGCATTTTATTTGCAGCAGTTTTGCTTTGGTTTTAATGCATATGTATGGTCCCTGGCTGCTTCACTGAGCAGGTGTCTCCGGGCTATTTTCATCCATTATCCCCTCTGAACTAAGACGATGTGATCTCTGCAGCAGGCGCTGAAACTGGGGGTGGGAAGGGAGAGCCGAGCCCCGATACACCAGCGACTGGCCGGGCTTGTGCTGCGGAAACTGCCCGGGGCTCTCCCAGGTGTCACGGCCAGGCTGGGGGAGCTCAGAGGATTTGTGTGGGAACCAGCCTCGCACCTTGGGTACCTCCAGAATAAACAAAACCAGCTCGCACAGCTACATACATTAAACTCCATGTTTGCTCAACCAGGAACCTCATTTGTTGCTGGGGGACTGGGAAAGCACTGGTTTGGTGCTGGGAGGCAGGGCCCCTCTGCTCATCTCACCCCTCCAGCACCCGGCGTGGCTCCGGGGCACGGGGCAGACCGGGGAGCAGCAGCAGAACCCCGGCCTGGTGCAAGGGGAGGGATGTTCGTGAGGAAGGGTGGGGAGCTGATTCACCTCTGACAGTAACCAGGTCTCCAGGAACTCATCTAAGGGCCAGTGGCCGAGGAAGGTACGTCCAGGAGGAGGAGGAGGAAGCTGTAGGTGCTTGAGGTTGTAACAGCCTGCGGCAGTTTCCCCCTTTCCCAGGGGAGCTCATACAACCCGAGAACACAGCCACCAGCACGGGGCCGGGGACGGGCACAGCGCTCAGCAAGGATCTCCATGAAGCCATCGCTGGTGACCAGGCGCCACTGGAATTCCTCACAGGTGTCCCAGCAGAGCCCCGGCACACAGAGACACACCAGGAAAGGAGTGTCTGCTCCGGACGTCTGGCAAACCCTGCTCTGCCTCGGGCTCTGCCAGCTCCAGCTCCTAGCCCGGCTGGTCTGGAGGATCGCTGAGCAAACGCTGTCACTGCCTCACTGCCCCGCTCCCCGGCAGAGAGGAGGGCCGGGGTAACGGCGAAGCGGTCAGGACACACATGGAGAAGCCCTTCAAGGACCTGCGAAGTCCAGCCTGATCGGAAATGGCAGAGGGCAGCGGTCAAAGCCCCAGCGAGTGAGCCGAGGTACCTTGCTCATCGCCAACAGACCGAGGAGTGTCTCCTGCTGACCTTCTCCCCAGACGCCCTTGTTCAGCGCTGTGGCACTACGATGGCTTTGCCCTGCCATCTCCAGCAAGAGCTCTGTGCTGTGACCTGTCCTGGCAAGGTCTGGCTAAGCCGAATCTCCCAGACACTTGCTGAGCCTGGGGCTGGGCTCCCCCTCTCCCGGCACAGGGCCCAGCCCAGCCGTGCGTTCGGGCACTGGGGTATTCATTTCCACACAAGCAGGCGCCCCGAGGTGCTGCGGGATGTGCAAATCAACAACAAAAAAAATTAACTTCAGATGCTAGTGTGTTAAAAAACCTTACAGTGAAGTTTTTGTGCTGAGGACAGGAAGGCGAGAAGGGTGATGCGAGCCTTGCTGCAGGGCTGTACGTCAGCAGTCTGTGGCCTGAGCCCAGGAGAAAGCAGCTCACAGAGGGGGAACAGCATCAGGGGGTTGGAAGCCAAATTCTTGGTGGTAAAGGGCTCTGATCCCAGCATTGGGCTGTGAATTGATGGTGCAGCTGGAAACCCGGGTCTCCCATCTCATGGCCCGGTGCCGTAAAGCCGATGACTGTTTTCACCAGGAGCCAGGCATCACTGAAGTCTGTTTAACATAACTTTCTTTTTTTCTCCCTAACAATAAGGATTAGAAAGCCATTTCCAAACCCAGCACATGCCTGATTTTCACTGACATTCCCTTCATCCCCTCCCCCAGGCCAAGAGGGACCAGAATTTAACTCCACTTTAACATCACTGGAGTCAATAGTAAGGGAGTTTGGTGCAACCAGGGTGCCGGTGTATTTCTGCCCTGCCCCTGGCTGCTCCTCCTCCTGAGAATTCGGCTACATATAGGGGCAGAGATGTCTGGAGCATGCGCAGCGGGTACGCAAACCCGCCTTCTGCCAGCGACACCTCTTTGCTTTTGCTGATGTGACATTAGCTCCCTTCGCCTCAGCCAAGAGGAGGGCACTGAAACTCCCCAGCGCTTCGTGGTAACGGCGCGTTCGTTACGGCTGATTCTCTGTACGAGTGTTATAGATCTCCATTATTAACCAGGCTGTTCTTCATGACTAATGATAGTGTAATGAATACATTCATGCTGTAAAATACAATGTGCCTGCTGTCAGGCAAATGCATAGTGGGGAAATTTGTGACTGCAGTTCGCGTTTTCCAAACGGAACCGGCCTTCTGGTGGAAGAGCAGCACAGGTTGCTCTGCATGTCTGCTTCCTGACGTTGTTCATGTAGGTCACATCCACCTGTGAAGCTCCGGGGGGTCCCTGGGGAGCCCGGCCGTGCCGGTGAGGAGCGTGGACAGCTCTGAATGCTCATGTGAGATGTGCCGGGAGGGGCAAGGGTGCGCTGGGGGAACAAGCGCTGCCGCGTAGCTGAGCGCTGCTTGGAAAATTGATGAGCCGGCCAGCGCCTGGCTCAGCCACAGGCCCCATCTTTTCCAAATGCACTCCCAGACTGAAAGGTCACACGGCTACTTGCAGTCACAGCCCATGTGGTCGTTGCCTGTATTTCCTATACCGTACGTGGGGCAGTGGCCCAGACCATCGTCACCTGCAGCAGGAGGGTGTGGTGGCGCAGCTCTGGGCACGGGCACCAGGGTGGGGTTGGAACAGAGCACAGCGTGACAGGGGAGATGCTGTGCTGCTGCTACAGCCACCACCCTGGGCTGTGACCTACATCACCTGGCTACGCTGGAGCAAAGCGCATTCAGCCAGTGTCCATGCTTAAAATTTAGGCTGGTTTTAATAAAGTGGTGCTGCTTCACACAGAAAAGAAAGGTGGGTAGGACAGGACTTCTCCAGAGGATGTGCGCTCTCAGTTTTCAGATCTGCAAGGTGGCAGACACAGGGCCTGAGCCTCCTGGCTGGCTGTAACAGAGAGGGTGGTTTAGCAGCCTTTACTCGTAGCGTGCCAACTCCTGACTTCCAGAGCCAGCAGGTGACAGTGGCCGGGTGAGTCAGGACAGCCTGTCTCGCTTCGCTGCCTCTGAGCTGTGAAAAACCAGCTAGTGCAGGAGGAGCACACAGGGGTTTGGTCTTTACACCCCAGAACAGCCACACCAAAAGCAGACTTTGGCTCCCCAGTGGGTACCTGGATTCCTCTCCCACCTCTGATGACAGGTTTGGTGTGATCCGATGGGAACAGAATTGCTTTGCTGACACGGGACTTGGCCGGACAGTTGCCTGCATCTCAAACCCTGCACCTCGGAGAACGTGGGGAGCTGGCGGTGACGTGGGCCTTCAGGACCGCCTGGTTAGCTCTCACAGACTCCACTTCTGTTTTCATTCTCCTAGCATAAGTACCAATGTTTTGCCTGTCTGTCCCACATTCCAGAGGTTTGATCCTGCCTTCCAAACCACAGCAAGCATTGCTGCAGAGCTTGTAAAACCTGCTGGAGTGTTTATCGCTGCATAGCATCAGGTCTTGACTCCAAAGAAAAAGAGGAAGGAATGACTTAATTCCTTTGCTAAAGACTCCATTAATAAGAGCAGAGATATTTTAACCGGAAGGAATATGACTTGTGCAGTGTTTGATGGACAGCATATGTGCACAGACATCCTCCGAGCCAGTCCAAAAGGATCCACCCTTATTGTGCTGCAAGCAGTAAATGTTTTTAGTGGCATAAAAGGAATAATGAGCAATCATACCTTTAAATTCCTATGCCCCACTGCCTACCAGGACAGCTAATACTATCAACAGAGGTATGACAGTATCTACCTGACACTGCCTTTAAATCATCCTCTTAGTTAACTAAAACATTTGTACGTCTTAGCATTAAAGAATGCAACATTTTTCCACCATTTTAATTTATGACAGAATTCTCACAGGCCTTCAGTGCCTGCAAAAGAAATATTTACTTCACTTGCATCACTTCACAGGCTGTCTGCCTACACTGATCTTTAAACAAACAATATCTTGAGAGCTGTTGGTTTTAATACTAGATACGATACCGGGTACTCATTCTCAGACTAAATACATATTTCATGCAAATTTGGAGCCTGTTTGAAAAATAAGGGCAGTGAACAGGAATTTGAGTGTGTCTAGCTGGAAACATCCAGGCATTTTTAGAAATGACTATACTCTCACCCTTCAAATAGGCCCCTGAAGAGAGTTTTAAATTGGACACCGCAAATGAAGAAGCCCCGACATCCTTGTATTCCTTTGAGAACATTTATTTAAAAGCTTGACTCAAAAGAGCTTCCCAGTTAAACGCCTGAGTTGGAGCTGAGGGCTTTTTCTTTAATCAGGACCAGACAAATTAAAACGAACACAGAAGACTGAATTTACACAACAAGTTATTCATTAAAGAAAGCGACAGAAGGGGGTAGGGAACAGGGGAAGACCACGTGAAAGCAAGAGCGAGCCCACAAAAATGAGCAGGCATACAAGTAAGACTATGCTAGGAGACTATCAGGAAAGGTGGCAGGAACAACATGCAAGTGTTATAACAACAGCCAAGATGATTTTCAGAAGTGACAAATCCTTTCACACCAATCTAAAAGGAACAGCAAAATCTTAACCCCCTGAAAAAATCAGACCTATTTATTCAGCGCTAGAAAGGATATCTGAAGGATCTGGTAAACGCATACCAGACAGAATAAAAATAGTATCTCCTCTAATAGTACAAATGCTTTAAAACTGCCTCAGCTGTAAGAGAAAAGAGTTACTAGGACTGGTGGAGGAAGTAGCAGCCTAGCAGCTCCTGTGCCAGCTGTTAGCGTGACTCTGGGTATTTCCAGACCAGGATGGCACCATCTGCACTCACGCTCACGATGTACTTGTTCCCAGGGCAGATCTTGAGACGGCTGATGTTGCCACTATGGCCCACTCCAACATGAGTCACTGCCCCCTCGTTGTAGTTCCAGAGTTTCACCAGATGGTCATCACCACCTGCATCGGGCACAAAGGAAGAACAAATGATTACACGGAGTTCTGCTGCTTTTTGTTCCCGGATGGCAGGCAGGGGAATACGTGGGCATTCATTTGATTTAGGAAGGGTGGGAAACATTGTCTTGGGCATTATGGTAAAACCAAATTCTTTTCAACTGAAGTAGAGAGCCAGTGTCCAGTAGTGTCCAGCAGACCACAGGGAGCTACAGCCAGCAATTGGTACCAATAACATGGAGGACCTTCGAAATGCTCATAACTGATGTTCATTTATCAGTTTAATCTAAAACAGCTGGTACTGACACCAAATCCGTGGTTTTTAACGGTAGCCAATATACACAACACCATGGCTCCTCCGTGCTAGTGCTGGGCTCCCAGAGGAGATGTCACAAGGGCGGGGAACGTGTGAGCCTGAGGCTGCCTGGAGCCTGGAGCCATTCCCACTTGTGAACCGACAGAGACTGCCAGGCTTCTGGAGTCGGACACTTGAGCACATCAGTCAAGTGCACAGTGAACACCACTGAACTAAATGAGGAGCAGGGCAAGATGAAACCCTGTACTCCCTCGGAGACATCTGAACTTTGTCTTCACCTTTACATTACATTACACCTTGTAAGACTCAACCACAGTATGTTCCAAGTCTGAACCACAGCCTTTTTCTAAGTATTTTTCTTCGATGATTCATTTTATTTTCCCCTTTAGCTGACCCCTCCTTTCAGTTTTTTCTTTCTTTACTGAGATCCTTAGTTCACTGCCTTGCTTTTCCTGGTCTTAATATGACCTCCTCTTTTCTAGTTTTAGCCACCACTCACCTGTGACAAAGTATGCCCCATCTGATGTGATGTCCATTCCGTTGATGGAACCTGATGCAGACCCTTCCAATTCTCTGATCATAGAGCCATCAAACACTTCCCAGTATCCAATCTAGAGAGCAGACCAGAGAGGAGGGCTCAGTTGTGCATCAAGAGCAGGCAGATTTCAGCACTGCCCTGTAACACAACCTTCTGTGGAGGTACAGGAGTTTCATCACGTAACAAGCGCCAGACTTTGTGTTTTGGAATTCCTGCAAGCAGAATTCCTGCAGTTTTGCTTACCCTTTTGTTTGTTCCACTGGTGATTATCTGGTACTCTTCAGGATGGTAGCACACACATTTGAACAATGTGGTGGCTAGAATCGTTTGTTTTCTTATACAACGCCTGCAAAACACCCCCAAAACAGGATAGAGCAATAGGGTCAAAAAATGAACTTTGACTGCCTGAACTATCTCTGCCTGTGCTATACATCAGATCTTCTGCTTGGATATTTTCAGGTTCAGTTCAGGGTTTCATGAAGCCTGTGAGGGTCATCAGTTCTCTTCCCCATCACAGCTGCCTTGTAAGACCTTTGATCTGCTGTCATATGAAATGGATTTTTTAATCCAGAATGCTTTCTAGGTGCTATTCACTATGCAAAAATTTCCTTATCCTCACCTACAGATCTGCAGTAGCTTGATGAGAGTCATAAAGTGCTGGAGAACACAGCTAGTGGGAAACAGGAAAGCACCTGCTCCACCCCCTTGGCCAAGCAGGATCCAATACAAGAAAACAACTTGAGACAAATGTTTGCTAAACTTTTCTGAAGCTTTCTAGCATTGGAGGTTCTACATTCCCTGACTTGATTGTTTTTTCTGGTAATTTTTATTTCCTAATGCTCTTTTTCCCCTCCTCCTCACTATGTGGTGTCCCAAAGAGGGCACAGTGACCCAACAGAGACATTACCAGCATTTTAAGTGTCTTGCAATACTTATCTGTCTCCTTACACAATGTCCCAGATGATGCATGTCCCATCAAGGCTGGCTGTGACACACTCTTGGTCGTCCTTCTTAATCTTAATGCAGGACACAGCAGATACGTGTCCCTTCAGAATTTCTCCCAGTTTGTGAATCCTCTCATGAATCTCCCAGACCCTCACCTGAAAATCAGCAATGAACATTTGCTCTTGTACCACCTGGTTCTGTCTGAGCTCAGGAGGGTGCCCAGGCTTTCCTGAACAATTCTTTTTTCTTATAACACATACAGCAACTCATTCTCAATGGACTGTCTCTATTTTCCTGTGGGTTATTCATGCAGCTGTCTCATAAAACAGAACTGAACTCGTGAGAGTGTAATCCACCTGGTTCAGGAATTCCTGACCATTAACCCCAGACCTTCTTTTTGTCAAGTCCCCATTCTCCCATGTTTCAGTTTACTCATCTCTAGATCAGGAAAAAGCATCTAGTCCATGATATATTTCCAGCGGTGCTTTAAAGATCAAAGAGCAAGGCTTCTGAAATGGAATATAAAAAAGCTACCTGTTATTTGTGCTACATATAATGCCAGTAAATACAAAACAGCTCTTTCAATCTTTGATGTGAAATATGTGCCTGAAAGCACCTCTGCTCCCAGTGGTGGTAACAGCAAAAATCTTTCTGCTTTGAGGACCTGATCCTTCACACCTTGCATTTGCTGTCCCACTAGTGCCAAACTTCATGGTATCTATTCACTTTTACATTCCACTAAGGACAAATCCTAGTGAAAATCTAGAAATTCAGACAATGACAACAGAGAGGGTTGACCTTCCATGTTTTCAAATCTGATGCTGTTAACTACAGGATCTGGATGTCTAATTCCCACTTGCTAAATGATCAGAGGGTCCAGATCCCTTAAGCAACCCTGAAAGTCACAGCTTTCAGATGACTGCTTTTGACAGAACCATTAGCATTTCAGAACACATTTTTTTTGTGTTCTGAATGAATACTGCAAGGGCTCCCCTCCAGTTCTCATTTTTACCTAACCAACCTTTAGCTGTAATTCTGTCTCAGCTGTCTTTTTCAATTCAGAGATCAACTAACCAGAGCCTGCGCCATCCTGTGTGTGTTGATACAGAATCTAGGCCCTCCATCTTTTGCATCCTCTAGCGCTAATCATCCAACGTACTTAACTGTTCTTTTATTAGTGAAGGGTTGAAGTGGCTCATCATCTCTAATGTCTTTATGCAGCGAGATAAAGCACTGCTGCTTTACAGAAGAGCTGAGGTGCAGAATGATTCAGAAAGATGGCTCAATGATTAGGACATTAGCCTGAGATTTGGAAGACCTAAATTCAATTCCTCACTCTTCAAAACTTCCTGTGCAATCTCCAGTGTGGCACACGGAACACTTGAGATCAGGGTACACAAAGCACAGAGCGGTTAAATCACAGTCAGGAATCCATGCACAATTCAGTGTCTGGTTCTGAGTGCTTGCCAGGCTGCAGAGAGGAAGTCCAAAGCAAGGAAAGAAACTGAAAATGAGCCTTCCAAGTCTAATTATTTATTTTTAATATAAATAACCCCCCCGTGTTTAAATTATTTAAACATTAGGAGAAGAGTGCCACTTTTACAGACTGAAAAGGTCCACAACTATATGAAGTACATGAAGTAATCAAAGCACATGGTGTTTGTTTTGCGTGGACAGAAAAGAATTGTTGAACTGCACAAGTATGATGTCTACCACATATTTTCTGATTTTTATCATTATTTGTATTGGGACGTTTCCATAATTGTATTAGAAACTGAGTTGTTATCAGAGTCTTTTATTAACACCATCACCTAAACCAGATAGTACCATCCCAGAAAATTAGGAAGTTACCCCATAGACACTATAGTGATATAAAGTGAACTTTGTGCTATTAAATGAATTCATACAGGTCAATTTGGACAGGACTAAGACTTCTCAGGCAATGACAGAAAGAAAATCTGTGCTACAGCACAGTTAGAGGGAGGCTTGCAGACAATGACTAATGCAGATAAGTCAAATATAGGGGAGAGACAAATGAACAAAGAGGATTAAGAGCATATTCTGCATTAGAAGGATTTCCAAGACTACCATGGCAGAAGCAATCGGGGCATTGTTTTACATTATGCCCTCTGAGAGCAAGAGATTTGCATATATCAAAGGCTAATATTCTCCAACTCGGTCCTTTGCTCAAGTGAAAGCTAAGAATAGCTCACTTTCTGACTAAGCACTTACTGACAATTCGCAGGCCCTGCGATGAGAGCACAGAGCTGCTCCAGGTTTTTAAGCAAAAATTACCTGTCCTTCACCTCCTCCACTAATGATCCGTTTACAGTCACTTGTAGTAGCAATTGCCGTCACTCCCAAGCTATGGGCATGGTTAATCTCATACATTGGCTGTCCACTCTGTGGCAGGAAGGCGCGGATATTCCCATCATTCCAAGCTGATGAATATAAAGAAACAGATTACCCAGGCGCACAGACTTTCCTCATATTATTGCCTCTCTTTCATTTCCAAAAGAACCCATTTATTTTATTAAATTCCTCTAGCAGGCCCACACTGTTAGATCATCAGTATAGATGTAGAAACCACTGTACTGTAGATGAGCCTGCAGACCTATAGTCCAAAATAAACTATTAAAATGTAATTCTTTTTTGATTCTGGCTATGGACAAATTGGTTTGGTAACGATGGGGGGACTGCATCACTGCTGTGGGACTGCAGTAGTTCCTGTGTAAGCGATTTGCATATGGCGATGGGTAGCAGCTTTATGCAAAAGGTGCTTGGGGTACATCACAGGTTAAGCTGTTGCATACAACAAGGTTAATATTTTAGAACTAGGTCTTTTGAATAAGACTGAACTGTGTTCTGAATTGCTGGAATTCACACCCAAAGCAAGGTCTCCAAACCTTGCCTTCCACGTACACTGTAACTACAGCACTGGGATACTGGGGCTGTGAGCAAAGCTCATCGGACCAGCTGCAAGAAAAGAGGCCTTTCGGTCAAGTGACGAACTGAATTTAAACCCATTTCCAATTTAATCCTCTCTTCATTCTGGCATACTGATGTCTATTAAATTTGGCAACATTTGAAGACTGGACTCAACTGTGGGTCTGGACTGCCCATTACCTGAAATGATGCTCTTGCCATCCCTCGTAACATCTATGGCATGGCAGATCATGTTGGGGACGACGATTCGTAGGAGCTCCCTGCTTTCTGGGGTGTGCCACACTCGAATATCATTTTTGGAGCAGGTAACAAACAAGTCAGAAATTCCCCTGGAGAATTCAGAGAGATAATGAGGAGGGGAATACAGAAAATGCTTCTTTCTTTCTTAGATCTTACATCATCCTTCGAAGCTCAGCTGTTTCTAACGTGCAACTGTAATTTTCCCGATAGGGATCATCGTGGTTAAGACAAAGGCCCTTTTCGTAGGACCACCTTTCTCATGTAAAATTCCCCTGGTCTGGTTTCTACTCAAAGATTCATTTTAAGGAACATTTAAAGTGAAACTAAAAGAATTCTTCCTACTTTTTGCAAGTTGTGACATTTATTTCCCATATTCAATCTCCAAACAACTTCATATGTTGTATATAAGAGATACAAAAGTGGGTGTAGAGGTGCTGACTGCCCAGATTTAACATCAGGGACTAACAGCAGCCTCATATTATAAAGATGTCATTTTTTATCTTCCTTACTGGATGATTCCTATTCAGCATCACTGAAGGCAATAGAAATGATGGCAAAAGCCTGTTCGCAATATACTTGTTATACATGTTTGAATAAAAAAAGACCTGCAGCATTTCAAAAGCTATGGGACTGAATGCTTTGAAATAAGCTCTAAACCATACATCCTAGGGATATGACTGAAAGTGAAATCTAGAAAGGTACCCCAAGCTTTTGTTCAACATCACCATCAACGTCCGGAAAGATGAACCCGGACAGAGAAAACCGGCACAAAAAAAGTGTGGCCCCTTTCAAGCCCAGCTGGCGTGGGTGCTTTATAACATCAGCTACTGAAGTATTCTGAAATAAGCCAGAACAGGGAAATTAAGATTGTATTTCCCAATCAGTGATATGCTCTGTTCAAGAGCAGTTAACAAATGAAAAGTTAAAACATCTCTGCAAGGATGTAGTCCTGTAGTCCTTACAATCATCACTAAATCCAGCTCATCCAAATATCTATGACACAGATGTGTCAGTCAGGTATATTAGCATCATATTACCCTAAAGCTCCAAACGATTTTCTCATTAAATTAGAAGGATGTGGATTTTTCAGGCTGGTGACAAGCAGGGAGGAGTGCTTCTTGCATTGTGCACTTTGCTGTACCTTGGTAAGATTTGATCCTTTGTGCTGTGTCAAGAAGCAATGCAATAACATATCAAAAATAAAAACTTTCATCGGGATCAAACTCCCATTCTCCATTTGGAGAGGAAACAACTGATCCGTTGTGGTTTTTATTTTAAATCAAGTGTCACAATCCTACTACACAGGAAGAGGGAATGTTTGCTGTCTGTTCACAAGACAAAAGCAGACAGAAGACATACCAGCATACCCACCATCTCTCATCACAAGCCTAGAATTTAATGTAACATATTGTCAAACATGAAATCGTAAGTGAGGCTGAGAGACCCAAAAAGCCTCTTTGCACAGCTCTGTTAGTCAGGTTTCAGCTGATGGTACAGGTGGGTAGGAAAGCAGACGCCTCTACAAGCTGTAGCTGCAACAGGGTACACAAAAGCAGACTTTGAGGATTCACGCTGCTGGCAGACTAAGAGGCCCGAGTCTCATAGCACCAACCCTAGCAGAAAAGGGGAGGTTGCCATCACTGCCATTACCCCAACATAATTAATTCTAGTCTTTTTGTTTAGAATTCTTCCTCTACATTGATGATTTTTCCAATTCTCAAACTGAGCTGCTGCCTTCTGTTTTCAAGTGGCAGCTCACCATCGCCCTTGCATTTCACCGGTAGGTTACAGTATAAATCATCCCATAAGGACATTAATAAACTTTGGGTTCCTGTGGGTTAAAGGGTGTTTATGTAGATATCCTGACCTTACTGGCACCTTACTCAAACTTCTTTGCCAGCCAAAAGCATCCCAGCCAGTCATACTCACGAAGGAAAAACGATGTCATGGACGGCTTCAGTATGACAGGCAGCAATCAGCTCTTCTGTAAACGCAGTGTAGTTAACTTGATAAATCTGGCACTCCTTTGTCCCTACAAAGAACTGGTGACCCTCATCTCTGTGTGTCAGGGAAGTGACAGCGCCTTGAACTTGAATTTTCCTGTAAGAGAAAGCAGAGGTTTGGCCTGACATTGACCTCGATGTACTTATTTTCCAGCTTCCGTTTATAGAGTCTTATTTCCCTGCTTCCCCAAAAAGCTCCACACTAGGCTGTGATATCAATACACAAGAACGTGGTCAGGACTAACATTTCATTCTCAGTCACATTTTAATACTTCATACGATCTTGCCTGTCCCATCTGCTACTCTGCCAGGGCTTGCAAAGGCAGTGCTTTGGAGACTTTGTTTTCTGGACCAGGGCCTAAGGTAACAGCATCTTTGTTGATATTCTTGCTCAAGTGCACTTAAATATCTCATCTTCAAGAATATTTCCAGACAGCTTACATCTTCTGGGAATAGTTTCAGTTGTACAATGCTAGGCTTGCAGAACTGTACGCTTAAGCTGGCCACTCAAGCAATGCCAAATGAATAGCTGCGGGCCCAATTTCCAAATCACGTACGGGGAAATGACACCTGCAGCTTTCTATTTTGTATGCAGAAAAAAGCCTTGCACGTACTCCAGCACTTCCAGACATGTGACTATACCATTAGTGGAGCCCTCCTTTACGATCCCATGTTCTCCAATAAACCCTTTTTTAGATGGCAAATACTGCTCTTTCTCAGCTGCCGTAAATAAGTGTAATTTTACTGACTTCAACAGACCTGTCTCACTTTGCATCAATTTAGGATCTGACTCCTAATGCCTAAAAGGGAACAATGGTCATTTAAAGTGAGTGATGAGTAGGGCAATTCACTTCTGTGCAAACGCATGCAGTAATTTTCAGTCTGCTTCAACTTCATTGTGCTGGAACCATACTGTCTATTTTGTCTGCAGGACTGAAAAACAGATTTATTTGGATTATGGCTTCACGTAGAAATGATTGGTTCTTATACTGTGACCCTTTGGGGGAAGCGCCACCTCTACCCTCCTGATTATCCCATCTACAAACTCACTTCATTACTTTGTAGTCTGAGCCTCTACAGAGAGCTACAATCCCTCCTCCGGTGCCAACTATTACATCTCCTGTCTTCAGCAGAAGCAAAGCTGTGACTCCCTAGGAGAAAACAGGATTAAAACGCAATTGGATGGAAGCAGAGTCTCTTTATTGCTGCAGCCATGCTGAATAGCACAACAGAGTCTCTATCGTGCTCCCGATGGTGGTGCTTATGTCACTCAAATACACCTTTATCAGTATTCTTTGACTGACCTAGCCTGAGGAGTGACTCTCCAGAGGGAGAAGGGAGAGGAGTTATTAATTACAGGTATATATGAACTACTACAGTATGAGAAGCAAGTAAACAGCATCATCATGGATCCTTCAGAGCAGCTGGGACCACGTATGAGCCTACATATCCTTACCTCATTCCAGCAATACGCACATTTCGTATTAGTGCCTCCACTTTTCCTTCCACTAGGAAAAGAAAGTTCTTCATCTATCAGACACAAAAACAACTGAGGGTAAAACTCAGCCTAAGCATCCTTCTCTACAGCTGCTTTTAGGACAGATTCTCTGTGTCCCAGGTCTCTCTCCCTGTTTGAAAGATACAATCCCATCTCCCACCTAATAATAAAACACATTTGTCATAGAAAAGCTTTGAAAATTAGTCAGCCCATCATCAGCGTGGGTTTCTGCTGTTTGCTGAGATGAGTAGATCAACAGAAGTCAGCCATTAGAAAAAGGAGAAATGGTTTTCTGTGGATGAAGTATCAGACTACAGTAAAAAAACCCAAACAAAAACAGCAAACAAACACTGTCCTTAGCCTTGCCACAAAATTTCAAGTATAAGAAAAGTCAGTCTCTGCTTCAGTTCTGCTACCTGTGAAGTAATATTACTCTTCTGTATATAAGACAACAGATCAATTCTTGAAAACCTGAGAGACCCCAAAACAGGCTACAAGAGGGGTGAAACTACTTCTGTGGGGTTAAATCCTGATATTCTTACTCAGAAAAATGTCCCTACTATCTTGGGGGAACATACACATGAATGAAATGGAAAGAGTAAAAAAAAAAAAATAAAGGAGCTTTATGCCATCAAAACTTGGACTGAAAACTAAGTTCTGTCATGAAGCAAGTGTGTACAAGAGGCACAGGCCAGCTGGTAGCAGCTCCAGGCTCCCCGTGACTTGTAAGGAGTCTGTTGAGCTTGACATTTTAAGTTGCAATATAGACTGCAGCAACATTTGCCACTGCCTAGCTTAATAAACAGCATTGCCAACTGCTGTGATAGTACCAGCAGTTTCACAATATTACGATTTTTTTTCTTTAAGCCCAAGCTCACAGAGCCAATATGTGAAAACAACAATTTCTGTTTGATGTTTTTTCTAGGAAAAAGAAAACACCTCTAGCATTTAGTGTTGTGAAAGCACGAAGAAGTGAATTCTCAAAGAATAATAACCAAGAAGCAAATCAGAATAATTCTGCATTTATTCTTTAGGAAGAAATCACTGTCATGTGCTTGGCTTGTGATTTTTCAACAAATACAGGTGTCAGCACTTTATGATAAAGTTTGACATCTAAGCAGCACCACCCAGCATTCCTATTCTTTTCAAGCATTAATCTGGACTAACCCCAGTAAATTTTCAGGATTAAACCCTTTCAGAGTGTTTAAAAGAATGAAAGCCAGACAGTGTTGATTTTTGGTGTGGAAAGGACTGAATCTCTAAGGAAGATGAGAGAGGAAGTGAAAAAAAACCCCAAAAATGGGCATTTGAGCTATTCAGACCCAGAAAGGATGTTGCAAAAGCCACAGACAAGGTCTGATGAAATTGGAAAAGTTACTTTGGTTCATTGTCCAACCAAATAGAAGAAACTGATTGTTTTTAAAGTCTTGTTTATACTTTTTGAAGAAAAAATAATCACCACATATGTAATTGACATTCCAGTGCTGGCAAAACAAGCAGCCTTGCAGCCACCTACCATCAGCTTAAGGACTATTTAACTTCAGGATCAAATTAATGTGGATTGCAGGGAAAAAAAAGAAAAAAAATCCTGATTCATAATTTAATTGCACTGGGTTTCTTCATTAGTCTGTCTCCACCAGTAGCATATCCAGAGTCTCCTGTAATATCAGGACTGATCACTGTGCAAAACACAACCTCCAGAGAGGATTTTATGCCCTACTATCACAACACTACCAGGCAGGAAGCCAGGTTTCATGCAAATATTCTTAGCAAAAGCACGAGAACAAAGGGATTCTTTTTAATTAGAAATATGATCCACAAGCAGAACTGTTTCTGAACAACATTTTAAAAAATTTCCTATGAGGTGTTGGCAGCATTTTGTGAGTCCTCTGTTATCACAGGCCCATCAATTGTCTTTTGATCTACTGTTTTGCAGTTTTTCCTATAAAAGACTTCCACCTCAAATGCCCTTCGGAGCATTATGGCAGGTGGCGGCATTAGAAACCAAACCTCTGACTACGTAGTTTATCTGATTACAGCTCCCTGCTACTTGCTAATAAATTAGAGGTTTTGCAGCACTGCCAAGACTGCTTTGATTTTTCCAAGCTATCCTCTTCAGTTCTTCAATGTGAGAGGGAAGCAGGTAATATTAAGACAGGAAAAAAACCACCTTAAAGTGGCCAGGGTCCACTGCCAGGCTCTCAAAATCATCAGAGTTTGATTTCAACCTTAACTTGGTAATTGTCCTTCTTTCTTGTCCAGTCTGTTCTTTGAATCACCACGAGTAAACAGATAGCTTTATACATTGCACTTGTTATTCATGGCGTCGAGCAGTTCACGTTTAACAATGTGATGAATACTCTATTTTATATACTGCCAGACCTCTTGTAGATGAAATGCAGAGTCTAATGTAGGAGGTTAAAAATATCACCACTCATTATTTACTTCTTACAAAAAGAAACCACTGCTTTGAAGTATGATTATAAATAAAAATACCAGCAAAAATCCAGCCTGCCCATTCCCTCCCCTGCAGGGATACTTGCTCTTTGGCCCATTCTGATCTCTTGCAAAGTTCTTGAGCACCCTATGAACTCTTCCAGCACACCTCCACGCCTCCTTCAAACATTTTTTTTTTTTTTTTAACAATGCAAATCACTCCAACTATTTCTGAAAGTGCATTTGCAATTGTACATCCTACTTTGCATCTGAACGGGTGCCTCATAGCTCCTCAAGCCTGTGACAGGGATAAAAATTTTGTTGTTTATTTCAGTATTTATAGACATTACAGAAATGCACTTAAACTTAATTCCATGTAGATGGAAAACAAGTTGCTTCATCATACCAGTGCAGTGTTCTGCCACTCCTCTTCAAAACAGAAACAAACAAATCTTCAGATCATGCCTACGTAATAAACACATTCTTACATATCTAAAGGCAAAGTTCCTTTAAGGTTGACCAAACTTATTTTCAGCAAACATCTCCTCACCCAAGCAGTGTCTAAACTCTTTCTTTAAAGATAAGCTCACCATGGGGTGACTGTGGATTCCAGGTTTAGAGTTTCATGGTATGGCGCTGGTTCGTAATTTCCCGGTGAACAAGATTTTCAGAGATACAGGATAATGTTCCCTCACGAATATGCATCTTTTCAGACAGAATTGCAACAAAGTGATGAAAATGGTTCCACAGGGAGGGAGGCCGGGGCAGTTCCACCACTGGAGGATGTAGGGCCAACTTCCCTGCCAGGGAGCAGGGAAATGCCCGGTTAGGAAGGCAGTGCCTGTCCCAAAAGCCATGCCTTGGAGCAGTCACGCCTACCTTGAAACACCATGGCTCACTTCTGAAACCAGCTACATGGCAGCTTTGCTTTGCACGGCTAGAGTGGGGAGAATTTTTACTACAAGTACTAATACATGCTACATTTTCAAGAAAGAGCTCTGCAGGGGGGAAAGAAATAAGAACCAACACTTCTCCTAGGGTTAGCAATACAATGTACTAAACTGTGTAGAAACAAGGATGCAAATACTTTCATTTCGATAAACGCTGTGGTTTTGTCTTGAAAAAACATCTGCAAAATACCTCTTCTGGCATTGAAGGCTACGCTACAATTGGAAATTTCTGCCATAAAACATTAGATCCTACGTGTGTTCAGCGAGGACTTGTTGACAGTCTAGTGACAAGGTATTATTTGTATGCAGAGATGTGAAATGGGTGGGTGGAAAGGGAATCACAGTACGGAGCTAGGAAGGGAGAAATGGAAAGTATGAAAGTGAATCTGACAGTAGCTGGAGATAAAAATGTACTAGTACCTCCTCGCAGACTGCAACAACACAGGTTTGCCCTGATGAATTTCCCGTTTTGGGCATTTGGAAACTGCATTGGTGAGAGTGATGGAAGAGAGCAGAGAGGAAGTAAGCAAGAGGAGAAGGGGTGATAGGGGTGAGCACGTGTCTGGTTGAAAAGCCTGTCTTTGAGCAGAAACGTCCCTTTTAAACAACAGGGTAAAGGAGAAGATTGGAGGGACTACTTGTTATTTCCATCCAATGTGAATGTCTTCTTTTCTCTCCCTTCTCCCAAAATGACCAGTGGTGTATCATAAGTAGCTGCCATTACATAATACTTATAAAACAAAGTTTAAGTCAGATTAATGCCTACCAGCTCAGATCTGATCCAAGGCTGGCAGGCAGCTGTGATGAGATCCACTTCTGGATCTTCTCTGCTCCCTAGCATCTTGTCAGTCTCTTGCATAGTCAAAGGTCCTGTTTTTCTTCAGCTTTTTGCTATCAGAAGCAACGTCAGCTGAAGCTTACAATGCTCCAAAGGTCTCTGCCACAAACTGTGGTTCCCAGGGATCTGCCTTATGATAAAACCCCTCACGGTACGGATTGGGCTGTGGTCTGGCTTTGAGCTCTGCTTTTCTCTAAGAGCTCCTAGGCCCTCTTTCAACCCCCAAATTTCCTGGCTTCCTGCTAATGACCCTATTTGATCGTTTCTTTAGCAATGGCCTCGGAAGTATATATTTTGTGAAGTTTTGTTTCAAATGCATTTGGCACCTTTCCCTCACCCCTGAAGGCAAGGGAGTTCAGGACCTTGTGTGGATGCAGCTCTAGGCAAGGGACACGTACTGCTGGATGTAGAAGGACTCAAAGCATACAAGCATTTAAAAGGGGAGTTGATATTCAGTTATCAAGACGTTGGCACAGGAGACAGCAGAGATCAGCCAGGACATGGGTCCCGTGTGGATGCAAAGCCCTGCAGGATGCCTGCTAGAAGACTAACTTAACAGCTTGGAGTACAGAGATACCCACAAGAGATCTAATGCACCTTCAGCAAACTTATAATTTCTATCAGGAAAACAAAATACATACAGTCTTATCACTTAATGCATGCACAGAATTACGTTACTTACATTCCTACAATGCAAATGGGAAAAATGAGTAATAACTTCTCCAACCTACTGGAATAAACATTGAAATATATTTCAAATTGCTCCGTGGCTCCAAGTTATCCCAGAGATGTGGGCATGCATTTGTAACACAAGAAACACTACATTTTGAATGGGCACGTGTGTGGTTTGTACGTACATTGGTTGGTACAAGCAAAGTTCAGGAGGTTTGGAGAAACAAGTCTGTAATAGCTTTTTCTTTGGGGTTTACTGCTGAATTTTTCTTACAGAACTTGTTAGTCTTCTGTTTATACTCAGACAAGATCTGCTTCTTTCTAGGACAGCTTCCCCAGGGCATCCCTAACAGTACGTTTGGTACCTCCATCTGCACTGCTTCCCTTGCTGCCCACTGATTTTCTTCATTGGTAATAGAATCACAAAATACATTCAACCTTATGCAGGAAAGTGTTTCAGTAGTCTGTTTGAATTCCTTAGGCATCATGCTCTCCGCTGGGTATAACCTGAGAAGCTACAAGAAGTCTTTTACAGCAACGAATAAAGAGAAATCAAGAGCAAGTGTACTATCTGGTGCTGACCATTTATCGTTACAGCTCCCTGCATGCAGGATTCTTGTACAATGAAAGGCCAAAAGCTCCTTATTCAGGAGATACTCCTGTCTCAGGATCCTCATACTAAGACCCGTGAGTCCAATTATAGACAAAAAAACAAAGTTAAAGGAACTCTGGGGTTATGAAGTCAAGCACTCAGAAGTTGAAAAGCAACAGAAGCAATGTACCCTGTGTAACCTTGTTTTGTCCCAATATGAATTACAATAAACTCTTTAACTCTATTATCTAGCCTACCTTTTTCAATAAGACCTCTGCCTCAACAGTGGCAGAATCAGAATTTCCAAAAGATGACCTCCTGAAGGGAACGGGGAGGAACGGTATGTGAAACAAACACAAATATCTAGGGGGTTGGGGTTTTTTTAAGAGCAACTGTAGTGTTTTGAATAGTTTTCTAAAATACTCTTCCTATGGCAAAGAGTGGTCTTGGAAAATTTTAGCCCAGACAATTTAACAAATCTGTAAGATCTGAATATAAGACCTTACAGCATAAGTGTGGGAAAGCCTCTCAAATAAGCACTTCTACCAGTCTTCCTAGGAATGTCCTCGGTCTCACTCCAGCTAATACCTCCCTAAAAAAAATCCAACTCAGGAGCTACTCCATTTTCATGCTTATTTTTCACTTTTTATGACTTTTACCAGATTTAGTATTAGAGAAAGTCTGTGGGATGACACATGAGATTCAGGTAAAACCCAAATTCGGAGCCAATTGAAACTGAAAAAAGCCAACCTAACGGTCTCAGACTTCAGGATCAAGACTGAGACACTCACAAAGAACTAATAGCACAGAAGAAGGGTTAGTCTGTGAATCAACTTTGTAATGGTTCTCCTGGAGGTTGCCCTACTTTCAGGTACTAACAAAGAGGAGGATAAGGAGAAAACTAAAGTCACAGAGCTGCTACTCACCAAGCTAAACTTCTTCTTATGGGGCCCATAGTCAGTCATCAGCTTCTCGTTTGTATTCAGTTTCAGAACATCACCACTTGATGTGCCAACATAAAAATAATTATCATCATCTGCCACCTATAGGAAAGCATAAAAAAAAAAAAAGATCATGGTCCAGATAATGAGACACTTGCCCCAAGCCTAGCACTGAGCTGCATAAATAGCTTTATTTCAGTGTATTGCCAAGACTTAATCAGAGGGGATACAGCCAATGTTTTCATGCCATCACACTCAAAGATCCATAATACTGCCGAATGCAAGACATTTTCTAACGAAATCTAGACAATATTTTGAAGCCGAAGTAGGATTCTATGGGTGCTAGAGCCTGTGACTAAAATACATGCTGCTTCTCTTCAGAAGCATTCAAAATACTCTTTCCCAGGATAAAGAAACTGTGGGAGACCATCTGCCATGAGCCAACACTTAGTAACTTCACTGCCATCATGCAGTTGTGATGAGCATTTTTAGCATTACCATAAAAGTTTGTGGTTTTTCTGCAGTCCGTAGAGAGTTTATTGGTTTAGCCAAATCATTTGGCTGAAACTTACCTTAACACACATGCTCACTCTTCTCACGTGCCCTGTCCGGCATTCAGTCGGGTGGATTCTCCTATTTGCTAGATCCACTTCCCATTCTCGAATGGTCCCACTATAAGAATGAATATAGTGGGATCAGCTCCATATATGCAGAAACATCCAAGTTTTTTCACTACTAGAAGAATTAAAAAGCCTTTACAAGGCTACATTATTCTGAAATTTTAATAAGAAGGAAAAGAACAGTATCAGAGAGGCCAGAAGCAAGTCTCAGTTACTGTAAGAGACAGTGGAAAAGACATTTTCAGGTAAATCAAAAATCTTAAAGGTTCATCAAAAACATATACAAGGATTATGGAGGAGTATGTAACAACCTTGACATTTCATTTCCACATACTGTGGAAATCTTAGTTGCTACAGTGGGAAATGAACAGTAGAGGACACTTTCAACTGTTTTCTATCAGAATTTAATTGACAACATAGGAGCCAATATAAAATCTTTACACACAGCTGCCCTTACATTTAACAAAGTGCTAAAATTGCAAAGACCGGCACTCATAAGTGCAACTGCAGCAAAGAGCATCCAAAGCCTTCCCTGATTTAAAGAGAGGTGCAGGTCCTGAACACATTTACACGTCAGGCTAAATATACGGGGGCTGTCTCAAATCCATGCAAAATGTGACTTTTTGTACCCACTTTTGTTACAAGACAGTGACCAATTGTACATCACTTCTGGTGAGGATAGGAGATGATCCAACAACCTGCAAGATATCATTGTTTCTACATTAATTAACCATTGTTCAGAGCCACTCATTGACTGCTTTTCTTGTGTAAACACTGGCAACTAAATATTTTAAACACTGCATGGGGAATGCTGAGTACAAAATCCTGCTATCAGGAACAGAAGTGACGCACGTGGATCCTTGTGTGCTGCTTTGAAAGCATATTGTTATATGTAGAACAAGCAGAAATGCCTTAAAGGGACAAGCTGATGGATATTCGTGGGTCCATTCAGAGCAAAAAGAAAAAACACAAGCACACGGTTGCTTAAGTTTCCTTGTATTTGAGTAAAGACTCTTTGTAAAAGGAAATAGGTCTTTCATCTAAATAAAGCCTTACTTTCCAGCGGTAATAAACATCCCATCTCTGCGGCTGGAGCACACCACGATGGTCGCATTCCCCGTGCTGCCTCCCGAGGCAGGGCTCCTGCAGACAGCCTCTCTCTTATCAACGTGCCACACAACCACGCTGCAGGAGAAGGAGGGGCTTTAAACAGTGTCACTTTTTGATATTACTCAAAAACAAAAGCAAGATGAAACTTATTTTCCTGCAGTCTGTTCCCACCAGGATACACATAAAAGTCACTTTGTAGAGATTTCACCCAAGAAAAGCTTATCACAAATGTGTGGAATTGCAGTTTACATCCCCTGCTCCTAAAGCAAGGGGGTGTGTATTTCTTAGATCCCTTCTGCTGAGCAAGACTCAAATCACGTCTTAGGCCATGCATAAAATCTGATTTAAAATAACCTTTTATTTCACTCTTACTTGTCTGTGTGTCAAAGCAAGCCCTCGGTGAAATTTATACTTTGTCAGGGCAGTGCATTAAGCCACACAACTGTGCAGGCTTCGTGGGGTTTCTGGGTGATGACACCAGCTTAAGAATTAGCTGCTGCCTTCATCCTTCCCCATGCCCTGTGCCCTGCCCACGGTCCCCACCCGGCTTCCATCGGACAGAGCGGGATGGCTGAGGAGAGACGTCCAGCAGGAGCAAGGGTCAGACTGCCAGAAGAGGGAGGAGCGAGTAGTCCCTAAGCCCATTCTTCAAAGCCCTACACCTTGTTGGAAATCGTGTGGCCAGAAGCGGAAATCATTACCTGCCATCATCCTGGCCTCCCAGTGACAGGAGATAAAGGCTGTTTGCAGAGAACGCTAGTCCTTCAATTTTACCCTCGTGAAGTGACAGCCGAGCAAGTAACTCCCTCCTCTGGAAATCCCACAGAATGATGTCTGCCTGAGGTGCAAAGCAGAGGGGTCAAAGCCAGAGCATTAGGTATAACACACAGGATTAGGTATAAAAACTTTCTCTGGCAGGAAAGCTGTTAGAAGGAGCCCAGCCTGAGGTTAGCTTCTATCCAGCCCAGCGCTCCACTGACACAAAACAGCTTCAAATCAGGTGCTGTAAGAAGCATTATTCCAGCTTACTGCTTGAATAGCTTTACTTCATTTCAGAATCAAAATTTACCCTGAAACCACTAATACTTGATTCCTTCCAGATGTCTCAGGGTCTTTTCAAATAGGCAAAAATTAAACCATAAAGAACTTCAGAGGTCTAAAAATGCAGGGAAGTACCTGTCAAGGGCTTTTGAAAGTGCTAGGCAGCTCTGGAACTCAGGTACCGCTTTAAATGCACCATCTATTAATTAATGTATAATGAGAGTTAGGCTGCCACATGCACACACTTCGGATGAAAAGGACCATAATTAAGAGACTGCTCAATCTAGTTATCCCAGTCTTAGGGAGAAGGCATAATACTTTACAAAAACATAAAGGCACATCCAGCAATGGACTAGCCACAGTTTCCCATTTTCTGCAACATCCTCCCTCTTTTGTTGTTTCCCAACACAAGAAAAAATAAACAAAAGGTGTTCCCACCACTGGCAAGCCAACTCCAATTTCTTTGGTCAATATTATGCAGTTAAAAATAGAGCATTATCCACCTTGAAGCCCATGGAAGTGACTTGTCCAGAAGCAACGTACAGCCCATTCCTGGACACGACGATGCAGGAGACATTATTGGTGTGACCATGCAAGAACGTCTGCTTCTTACTGTGTAGCTCTTGAATAACCACAGTACATCCCAGGGGATAGAGAATGTGCTCCTTATCGGGGTGGCAGGTCAGGCCACAGGGTACATGCCCTGCAAGAGAAAGGAGTGAAAGATCTGCTGGTTTTAAGGCTTCTGGGGGCTGCAGGCAAACTCTCTTCCTCTGCCTGAAGCACGCAGTCCCCAGAGCAGGCTGACCTCTCCCCAACACCTCCTTGCCGATGGCCTCGCTTATCGCACTCCCTAAGGGGAAGTCGTTTGTTCCCCAAGGTTTATCTCACAAGGAGAGCAAAACTAAGAGCTTTCCAGTTCCCCCCAAAACCGTTCAACAGAACAACCCTGTGCAAAACTCCAGCGTCACCTTTACACATTTTGGACCGCGCTGTGCTTCCTACAGCTACCGGATTTCACTGGCCCAGAGGTCTGAGCCCTTCAGCACAGAGGGTTCTCCAGCAGCACCTGCTGATTTATGGGGGCCACATCACCAGTCCACGTTGCCATGCCCTGCCTCAAAATAGCTGCAAAGCCACAAATTTCCCAAGAAGGCAGTTGGCTGGAGAAACCCTGGTGCCTAGCCCCCATCCCTGGGTCACAGGAGTGTTTACGACAGCATTTTATGCAACGATTTGGGTTTATTTTGAAATTAAACTCTTCTCATTCTAGTAAGCTGGGTAATTACAAAAAAAAAATTAAAAATCCTACTATTCCATCAAACTTTTCCTGCTCTTAACTTTGCATCTGTCTCTCAAGATGTCGGGCAAGGGGAGAACGAGGAGGCGGCGAGGGGGGCAGAAGGGACCCTGCGCACCCCCAGCTCCTGGCCCACCCCACAGTACCACGGCCCCAGCCGAGACCCATAGCTGCCCCACAGCTGCCCCCATGGTGCCCTGCCCTCCCCTCAGCCTGTCTGCTGGCACCCCGTGACCCACAGCTGACCCACAGCGCCCTCAGACCCCACTCCCACATCTCCACGATGCCCCAGACACCCCATCTGCCCCTGTGGTGCCTCAGCCCCCCTTGGTTGCCCCTGTGGTGCCCCAGACCCCCTCAGTTGCCCTCTATGGTGCCCCAGACCCCTTCAGTTGCCCTTTCTCTGGTGCGCTAGACCCCCCAGCTGTCCCTGTGGTGCCCCAGCCCCCCTCAGTTGCCCCCCTGGTGCCCCAGCCCCCCTCAGTTGCCCCCCCCCCGGTGCCCCTGACCCCCTCAATTGCCCTCAGTGGTGCCCCAGCCCCCCCTCAGTTGCCCCCCGGTGCCCCTGCCCCCCGCACTACCGTTGAAACCGATGGCCGCCCGCAGCTCGAGCTGCCCCACTTCTGCTACCGCCGCCGCCGCCATCTCCCCGCTCTGGGCACGCGGCGCCAGCGGCAACCACGCCCACGGCCGGAAGGGGGCGGTGGCGGGCGCCGGGCCCTGAGCGGGACCGGGCCGCTGCCGCGTGGGCCGGAGCGGGAAAGGCCCCGCCGGAGGGGTCCGCGCCGGGCCTGGCGCCTGCCCTCGGGGGCGCGGGGGGCGCTGCGGGCTCGGCTGCCCGGGGCGGCGGGGAGGGGGCTCGGCCGCCGCCCGACGGGGCTGGGCCGGGGCGGCGGCGGCGGGTGGTGCTGCCCTTCACCCCGCTCCCGGCGGCCTCACCGGGGCCGCTGCGACCCTCAGAGCAGCGCTTGGGTCTCTGCTGGCCCCGCTGCGGGCGAGTGACGGCAGGACACGGACGCAGATCTCTTTATATCCCATTATACGTCCCCTCCGCTTCCCCTGCGTGGTTTTGGGTTTTTTTTTTTTATTCTCCAAGAGCTTTGAACTTTATTCAGTGTAATAAAACATATATGGTATTTGTTATTCAAATCTCAAGGGGAAAAAGAAGTTGTAGTCAGGATGTTGTGGCCGAACAGTTTTGTAATTCTCTTATGTAAATAAGAAATAAGATATATGTATATAGTTGTTAAAATCACTTGTTAGAAGGGAGCTAAAATGGCCCCCATCTTCAAGCCACCACAAAAACCCCTGTGCTGAGTCATCCCCCCTTCTCTGATGGAAACCTGAGAAAAGCCCGCGAAAACCGGAGAAAAGCCCGCGAAAGTTGTTTACAACTTTGCAGCCCCCTCAGGGTACGCCCATCATGAATATGGATGAAGCCTACACTGCAGAGGGACTCAGTTCTGTCCTGTGAGGTGTGTGCTGGTAGAGCAGAGACTCCCGGCACACCCAGCGCTGTTTTGCTCACTCGCTGCTTGCTAATAAAATTTTATTGATCACTAAAAATTGAGAAGTGGTTATTTCCCACTAAATTACAAGTAATCAATAACATTCAGTAATGAAATAAAGCGTAAGAAGAAAGGACTGCAGCGTCCCTTTCAGAAATGGCAGAGGCACGCATCAGATTCCAGGCGGCGAAGGCAGTCAGTGCCCTGACAGCCATGGTGACGCGCGGCTCTAATGGCGGGAGCGCAGGCTCGGCCTCAAAGGGCCGCGCAGGCTCTGCCACCGCCTCAGAGACACCCACGGCTTGCACGATACAACCCCAGCCCCTGGTGTTTTAATACATTAGCCAGGCCTGCTCGCCCTTTACAAGGAAATAGTCTGCGAGGAGGTCAGGCCAGGTTGCTAACGCAGGGCTTTGCATTGCCAGGCGTCTCGTGCGTCCTGTGCATCTCTGGGCAGAGAGGTGAAACAGCCTCTTGGGAGGGCAGAGGGGCTGCTGTGGGAAGCTTTCACAGAATCACAGAATCGTCTAGGTTGGAAAGGACCTTGAAGATCATCCGGTCCAACCATCAATCCAACATTAACAGTTCCCAACTCCACCAGATCCCTCAGCGCTGGGTCAACCCGACTCTTCAACCCCTCCAGGGATGGGGACTCCACCACCTCCCTGGGCAGCCCATTCCAATGCCCAACAACCCCTTCTGCAAAGAAATCCTTCCTAATATCTAGTCTAAACCTTCCCTGGTGCAACTTGAGGCCATTCCCTCTTGTCCTGGCGCTGGTTCCTTGGCTCAAGAGACTCATCCCCCCTCTCTGCACCCTCCTTTCAGGTAGTTGTAGAGGGCCATGAGGTCTCCCCTCAGCCTCCTCCTCTCCAGACTAAACCCCCCCAGTTCCCTCAGCCGCTCCCCATCAGACCTGTGCTCCAGACCCTGCACCAGCTCCGTTGCCCTTCTCTGGACACGCTCGAGTCATTCAATGGCCTTTTTGTCCTTTTCAGCCGGACAGAAGCCCAGTACGTGATCACGGGAGGAAAGAAATACCAAGGACACCCTAGCAGAGCTTTTTAATTGAAGGGAAAGGGTAATTCTGCGGTGTTGTTTCATGTGAGCTCCGTGGGCGAAAGCCAGGCGCAGGGGCACGGAGGGCTGCGTCTCACCTCCACGTCCTCCCTGGGTGCCCTTTGAAGGCTACAAGCTGTTCCTAGGTCTGCTGCATGACTGACACTGTGTGAGCTTGCTGCCATCGCCGGCTCCTGCCTGCGTCCTGCTGCCATCACTGGAAGCAACGAGGCAACGATACCTCCTGCTCTGAACAGCTCGGAAAGGGGGATATATGAAAGGTAAAACCACAAGTGGAAAGTATATTTGGATGTGGGAGATGTTCTCATCCTGCAGCCAGAATGATATCTCTATGGTCTACAGCCCTCCTGCGAGGGTTGCCTTGTCTGACCGAGCTACACGTACACGTTCACATTTTGTGTTTTAAAATGTCACGTCTCCCGTTGTCCTGACCCCAGGTAGTCAGGGCACGTTGGTTAAGGCTCATATGTATTCACTGCTCGCGGTCTTACATCATCAGCCCTTTGCAGCGAATATAGATCTCCAATTTAATACAAAAATGACAAGGCAGGTGCACAGCTGGGGGGTTCTCGTTGGCTGCCGGTGTATAAACACCAGGTGGGACTTTGCTGACACTGATCAGCAGTTTCAGCCATGGACAAAAAGTGTCTCGCGCTGTGCTGGACGGTGATCAGTGTGTGATCCCAGGGGAGTCACGGTAACCCGCAGAGGCTACAAAATTCTGCACTGAAGGGTGGTGCTGGGCTTGGGACCACCGGGAAGCGGGGCCTGAGAGTGTTTCTGGTGAGCTTTGTACCTCGGTGTTGGGTTTTGCCTAATTTCTATAAAATCTGCCTGTGCTGTGGTACCACTGGTTTGCTGTTGAGCCCCAAGCTGCAAACAGGCCAGGGAGGTGTGAGAAACACCGGAGTGGCTCACCTCCCCTCCAGCATCCTAAACTGGGACAGACTGGGTGGAGCAGGCTGGGTCTAAACTGCAGGAGGGGACCTCAAATGTCCCCGAAGGCAGCGCCCGCAGTCCCGTTCCTGGCGCCGCATTGCCCCTCTCTCCACACCGCCACCACGGCTGACCGTGGAGGGGAGGATGGCGAGTGGAGGTGCTCTGCACTGCCAGCAGACACCGCAGCAGTGGTCTGGGAGGGGCTGTCCCCCACGGCACCTAGGCGTTCTGAAAGCCCCACACTTCCAAGAGCTGCACCTTGAAGTTCTCCTGGCAGAGCGGAGGATTGTCGAAGGTCTCGCAGTGCTCCGTGCGCCCCCAGAGCAGGTTGGCGTCGAGGGACAGAGCTTGGCCTCCCCCTCCACCTGCAAAAGCAAGCGAGACGGTTGGGATCTGCTCGCCCCACCTCGCTGCTCAGGCAGGCCCAGCCACGGAGGTCTCTCAGGATTGTGCTCATCTCTCTGCTTTCCTTCCTTTGGCCACAGCGCAGAGCTGGGCTGGGGCTGCCCTGAGCTGCCTTCCCTGCTAATCGGGATGTCAGCGCGGAGGCAGAGCCCCTGGAGAGCTCTCTGCAGGGCAGCTGGCACACGGCAGCCAGCGCGAGAGGTTGCCCTGGCAGCACAAACTGAATTATTAAACTGCTTAGAGAGCTGGAGAACAAGGAAAAGCTCCTTGCATACCCGCAGCCAGGCTTGCCCTCAACCTGCTCCCGAGTGCTGAAAGGCAGGCAGAGGCTGTGCTGCAGGCGTTCCTGAACCCTCCCCGGCAGTGGTGGGGCACAAAGATTCAACCCTGTGCCCAAGCCTGACCGGGCAGACGGCAGCGTGGGCAGGCAGCTGGCATGTCTGCTCCGAGGGACCGTGCCCGGCCCTTCCTCGGGCTGATCCCACCTGCTGCTCCTCCGCATCCCTCACAGAGCAGAGGGAAGGACTGGGAAAGGACACGCCAGCCCCAAGGGTGCAAACCTCGCCAGGAGGTTTTGGTCTGTGGTGCTCCCCCTCGGCTGGAAGAGCCCCTCCGGGGCGCTCAGAAGAAGCATCCTTGCCTTTGTGCAGTTTTGCACTCTCCTGCTTATTTGAGGAAGAGGGGGCTGACTTCATCTCCCAGACTTTAAATTTATATCGTAAACCAGGAGGTCTTTGCCTCTACAGAATTATAATCTGGAGTAGAGCCCTTTCCAGCCGAAGCAGGGACGTGCTGGTGGGTGGGTGCCCACCATTCAGTAATTACCGATAACGATCCCTTCCCGTGACCCAGACATGAACATGGAGGCTGTTTTGGAAGGCAGAAGGAAATGCCTGATGGCCAGAAACGGGGAGAGACGGCCTTTCTTCTGCGGTGTGGGCACGGTGAGACGGTTCGAGCTGGTGCTGCGGCCCTCCGGGGAGGAGCTGAGGACGGATGCGGGAGAGGGGGAAGGCGACCGCTGCCGTGAGCGTGGCACGGCTTTGGCCAGTTCTGGCTTCTTGATGAACACCCACTCATACCTCTCTGTCTCGGGGCACACCTGGAAAGCAGGAGACACGTGGTGAGCTCTGTCCTTTGGGACATCTCTCCATCACTGGGGGAAGACGGTCCTGCCTGGCCAGGCAGGTTGGGGGCCAAATGCTGTGTGCTAGGTCTGCACTTGGGGCAGGGAAGGGACAAGGTGTCTTGGCAGTGCCAGGGCTGTTCTGGAGGAGTCTGTGACTGAGAAGTTGGTTTTGTCTTTGCCAGGCGCTGCTGGAGACAGGCAGACGTGCTCGGCCCGCATTGCCGGGTGGGTGCTGGATGGATGCTGGTGGGATACTGGATGGATGCTGGACTTTGCCCCCAGAATCTCTTGGACCAACTGGGCCTGCTCCCTCTGCAGGGACGCTGGGGCTGGTTTGGGAACGCTCCATCCAGGAGCTGCCCTGAGCACACAGGGCAGAAACCCGCCCCGCCACACGTGCTGCCCCGCTGTCATCCTGGGAGGATGCTCCAAGACCCACCTGTGGTTACTGCACATTGCCTTGGGGGCTCGGGGCAAGCCGGCTCACCCAAGGCAGGAGTTTTTTCTCTGTTTGCTCTGATCCAGCACAGCAATTTCTGTGTTGCTGCCTCCAGCCAGAGCCAAAGGGCAGCAGTGGGATTGTGGTAAGGAAGCAGCTCAGTGCCACCATGCCCTGAGTTGTCAGAGGGGCAAAGGAAAAAGTAATTAGCAAACTCATAAGCGTAAACCCAGAAATAAAATGTGACTTACGGTGAACACAAAGCACTCCCCTGTCCCGAAAAAGCCCGACGTTGCGCCGCTCTTTTTCCTTTCACTCCAGTCAGAGGAGAGAAACGCCCCACACACCTTTGGGAGAGAGCACAGGGAGCCATCAGCAGGGCAGACGCCTGGGGCCAGAGCAGGGCCCAGAACCACCGGCCACCGCATGTGCGTGCAGGAGGGCAAAGGCTCTGTGAGGTCCCCTGGGGGAATCGGAGCCAGATTCTGCTACACCCGCTAAATCCTGCACTGACAAGTCCCTGGTGCTATGGATGTGAGTCCGCTCAGCTTCAGTGCCTAAGGGGGGGCTCTGGGACATTTTGGGGGGTTGCTCTTTTGCAGCAGAGGTGATTGCAGTGAGCTACGTGCTGGTTGATTGAGCAGAGCCGGTTCGGCTGTGCTGGTGTGTTCCCTGGCCCGGGCTCCGAAGTAGGAGCTGTGCCTCCCACCCCCCAGCCCAGTCCGGCTCCTGGCAAAGGAAAGGAATAACTGTGTGGCTCAAAGTGTGTGAACAGTATTGCAACACGCTGTGGACGGGGGTCTAGGAGTCCCTTGTCCTCAGCTGGCCCCCAGATGGTGGCAAGGTGGTTGCCTGTTTTATGAGTCTTTAGAGAAAATGTGTTTTAAAATGGCAAAGACTCAGGTAACACTATTTTTTTTACCTACAAGGCTTTTAACCAGTCCCAGGGGTCCACACAGTCAGGCTGACCCTGGTGTGGATGTCCTTGGCTTGACTGTGGCTGCAGGGGACCTACTGAGAGGTGGGAACTCGTGCCCGTCCTTGGTACTAGCTAAGGAATAGAATGAGCTAAAATGTGTAGGAAACAAGGTTTTATAAGTCACCTTCTCTTGTCTGCGCAAGGCCCTAGGGGGTGGCAGGGTGTTTATCTCTGCATCACGCTGAAGTGTCAGGCTCGGGAAACCAGGACTGGTAGGTCAATAAATCTTTGGGATGCCTGAACAATTTACAGAACTTGCCTCTGCTGTTTGATGAAGAATGAGGGATAAAATATGGGTTTATGAGCCATGCTCAGAGTCCCTGGGAAGAGGCCTGGCTCGGGGTTTTTTGCAGTTATTTCACGACTTTCAAGTATCGTAGAATCTGTCCTTATTTCTCCTCCATTTCCCTTGTGTGGCTGCTCTTGCAATTAGAGAGAGATACTTGTATTTAGTGCATTGAAAGCAAGTCCTGGCTCAGGCAAAGCATCTGCTGGCTTCAGGAAAGTCTGCTTAGCAAGGACTTCATGATTTAGTCTGTATTTGCAATGAAAGAGTATCGCTCGTGGCCTCCCTCCATCTCACTGACTCCTCCCCTCTTCCCCCCCAGCAGCACGCTTTAGACCAGCCTGTGACTAAGGTGGCTCTTCGTGCCAGGGGGTGCAGTTTGTCCTCTCCTGGGAGCTGGGACAGACCCTGGAGCAGGGCAGGAGAGAGACCACTCATCCCCGTGGCTGCTCCAAGAAGTACCGGTGGGGTCAATCACCCTGTCCCCTTCCCGACGTGGGCACCAGTGCAGCCCACTTCTCTGCCTGGGAAATACTTACCTCCCCCTCTGTTGTTTTGATGAGCAGCACCGTCGGTTCGTAGCCTTCACAACATGCGTAAAACCTGCAGAGATGAAGAAGGAGGCTGAGTCGGTGGGGGTTTTGAGACCCAGGAGCAGAATGCCACGCAGCGAGCCCGGGCGTGCGGAGAGCACGAGGCTGTAAAGGACGGTGGTGGCTCTTCTCAGCCTATCGCTGTGCTGGCAGCTGGCCCGAGGGAGCTCGAGGAAGGACAGCAGCAGAAACTCATAATCATGTAGCTCGACCAGCTTCAGTGTTTGTGCAGGAACAGAGGGAGTTGGCTTATGTGACTTCTCGAGTCATCATTTTTGCTTGGTGAAGCAGGTAATAGCTCAGATTAATCCAAGCACTAAATCCTCCCACCCTACCCTTAGGCACCAGGCTGGGGGGGATGCTTCCTGGGGGGACTTTACCAAACGAGTTTGCTTTTAATCCGAATGTGTTTCGTAATCTGGGCTCTGCACCACATTGCTGCCTTGGAAAGGTGCAGGGTTGTGCTTCCCATAAAAGTTTGTGGGTTTTCTGCAGTCCGTAGAGAGTTTATTGGTTTAGCCAATTCATTTGGCTGAAACTTACCTTAACACACATGATCACTCTTCTCACGTGCCCTGTCTGGCATTCGGTCGGGTGGATTCTCCTATCTGCTAAATCCAGTTCCCATACTTGAATGGTCCCACTAAAAGAATGAATATAGTGGGATCAGCTCCATATATGCAGAAACATCCAAGTTTTTTCACTACTAGAAGAATTAAAAAGCCTTTACAAGGCTACGTTATTCTGAAATTTTAATAAGAAGGAAAAGAACAGTATCAGAGAGGCCAGAAGCAAGTCTCAGTTACTGTAAGAGACAGTGGAAAAGACATTTTCAGGTAAATCAAAAATCTTAAAGGTTCATCAAAAACATATACAAGGATTATGGAGGAGTATGTAACAACCTTGACATTTCATTTCCACATACTGTGGAAATCTTAGTTGCTACAGTGGGAAATGAACAGTAGAGGACACTTTCAACTGTTTTCTATCAGAATTTAATTGACAACATAGGAGCCAATATAAAATCTTTACACACAGCTGCCCTTACATTTAACAAAGTGCTAAAATTGCAAAGACCGGCACTCATAAGTGCAACTGCAGCAAAGAGCATCCAAAGCCTTCCCTGATTTAAAGAGAGGTGCAGGTCCTGAACACATTTACACGTCAGGCTAAATATACGGGGGCTGTCTCAAATCCATGCAAAATGTGACTTTTTGTACCCACTTTTGTTACAAGACAGTGACCAATTGTACATCACTTCTGGTGAGGATAGGAGATGATCCAACAACCTGCAAGATATCATTGTTTCTACATTAATTAACCATTGTTCAGAGCCACTCATTGACTGCTTTTCTTGTGTAAACACTGGCAACTAAATATTTTAAACACTGCATGGGGAATGCTGAGTACAAAATCCTGCTATCAGGAACAGAAGTGACGCACGTGGATCCTTGTGTGCTGCTTTGAAAGCATATTGTTATATGTAGAACAAGCAGAAATGCCTTAAAGGGACAAGCTGATGGATATTCGTGGGTCCATTCAGAGCAAAAAGAAAAAACACAAGCACACGGTTGCTTAAGTTTCCTTGTATTTGAGTAAAGACTCTTTGTAAAAGGAAATAGGTCTTTCATCTAAATAAAGCCTTACTTTCCAGCGGTAATAAACATCCCATCTCTGCGGCTGGAGCACACCACGATGGTCGCATTCCCCGTGCTGCCTCCCGAGGCAGGGCTCCTGCAGACAGCCTCTCTCTTATCAACGTGCCACACAACCACGCTGCAGGAGAAGGAGGGGCTTTAAACAGTGTCACTTTTTGATATTACTCAAAAACAAAAGCAAGATGAAACTTATTTTCCTGCAGTCTGTTCCCACCAGGATACACATAAAAGTCACTTTGTAGAGATTTCACCCAAGAAAAGCTTATCACAAATGTGTGGAATTGCAGTTTACATCCCCTGCTCCTAAAGCAAGGGGGTGTGTATTTCTTAGATCCCTTCTGCTGAGCAAGACTCAAATCACGTCTTAGGCCATGCATAAAATCTGATTTAAAATAACCTTTTATTTCACTCTTACTTGTCTGTGTGTCAAAGCAAGCCCTCGGTGAAATTTATACTTTGTCAGGGCAGTGCATTAAGCCACACAACTGTGCAGGCTTCGTGGGGTTTCTGGGTGATGACACCAGCTTAAGAATTAGCTGCTGCCTTCATCCTTCCCCATGCCCTGTGCCCTGCCCACGGTCCCCACCCGGCTTCCATCGGACAGAGCGGGATGGCTGAGGAGAGACGTCCAGCAGGAGCAAGGGTCAGACTGCCAGAAGAGGGAGGAGCGAGTAGTCCCTAAGCCCATTCTTCAAAGCCCTACACCTTGTTGGAAATCGTGTGGCCAGAAGCAGAAATCGTTACCTGCCATCATCCTGGCCTCCCAGTGACAGGAGATAAAGGCTGTTTGCAGAGAACGCTAGTCCTTCAATTTTACCCTCGTGAAGTGACAGCCGAGCAAGTAACTCCCTCCTCTGGAAATCCCACAGAATGATGTCTGCCTGAGGTGCAAAGCAGAGGGGTCAAAGCCAGAGCATTAGGTATAACACACAGGATTAGGTATAAAAACTTTCTCTGGCAGGAAAGCTGTTAGAAGGAGCCCAGCCTGAGGTTAGCTTCTATCCAGCCCAGCGCTCCACTGACACAAAACAGCTTCAAATCAGGTGCTGTAAGAAGCATTATTCCAGCTTACTGCTTGAATAGCTTTACTTCATTTCAGAATCAAAATTTACCCTGAAACCACTAATACTTGATTCCTTCCAGATGTCTCAGGGTCTTTTCAAATAGGCAAAAATTAAACCATAAAGAACTTCAGAGGTCTAAAAATGCAGGGAAGTACCTGTCAAGGGCTTTTGAAAGTGCTAGGCAGCTCTGGAACTCAGGTACCGCTTTAAATGCACCATCTATTAATTAATGTATAATGAGAGTTAGGCTGCCACATGCACACACTTCGGATGAAAAGGACCATAATTAAGAGACTGCTCAATCTAGTTATCCCAGTCTTAGGGAGAAGGCATAATACTTTACAAAAACATAAAGGCACATCCAGCAATGGACTAGCCACAGTTTCCCATTTTCTGCAACATCCTCCCTCTTTTGTTGTTTCCCAACACAAGAAAAAATAAACAAAAGGTGTTCCCACCACTGGCAAGCCAACTCCAATTTCTTTGGTCAATATTATGCAGTTAAAAATAGAGCATTATCCACCTTGAAGCCCATGGAAGTGACTTGTCCAGAAGCAACGTACAGCCCATTCCTGGACACGACGATGCAGGAGACATTATTGGTGTGACCATGCAAGAACGTCTGCTTCTTACTGTGTAGCTCTTGAATAACCACAGTACATCCCAGGGGATAGAGAATGTGCTCCTTATCGGGGTGGCAGGTCAGGCCACAGGGTACATGCCCTGCAAGAGAAAGGAGTGAAAGATCTGCTGGTTTTAAGGCTTCTGGGGGCTGCAGGCAAACTCTCTTCCTCTGCCTGAAGCACGCAGTCCCCAGAGCAGGCTGACCTCTCCCCAACACCTCCTTGCCGATGGCCTCGCTTATCGCACTCCCTAAGGGGAAGTCGTTTGTTCCCCAAGGTTTATCTCACAAGGAGAGCAAAACTAAGAGCTTTCCAGTTCCCCCCAAAACCGTTCAACAGAACAACCCTGTGCAAAACTCCAGCGTCACCTTTACACATTTTGGACCGCGCTGTGCTTCCTACAGCTACCGGATTTCACTGGCCCAGAGGTCTGAGCCCTTCAGCACAGAGGGTTCTCCAGCAGCACCTGCTGATTTATGGGGGCCACATCACCAGTCCACGTTGCCATGCCCTGCCTCAAAATAGCTGCAAAGCCACAAATTTCCCAAGAAGGCAGTTGGCTGGAGAAACCCTGGTGCCTAGCCCCCATCCCTGGGTCACAGGAGTGTTTACGACAGCATTTTATGCAACGATTTGGGTTTATTTTGAAATTAAACTCTTCTCATTCTAGTAAGCTGGGTAATTACAAAAAAAAAATTAAAAATCCTACTATTCCATCAAACTTTTCCTGCTCTTAACTTTGCATCTGTCTCTCAAGATGTCGGGCAAGGGGAGAACGAGGAGGCGGCGAGGGGGGCAGAAGGGACCCTGCGCACCCCCAGCTCCTGGCCCACCCCACAGTACCACGGCCCCAGCCGAGACCCATAGCTGCCCCACAGCTGCCCCCATGGTGCCCTGCCCTCCCCTCAGCCTGTCTGCTGGCACCCCGTGACCCACAGCTGACCCACAGCGCCCTCAGACCCCACTCCCACATCTCCACGATGCCCCAGACACCCCATCTGCCCCTGTGGTGCCTCAGCCCCCCTTGGTTGCCCCTGTGGTGCCCCAGACCCCCTCAGTTGCCCTCTATGGTGCCCCAGACCCCTTCAGTTGCCCTTTCTCTGGTGCGCTAGACCCCCCAGCTGTCCCTGTGGTGCCCCAGCCCCCCTCAGTTGCCCCCCTGGTGCCCCAGCCCCCCTCAGTTGCCCCCCCCCCGGTGCCCCTGACCCCCTCAATTGCCCTCAGTGGTGCCCCAGCCCCCCCTCAGTTGCCCCCCGGTGCCCCTGCCCCCCGCACTACCGTTGAAACCGATGGCCGCCCGCAGCTCGAGCTGCCCCACTTCTGCTACCGCCGCCGCCGCCATCTCCCCGCTCTGGGCACGCGGCGCCAGCGGCAACCACGCCCACGGCCGGAAGGGGGCGGTGGCGGGCGCCGGGCCCTGAGCGGGACCGGGCCGCTGCCGCGTGGGCCGGAGCGGGAAAGGCCCCGCCGGAGGGGTCCGCGCCGGGCCTGGCGCCTGCCCTCGGGGGCGCGGGGGGCGCTGCGGGCTCGGCTGCCCGGGGCGGCGGGGAGGGGGCTCGGCCGCCGCCCGACGGGGCTGGGCCGGGGCGGCGGCGGCGGGTGGTGCTGCCCTTCACCCCGCTCCCGGCGGCCTCACCGGGGCCGCTGCGACCCTCAGAGCAGCGCTTGGGTCTCTGCTGGCCCCGCTGCGGGCGAGTGACGGCAGGACACGGACGCAGATCTCTTTATATCCCATTATACGTCCCCTCCGCTTCCCCTGCGTGGTTTTGGGTTTTTTTTTTTTATTCTCCAAGAGCTTTGAACTTTATTCAGTGTAATAAAACATATATGGTATTTGTTATTCAAATCTCAAGGGGAAAAAGAAGTTGTAGTCAGGATGTTGTGGCCGAACAGTTTTGTAATTCTCTTATGTAAATAAGAAATAAGATATATGTATATAGTTGTTAAAATCACTTGTTAGAAGGGAGCTAAAATGGCCCCCATCTTCAAGCCACCACAAAAACCCCTGTGCTGAGTCATCCCCCCTTCTCTGATGGAAACCTGAGAAAAGCCCGCGAAAACCGGAGAAAAGCCCGCGAAAGTTGTTTACAACTTTGCAGCCCCCTCAGGGTACGCCCATCATGAATATGGATGAAGCCTACACTGCAGAGGGACTCAGTTCTGTCCTGTGAGGTGTGTGCTGGTAGAGCAGAGACTCCCGGCACACCCAGCGCTGTTTTGCTCACTCGCTGCTTGCTAATAAAATTTTATTGATCACTAAAAATTGAGAAGTGGTTATTTCCCACTAAATTACAAGTAATCAATAACATTCAGTAATGAAATAAAGCGTAAGAAGAAAGGACTGCAGCGTCCCTTTCAGAAATGGCAGAGGCACGCATCAGATTCCAGGCGGCGAAGGCAGTCAGTGCCCTGACAGCCATGGTGACGCGCGGCTCTAATGGCGGGAGCGCAGGCTCGGCCTCAAAGGGCCGCGCAGGCTCTGCCACCGCCTCAGAGACACCCACGGCTTGCACGATACAACCCCAGCCCCTGGTGTTTTAATACATTAGCCAGGCCTGCTCGCCCTTTACAAGGAAATAGTCTGCGAGGAGGTCAGGCCAGGTTGCTAACGCAGGGCTTTGCATTGCCAGGCGTCTCGTGCGTCCTGTGCATCTCTGGGCAGAGAGGTGAAACAGCCTCTTGGGAGGGCAGAGGGGCTGCTGTGGGAAGCTTTCACAGAATCACAGAATCGTCTAGGTTGGAAAGGACCTTGAAGATCATCCGGTCCAACCATCAATCCAACATTAACAGTTCCCAACTCCACCAGATCCCTCAGCGCTGGGTCAACCCGACTCTTCAACCCCTCCAGGGATGGGGACTCCACCACCTCCCTGGGCAGCCCATTCCAATGCCCAACAACCCCTTCTGCAAAGAAATCCTTCCTAATATCTAGTCTAAACCTTCCCTGGTGCAACTTGAGGCCATTCCCTCTTGTCCTGGCGCTGGTTCCTTGGCTCAAGAGACTCATCCCCCCTCTCTGCACCCTCCTTTCAGGTAGTTGTAGAGGGCCATGAGGTCTCCCCTCAGCCTCCTCCTCTCCAGACTAAACCCCCCCAGTTCCCTCAGCCGCTCCCCATCAGACCTGTGCTCCAGACCCTGCACCAGCTCCGTTGCCCTTCTCTGGACACGCTCGAGTCATTCAATGGCCTTTTTGTCCTTTTCAGCCGGACAGAAGCCCAGTACGTGATCACGGGAGGAAAGAAATACCAAGGACACCCTAGCAGAGCTTTTTAATTGAAGGGAAAGGGTAATTCTGCGGTGTTGTTTCATGTGAGCTCCGTGGGCGAAAGCCAGGCGCAGGGGCACGGAGGGCTGCGTCTCACCTCCACGTCCTCCCTGGGTGCCCTTTGAAGGCTACAAGCTGTTCCTAGGTCTGCTGCATGACTGACACTGTGTGAGCTTGCTGCCATCGCCGGCTCCTGCCTGCGTCCTGCTGCCATCACTGGAAGCAACGAGGCAACGATACCTCCTGCTCTGAACAGCTCGGAAAGGGGGATATATGAAAGGTAAAACCACAAGTGGAAAGTATATTTGGATGTGGGAGATGTTCTCATCCTGCAGCCAGAATGATATCTCTATGGTCTACAGCCCTCCTGCGAGGGTTGCCTTGTCTGACCGAGCTACACGTACACGTTCACATTTTGTGTTTTAAAATGTCACGTCTCCCGTTGTCCTGACCCCAGGTAGTCAGGGCACGTTGGTTAAGGCTCATATGTATTCACTGCTCGCGGTCTTACATCATCAGCCCTTTGCAGCGAATATAGATCTCCAATTTAATACAAAAATGACAAGGCAGGTGCACAGCTGGGGGGTTCTCGTTGGCTGCCGGTGTATAAACACCAGGTGGGACTTTGCTGACACTGATCAGCAGTTTCAGCCATGGACAAAAAGTGTCTCGCGCTGTGCTGGACGGTGATCAGTGTGTGATCCCAGGGGAGTCACGGTAACCCGCAGAGGCTACAAAATTCTGCACTGAAGGGTGGTGCTGGGCTTGGGACCACCGGGAAGCGGGGCCTGAGAGTGTTTCTGGTGAGCTTTGTACCTCGGTGTTGGGTTTTGCCTAATTTCTATAAAATCTGCCTGTGCTGTGGTACCACTGGTTTGCTGTTGAGCCCCAAGCTGCAAACAGGCCAGGGAGGTGTGAGAAACACCGGAGTGGCTCACCTCCCCTCCAGCATCCTAAACTGGGACAGACTGGGTGGAGCAGGCTGGGTCTAAACTGCAGGAGGGGACCTCAAATGTCCCCGAAGGCAGCGCCCGCAGTCCCGTTCCTGGCGCCGCATTGCCCCTCTCTCCACACCGCCACCACGGCTGACCGTGGAGGGGAGGATGGCGAGTGGAGGTGCTCTGCACTGCCAGCAGACACCGCAGCAGTGGTCTGGGAGGGGCTGTCCCCCACGGCACCTAGGCGTTCTGAAAGCCCCACACTTCCAAGAGCTGCACCTTGAAGTTCTCCTGGCAGAGCGGAGGATTGTCGAAGGTCTCGCAGTGCTCCGTGCGCCCCCAGAGCAGGTTGGCGTCGAGGGACAGAGCTTGGCCTCCCCCTCCACCTGCAAAAGCAAGCGAGACGGTTGGGATCTGCTCGCCCCACCTCGCTGCTCAGGCAGGCCCAGCCACGGAGGTCTCTCAGGATTGTGCTCATCTCTCTGCTTTCCTTCCTTTGGCCACAGCGCAGAGCTGGGCTGGGGCTGCCCTGAGCTGCCTTCCCTGCTAATCGGGATGTCAGCGCGGAGGCAGAGCCCCTGGAGAGCTCTCTGCAGGGCAGCTGGCACACGGCAGCCAGCGCGAGAGGTTGCCCTGGCAGCACAAACTGAATTATTAAACTGCTTAGAGAGCTGGAGAACAAGGAAAAGCTCCTTGCATACCCGCAGCCAGGCTTGCCCTCAACCTGCTCCCGAGTGCTGAAAGGCAGGCAGAGGCTGTGCTGCAGGCGTTCCTGAACCCTCCCCGGCAGTGGTGGGGCACAAAGATTCAACCCTGTGCCCAAGCCTGACCGGGCAGACGGCAGCGTGGGCAGGCAGCTGGCATGTCTGCTCCGAGGGACCGTGCCCGGCCCTTCCTCGGGCTGATCCCACCTGCTGCTCCTCCGCATCCCTCACAGAGCAGAGGGAAGGACTGGGAAAGGACACGCCAGCCCCAAGGGTGCAAACCTCGCCAGGAGGTTTTGGTCTGTGGTGCTCCCCCTCGGCTGGAAGAGCCCCTCCGGGGCGCTCAGAAGAAGCATCCTTGCCTTTGTGCAGTTTTGCACTCTCCTGCTTATTTGAGGAAGAGGGGGCTGACTTCATCTCCCAGACTTTAAATTTATATCGTAAACCAGGAGGTCTTTGCCTCTACAGAATTATAATCTGGAGTAGAGCCCTTTCCAGCCGAAGCAGGGACGTGCTGGTGGGTGGGTGCCCACCATTCAGTAATTACCGATAACGATCCCTTCCCGTGACCCAGACATGAACATGGAGGCTGTTTTGGAAGGCAGAAGGAAATGCCTGATGGCCAGAAACGGGGAGAGACGGCCTTTCTTCTGCGGTGTGGGCACGGTGAGACGGTTCGAGCTGGTGCTGCGGCCCTCCGGGGAGGAGCTGAGGACGGATGCGGGAGAGGGGGAAGGCGACCGCTGCCGTGAGCGTGGCACGGCTTTGGCCAGTTCTGGCTTCTTGATGAACACCCACTCATACCTCTCTGTCTCGGGGCACACCTGGAAAGCAGGAGACACGTGGTGAGCTCTGTCCTTTGGGACATCTCTCCATCACTGGGGGAAGACGGTCCTGCCTGGCCAGGCAGGTTGGGGGCCAAATGCTGTGTGCTAGGTCTGCACTTGGGGCAGGGAAGGGACAAGGTGTCTTGGCAGTGCCAGGGCTGTTCTGGAGGAGTCTGTGACTGAGAAGTTGGTTTTGTCTTTGCCAGGCGCTGCTGGAGACAGGCAGACGTGCTCGGCCCGCATTGCCGGGTGGGTGCTGGATGGATGCTGGTGGGATACTGGATGGATGCTGGACTTTGCCCCCAGAATCTCTTGGACCAACTGGGCCTGCTCCCTCTGCAGGGACGCTGGGGCTGGTTTGGGAACGCTCCATCCAGGAGCTGCCCTGAGCACACAGGGCAGAAACCCGCCCCGCCACACGTGCTGCCCCGCTGTCATCCTGGGAGGATGCTCCAAGACCCACCTGTGGTTACTGCACATTGCCTTGGGGGCTCGGGGCAAGCCGGCTCACCCAAGGCAGGAGTTTTTTCTCTGTTTGCTCTGATCCAGCACAGCAATTTCTGTGTTGCTGCCTCCAGCCAGAGCCAAAGGGCAGCAGTGGGATTGTGGTAAGGAAGCAGCTCAGTGCCACCATGCCCTGAGTTGTCAGAGGGGCAAAGGAAAAAGTAATTAGCAAACTCATAAGCGTAAACCCAGAAATAAAATGTGACTTACGGTGAACACAAAGCACTCCCCTGTCCCGAAAAAGCCCGACGTTGCGCCGCTCTTTTTCCTTTCACTCCAGTCAGAGGAGAGAAACGCCCCACACACCTTTGGGAGAGAGCACAGGGAGCCATCAGCAGGGCAGACGCCTGGGGCCAGAGCAGGGCCCAGAACCACCGGCCACCGCATGTGCGTGCAGGAGGGCAAAGGCTCTGTGAGGTCCCCTGGGGGAATCGGAGCCAGATTCTGCTACACCCGCTAAATCCTGCACTGACAAGTCCCTGGTGCTATGGATGTGAGTCCGCTCAGCTTCAGTGCCTAAGGGGGGGCTCTGGGACATTTTGGGGGGTTGCTCTTTTGCAGCAGAGGTGATTGCAGTGAGCTACGTGCTGGTTGATTGAGCAGAGCCGGTTCGGCTGTGCTGGTGTGTTCCCTGGCCCGGGCTCCGAAGTAGGAGCTGTGCCTCCCACCCCCCAGCCCAGTCCGGCTCCTGGCAAAGGAAAGGAATAACTGTGTGGCTCAAAGTGTGTGAACAGTATTGCAACACGCTGTGGACGGGGGTCTAGGAGTCCCTTGTCCTCAGCTGGCCCCCAGATGGTGGCAAGGTGGTTGCCTGTTTTATGAGTCTTTAGAGAAAATGTGTTTTAAAATGGCAAAGACTCAGGTAACACTATTTTTTTTACCTACAAGGCTTTTAACCAGTCCCAGGGGTCCACACAGTCAGGCTGACCCTGGTGTGGATGTCCTTGGCTTGACTGTGGCTGCAGGGGACCTACTGAGAGGTGGGAACTCGTGCCCGTCCTTGGTACTAGCTAAGGAATAGAATGAGCTAAAATGTGTAGGAAACAAGGTTTTATAAGTCACCTTCTCTTGTCTGCGCAAGGCCCTAGGGGGTGGCAGGGTGTTTATCTCTGCATCACGCTGAAGTGTCAGGCTCGGGAAACCAGGACTGGTAGGTCAATAAATCTTTGGGATGCCTGAACAATTTACAGAACTTGCCTCTGCTGTTTGATGAAGAATGAGGGATAAAATATGGGTTTATGAGCCATGCTCAGAGTCCCTGGGAAGAGGCCTGGCTCGGGGTTTTTTGCAGTTATTTCACGACTTTCAAGTATCGTAGAATCTGTCCTTATTTCTCCTCCATTTCCCTTGTGTGGCTGCTCTTGCAATTAGAGAGAGATACTTGTATTTAGTGCATTGAAAGCAAGTCCTGGCTCAGGCAAAGCATCTGCTGGCTTCAGGAAAGTCTGCTTAGCAAGGACTTCATGATTTAGTCTGTATTTGCAATGAAAGAGTATCGCTCGTGGCCTCCCTCCATCTCACTGACTCCTCCCCTCTTCCCCCCCAGCAGCACGCTTTAGACCAGCCTGTGACTAAGGTGGCTCTTCGTGCCAGGGGGTGCAGTTTGTCCTCTCCTGGGAGCTGGGACAGACCCTGGAGCAGGGCAGGAGAGAGACCACTCATCCCCGTGGCTGCTCCAAGAAGTACCGGTGGGGTCAATCACCCTGTCCCCTTCCCGACGTGGGCACCAGTGCAGCCCACTTCTCTGCCTGGGAAATACTTACCTCCCCCTCTGTTGTTTTGATGAGCAGCACCGTCGGTTCGTAGCCTTCACAACATGCGTAAAACCTGCAGAGATGAAGAAGGAGGCTGAGTCGGTGGGGGTTTTGAGACCCAGGAGCAGAATGCCACGCAGCGAGCCCGGGCGTGCGGAGAGCACGAGGCTGTAAAGGACGGTGGTGGCTCTTCTCAGCCTATCGCTGTGCTGGCAGCTGGCCCGAGGGAGCTCGAGGAAGGACAGCAGCAGAAACTCATAATCATGTAGCTCGACCAGCTTCAGTGTTTGTGCAGGAACAGAGGGAGTTGGCTTATGTGACTTCTCGAGTCATCATTTTTGCTTGGTGAAGCAGGTAATAGCTCAGATTAATCCAAGCACTAAATCCTCCCACCCTACCCTTAGGCACCAGGCTGGGGGGGATGCTTCCTGGGGGGACTTTACCAAACGAGTTTGCTTTTAATCCGAATGTGTTTCGTAATCTGGGCTCTGCACCACATTGCTGCCTTGGAAAGGTGCAGGGTTGTGCTTCCCAGGATGGGGCTGCACCACTGTGCCACGGGGCGACTGCTCGCCTCTCGTGGGCTGGGGGAGCACGCTCGTGTGCTAACGGAGATGCTACCATCACAGCCCCACCTTCAAACACCGCCCTGAGAAACGGGGTGTCATGGGCAGCATCCCATCCCTGGACAGCCTGGCATCCCGTCCCGGTCTGCACTGAGCTGCATCTCAGTAGAGAAACGCCCCCCCACACCCTTTGCTCCATGGCCGTGGCAGTGTGTGCCGCTGGGCCCTGGGTTGACTCCAGCACTGACACTGGTCTTTGTATTGCAGTTCTGGGTATTGGTCATGACACCTGGGCTCTCTTAAATTGCATTTAGAGGGTTTGATGTCTTCCCCATAGCAGGATGTACCTGCCCTGAGCTTTGTCTGCTCTGCAAGTGCAACCTCTCAGCTTAACGTGCTCTTACAGAGGAGCAGGTTTGGGTTTCCTGCCTGGAAACATTCATGGAGAGGCAGCCTCATCCCACTGGAAGGCTTTTGCTGCATCACAGCCTGGGAAGTCAATGGCAAACTCATTTTCCAGCTCAGTTTTGAGCCTCATGCTGCATGCCGCTGGGAGGGAGCTGGAGCCCTGGGAATGGCGTGCTGGCTGCACCTGGCCGACTGTAGCCCGCCCGGCATGGCGTGGCACGTCGGGACGTCCCCCTGCACAGCACATCCGCAGGGCTCCATGTCCCCCGTGAAGTGCCGAGTTGCTGATTGCCATCTGACTGAGCCTCAGCCCTGTCTACAGCCAGCATGGGCCCAGATCTTGAACTGAGCCCAGGTGAGTCCCCAGGAGACCTCAGATGTACCCCACGGACATGTTGCTTCTTTCTACATCACCAAACTCTCCCCAGTTTTACGCCTGGCCCACCTGACCCCACCTAACCCGAGAGGCAGATGATGCTTTACCTCTGCAGGCTGCACCCATCTTCTGAGGTGGAGAAGAGCAGCAGTGGGGGGAAGAGGGAGAAGCGCTCAGGGATCCAGGACCAGACGATGCGCATCTCCTGAGTCGTTACAATGGTGGAGCTGAAGTTCTGCATGTCCACGGCCAGGTGGAAGGGCTGCCTGTGCGAGGGAGGACGTCCATTACTGCCAAGCTGGGGTGACCGCCTGCTTTTAGGGGTGCAGCCCCATGGCTTACGTTTGTCATACTTTTTTCATTGTGAGCTTTCTGTTAACGTTGCTAGTTCTAACTGTACAGTGCCTCCTAACAGGGTCCCCACGGGGGGCTGTGAGGCACCCAGCATAGCCAAAGCTACTGGAGATACCTGAAGCTCCCCCCGGGTTGTATCTCCACTTTAACTCATATTTTGTCTGCTTAGCCCCAAGAGCTGGCAGAGAGGTCTCCTTACCTGCTTTGCGCCATGGTTATGCCCCTCTCCATTAACGCCTTCCTGTTGGCCATCTGGAGAAGCCAGATTTCCTTGCGGGAGAACAGCCGGATGCCAAAGGCTCTCTCTAGGAGTTTGTCAACAGTCACGTGCTCAGCAATGTTCTGCACGAAAGCCTGCAGGTCTGCCTTGATGTCAGTCCCCTCTAGCTCAGCAGAGGTCACCGAGAGCCTGTACTGCTTCAGCAAGGCCAGAGCAATTCGGTAGAGGACCTTCTGCCCCTCCAGCAGGTAAACATCGAAGACGCGGATGGCGTAATTGAAGGGGAGGTCGTGAAAGAGCCATGATAGCCATTCAGAGTAGACCTCAAAGACGTTCTCAGAGGTGCTGGCTATGAGTTTGTGAGCTGCTGGGCAGTGCTTGTTGGCCAGATCCCCAAAAGTCATGCAGGAGGCCTGGTGGGCCAGGAAGGACTGGTCAATGTAGCTGGTGTGGGGAGCGTTGCTGGCAATGAGGCGAGAGATATTCCCGAAGCACTGAGCTTCATCTTCACTGTAGTGCAACAGCAGAGCCACCAGAGAGGGGAGGATTGGGCTGTAGGTTATGTCAGGGAAAACGTTGCCAACACAGATGAGGATCTTCTTCAAGGCCATGACCCCTTCCAGGTTGAGGCAGTACGTGGGCATGGAGCATCCTTCTAGGAACTCGGGCAAAGGGTGGGAGCTCACACTCAGCTTCCCAAAGAGCCGATTCGCCACGTCCCTGTAGACGAGAGCATCTGGGGTGACAAGCCGGCAGGCGACCTGCTGGATGAGCTGGTGGTAGACCTGAGCTCTGAGAGCGCGGCTCGTTGCCCAGTAGCCTTCTCTTGCCAGCTTCTTCAGCTCCTTCAGGGGCTTGCTGAGAATGTCTTGGGGTGTATGTGCCTGTTGCTCCAGGTCTGGCATCCTGTCCCAATCCACAAACTGTCCACAGCCCAGACAAGAGGAGGCATCGATGTCCCAGGTGTCAGCCTCGGATGTGATCATGACAGTGACTGGGGATGAGCCAAACATCTCTGTAGGACAAAGACCTTTTATTCAATACGCTTCACCACCTCAGCATTTCACCCTGGCTGATGGCACTTTGTAGTCTTACAGCAACGTCTTGTATTTCAATAGTTATTCTCCCCCCTGCAAAGGGAAGGTTTTCAGAAGGCTTTGCCTGGCTGGAGCTGCTTGCTTTGCCCTCGCCTGTTCACATCAGCTCAGCCCCCTGGTGAAACCGCTGTCCAGGGGCTCAGGGAAGTGCAGGGCCAGGTACCAGCTGAGTGTCAGGGCTGCTTCTCCACACCAAGAGGGGGTCTGCACCCCTCAAAAAACCTCTTGAATTCCCAGCCTGTGACCTGCTGAGAGGGGGGTGCAGAGAGCAGGGACACAGTCCCTGTCCCCCAGGGATGACTGTGGGACAGCAGTGTTACACAACTGAGGAAAATGAGCAGCAGTCCCAGCCCAGCTCTGCAGGGGCGAGGAGGGACCCCACGGGCAGTGGGGGCTCAAGGAATGCTGAGGCCAAGAGGGACCATTTGCATTGTGTCGCCTCCCAAGGACAGAGCGGGGCAGAGGGGTAATGTCCTGTCCGGGCCTGGCAGCCCAGGACCAGGCTGCTACGAGCCCAGACAGAGCGGGCAAAGCCGGCCTCAGGTGTTTGCCCTCCCTCTTACTGCCTCCCGCAACAGTCTCCCCACCCCTCCGGCCGCTCGGGTGTCAGAGAGAAGGTGCAAGGAGAAGATGCTGCAGTGAGAGGGGCTCGCCAAGGGTGCAAGGATGGTCTGCGGGGTGCCAGAGGGTCCCCGTTTCCCGCATGCCCCTGTGCACCTGGAGACACCCCGTCCAGGGGACAGCACGCAGGGGCTGGCGAGCGTCTGGGAACTCCTTGGGGACAGAAGGTCCCCGGGGGACCCTCGGGGGAGGCTCCGGCACACAGCACAGAGGCAAGGCTGGGACAGCCGTCAGCCCTGTGCTGGGAAGAGCAGAGTTTGAGCTCCTCCTAGAGAGAAGTGAGCGGCATTTTCCCTGGGGTTGCAAGAGCTCAGCTCCAAACCCTGTACAAGGAGACGGGAGTTATCTCTGCATGGGTGAGTTCTGCTGGGCGGTGATAAATTGGCAAGGATAAAGTCGGTTAGTTCATACATTAATTCTCTGATGTACTTGTATTGGATGTGCTCAGCTGGGTTGGGGAGGCTAGGATGGATTGCGCTGAGCCAAACCTCTCAGCTCTGGCCCCAAGGGGACACGGAGGGACAGCACGGTCCCGACCCCGTGTGCTGCATGCGTGGCAGCACATGGTGGCACGTCGAGGGGGTCCAGGCAGCCGGGCTGCTCCCAGGCTGAGTCCAGCTCTGGCTCCTGCTCTCCAGTTCAGTTTGGCCCCTGCTCAAGTTCAGCAAAACCAGCAGATCAGGTTCAGTTCTGGTTCAGGGAAAGGGCAGCAGTTTTAACGGGTTGCTGACTCCCTGCTTTGAAGACAGTCAGACCCTGAGTACAATCACACAGGCTTTTAGCCATAGAAACCAGGCTAAAACAAGCACTGGGGTTGCAGCAGGCCTATTTGCATCACTGTGGTCCCCAGATTCCCCTTGTCCTCATAGCTGCCCACATCATGAGGATGCTGCCCTGCCCGAAGTACTGAGCATCAACCGAGCCCACCCGGCTGTCGGTGCCCCAGCCCAGAGTGCTGGCTGGTGGCTGCAGCTCTGCCCACCCCAGGACGTGTTGGGGAAGGAAATGTGGGTCTGCTCCAGCCCCTCTCTTCCGCTGTGGCCCCAGCATGAGCGGGGCCAGTGAGAGCCTCCTGCATCCTCCCCAGCGCAAGACGTGTGGCTGTCCCTGGCTGCAGCTCACTCACCTTGCCCGCTGCCCGTGTTATGGCCCTCAGCCGGCTCGGCCACGGGGAAGCCACCGGCCGCCCCCCCAGGCGATCGAGGCAGGCTGAGCCCCACCTGCATCATGTGTCCAGGCTCCGGTGCACCCTGCTGCCGGGTCCCCTTGTCCCTGTCACCTGCCCTCGCTTTTAAGGCAAGTGCCAGCCCGCCAGCACAGGAGGTTTATTTGGTGTAAATAGGGTGAGGGGTGGAGCAGCTCCTACGCCCGTGTCACCCCTTCCTGCCCCAATTCTGCGCTGAGGCTGGGGAGGGGGACATAAACACCCCGTGGGATGCGATAGCCATCAAACCAGCAACACAACCGTTAAATTTAATCATTTATTTTTCCCAAGGATAACCTTGATTTTCCCACTCTGGGGTTCACTCCCTTTGCCAGCGTCACGGGGCAGGGAGGGTGCTGCGGGGGCGAGGGAGGGCCAGGGCTGCTGAACAGCCCTGCCAACGGCAATCACCCGTCCTTGAACAAAGGAAACATCAACACAAACAGTGGGTTTGCAACCGCTTCCCGCTGGATGGTCCCGGGGGAGTCGGAAAGAGAAGCATGTGAGCAGCCAGTGCCAGGAGTCGGGTGACAAGGGAGACACTGGGGCCACGAGGATTACGTGACACCCTTCTGCAACCGCCTCACACACCCGTAGGGACGCTTTTTGGGGATGGGTGTGTCGGGGATGTGCCAGCTGAGTTTGCAGCACTTCTTTAGCACTGGCTGGCAAAACCACCAGGGGAAATTTGGGGCGATGCAGACGTGCACCCTGCTGCACCCGGGGCCTCCTATGTACACAGCTGCTCAGCGGGAGCACGAAATGTGATTGTTGCAGGCACAGCTCTGGTGCTTCAGCATTTCCAATCTGTCCCCCTCTGAAATGGTTATTGATTGACTTTCAGCCTCAAAATGCATTGCAGAATGACAAACTGTATGTTGTATTCACAGACAAAAGAGCTGAGTTGAAGGAAAAGTACCCTCCAACAGCTGAGAGACACTCCCAGCAACATGGCACCGATCCACATTGCTACCTGGAGAACCCACAGTTCAGACTGCACTTAAAAGTGGGCATTTTTATAGGCATCTTAAAGTTTTAAAATATGTTTTTTTCCTTAAAAAATTGGATTTTTTCTCCTGTGATAACAGTAACTGTGGGTTGTTCCTGCCTTGCCTCCCTGCCTGTGGGTCTGCAGGGTCTGCCTGCACCTGCAGCACATCCCTGAGCATCCGCCAGCACCACTGGTCTCAGGGCATCTGCTGCCAAGCAAGAGTGGTCCTTCCGCAGACCCTCTCCTTTCTGGATGAAGCTTCTCCTCTGTGCTGTGCCAAATTCCGATGAGAATGGCATGGCTGTCCTGTTGTCCCTCTCCTCCCTTTGCTCCTGGCAAGCTGGGAGCCTGAGGAAGTGGGGGCGAGGGGCTGTGTCAGCGAAGGGCCCCCCAGGGTGCTGTGCTGGGTGGGAGGGAGGCAAGGGGCTGTTTCCCAGCGGGAGGCTCCTCCTCTGCACCCAGAGTCTGTCTGTGCACTCCATGGGTGGCTGGGCTCCACACGCTGCATCTGAAGCGGTGGTGATGACCCCCAGCTCAGCTCCTGGGGCTCCCGGGGGGTCCCCATGCTGCACCCCGCTCTGGTTTCCAGTGCTGAGGGGTTGTTTGTTCTCTCTCCAACTCATACCCTTTTGCTCAGGCTCGTACAGCAGCAGGTCCTCCTGCCTTTCCAGAGGACCTTGCTGGCTGTCTTCTCCTTGTTTGCTTTTTCTAGGACAGCAGATGCCTCTCCCTGCCAGACTGAAGCAGCTCTGAAACCTCCTGCAGCCCTCCCCCACCACCCTCCTGCCTGCTCCCCGGCAGACACTCTGCTCCGAGAGAGGAGATGGAAGTGAATTAGGGACCGTGTGAAATGAATCATTGCTTCATGTGTTTTTAATGGTGAAAGAATTAAATATGTAGAGGCTGCGCGGGCTCCGGACAAGCCACACAGCTGAAGACCATAAATGTTTCATGCTAACTGCCTGCGAGAGGAGCCAGCCCCATTCGGATGTGCAAAGAGCTGAGCTTCACCCCAGGATGGAGCCGAGACCGGGGGGCTGCCATGGCCAGCAGGGCTCCCCGAGCGGCCCCACGCTGCTTCGCTTGTTGCCCAGGACACTCCTGGCACGTGGATCCTCCTCAGCCACAGCTCCCCAGTGCTGAGCGCCTGTTTCGAGAGCATCATCTGAGCCCCTCTGCGGCAGCCCTGTCCCACAGCAGGGGGGGGACGTGTCCCCTCTCCCCATCCCAGCACGTCCCCAGCCCTGCCCAACTGCTGCAGGGGAGCAGCTGTGAGGCGAGGCGGTGCCTGGGGGTGCTCAGCACCTCCCCAACCCCGCGGGTGGCACTGCACCCCACCGCGCTTGCGGCTCCTCTTGCTCCTCGCCCAAAAGCCACCCTGGCCAAAGGGGCTTCGCCGTGGGTCTGAGCCAGGTGGGAGCACAGCGGGTGTTGCAGCCGCCTGTGAATACCCCAACGAGGATGCGCTCGTTACCGGGGCATGCCACAGCAGTGTGGTAGCCACCCCACGTTGTGAGGGCAATAAAACATCACTGTCAGTGCCTGTGCTGCTTTTCAGGCACCTGTACTGATGTTGCATTGATTTGCATCATCAGCCGCACCCAAAAAAAAACCCAACCCGAGAGGCCAAATCCTGGCAGATCAGGTGTGGGAAAAGCTTGGATGGAGGCTGCTGTAAAAGCCGGTTGGTTACTGCAGAGCCCTTTGCAGCCAAAACATTGACAGTGTCAACACCGTCCAGCGTCACAGCAGCTTCCCGACAGCCCAGCCCTGCCCGCTGCTGCTGGCAGGGGGACAGGGACGAAGGGGACAGCGGCATGGGCAGGAGGAGGCAGCGATGGCCATCTGGAGGTGGGCAGGGACAGGGGATGGGGCCGAGGATTTGGGGAATGGAAATGGCAGCTGCCTTAAGGAAGGGAAAGGCAGGACCCAGGGAGAAAAGGCTGCGGGGAGCCCGTGGGGCTGGAGCAGCCCTGCCCGAGGGGCCAGTGGCATGGGGAGGTGCTGGGGCGCTGCGGGTGGCACCATGGGGGTGTTTTTAAAGTGACCCTTGAACATGAGAAGCTGCAGACCAGGGTGGGAAAAGGACGGGGAGATCCACTGCTGGGCCTTGGGTTCATGTGATGGTGGGGAAGGGAGGAAGGGGAGAGGAGGGAAGGAAGGAAGGGAGGAAGGTGAGAGGAAGCGGGAAGGATGGAGAGAGGATGGAGGGAGGGAGGGCAGGGTGGGAGGAAAGGAAGGGTGGGAGGGAGGCAGGAAGGAAAGGGGAAGAAAGGAGGGTGGGTTTGCTGCAGAGAGGTGCTAACCAAGGCAGACAGCCCTCTGGGATGACGCAACGTCGGGACATGTCCCACGTGGTGCTGGACGGTGCTGGATGGTCTCAGGGCTTGGTCCCAGGAGTCACCCTCCAGGGGCATCAGGCATAGAGGCTCCTCATCTTCTCTTATGCAGGTATTCAACACTGGTGCAAAAACCCTGAGAAAAAATAAAGCAACTTTTTTTCTGCAACTTTTTTTCCATAAAAGACTCCACTCCTTTCTTAACTTGCAAATCACGGCAGTGGATCCCGGCATGCGATAACATCATTCTTGGGATGCAGAGTATTGATTCCCGCTTCCCAGCACTTTTCCAGTCCCTCCAGACTTCACTGCTCAAAAATAAACTGTTCTGACGCTCAGGGCTGTTATTTCACAGAATTACAGAGGCTGGGAAAATTGCCTAAGCACTGAGCAGTTGGTCCTTTCATTGGGCTGGATCTTTGCATCTTCCAGTGTATTTTGTGCTTTTCTGGTAGCTCAAGAAGGGCTCCTGGAAAATCAGGAAGAAGCAATGGGCTTGGATGCAGTTTTGCTCCTGACCCAAGCATCTTTCTGCCATTCCCAGGTTCCAGAGCGTGTGGGGATACCCCGGCCTGGAGGACACCAGCTGTGTCCCTGCGCTTTCTCTGCCTCCTGGTTTTCTCTGTCCCAGTTATTCTCCAACCCACTGTGCCAAAGCTCCCCTGGCACACTTTGGGTTGAAGGTTCCCTCGCTGCCATGCTTATAGCTGTACATTTTAATCCAGACCATAATATTATTACCACAACAGCAATAGACAGGTGCCCCGACAGAATCAAGGCACCCGAGTCAGAGGCAAGCTGCATGCAGAGACTGTCAGTGCCCTGGGGAGCTGCTGCCAAGTTCAAAGCTCGCCACTGACATCCAGAATTGAAAATGTAAAGGATTTCCTTCTTCCTCAGCAGCAAAGGCCAGAGGTGTGCCACACCCCAGGCCCAGCCTGATGCACAGGCCTGCGTCCCTCCCGTTGCAGCAGCATCACTGAGTGTGTGCTGCAAAAATCCCAAATCCCCCTTGGGCTTTAGGAAAAGCATCGAATGCTTTGGGGGTGCCGGCAGTGCCCCAAGAGATTGCGAAGGTTCCCAAGGGGGCCCTGGCTGCAGATTAAACTCGATGCTCTGGAGATATGGCTGGGGATGAGGGGTTTCAGCTGCCCCATGCTTGGGAGGGCTCTACCCCTCCTTCCCGGCCTGCACCGGCCTCGGCCCATAGTGTGGGCAGCTGAACCCCACGCCTCAGCTGAGGGGGCAGCTCGGGGCAGCAGCCACATCTCACAGAATCCCAGAATCATCTGGGTTGGAAAAGCCCTTGAAGCTCCTCCAGTCCAACCATGAACCTCACCCTGACCGTTCCCAACTCCACCAGATCCCTCAGCGCTGGGTCAACCCGACTCTTCAACCCCTCCAGGGATGGGGACTCCCCCCCTGCCCTGGGCAGCCCATTCCAACGCCCAACAACCCCTTCTGCAAAGAAATCCTTCCTAAGAGCCAGCCTGACCCTGCCCTGGCGCAGCTTGAGGCCATTCCCTCTTGTCCTGGCACTGGTTCCTTGGCTCAAGAGACTCATCCCCCCTCTCTGCACCCTCCTTTCAGGGAGTTGGAGAGGGCCATGAGGTCTCCCCTCAGCCTCCTCTTCTCCAGACTAAACCCCCCCAGTTCCCTCAGCCGCTCCCCATCAGACCTGTGCTCCAGACCCTGCACCAGCTCCGTTGCCCTTCTCTGGACACGCTCGAGTCATTCAATATCTCGGCCACCACATCGGGCCCAGCGGGGCCATGGGACAGCGAGGCCCGGGGCAGCGCTGGGGACAGCCGTGGCTCTGAACCCCTCAGCCCGCCCGGCGCCTGCGCACGGCGGCGTTTGGGCCTCGACGGGCGCCGTCGTCATGTGACCGAGCCGGAAGCGCGGGGCTCTTCCGGGCGGCGGCGGCGATGGCTCCGGATCCCTGGTGAGCGCCGGGCGCGGTTCTCCGGGCTGGGTGCGCTGCCGCTGCCCTCCCGCTCCCACCCCGGGGCTCCCGGGCCCGCCTCAGGAGCGCTCGGCCGCCCGCGGGCGCTGCGAGCCGGGCCCGAGCTCCCCCCCTGGGGCGCGGTAGCTGCGGGCCCGCCGCTGGGCCGGGGCCGGTGTCGGGGGGGGGGGGCAGCGTCAGCCGGGCGGCTGCGAGCGCTTGGCGGGGAGGTTTGGGGGATACCCCTTCCCTACAGAGTGCTTTTTTCCCCAAAAAAAGCTACTTGTAGGTAAATCTAAAGAGCAGTTCTAACCGTGCCGCTGGCTCTTCCACCTGCGGTGGTGACGCGCAGGCGGTTTCCCCGCGAAGCCCGGCCGGGGGAAGGCGCAGGGCGGGGGAAGGCGCAGGGCCGGGGGCTCAGCTGCCGCCTCTCTTCCAGGCTCTCGCTGCACGGAGCCGCCTGCCACGTCGCCCAGGAGGTCGCCGAGAAAATCCAGGAGCGTAACCGGTGCCAAAGGGCCGGGGAGAATCCAGGCAAGGTACTCACTGCAGTTTGTGAACATGGATTTTTTTTTTTTGTTGTTAGTTAGACTTCGCTTTTAACTGTTGGAAATACTGGTTAAGTATTAAATTTACATCAGTCAGGTGTGTTTAGGAAGCTGCAAGTCCTGAATTTCCTGCCCTTCTGGCCGCAGAGGGAAGTGAGTCCTGCCTGGAAGGTGTGACAGCCCGGTGACATGGCGGGGAGTGCTGCGGGGAGGGGGTGACACTCCTGCACCCCGTTAGTGCTGGCTGTGTCAGGTCATCCTCGCTGCCAGCTGGGAATCTGCAGATTAAAAGTCACATTTAATGGCAGGAACCTGATGTTAATGGTATGTTCTTTAAGGTTTCTGTAAAGAAAACAAGAATACAGATTCTTAATTAACAGTAGGTTTGCAGTGTCATAAAAATAATCTTGGATTTAACACTAATGGATCTTTTATGCATGCAATAGTGCTGGTTTTACAAAAAGAGAAAAGGAGAAGCCATGGGAGTGTTGGGCACATGCTGCTGACTGCTCAGGGCTGTCGCTGCCAGGAACAGAGCTTTCTTCAGAGATCCTGAGTCTAAGAGATGTTGAGATGCACGTCAGCTTCTGTGTACTCTTTTCTGTGTAAATATTGAATAGATATCTTTTCCACACGAAGCTGGCTTGCTTCCTTTCTGTAGATCAGATGAAATATGAATTTTGAAGCATTTTTTCATACATTTCAAGCAAAATATAAGACCAGAGTTAAATATGAATGAGAAACAGAAGTTAGATCTTACCCAAGAATATTATGTTCTCCACCTTTTCATGTCCTGTTTAAAAAGTAAAATAAAAAGATTCTCAGGAGGCTGCTTTCTTTAGGATTAAAAGCCTCGTCCTTCCCTTGAAGAAGCGTAGGAGCCTGCTTGATCACACACCCTGGGGATCGTGCCGTTACCTTCTCCCTTGACTGCATTAAGATGAAAATGCGTGCAAGCCCTTGAGTTAGTCTTTTATAATAATTTGCATAATTCAAACCCAGCTGATTTATTTTGTAGATTCTGCCCTTCTTTATAGCAGGGTGACACACGATCACTGTATCTTCTTTGCCAGTCTCTTTGCCGATAGCTTTTAAAATAAAATGTCATTTTTGAAGTGTTTCCTTTAAAGAAATGTTGAAGAAAACTGTGTAGGCTTCGTACAATAATTTTTAATGAATGACTCAAATTTGGCATGAATTGAAAAGAGGTTTCAGAACGCCCAAATAAGTGGGATTTGAGAGAAATATTTTCTCTAGCTGTAGAATTGTGAGGAGTGTTTAGAGGTGGTGATTAAATTCCCTGCTTTCAAGATGATGAAGTTCTAGAAATTGTACAGATATACTCGAGCAATAGAAGACTGATAAAGATGGCTGCTTAATCCATCTGTATTTTATAGAGGACAAAGTTCTTTATTTGCATCACTGCAATCTGTGATGTGTTCCAAAAAACCCCAACAAAATGTTGTATTAGTGTTGTTTGAAGCTTTTCTTGTACTGTAACTCTCCTAGGTTGTGTTTTATGGAAACATTACACAGTTGACTTATTTCTTCATAAAATCATTTGTTCCGTGCCCTGTGTTTTCCAAGTGCAGTTTCCCTTTAATCCATTAACAGTTAAAGATGAATATTTGGCAGTGTTTGATTCTACTGTAAACAAGTTTCCAACAATGAGCGAGTTGTTTTCATAACAAATGCATGTTGAGAAATCCATGGCTGAGCAGTCATATATTCTATGACTCCTGAATGTTTTAACAGAGGAAAAAGTCTTTGTACAGTATTTGCCTGGTAGGGAGAATGTAAACAAGTTTTTATTTTTATCGTATTTTGCCATTAGCAAAAAAAAAAAAAAACCCCAAACAAAACTTATTGCTTATTGCAATAAAAAATAAAAGAACTTGCTGCTTATTGCTGAGCAAAAATAGATCATAAAATTTTAAATGGAAAAAACCCCAAACCCTATAGGGAAAGATTTCAAGCCAGCACTTACCATCTATGAACTCTGCGCTATGGCGCTGATCTTAAAACTTCCATTGGTTTCTTTTTTTTTTTTTTTTCTTAAATGGAAGTGGAATCTTTTGTAACAACACTGCAATTTCTGGCCAGAGTAGCAGAGGGTGTCTGTATGTTAGATGACTTTCTTGGACATTCTATACCTTTATGTTACTTTGCTGTTCTGGGTCAATTAAATGCAGCATTTTTCACCTGGACATGAGTACATGTGAAATGAAAAGACCTGTTACCTGATTGCAAAGCTAGAGGATATGCAGCAGCTTGAACTTTCCTGGCAGCATTTATACCCCATCCTGGCTTTGGAAATGTTGCTGTAGCGTTCGGCTGCTTTGGGTCTGAAGGTGGGTATTGGCTCGTTCTCTCAAGGCTGCCTCAGCGTGGTTGCATCTCCTTTCATCGTTGTATTCAGCAGTGTTTGAGAACAAGTTGCCAATTTAAACTTCTGATGCTATCAGGATTTTTTTTGGCATCTGCTCCGTCCCTGTGCAGATATCAAGTGCAGTTTAGCTGTAGGCAGGATCCTTGCAGCACAGTGACCGTTCAGTGAGACTCTGGTGTCTGGCCGCTGCCTCTGTGTCTTCAAGAGCTCAGGAATGAGTCAAAGCAAATATTCTTCTCTGTTACTAGTTCATCACACAGAACATCTGAGGTTGCTAACCATTAAAACCCACAGCAGGGCTAATATCTTGTAAACAAGAAGCACATAAAGTCTTAATTAGGATGACTTGCATAGTTGATTGCAGTTACAATGTTTTTTTCCTAGTATGTTCTACATAACTGGAATGAAAAGAAATAACATTTAAAGAGGAAAAACCCAGAGGATAAGGTCAGCCTAACTTGGGAAGGGGTGGGGAGCGAGGAGGAGGATTGCCACAAAACTTGGGCTTGCTTGCAGCAGGGAAGAATGTGAATGGCTTAACTATGTCTTTAGTAAGAGCAGATGCATCTGAATTTTGGGCAGGTCAGTTGTGGGAGGGTTGGGAGTCATAGGTGCTGCTCAGAAGGGAAATGAAGGAAATCTGAATTTTTGGGGGATCTTTAGTTTAAAGTCTGTAAGAATTCAGTGGAGGGAGTGTCTGAACCTGTAGCAACTTTCCCTCTAATCCTGGGAGCTGGGAAAGAAACCTGGTGGCAGAAGAAGCTGGCGCCTGTATTTGTATTAAAGATCAGAGAAAAGAACTGGAAAACTAACTGGAAACTATTAATGTGCTGAAATGTTTTGCCCATATAAAGGCATGTGTTTATAAAGATTTGAAAGAAAGCTCTCCATGTTAAACAGCATTAATGCATTAGAATTGTGTTTGCGAAACTAGTACTATTTGTCTCATTATTTTGTAAGCAGTCCAGACCAGTTAACTGTACCGTTCCCTCTGTGGCTCTGAGGCCAGCTTTCTTGGTTTAGAATGGAGTCCTGCACGCCAGTATAGCTGAAGTTAAATATATTGTCACCTGCATGTAGTAGTATTAAATTTTATGCAAATATAACTCGGACTAAAAAAAAAAATACATCTCTCTCTTCCCCTTCAGCTCAATGTGATTATCAGATCGTCGCTGCAGAATCTCAAAGAGAAGATTGATCAGCTGAAGGATTTACTGCTTCGGGCTGTATCAACACACCAAATGTATCTGTGTAAACATCAACTCACTCTGTATTGTGGGAGACAGTGGAAAAATATGCTTTAATTGCTCTGCCACGCAGTTAGGGTTTTTCCTTCATTCTGTCTTTAGAAGACTCTGTTCAAGCTGCTGTTTAATGTTTTCATTGCAGCTGTAGTGCAGGAGGAGTTGGGAGCCTGGGCAGCCCTGGTGTGGTGGCCATGAAGCTGGCTTGGTTATCTTTGTGTCGCAGAGAAGCTTAACAAGATGGTCTGAATAATCTGAGGGCTGCCATCATCTTGCCTATGCACTGTGCTGACACTGAGAGGCTGGTTTGTGAGCTAAGATCATTTGTCTAGCAGAAAACTCTCTAATTGTTATTTTCTCTTGGCTCAGTCCCTGGCTGCGGGAGTGCCAGTGATTGCAAAAAGGAAGGATGAAGCCTTGTTCAGGGTGTGGGCAGGAATGTGGCAGCCCTGACTTGGATTGACTTAAGGAGCAATGGAACTGCATCTTCAGAATGATGTCAAAAACAATTTAAAATATCCCTTAGAAAGAAATCAGAGGTTTTCTTCTTGGGGTGTTGCCCTGTGGCCTGGCTTGGATTTGCTGCTCCTTCCGAATGCCGGGATAGTCAGGCTTAAGGAGTCAGAGAAGTACATCCATCTCCCTGAAGATACCCAGCAGCAATCTGGTTTAATGAAGGGCTATTTAATTTCAAGCTTACTATAGCAGAAATCCCTTCTAAGCACAGACCCCCCAAGTGCTGTGCTGATGGCCAGGGGTAAAACTTTCCTGCCCAGTGATCGCCTGAGAGCAGATGAATACTACTGCTGTGGCAGAAAACATACAGAAATCAGTTCAGCTGTTGCATAATCTACTCAGCAGTACTTGGAAGAGAGTAGTCCTTCAAAATGTCACTAAGTTTGATTAAAAAGAGAAAACACATGTTCTCTGTCAAAGCCGCAGCACTTCAGGGCACCTTGTTGTCCAGAGATACTGCATGAATTGTTTCTCTGCTGCACCAGTGGCTATTTGGGGTGTTCCGCTGTGGAATTGCAAATGGAAACAGATACTCAAAGTAACTTTTTGATTGTTTGCCTGTCACTTGGCTGGGAGCTGCTCACCTGCTCTGTGTTACCAGCCTCCAGTGAAATAAGATGGGAAGTACCCTGCTGATTTTAAAAGCTCTATTCTGTTTGGGCCTGCCCCGTTTATATCATAGCAGTATAAACTGGAGCTCTTTTGAGAAGCATCATCCTTCCCGAACTTAACCCCTGCAGTACTGTTGTACATTCAGTGTTACAGAAGAGATCAGCTGTGTGGGACTTCTTAGGAGTAAATGAAAGAAAACTGTGTTGGATTTTGGAGGGTGAAATGCTATTCTTAATACTTATGCTAACTTGGCAGTAAATAGCCTTCCAGTTCTCTTTATCACTTTGAGTTGATGACCTGAAGATCACTCTGTGGTCACTGTATGAAACTTTTTCTTTGAGATACGTAAACTTCAGAAACACATTTATAATAACAGCAGATTTCATTCAGAAACCTGTGACCTATCCTTCTCTTACATGTTACAGACTTTTCTTGAGTTAAAATAGTGACTTTAGTTAATTTTGATGATCAGGAGGCCTGATTTATTTTAAGAACATATAACAGCTATTATTTTATATAACAAAACAGTTTTCCAGTGTTTTTGAGTTTGGTCCTTAACCAAGTATCATCAGCACACAGATGGAGGGAGACAGGAGGCAGAACTTGGTGGATGACCTTCTCACACGACAGAAACAGCTTCAGGCATCTTACAAGAATGAAGGCACAGAACCAGATGTGATAAGGTATGGCATTGTCACCTCAGTGAACACTGTGATTTGTGTTTTGAGTATGTCTGAAGATAATGTTAAATGCATCCATTGAACTAATTTACCTCTACATGTAGCAAATTGCGGTTTCATTTGCTTAGAAATCAAGTTCTTTTTTTAGTGACAGTATCATATATGTCTACAAAGCTGGGGAGGACGAGGGAATGAAGAGTTGCTTGGAAGAGGTAATAGCTAAGTGATCTAGTAGAGTCGGTCACTGAGTTGGAGTGATGGATCCCACTGTACAAGGTCTGTGTGAATTGTTGGAAGGAAAAATGTCAGGATGAGGCTTAAGCTTCAAACAGTCCCCAGTGATCATACTTTGTAGCAGTCAGCAGGGGCCTTCAAATAGAATACATTAAAATTTCCATTTTGGTGTGTCCTTCACAGCTGGGAAAAATAATTACAGTTAATAGCCTTCAAGTTGTGCTCTCCTTATGCAGTTCTCATGTCCCTTTCTAGTGGAAGGAGTTATATTTGTCATCTCTAACAGGTTCTTAGAAAGAATCCATCCCTGGTGGTCTCTGATCAGGAAGAAAGGCAGAGCCTTTTCCCGAAGTGTGAAATTCAGGCCTCTTGCCTGAGTTAATGAACTATTAGCAGTGCATAAGTTGGGTTTAGTGGGAGTCACACAGGTGCTGTGTCCGGAACATACAAACCATATTAGGCATAGACTTGGTACATAATTATATAAAAAGACATCTTTTACTGCAGACGTTGCAGTCCTGAAACCTTGGTGTGCAGGGGAATAAAGAAGGATGGGTTGTTTCTAGTGCTTTGTTAATGGCCTTTTGAATTTTGTCCGTTTCCAGTTAGCACCAGCTTTTGCCTGTGGAATTTCTCTTGCGAGTACTTGCTCCCCTTGGCTGTACTTCGGAGTTTTTGGTAGCTTTAGTTTCTGCGTGAGCATGCCAGTGTCTTGCTGAGGAGTTCCTTGCAGCTATTTTACATCCAGGAGCTTTTATGCCTTACTAAAATACCGAGTTAAAAATGCTTGCTGAGCAGCAGAATTGAGAGATTCCTGTGGATTTGTTACACTTCTCTTTCCTTTTCCTAATTCCAGTAGCATAACCCACCCTCACTTTTCTCCTCGTTCCTCCTCTTTCCCCCTGTGTTTTCAGTGACATGGGTGACGCTGGCTGAGAGGGTGTCCTGGGTTCATCCTGGAGCTCTGCACATGCTACAGATGGTCTAAAGGCTCTGCTAACAAGGCTCTGTCTCTTCTGCCTCTTCCATCTGTGTTGTGAAAGTTGATTTTTCTTTGAGACTCCTTTTTCTTTCCACATGTTTAAACTGCCCAATTAATCAATTGCTGGAGGAGAGAGAGGAAAAAAGGTGTAGCAATAAATGAGGCTGTTCCTAAGCTGGTAGCCAGGCTGCAGACAACAAAATGAAGCTGCCATTTCCTCCTTCGTCTGCAAGCAAAAGGGTAGCAGATCTACCACCATGGCACGTGGTATGTCAGAATTGTGTTGGAGAACAGCTTCAGAAGCATCCTCATGATTCACTGGCTGATATGGTTTGATCTCTATTAGCCCTGAGCCAACATTTATGCAAAAAATGAAAAGCCCTTCTATCAAAGAGTGTGTCTTAACCTACCTCCTGACACCATGCAGGTCACTAAATACTGCTCTGTGTGAGAGTTACCGTTCTGGCTAAATTCCAGCACAGTAACTGCATTTGCTCTTCCTAATTTTTCCTTTGCAGATTCAGGTAATCGTCTGTCCTGCAAAGTGGCAAAGAAGAGGAGCGGAGCTGCAGTCTCTGAGTTTGCAGAGCTTGCTGTATTCCCATGGTCAATGAAATTACTCTTGAGTGTAGACTGTAATTGGTAAAACTTTGGTTTAAAGCCTCATTTTTGAAAAAGTGAACATACATCCTCAGAAATTTTATATAAATCACAGCTGTTGGCCCCGGGCACTTGTTTTATTGGTGTGTGGGAAGCTTTAACGCAGCAGGCACAGACTTAGGCTGGCTGTGGGTCATGCAAGGGGCCGTGCTCTGCCCTGTAAGCCCTGCACAACGCTGCACGTGTGGTCTGGGTCACACGATGTGGCTGAGCAGAGCTTCCTCACCTCTGCTGACCTGTGGTGTAGTGAGATCTGCCCTGAATGGTACAACAGTGCTTCTGCGATACGGACATGTGATAGAAATACATATTTTTAAAAAAATTTTAGCTTGTTCTTCTAGGTGACAGGCATTTTCTAATACACTATATTCACTGGACCTTTTCTGTAGCACATAGTGTTGCATTTTATACGCGCACATATAAAGTTACATGTGGGAGGGAGAGTGTCAGAGCCCTCTTGAGAAAGTTTCTTACCTTTGTGCAATGTCAGTGCTCAGTCTTAGAACAGAACAAAGCTTCATATACTTTTAACTCCTCAGACATTTGAAGAAATACGTGAGCCTTTTTGCTGATGTTCTTTGAGAAACAGTCCCTTTTCAGTGCTGGGCTCTTGGAAAAGGTAGAGACAGTTTTGAAGCTATTGTACAGTCAAAACTGGGTACCAATGTGAGTGTTGTGTCCTACCATAACTGTTGAAAGTAAGATATTTTTTTTTCTACTTGTTTCCTTTGTGTATCTTGGAGCGAGTATAAGAGTTACTCAAAGTTCAACTGATGGTTTCCTGATTCATGTTTTGTGAGGGTCTGTTCAGTAACATGGTGTAGAGGTTGGTTTCTGCTCGGTTTTGTTCTCCGGTGCGGTGTTTGGTACAGCTAAAGCACGTGTTTCACTTTGTGGTTTGTTGTCTTTGCATTGACAACATCTGGTTACGCAACACGTGCTGCAGATGGTAAAACTGTAGACTTTGATCAAATCCATTAATTGTTCTAGACCAGGCATTCTCCAGAGCGCAGTGCAAATCCAGTTGATGCATTGATGCTGGCTTTTACACCTACTGCTAAGTCAACTGAAACCTGTAAAATAGCAAATAACAAAATGTCTATGGGGACTGACAATATGAGAAAGCTCGTGTGTGTCACCTGTTCTGAGCAGTCCATAAACTGCTCTGACCTGAAGCGTGGCCCTGCGGCAGGGCAGCATTGACACGTGGCTGCTGTGGAGGGACAGAGGGCAGGGATTCAACCTAGAGCTGCCCTGGCGTAAAGGTGTCGAGGCAGGTGGGAGGAAGAGATCAAAATCCCATGATAATTTCAAGCTCTGTTAGAAGTGATCAGGGAAACCTGTATTTTCCAGCACGAGATAACACCAGAGACAGTATTTATTTGCTAGTGTTGCAAGACTTGAAGTTTTATAGTTCTCTTTTAACTTCTTTAATTAGAAGTGCCGACTATGCCAACTATTCTCTGCATGGTGAATTCACACCCCTTCCATATTCTCCCGTGTAGGTCTTGTTTTCAGTCCTGAGATGTAGCCAGGGCCTGAATCTTGTGTCAGGAAGTCCAACCATTCTCTCTTTCCTGAGCCTGGCCTGCATGTGGGTCTGTAGCTTGTCTCCCCTGCGTGCCCTACTGCTTGTAGGGGCAGAAGACAACAGCTTCTGGTAGGGTTAAGCAGCTTTTTACAACACTGGGTTTCTCTAAAATCGTTGCAGAGCTCTGGAACAGCTTTGGATTTTAGTAGGTGGTAAAGGCTACTTCAGCGTGTCTGAAGTCCTGAAAGCCAGCTTTTCCCACTGCATTAGAAAAATCAGCACATATTGTTTGATTAAGTTCTAGCAGTGACACTTTTCTCTGGTTTTGTATTGGTTTTCTGTATCTAATCCATCTCTGATGTGACAGCACGCATTTTCAGAAGTCTTTTTCTTTCCAGCAGTCATTCCTTTCATTAACCTTCTTGCACCACTGATCACATATTTATTGTCCCCATGGCCTATAACAGTGAGGGTTTCACTAGAATTAATCTTCGTTTATATTTGGTCACCATTCAGTGAGTTTTACATCCTTTGAAAACTGCTGTAAAGCTATTTCTGATTGTGAAGTACAGTGGCCTTAATGCTCTTAGTATTTATCCTAACTGACAACTTGGGCCAGAACACCGGGCAGGACGCTACATTACTTTGGTATAGCATTAGTTTACCTTCCGGCGTTGTCGGCCTTAATTAAGATGCAACTGGAATTTTCCAGGGGAAAGGCTGTGCTGTTTATGTGACTCCGCTTGAGCAGGGTCAGTTAAGTTTTCTTTAACTGGTTTTCAATAGGCAATTTCAGTATCTTTTCCCCTCTTTTTTCCTTGGAAAGAGATCTGTGCAGGTTATTCTAACAGATTTTAATGGAGTAGAAATCCCCATGGTTTCACACTATTTGAAAGCGAGAAGTGAAAAAAGCAGCTAAAAACGTTGACTTTCTAGAAATCACAGTATCAAAATTTTGTGAGTCTTTAAATATTTGTGGAGGCAAAGGAGTCAAGAATATTCCTCCTCCTGCTTGACCGGGTAGTCAGTGTGTGGAACTATATGTCAATCACCAGTGAATAAATTGTGTGTCCTTGAACGTGCCTTTTTTTGGTTTCTTTGGATTTCTCAAAATTCAAAGGGGGAACAATTTTGTGGGACACAAAACACCTTAAGTAATAGCTACCCTAGATAACTTTTAGAAGAGTCCATATTTTTTTCTTTAATGTGGGTTACCATTTTTTCTGTTCAAATACTTTTCTGTCAGATGACAGGTATTTTGGTCTTAATCCAAACGGGTGTTCTGCCTAATGCCAAAATAGCCATCGAGTGCCCGACTTAATCAATAAGCCATTAGGTGCCTAAATGCTTTTGTGAATCTGGCTCTTGTTTATGAAGGAGCAAATGCTCTTTGGAAAATAAGATTAAAAATAGTTGTTTAGATGCCTTTAAAACTGCTTCCTGATTTCCTTCCTCCCTACCAGTCACTGTTGGAAGCCCTCCTGGCTGTGGCGTTCTGAGGTGGGATGCAGTTAGCCTTGTGATGTTTGCCCAAATCTACCTGGAGTTTCCTGCCCGAGGTTGTTTCTGTGCCAGGAGTGTCACTGTGTTCTGGTGGGGGTGTGCTGGGTCTGTAGAGACAACAGATGCCAAGCCAAGACCTGCTTGGAGGCTCGTGTGCCTGTTGCTTGTGGTCAGACAGGCTTCAGCCGCCGCGCGGGGAGCAAACGTTCCAGCATGAGCTTAGTGCTGCGTCTTGTCCCGAAAGGAGCCCTCAGAATGGCACTGAGGGGGGAGTCCATCGCCTTGGGTGCAGAGTTGAGTTGCAGGTGATGAAGTTGATCATTTGTGAATGGGACAGATTGTCTCACAGGAGTAGATCTGTCCCTTGACCTTTTCTCTGGATGTAATTATACAAGGTGCAGCTTCTTTCTAGAAAGAATTCTCCTTTTTTCATAATTCTCATTCCCAAGGAGTGCAAGTGGACTGCAGAAGTGAGACTGTTTTGATGAGGGCTATGTAAGCTATTTAGTATTGTGCTACATCCAGTCTTGCATAGAAAGTAGAAAGAAAATGGTAATATTTGTTAGCAAGATTAATCTCTGATGAAACTGTTTATTGTGGTGTGTATTTTGAGGGTTTGCATAGGAAAGTGAGACTGCTGTGAAATAAAATGTGAGTGTAAATGTTGTTAAAACCTTCCCTGGGGATGCTAACCCAGGTGTGGGGGTACCTCAACTGTGTAGCTCCTTGCCACAACCCCACCACCCAGACACTCAGCGTTTTGAGCGGACGTGTTAGTCCGAGGTAAGTGTGCCCAACACACGTCCAGCATGTTGCTCGCACCTGCTGTCCTGCACGGGCCCGAGGTGGTTGGGAGCCGCTTGTTCTGCGCTGTGAGGGCAGAAGCAGCCGTGCCTGCATTGTGGACAGGAGTTAGTGGTCCTGGAGGTGCCACAAAGTGGCCGGTTCTGCCAGTCGCTGTCCGGCATCCTGCTGCCTTGTGCAATGTCCAGTCACTGAAGCCAGTGGGACCAGTTAACACCACAGGTAAACAGTGTCAAGAGCAACACGGCGTTTCCTTGAACACGAGATGTGCTGCTTTTGGGTCTTGTGCTGGTGGAGCTGGGGAAGTCGTCTGCCAAGTGCAGGAAACGCTGCCCCTTCTGTAGGCTTTCCATCAGGAGCGGTTCTTGTGGGGAGGTCTCCACCTGGGAAGGTACCTGGAGGGGATTTGGAAGTGCTTGTGCTCGTGTGGCTTCTCCTGGGGTTTTTTTGAGGGGGGGAGACCTTTTGTTTTGTATGTTAAAATTATACTTGTTTTATTTACTAGCTTGGAGCTTCCTAAAATACACTGCTTGCCAGTGTGAGCAATTAAATCGTAAGTGAGAGAATACCCCTGCTTCTTCACCGTGGCCTTGGAGATTGACCTGTGAAGCCAAGCTGGGGTGCCCTGGGCACTTCAAAGAGCCCCACTGTATAACAGTATCGTTAAGGGAATGTTCAAGTGATCATCCAACCAATTGTCATATGACCCAGGTTTTGTTTAAAATTCGGTCTTGCTGATCAGTCTTCTAAAGCCGTAAGCCTTGATGTGTGGCCTTGGTCTAAAGTAAGTGCTGCTTGACTAATCTAAGTTACTTGGGAAGTTTTATAAGAATTATCAGTGAAACAATGCCTTCTGGAAGATAAGCCCTTCCTTGTTAAGCAGTGACATAGCTCCCTGATTTTAAAACCCATCATCTTTTATACTTGGGTGCATTGCTAAGCCTCATAATTAGTTAAATCTGCTCCTATAATCAAAAGCTATCCGCACACTCCACTGCTCTGTGACGGTTTCAAAGATTTACGTGATTAACTTGGCGGAGGCAGTGGGTGGCTAATTGGATAAGCTTTAATCTTCACACCACCAAAGCGAAACATGGTAAGATCAGAGGAAGTAGGAAGTTATGCTGTGTTGTGTGGGAAGGCAGTTACCAAACATGTCAAAAAGATTATTGTAACGAGCAGACCAGTTGTCATGACCCAACCTACAAGAATAGGGCAGATTATTAGGGGGGAGGGAGAGAGTGAGGGGTGCAAATTATTTCAAATTTGCTTGCCTTGAATTTTTTTTAACAGGCAGAAATAGTTATGCTCTCTTTAGCAAGCAGAGAGCTTTGTTTCGTTCGCTTTATTTAAGTAATTTTGTCAGATGTTGTTAACATCAGATTTTGAGTGCTTGCTAATTGAACTCCTGAAGTGGGTGGACTGTAATGATCTTTGCATCTTCAGAAATGTACTGCTGCTGTTGTGTTTGGGTTTGTGAGCCTGGTAGCAGTCATTGTGAGACCAGAAAATACAAGAGTGTATTTAATCCCCCAAAGCAATGAAGAAAGCTAGGTAATGTGTAAAACTGTATTTCAGGTGTGTAGCTTTGTCTAATCAAGCGTGATTCCCTACCTCGATGAACACTGGTAAGTTTTAAGGGTGGTGCAAAGGATTGGAAAACAGAAGAATCCCAGCTCCTCCGTGGGATGTTGCCCCTGAGCACCAGCTGGTTGTTGGCCTGACGGGGTGGGCTGGGTTCTGCTCCAGAGTGCTGTTCCAGCGTCCGCAGGATGCTTAAGGGAGAGGTGGTGATTTACAATAGTCCTGTAGCAAAAAAGTTCTTTTTTTTTTCTTTTGATTCTGACAAATCTACTACCTTGAGGTGAAGTTGAATGAACATGTTAAAATTTTAAGTGGGAAGAGGTTAAGTGTTCTTGAATGTGACTGGCTGTATGAAGTGTGTAGTGCTCTGCAAACAGATGAGCCTTTAGTTTATGGATGGCCCAAAACTCACGTGGTGATGATTATTTTTCAGCAGTGTTGATTCATCTCATGGCCAGGAGATGTCTCTAGTTCACCATAATTCCTCAAGGACCTCCGGAAACAAGTTCTGGATTTTGCTTGAATGCCCTGGCTGTAAGACTTCAGTCATCCCTCTGGGAGCTGGACCCCGTGTTGGCAGGGTGCATTAACTCCTCCTAGCTCCTCTGATACTTGTGCAGAGTTAACTTCTTTTGATACAGGGTTTTGACCACAAAATGATTTTGAGTGTGTGTGTGTCCCACACAGTGTTTGAATGTACCTCACAAAGAGGGGACCTGGACTCAATTTAAAAAACCCTAAAATGTAGGTCTTACTGTAATGAAAAAAAACTTGAGAATCTGAGAGATCCTAAAAATGCTCACTGTTCTTGTTTTGTTTGTGGAAGGGCTTTGGAAGAGAACAGGGCAAAAGTAAAAATGAGAATGAAATAAAGTTTGAAAAAAGCAGAACCGGAAGCCAAAACTCTTATTTCTGTACTGCTGTTGAGGAACTGATCTTATGATGACTCTTACCCCAAATCTGAGTCGCAGTTTTGGGTTCGAGTGGCTCACAGTCTGTCATATATTTTTCTTGTGGGAGAAACCAATGAAAAGCTGAAGGGTGGAAACCAGAAGTCTGGTATTGAGAGAAATATTTAAGTGCCATTTCATTTTACTGCTTGAATTTATGTGCCCTGGACATGAAAAACTTGTTTTCCGTTGTAACCAGGGAAGTGTCTATAATGTGAACAACCTCAAGTCATAATTCTTTTAAAAGAAAACCTGTAACTTGATTACTCTTTCATTTAAGAGTGTGTGTGCCTGGCTGCTTGTTCATGTTGATGCCAGACTAGGAAATGCAGAAGAGTAACTGTGTGACTTCCATCTACAGTTTTTGAAATGCAGAAATGTTCCCTTTTAGGTTTGGTCAGGATTGCAGAAAATGAGTAGTCTCATCTGATTTGCATCTGGATTCACGTGTTTATCCTTTTACTGTTGGAATCTTTCAGCCTGTACCTCGTTGTTTTTATCAGTTTGTGTTTTGATCACATAGCAAATACATGAGTGTGTGTATTCCCAGCAACCCTCTTCTTTTTGTAGCAGTTCTGAATGCTGTGTGTTCTACATGCAAACAATATTGAATATGAATATATGGCATACATTTCACCATGTAGCTTAATTATTCAATGCAAAATTAATTCTCTCCCTGCTTTACCACCCCTAGGCAGTGTTATGGAGCCTGTGAGATATATTTGTTATTGGAGATCATTAGATTCTTTTTGGCTAATTTCTTCTGTGGTTGCAGAGAATCACATAGAGTGCAACAGATACGTACACTTCTGCTCTGTCAGCCAGTCTTGTAAGCGCAAATTATATGAGGAATGGATTTTGTGTTGAAAATTATTCACTGAAGCTATTTTCAGATCCAGCCTAATGACGGGAGGGATCAAACGAGGTGTAACTAACCCATGGCTCTTGGAAGAATCTGAGGAAACCAGAGGGCTTGGCTTCGATGATCTCAGGCAGCAGCAGAGAAGGATCATAGAAGGTAGAAGAGTCTTTCTGTTTTTTCTAAGCAACTCCAGGACTCTGTGAGGAGCCCTTATTAGAAAGTCAATACAATAACCTGTGCTGAAGTTTTATTATCTGGAGATGTCAAACTTAATAGTTCCAGGTAGTTGTCTTCTGTATTTGCAGCACTATTGTGCTTACAATATTCTGAACTGGAAGCATCTTCTTAAATCAGATTTTCAAAGACCTTACAGGGCATCCCTGATTTTGACCATAATCACGGTTTTGGTTTGCAGTAGAGATCTCATTAACCGCACTGAGTGTAGTGGTATTCCTGCTGTGCTTCAGGCTGGGCTGCATTAGATGTATTGTTGAATTGGAACAAGGTAAGGATTAACTAATCTAAAAAAGGGTCTTTAGATTTTTAGCCCTCAGCATTCGTAAGGAATCTCTAACTTTGGAGGTGTTGGAAGACCTCAGCCTGAGGCCATCAAGTAGTTAATGAGGTAATTTCTATGCAATTAAAGTATTGGAAGTGATCAAATGAAATCAGTCTCCAGATAAGGCCTGCTTCAGTCTGCATGAGAAGCAATGTTTGTAGCTACAGTTCAGGAGAATGGTGTAAACTCTGTTTGGATGGGCCAGGAGAAACCTCAAGCTCCTGTTTTTGATTACACCGTGGGTATTGTCTGGGGAGGCTGGGAGAGGTACTGGGGAGCAGACCTTCATCCTGTTGCAGGGAAGGGCGTTCTGGCCACCCTGTGCCGTTTTTGGCTCCTGGACCACAGCTGGCTGGCAGTCTTGCTCTGTGTGACATCGCTGCTTTGCAGTTTGTCAGACCACTGACAGTCCAGCCTCCCACATCCCTTCTTGTCCTGCTTGACAGCTTTGGACAGAGATGGCTGCACAGTTTGGTTAAGGTGCTTACTAAGGACTGCGTGGTACCTGTGACCTGGAAGAGCAGAGGTGATACAGTTCTTAATAAAGGAGTGTCTGCAGAGCTGGGGGAGTACATCAAACTTCAGCTGCCCTCCCTGTGTCCCCTCTCTCAGGCTCTCTTCCATGCACTCTGTATCCTCTTGCAGCTTTAAAAATCTATTTGAATTCTTTGGCGTTTGCATCACCTGTTTGTCTTTTATTCATGTTAAAAGTTTCTTGGAAAATTTAAAAAGGCTAATCAGGGATCTCTCTGTGTGTGCCAGAAAATCTCCTGCATTTATGATTAACAGCTGAATGTTGAATTTTTGTTTTTTTTTTTTTTTTTGGGACACACACACCCTCAGCTAAATGTCCCAGCCAGAGCAGACAAATTAATTAGCTATCATTCATATTATTTTAAGAGTGCTGTTGCCATAAGGATTCATTTTCATGTTGTGTTGATGTATTTTTCTTAATACATTTTAACTGTTTAAGCATGGGGTAGATCTTTTTCTTCACTTCTACATCTTTCATAGGTTGGCATATCAGCAATTTTTTCCATATAATTTTATAAATGTTTTTCTGGTGCAGAGCAAGATGCTGGACTTGATGCTCTTTCTTCAATCATATCCCGGCAAAAGCAAATGGGGCAGGAAATTGGGAATGAGCTGGATGAACAAAACGGTAAGAACAAGATTCATAGAGACTCATTTTGCCTTATTTTTATGTAAGATTGTGATTTGTTTTTTGTTTTGTTTTTTTTTTTTTCACTGATACAACTGTGCTGCTTTTTGCCCACAAAGTAACAAGACAATACTGTAAGGATTTATGTACGAACAACCACTACAGATTCCATCCATTCATGACCTGGTGGTTTTATTGTGTTTCACTACGTAACCTGTTGTGCGTGTACAATGTATAACACTCGGTATATTTTTATCAAGCCTGCCTTTTGAAAGAAAAGACTGGTGATTATTGTACAAAGTATAAAATTAATTTTGTACTCGATCTTTTGCATTTCTCGGTTTTATGACAGTTTTTAAGGTAAGCTTTTATGTGTTGCTGGGTTTCACTGGAGCATTCTTATTCTATGTCTTTCATTATTAACTAAATGGAAAAGTCTTGAGCCAATGATTAAAGGAGAAATGTTGCATTGTTAGCTACAAATGATTTGGATTTTGAAGGTTTCATGGCATTGAATGCAGGATCAAATTAAGTGCAATATTGAACTAGAAGAGTACCTCTTTTCTTTAAAATGAGCCAGTATCCAAATGGTGGAATTGCTCTCCTGTTAAATATGCTTTGTTACTCACTTAATTGTTCGCATGACATAAACTGTCCCTAGGAGAGCAGATCCTCCAGTCTTTCTGACTTTTTCATTTCTTACAATATGGTAATAGTTCAATTAGAGCCTTGGAACCCTGCCAGCTTTCTCCCTTGCACAAAGGCTTGAGCCATATGGTTTATCCTTGGGTTGTGTTGTTCTTAACCACTGAGAAGGTAAATGTCCTTTTACTTGCTAATAAATGATACGCTTAAATCGGCTTCTTCCTGGACCTATATTTTTTTCCCCTTGTATTTCTCTGCATGTCTGCTCAGAGTGAGGGGGTTCCCGTATTAACAATCACGTAACACGAAGTACTACTTGGGAGCTCCGTTCCAACTGAGAGTGAAGTAAGAGGACAGCTTTCTCATGTTTGCCTTTCGTACATGGCTAAATCCAGGAGGGATATGAAATGTCTAGAATATGTCTTTGTTTATTAATCTTAAGGTTGTTAAGAAATGGTTTGCGCAGCTGGGAGAAACTATGCTTAGTGGTCTTGTCAGTTTTTGATCCTCTGCCTCATGCGAGTAAAGACATTTTCAATTAGAAATCTCGGTTTCATAAGTTTCTTCTATTAACTGTTGTTTAAAAAGTCATATTAATTGCTTTTTTTTGCTCTAAATAGAAAACAGGTGGGAAGCATGAGCATGTTTACTAATTCTCTGTGAAACCTTGGTTTCTCATCAGGAAAATATATGATCTATGTCCTATTTCCCTCTGTTGGGGGTAGGGGAAGGTTCCCCAAATCCTCATGGTTTTGGGACCCTGAAGGTAACGTGTATTGTACCATCGCATTTCTGCGTGACCCTGCCAGACTTTTTCTAGCGATGAAGCCTTGGAACATCTGTGAAATTGGGAATGCATTTAACCCTCCTTTTTGCAAATAATGCCAGTTTTGTTTGTCTTACAGATAGTTACAAAGCCTAGAGCAAAACTCTTAATGTTTTCATGTGAGCTCTTTTTTGAGCTACAGGCAGCTCTTGAGAAAGATGGAAACTTTCCCGAGTGCTTGGAGTAAGAAGTGAGGATTGCCTGTTGCTGACGGCAGGCCAGGTCCTGGGGGAGGAGAAAACACTGAGTTGCCTCTGCTTCTCACTGTCCTAGAACCACGAGAATAAAACCTGCCAGCCATGTAGAGCATGTCGTTTGTAGATCTTTAAGCATTCTGAAAAAGATGGGAAATAGTCTGACTACAGACGGGCGACCAGATTGCTCAGGGCTTGGCTTCATCACTACTGAGCAAGTGGAACTCCCATGTTTTCTCTGACTTTATGCAATCCCCCTTTTTTTTTTTTGTTTTTTGCTTATACAGGGGGATATGGTCAGGCATTTTGTTGCCACCGGCACACTGGAAAAGCTGAAATCCTTAGCAATATGTTCCAGGGGTTACTTTGCCTTTGCACATCTTATTTCGTGCCCTGTGCTTAACTATCTACAGACTTTTCTCAGGCGCTCTGCCAATCTCGTGTCACCGTTACATGGTCAGGCTGATGAGGATAACTGCCCTGTAATTTCCCCTTACTTGGAATCTCTTTCCTTCCTAGTGCTGCATGATAATGGCATCGTCTGTATTGTGGGGAGGCAGGGGAAGTTCATCTTCATTAAGTGCTGCATCAGTATTTCTTTTTATTCAAGTCAAATTTTCCATCAAATTGCCCATTTCTGTGGGAAGTTTGACTTCCACTTCCCTGGCCTGCTTTGGATGTCCCCACCTTCTGCAACTAATTAGGTGCCTTTAGCTTGTTCTGGAGTTATGATGAAATATGGCTTAATTCAGAAGTAGCTGATAATGTCTGATAGTTACCGAAACAGACTTCAGGCAGCTGCATAACTGTACTTATTTTCTACATGAGTCGTTATTCAGGCCTTCTTTTTTCCTTCCCTCGCAGCTCAGGCTCTCTGTTCGGTTGAGATATTTGCACTTCCCAGCTCTTCGAGGTGGCTTGTGGCATTTTCCCTTGAGTGCCAGTTGGTGTAGCTGTGCATTTGCAGATGCACAAGTATTGGAGGCATCCTGATTAATTATGCAAAGTTTACTTCTCGAGTAGACTTGGTACATGTAAATTCTTTTGTGTTTGTTAAATGACTGAAAAATGATTAAACTTTGCTTTTAGAAGGGTAGTTACTTGGCGGTATCTATTTTTGCTTCACTGGTGGGCTGACAGGCAGTGACGAGGAGTAAGGTCCAAGGTTTGTAAGAGGGCATCCCGCAGCCTGTGGTGGTTGCTGTGCTCTCCAGCCCTGCAGTGCCCATCTTCTGGCCGATCTCTCCAAGCTTCCTCCGTAGGCACCAACAGGGATTGCTCAGGTGTGATCCCTCCAGCCTGCCTGACACATCTGCCTCGGGGCAGGGCACAGCCTGGCCTGGAAAAGCCCGTGTTTCCCCACTGATCATAAAGTGAGCCCGGGCTCGGATGGAGGTGGCTGCTTTGCAGACATCTGCCCTGAGCAGATGAGTCTCATCCTTTGATTTCGTTGTAATGTGTCCAAGTTTTAATTGGAGTCTCATGTTCTTTACTCAGATATTCAGTATAGCTCTGTCCCTGCGATTTTATGGCTCTGCTCAAAGCTGATGGTCCTTTTCAAACCTCCTGAGTACGTAGTATTTTGCACTGATGAGCAAAGTAGAAGCAGGGTACCAGAAGACGTTTTTTTTCGGCCTCAGGAGTCTGCTAGCAGTGGGAGAGATGGGGGATTAGCAAAAGAATTTTCCCATCATTAGTTCCAAATTTGGCCCCAGAAAGCTTTCTGTAATCCTTTCATCTGTTACATAAAAAAAAAAAAAAAAGAAAATAGTGTAAATGGCCTCTGGCCCTGTTGATGAGGCAATCTAATCTAGTGCAATAATTTTGGAAGAATGCTTTCAGAAATTCTGAATGCTGTTTGTTTTACCCTTATAGAGATGTTGTTTTCTCATTGTGACATGCTTGCATGAGAATATAGTACTCTGTGATGGATGGTAAATATTGGTAGCTTGCAAAATTTGTCATGTTTGGCATTTTTACCACATTGCTCTCCATTTGGTGTACACCACTGAGGAGGGATTCTTTTGCTTCTGCCTCCATTAAAATTTATGCCCGAGCATAAATATGTTCATGAGTAGATAAGCTGCAAAACCAGACCTGTCTATGTCACTTCACTGGTCAAGAGAATGCTGCACACAGAGTGAATATCCAGGATGCTCTTAACCTAAATGGATCATTTTAAGTAAGTGATCTCTCATAATGATACTTTAATTACATGGTTATGTAACATTTAAAATTTCTTGTCAAAATCAAATTTCTAAAATCAACCAAAAATTGAAGCATTATGTATTTTTTTTTTTAATAGCTTTGCAATTGGAGGTTGCCGTGTCACTCTGGTCATAGTGGGTGGCACACAAGCCTCGGAGGTGGACTCAGCTCTGTCTTTCATTTGGTGCCAGTTCAATAGTCAAAGCCTGTGACTTGCCTGGTATATGATTTTGGTTAACCTGACATGCTTCCATCAGAATGCGATTTAGAGACTCCACTTGAGACTGGAGCCCTGCTCTAGCTGTTGCTCTGTATACACCTAGAGAAGTGTTCCTGTAAAATCAAAGAAAGTGAGTGAAAGTATTGTTGGGGTTGCAGAGACTTGTTGAAAACAGCATCAGAAATTACAGTGCAGCAGGGACGCGATTAATCTCTCCTAGGGCAGTGTTCAACCACAAGTCTATCGCTTTTGGTGCAGATAGCCCAGTCAGTATATGTACAGTAAATGCTTCTCCTAAAGATTATTTTACATGGCTATTGCATAATCAAAAAAGGAACCCTGAAGTCGTTTCACATTTCTGTTTAAGAACATTTTTGCTATAATACAAACTAATTAGCATTGTGTATGGAATATGTTTGAGTTATGAGGCTAAAACCAATGGGGCTGTGGACATGTTACATCATTGTTAGGATTAGTTTGTAAATAAGAAATGATTAAAGATTAAATTTTTAAAAAATGTTCACCATCTTGTCTAAACAATCTGTTTTCATCATACAGAGTTACAACTCTGCATGCTTTGACCCCCTTCTGAGATGGCTCAAGTCCGCTGGTTGCTGAGATTTGAAGGTAGGTGTTCAGCATTCCTTGAGAAAGGCTGAGCACCAGCAGGTTCAGGTTTTCTAAAAACCTTTACAGAGAAGCATGTGTTTTTAATATTCAGATGTAAAATAACCATCCACAGCCTGACTGACCTCATACTATGCAGATAGATTTTTATTTTGCTTCCCGAGCTTATTGTATGGAATAGAAACTACTTCAGTTTTACTGGGGAAATGATCTGTCTTTATTGCATGCTGTTGAGTTGGATTTAACCCTTCTTAGGGGAAAAATTAACACCCGTGTTAAAATACTGCTTTTTGTAATGAGCGATCTAAATAGTGGAATACTTAGTCTCAATATGAACACTCAGAATTTGAGGAATGCCAACATTGAGGCTAGATGGCACTTCTTGCATGTATTTCTAGGCTTAAGAGAATTGCACGCTGTTTTCTGCAGGTCCTGCCTCATTTTATGTGTAGGACTTGATCTCTTCTCGGGTTGAATTGACCATACACGTTGACAAAAACTGTTTGAAAGGTCTCTGTCTCGTTCCTTCCAGGTGTGGGAAAATGTTTAGTGATTAAGGCAAGGGCTGTAAGAGGTTTTTGTGGTGGCAGCAGCAGATAAATGTTGCCCTAGAGCATAAAACTATCTCTGCTCTGCCCAGGGGCTCTGTGAAACCTATCTTAACTAAGCTTTTTCAGAAGTGTTTCCCTTCTGTGTGTCCGACTTGGCATCGCAGGGTCTGGTTTGCCAATGTTTTGAGCACTGGCACTTAACAGAAATTGGTGTGGGCTGTGCTCTGGGTGTAATGAATCATGGAATGGTTCGGTTGGAAGGGATCTTTAAGGATCATCTAGTGCATCCCCCGTGAATACTGGGGAATACAGAATCATAGAATCATTCAGGTTGTAAAAGACCTTTAACATCAGGGAGTCCAACCATAACCTAACACTGCCAAGACCACCACTAAACCATGTCCTTGAAATATATGAAACTATATTAAATCTTGGTTGGAAGGATAGATAAGGTTTGATTTATATGTGGCTTTTTAAAAAGAGGTTCAAACCCTCTTTTACTGAACACTCAAAATAAACCTTAACTATTAATTTTCTTATTTTTCCTTCTGAGTTGGGGATGATAGTGTTTCATCTCCCAAGGAAGCTGTCAAAAATCAAAATACACTTGTACTTACTGTCAGGAGGGCCATCGTTGATCTGGGAGGAAGCTTTTAACTCTTCAGAGTTGGAGTTGTGTGCAGTCCATAAGGAATGCAGCCTGGTGCTGGGTGATGAGGAACAAAATATTCGGTATCTGTCAAGGAAGTAAGCCCTGCCTGTGCTGCCTGCTGAAGGAGCTGTGTAATGAAAACCAAGGTTACACTGAGTTTGCATTGGACTGGAAAAATGTATCTACACAAAACAGTATTATTTATAGCGTTTCTGAAACTTTTAAGTACATGACTGCTGCTTCAGTGTTTCCAGTGTTTATTTATCTGTAAAATTTCCTGGTATTTTTAAAAAGAAAACTGAAAAAATTAGGGAAGCCACTGCAGTATGGATCTGTCTCCAAGCCTGGGTCAGCAGCCAGATGAGAACACCTACACAGGGACCTCTGCAACGTAGGCTGACAGGGTAATTTTACCGGTGTTGGATGATGTGGAACAGCGTGCGAGAGGTGTGAGATGTCTTGCCTGTGGGCTTCATGTACGGTTGCTGACAGCAGAGGTAGGAATAAGGAAATAACCATCTTTGTGCTCCCCTTCAGGCTCTGGTGGGATGCGTTTCTAGCAGTCAAACTCTGCTGGGAGAGCTCTGGTACAGCAAACCAAACTATTTGTAAGTATTGATGAGATGACAAGTCTGCAGTAGGTCCTTGTTAAGAGTCAGTTGTGTCAAATGAGTTTGGACTTAATAGGTGGAAGAGCCTTATGAGTAGGGGAGAAGAATTAGGTGTCATTTTGACTTAATAGTTTTAATGCTGTCTCATGAGAACTTCTTGTAAGTAGTCTATGGAAGCATGGGTTCAAATGAATAATCTTCAATAGATGTGTTGTTGACTGCATAATTATGCTCAGAAATTAGGAACTGGCTGTACATAGTTGGAATAGAAGTATGTCTTGAGTTGGGCTGCGTGGGTCGGTCTGGTTCTGTTCAGCATTGTTGTTAAGGTTGTGGATGCTGAAGTACCAATGTGCTTACTCCACCTCCTGTGTAACACAAAGGTGGGAAAGACTGCAGCTGTGTTGGGAGTAATGCTGAAGTCCTCAAATGATCTTGAGAAACCAGAGTGAAATTCAGGCTACCTGCAAAGGATGACTCTTCTGTAAGGTTTAATCAAATTAAAAATGAGTATAGTGTATAGGGTCAATTCTTAAACATGAACGAACTGTGTAATATTGTGGAAAAGGCTCTGTACGAGCCAGTGTTTGGAGAATATGTGATCCTTCATTACGCTTGGCACCGAGGAGGAGACAGCATGTAGGTTGGGCCAGAACTCTTCAAGGTAACGTGGAGCTGGGAGAGGGCCCAGAGGGTAGGCCAAAGCATGGTGTAAAGCACTGAGGTGTGACCACCAGGAAGGATGAACTGCTGGGGTAGCTGAGTTTAAAGAAAAGGCTGAGATGGGAACACAGTGTTCTTGAAGAATGAAATGAGCTCGTTTGAGAGGGGAGGGAGAAGGCTTTTGGTACTAGGTTTGAGTCGAGGTCAAAAGGAACAGGAAAATTCTTCCAACAGCAGTGAAGTGGCCCGTGTCAGGAGGTTGGGAAGTCGCTGTTGTGGGACATCTTTAAGAACGTGTATTATTGCTGACAGCTTAAGCTGAGTTACAGCAGCAGATGCACTAGACAACTTATTTTCTGTTGTGGCCTTCTCTAGCTCTTTCTTTCTTCTCTCTTCTACAACTTGGCTTCCTTCAGACTTCTCATTCTGCTGCTTTTATTGAGTTGATCTTTAATCTCCCCTTCTGAATGTCTAATCCTCACTTTTGAAACCGCCCATCAGTATTCCAGCATTCTTGCTCAATTAGTTCCCCTTCTGGGTCCTTTTCCATCTCCCTCTAACTTCTGTGTGTCTTAATGTGAAAGCATTGGGGTTCTGTAGCTCCTGAGGCCACTGGAGAGTCTTAACGTGTAAAAACCAGCATTGTTCTGAAATGGCTGAGATATTTTGGCTGAAACTTTATTTTATTTTTTTTTTAATTCATCTGGAAGCAGACGTCCAAGTTGGGAATCTTGAGCCTGAGTCGTTAAAGTTTTTCATCGTTTTAAGCAACCGAAAATAGGGTCTTCTCATGGGAAGCAACAAATGGCCTTAATAGCAAGTCATGCTACCGAGCCTGTGTGTGTATTTTTGTTTCACTCTATGTGCACATAATACTGGGTGATGATACTTTTTTTTTCAGTATTTTTTTACAGCTTGACGCAGCGCTTACAGAAACAGATAAACCAGCAAGGCACAACCTGGATGAGGATAAAAGCATTGGGCTTCTGAAATGTGCCTGGGCTCCTACATACTCACACACACGCACAATGAGTCTGTCTGGCCTCTTGGCACCGTTAGCGTTTTTCCTTGAATAGTTCAAGCCGTAAAATAACTGTTCAACATTTGTCTTCTCAATTATGTGGATTTTTCCACAGTTAGTCAATCCCTACCTCACCCACACTGCAGTGGGGAGGGGGGAAGCTGTCTTCCTTCATCAGTCTTCACGGTGATCAGAAATGCTGGAGAAATTACCGCTAAGGAAAAATAAGTTTCTAACGTTTTTTTTAAGTCTTTCAGCATTTTTTGATAAGAATTATGTTCTTAAACATCTTGTTTGTTAAGTCTCATCTTTGGTTTTCTAGCAGCGCTTATGGAGAGCTCTAGTAGGGATGTAAGCCTCAACTTTTAGCAAAAGAGTTTCCCATCTGCTGCTTCAGGCATTTGATTTAAACTGTTTAAAAAGAAAACAAAACCTAGCTGTAATTGTAGATATTTCAACACTCTGATGATTTTTTTCCGTGTTAATTTAGCTTTTCCCCCTGTTCAAAAATCTCAAATCGAGACCATAGAGAGAGGATTTATTTTCCTAGCCTGCTTTCCTACTTTCTTAGGGTGGCTGTCTGTCATGCATCGTAAAGAAGCAGAAAGGCACAAATCCAGTCTGTTCTCCTTTACAGCCCCTTTTTGGTAAATCGCATACCTGTCTGTGAGCAACTGAAATTATATATCCTGACCTTGCAGTCTCTGCTTGCAGAAAAGAAAGGCAGGAAATAAATTGTCCCTTGCAGAACAGCATTTGCTAGAAGATCTAGGAAACTGTTACGGGAGTTTCTGTATAATTTTATTTATTTTACCCTCATAGATAATACCAAGGTATTATATCTGGCTCATTTTCCTTAAGTGCTGTCCCTCTGTTTTTTGGCTGGATCAGGGAAGGTTTTAATTGCATGTTAGAGGCAGGTCCCAGACGCTTTCTCGCTCCTCACCGTAAGCTGGTGTTCAGTGCGCACAGGACGCGGCTGCTTCAGCGTTTTCAAATGATGACATATTGCTGTCTCTGGGCAATATTTTATCCTCAAATCGTTAAGCACCACTTAGCCTAAAAATAATGTTTTATTTTTAAATATTTGCTATTTGTGGCAATGAAATGCATCTTGAGGGTTTATACTTGCTTATACTTTAAAAGACTCTAACTTTAGTGCTTCCTCTGTCCCTTCCCCTTTTCAGAAGACTTTTTGAGGATTTATTGGGAGAAGAAGTAGGTGACTGCTCTGTCCCTCATCAGTTCGTAACTTGCTTGTCTAGGCATTATTGGAAGAATGTGATGTTCAGGCTTAAAAGAAAGTCATGCTTGGTAGGAACCATATGTTCTTGCGTCATGGTGATTTCAGTGATTGGGCTGTTGGATGCTTAATAGGCTTTTAATAGATTTCCCAGAAAGCTTGTAGGGTCAAAACCTGAACGGTTACAACACAGGAGAGAATAAGAAAACCATGTTTCTGGGCATGTTGTTATCGTGAGGTATTGCTGGAATCTGAAAAGTGCTTTGAACTGGATTTACTCACCACCGAGTGGGTTGGCGAGTGCTCTCCAGTAGATTCTCCTGGTTTTCCCATTACCTCCAAGTGTGCTTCCAGCTCATCTCTCCTGTCTTTGCATGGAGAAACTGCACTCTCTCCTGTTTTCCTAGACACTCAGTAGAATATATTGCTTGTCCAGTGCTTATGTTGTGGAGTCCTCTGGTTATTATGGCTTATTGTGCCCGAAATCACTGGTCTTAACTTGTTTGACGTTAGGCTGTTGTCCAACACAACTCAGAATATCAAGCAGCATTTGTTGCTCCCGAAGAAGTTGGGCTTGGAGTAAGGCAACAGAAACAATTCAGGGGTGCAGCACTGTGGGCAGATCTGTCATGCAATTTAAGTGCTGGATGTTTAAAGAAAGCTTAAGTGCCAGAGTTTTGCTTGTAGGATTTGTGGGAGGTGTTTTTTTATGGAGAATTTTAACCTTTTCTGTGTTACACCTTTTTCTTTAGTGCCAGGTAGCTATAGTGTGAAAAGGAGCTTGGATACAGTGGTATGGAGTGGAGGTGAGGTGGTAGAGCAGGATATACTGTTAATTATCAGGGCTCGGGTTTTGAGTTGGAGGTGGGTTGAGATCAGGGCAACCCTTCCTGTAGCTTGGAGGGGTTGTGCTTGATGTATAGCAAAGCATTCAAAGTGTGTGCGGCCGCAGGTGAGAGCCTGGGTGGATGCAGCCGGGAGGGTGATACCGTCTACTCCCAGCAGTGCTGGGGAAAATCCCTTCCAGCCTGGTGCTGAGCTGCTCCAGCCCTGCTCTCTTACCAAGCAGACCTGAAACACAGATCTGCTTGTGGCATCTGTATTGAAAATTGATAGACCCTATCGCATTTATCAGTCACCAGGCAGTTTCAGTTCTTTGCTGATCTGTTCTGCAATAAATAAATGTAACATATGGAATCGCTTTGGTAATCAGCACCTCTCAAAACCAGAAAATGAAGTGCAATGTCTTGCAATGCTCTAACCATAGCAAGAGCAGAAAGCAGGATAAAGCTGGTTGCTCTAAGTGCTTGCGTGCAGATGGATCTCTATTGTGCAGTATTTGAATGGGTAATGTGGCTTTCTTGCTTTTTAAATACTGCTTAGATATTTGTAAAATCTGCTGTTAGATCCAGCCTGGAAATGGCAGGTAGTACTTGGCTATGCTCAGACCCTGAAGCTGGCCCTGTGGCTACCCGTTTGCAGGATGCGTTACAGAGTTCATCGCAACTAGGTGTAAGCAGAAATCAGAGTGCTGGGAACAGCTGCTTGCTCAAAGCTGCATTTCAGCCGTAAACGTAATTAATGTGACACAAACTGAGATTCTTTTAAAATGGTGAAGTTGATATCTTAAAGCATCCTGAGATCACTTAAAAACAGATAAAATAATTGTGTTATAATTATTAGTATAAATAAAAAAAATGAAATAACTTCCTCGCAAACTTGAGTAGAGTAAGTCTTATGAGCATAACCTTTTTTTTGAATTGCTGGTGTATTAAAATGTTTTATCCCTATGCATCTGAAAATAAATCAGATGATATAGGTATTACCTGGTTTGTGCCACGTATTGTGAAAAATATTCTGCCTTGCAACCCAACTCTAGTCCTTTTCTGTTGCCCTGATGACCTCTGGGTGTGGATGTGATGTACTTGTTGCCACCAGTGAGCTGCTTTTTTTGTTAGATGTTGAGAACTAGAATAATCTTCCAGTATGACAGTAGTACCAGTCTTGGACATGGAAGCAGACAAAAACTCCTCTTTACTTTCTCCCAACAGAGTTTTGTAAGAAACACTGTAGCACGAAGGGAGTAAATCACATGCTTGGAAAAAGATACCGTAATATGAACCGGCTGGCATCAAAATGCTGGGGCACTATCAAATATATCTTTTGGCTGTGTAGACTTCATTGTTCTGAAATAACTTCAGTGGTGTTTGATCTCAAAATTTTGTTGGAAATTTTCTTATAGAACCAAGTTTTGCTGAAAAATGCTGGTTTGTGTCCAGAGTCTTTAGACTGAAACATCTGGGTCTGACGGCCTTTTTCCAAGCTCAGGGTAGGAATTCAAGAGATACCTTTGTCTGTGATAAAGGGATGAATTTGGCCCTGGGATAGCGAGGCCACGGGGTTCCCAGTCCTGAAGCAGGATGCCTGAGGAGTTGGCCTGAGGACCAGAGACTCCAGGGCTCCCCATGGCCACCCAGTTGAACCTGCTGCACCATCTCCTCTTGGTGTTAGCAGAAACGCTGAAAGGAGCGTTGGCTTCAAGTACTGCCAGAGATTTCAGAAGGTTGGTTTTGGTCTGTGTTGGGCAGACCCCACATAAAAATAAGCTGACATCTGGCATAAACTCCTAAAATGTTTTTTTCGATATAACTCTGACCTTTGTGTTTATAGACCATGTTGAAACTAGAGAGAACAGTGACACAAGACAGCCAACTACCATTGACAAAGCCAGCCAAATCGCTGTGTTAGTACCAGGTTGCAGATGCACGAGGTTGTGATGCCCTGCAGCAGCACTGCGGAGAGGTGATCAGCATCCTAACTCCTCCCTTTGCAAAGACTGCAGAGCAAAGTCTTACTTTTGGGGCTGGACAGAAGATTTTTTTGTTTCTTAATGGTTGTTTGTCAAGGGCTTTGTTTTTGGTGTAAGAGAATTATAGTGGAAAAAATGGTGATTTGGGGAATAAGGCCAAATGCCAGGTGCTGCACTTTGGCCACAACAACCCCCAGCAGCGCTACAGGCTTGGGGAGGAGTGGCTGGAGAGCTGCCAGTCAGAGAGGGACCTGGGGGGGGTGACTGACAGCCGGCTGAACAGGAGCCAGCAGTGTGCCCAGGTGGCCAAGAAGGCCAATGGCATCCTGGCTTGTATCAGCCATAGTGTGGCCAGCAGGGACAGGGAAGGGATCTCACCCCTGTACTCGGCACTGGTGAGGCCACCCCTCCATGACTGGGTTCAGTTTTGGGCCCCTCACTCCAAAAAGGCCATTGAATGACTCGAGCGTGTCCAGAGAAGGGCAACGGAGCTGGTGCAGGGTCTGGAGCACAGGTCTGATGGGGAGCGGCTGAGGGAACTGGGGGGGTTTAGTCTGGAGAAGAGGAGGCTGAGGGGAGACCTCATGGCCCTCTACAACTCCCTGAAAGGAGGGTGCAGAGAGGGGGGATGAGTCTCTTTAATCAAGTAATAAGTGATAGGACAAGAGGTAATGGCCTCAAGTTGTGCCAGGGCAGGTTTAGACTAGATATTAGGAAGGATTTCTTTGCAGAAGGGGTTGTTGGGCGTTGGAATGGGCTGCCCAGGGAGGTGGTGGAGTCCCCATCCCTGGAGGTGTTGAAGAGTCAGGTTGACCCAGCGCTGAGGGATCTGGTGTAGTTGGGAACGGTCAGTGCTAGGTTAACGGTTGGACTGGATGATCTTCAAGGTCCTTTCCAACCTAGACAATTCTGTGATTCTGTAATCGCTTTTATGTTGCCGGGGTCTGGTATCTGTGCTGTAGCATAGGTATGTAATGGTGGAGGGGACTGATGCTAGCCTCTGAGATGGTCCTTAGTTTGGGGAAAAATCCATCACAACTTGACAGAGCTCTGAAGTCTCCTTGAAGTCGCTCTGATGGAGACCTGTTCATTTGTCCACTGCGTTTTCTCTGGCTAACATTTCCCTGAGCAAGCTTTGCCTTGGGCTTGCAGGGGTGAGTAGAACCTTACCTTTTTTCCTGGGTCCAGAGGCTGGGGTAGTGTGGAGCAGGTGGAGAGAAAGCAGGAGATGCCCATTGGCGCTGCAGCGTTTGGCAGGAATGAGCTGTGAGCTGGGACAGTGTCACAAGGAGGGATCGTTCCAGGCTTGGGGGGTCTGGGACAGTGCCCCAAACAAGCTGGGGAACTGGGCTGGCACCTCTGAATTTTGATGTTCCTTACCTCCTGAACTCCTGCATTCCACCTGGGCAGCTTACTCATGTAGCTCTGCTTGCAGTTAAGAAGTAACTCTGTTACCTGCTGTTATTTTGGAATATCAACATTTTCTGTATCCCTGTGTATCCAGTTGCTATGCAACGGGGTGTGGGTATCACATTACTGTAATTGGGTTTTCAACCAGTGTTTGTAGATAACATTGCCAAAGAAAATTAGCAGTGTGTATTGAACTCTAAAGTGGCCTTCCGAAACATGATATTTTAAATGAATAGAAAATCAGATAAGCTGGGAGGAAAGCTTCCTTCTGGTCGAGCTTAGGACATAGACTACTTTTTATGTAACAGTTCCCATTATAAATAAGTATTTTCACTTGGAAATTATTATTGGGACCAAACTGCCTCAGAGCACCAGCCTGTGGATAGAGAAGACTATGGCAGGGCTAATGATCAAAGAGCTTGTGAGAATTTGGGCTGGATTATGCATTTGCTGGTACTGGTGCATCTGTGTGACAGCTGGGGTCAGTGTTGACCACTTGGGTTTTTCCTGCTGTTTTAGGCTACTTCACTAATCATAGGTAACTGTAGTGGTGCTCAAACTTGAATAGAGCCTATTTAGCTTAATGTAGTACTTTCCACTAGTTAAGCTGTTGTGACTTAACTTCTTACTGAAAAACTCCATTTGATGCTTTGTTACAATAGGAACTATAATAGTTTTGCTTATGGGTAATGTGGGTGGTGTGTTTTCAATGAAAGGAAAATTACTGTCATAGTTGGAGACCACAGGACTTTAGTAAGGGAGGGTCTGAAGGTTTGTATGTAAAATCAATGTATTCCTTTTTGTTACAGGGTTATACCTTCATCCACAATGGTTGGTGCTTGCTCTTAAAGCAGAGAGGTTGAATATTCAGTGATGTTGAGCATGGAGGAGGTAGAACAGCACTGGTAGGAGAGGTTCTTCACATCTGGGTGTTGTGTTCTGAAAATGACTTTTAGTAAATGACTCTTAGTAACCTCCTGTTCTTCCCGAATTCATTGTCATTTCGGAGACTTGTCTAATCCCTCCCCTCCCCTCTGGTTCTGTTCTCTGCTTTCTGTAACTTGTTTTCAAAGTTTTTGTCTGCTAGACCAGAACTTAGAGACAACACATTTAACCTGATCATTGGTTTTCCATACTGAGCTCTGTATTGCTTCCCTCCAGGGCAGGCCGGGCGATTGTAGGGTCTTTACTCAGCATCCATTTGTTGAAATTGAAGTCTGCTGATGTGTAGATGTGGCAGGACTAAGGTGGGCTGGGTGACTAATGTGTGTGGTAAGGTCTGTTAGGAAAGGCGGTCTAGTGCTGCTTGTTGAGTCTTGGCTGGTGGCTTCTCCTAGCACAGCACTTGACAACCTGTTGGGCTTGCTGTGCCTCTGGGGCGCTACTGATAGCAAATAAACTCGTTTTCCTCACCATGGAGCCACTCGTGATGGGGCACAAAGAACCCCCAGGGAAGCGGAGCGGAAGGTGTGCAAGGATGCTCTCGTTTGCAGGCACGGTCTTTGGTCCCCTCTTCTGGGGTCTCCAGCCATCTCTGGGAAAGGGGCTGCTTCAGGTTCCTTCTTCGTGTTTTCCAAAAAGTATGATTAGAAATGCTGTAGAGAGGGAGTGGTGGCAGTCCAGGCTTCTCTTTCTCATCTCATTTTGTGAATGTTTATACTTGCTAGTTCTAGCATGGCTTTTCAGCAGTGGTAATACTAGTTAAAGCGTGAGAGTTGCAAGTGTGGCGTTGCTGCTGCTGGCTCCTCAGCAGCAAGGGACCACTGAATCCTGCCAACTACAGCTTTGCTGCCTGGCAGGACTGTAAACAGTGTTGGCGATTTTGGGGGTCAGTTTTTATAGTGCTGTGTCACCTTCTCACTTGGAAGGCTGTTCTAAAAAACAGAAAGCAAATGAGAGAGACTAACATCTGAGTTGGAGACCAATTCCACCTTCCCTTAACACTTGAAACAGATTTTATCTTTAGGGCAAGCTGCTGGAGAAAGGAAACCAGCGTATTTAGTCCACTTTTGCACTGACTTATGTCAGCATTCACGACAGAATCCCTTGTGATCTGTCTTCTCACGTTGTAGTTAGATGTTATAGCGTGTTTCTGTTTCACTTCTAGTGTAAGGGAACTCTTTGAAATGGAAATAAACCCCAGATCCGCTGTATGCTTCCTCACCGGCTCTATATCAAGCTGGAATTCATGTTGGAAGAGAATGGCAAGAGAAGTTGTTAAGTGGTGGAAGTTTGCACCCCTCAGAAACAAACAAATCAAACTCAATAATCAAAGCTGATTCAAAAGAGCTCTTATAGCTTTATTGTAAGCATAAGGCAAATCTCTCTGCTTTCTGTTGAGTAGTCACAGTGCAACTGTGGTGGCATTTCAACCAAAATTTTCGAGGCTGAGAGACCTCCTTATAATAGGAGTCCTGACAGGTAGGAAAAGTGATGTTCCAGCTCATTAGAAACTCAAATTATCCATTCTCAAAACGGCTGTGCTAATTCACTGTTTTCAGTAGGACATACATCGTCACCAAGCCTCAGCTGAGAGTTTCTCAACTTTCCTGTCTTCTGTTGCTCTTAGTGTGGTGCTCAGGCTACAGATCAGTGATAGCCAACAGCTATTCTGAATATCCGTGTTTCTATATGGGTTTATTCTGAAGGCAATAATTGCTCCTCAGTCCCTGCTGAGAGAGAAGCTTTCAGATTTTTGTGAAAAATAGAAAAAAAACCCATTAATATGGGGGCTGGGGGACCTTTAAAGAGAGCATGTGCCAGGCTTGGTGCCGTTTTCAACTTGTGTGTGATAACAAGCTGAATTATATCATTTAGGGGGTGTGTGGAGTTTTGCCTGGTTGATATTTTTTAAATAAAAAGGTGGTTATGTATTTGATGTGCAGCTGAATTGAAGGATGATCAACAGTCTTATCTACAGAGGCAAAATGCAGGTGTGAACCTGTCCCTAACTGTCAGACAGGTACAGCAGTCATCTCTCTAGGAAGGCAAATAGTTTCATGCACAAAATGCCCAGGAACTGTTTTCTGTTCTGCTGTACAAGCCCTGGTGGACATTTGCTAATGTCATCTACCCGGTTAAGAGGAACTTAATTAGTAGATATGAATTAGTAAATGTTTGCTGTCTGTCTATTGGACTGAAGGTGCTCGGCTGTTCTGCACAACTCCGTGACACTTGGTCTGTCAGAGCACGTCAGTAGACCTCGTTTGAATCAAGACAGAGGGAAGTGGTGTGGGACCTCAGGAGTTTTGTGGTCTGGCTTCTCATCCAACTTATTAACGTTGTCCACGCTGTCAAATTGTGACAGCTGAACAGTTTATCCTCTGAAGTTAGTAAGAAAATTAAGAAAAACACTCATTTCAGAGTTGCCAGGAGCCTTTATAAGGAATATGTTTTAAACAAGTCTCCCAATACAATGTTTAAAGAAATTTGAAGGGGAAAACCAGTTTTAACAGGGATTAAATAGAGCAGCTGGGCATTAAAAGCAGCAGATATTGTCTGACTAAAGTAATCTGAATGTACTGGTGTCACCAAAACACAAACACAGCAGAAAGCCATTCTTCAGTTCTGGGATAAAAACATTTAATAAACTGACTGGTGCTGTTCACTTTAGTGAGAGACTTGTTTTGTGAAAGGGGGGAAGCTTTCCAACAGTCCTCGCTAACAGTTATTATATGAAAATAAGCTGCAGACACTGCACAGTTGTAGTCCTGCCCAAACCATCCTTGATAACTGGGGTTGTTCGTCGCTGCTCCGCTGAGTTCCCATCAGATCCTCTGGTGTTTCCAGATCAAAGGGGTGGTGGTAACCACTGAAACTTCCAAATCTAGCTTTGCTCAGAAGGTCCTAGGTAAATTAGGAAGACCTATCCTTGCTGGCAGTGGCTCAGACACTGCTTTTTTTTTCTGCCCGAAGCTGAAAACCAATTAGCTGCAGTCATGAGTGCTGCAGTGATCACTGGTGTATCAATCTGGTTTTGGGTCCCTTCCCGCAGGGGATGCTCTTGTTCTTGTACCCCCAAACTAAATCTTTGTTTAATGCCAGCTGAAAGGAGTTGGGAGTCGAGCTGATTGTTGCTGCTGTGAGTGTATGGTAACTTCTATATAGCGAACGAGGGTTCAGAGGGGTGAATTAATTCAGTGCTGGCTGATGCTATTCACATGCAGTCTGCTTTTTTGATCTGTGTTAGGGGTTGGAAGACTCCCTTCTTCTGGAAAAAAGGGGGAGGACTGGGGGAAGAGAAATCCAACATTTTAATATGTTTCCATGTTCCTGTGTGCTTTTCCCCACATCCTAAACATGAAAAATATCAGTAAGTTTCCCTTTGGCCCTGGGGGAAGAAAAAAGGAGTCTCCAGCTGGAATTCATGAAACTTTGTTGAACAAATGAGCGGTGTCATGGGTTTGTGGCGATCTCACTAGAGCACAAGTGGTGTGCTGAGAGTGAACAGCCGTTTCATGCACACTTAAACTGTCCTGAACCACTACCCTCCCCAGTCATTCTTCATCCTTTCCATGTGGGAGAGAAGCACAGAATAAACCGTTTAAAGAGGAGAGTTAAGAATCAAAAGGTGTATTTTATCCCTTGTAAAAAGAAGGCACTGCTTTTCTTCTTGCTCTTAATATGTAATGCATTATTTCAGGCAATGTTATTTCTGAGGTGCTTTTTAAGTATGGGGTCAGCAAGTGGCTACAGGTTTGATGATCCTGCAGTCCGGTGGCTGGCAGTGATGCTGTTTCAGAGGAATGTGTTTTTCCCCTTCTAGACTTCTTAAAACAATTGCCCAACTGTTTAAAAAAAAAAAAAAAAAAGTGCTGTCTGGAGTGGAGGCAGAGATGGAAGCGTTGCTTCCCATCCGAGTGCGGCACGGCAGAGAAGCCGCAGTGGGGTCAGCACATCCAGCTACTCGGTAGTGAAGAGCCTCTCCCCTCCGGTCTTACCCTGGGAGCAGGTTACCGGTCTCCTGGGTCTCTTTCTCCATCCTGGCGATGGGATGCACTTAATGCACCTTGGGTGTGCGTTGCAGTGTGCTGAGCCAAAGTTTTGGCATTGCTGTAACACTTGTGTGTCTCCCAAACGCTGTGGCTCAGCTCCTCCAGAAGCGTGACTCTGCTCATTTGATTCTGCTGCTTCTGAAAACAGCTCCGAGTGGTTTATTTTCTTCCTTGAGTTGAATTATGACTGTCGCCAATGAATTCCTCTCCAGTGACAAAACGCAATAAAGTAAATAAGGGAAGGACTAATGTTCTGCATCCATGTCTTCTCAGTTAAACTGCTCTCAGCTCAGTGTGACTCTACTGATGGGGACTGAGAGTTGTTGACCAAAGGCTGTGTGGTTGTTTCGTGCCCCTTTCAGACAGGGACACGGAGCACTGGGTGGCTGTGCCTGCGTTTTCTTGGAGTACCCATCCTGAAGCTATTGGTGCTTAGCATGGCCCTTGTGCGCTGAGGTTACCAAGGACAGTGTTTGACCCCTGTTTGGCTCTGCTTAGTGTGCTTGCTGCTGTGTTTCTTTTTAATTTATCTAATTTATTTTAGTTATCTCCCTGCTTGTACTTCCTTTTCTCAGTGAGAGGGAAGTTGGTATCCTTAATTGTCACTGGGAATGAGTTCTCTTCTTGGCATTTGTGTAGCTGGTGGTATTAATAAAATATGTGTATGTGATCTCCAAATTTGGGGAATGAGAGAAAAATGTCTTGTGTGGGTTTCTGCATTTAGTAACCAAAGCCCTTCTTAGCAAACAGCTCTTGGGTTTGCTGTTTTCAAGTTGTTGAATTTGTTACAAGAATAATACAGGCATGCCTCTGCCTTCTCTGCAGAAGCACAAGTTGCCTGTGCGGTGTGCAAGGTCCAGCAGCCTGCTGTGGCCGTACGGCACCGAGCAGTCCCTGATGCCTTCAGCTCAGGCAGCTTCTCCTGGGGATGCTGAGCCCTGCGTGGTCAGGAAGAGCCGTCGAGGTGAATTCTTTCCTGAGTCCTCTCCGTACGCACAGGAAAGGGAGTCTGCGTGCGCCGGGCGGGCGGTAACCTGGAAGCGAGGCCAGCGGATCACGGCGCGCTGCATTCCTCCAGCTACTCCCTGTGGGCGCTCTGCAAGATGATGGATATTTCAGCATCTTTGTTCTTTGTTTTCCTTCTAACACTGGAGGAGTTTAAATCACTGGAAGAGAGGGCTTGACACTTCTCCAGTTACACAAACAAGTGGTGCTGCACTAGCTAAAGCTGAACAGCATGTTTTTGGGAGAGGTGAGCGGAGACCCCGAATGTCGTTCTTTGGGAAAGGTCTTTCTCGAAGTCACGGCTGTGACATGGGCGTTAAGCTTGTAGGTATTGCAAAAATTGGGACGTTATTGCGGAGCCTGGGATGCTTTCCAGTAACAGAGTGTGCCTAACAAGGAGCTTATCACCATATAGTGTTTGGGCCTAGATCCTGAATAAAATATACTGTGTGTTGTCAGACGCTTAACTAAAAGAAAACAGAAGATGTTGGCTTACCTTTTAACTTCTGCTGGTTCTTTCTCTTAAAATAATAATTCTCAGGGAAATATTAATTTGTTCCAGCTTCTATGGAGCAACCCCCTGTCCCCTAAACCTCAGTGAAGAAAAATACAACTGCGTAGATGCAGCTTCACCAAAGCAGAAGATACCAAGTTGCACATTGATTTCTGATTCTCAGCAGTAGCACATGCATTTAGAGAAGTCCAAGCTGTGGTGTCAAAGGTGCTCTCTCCCATACACGTAGGAACAACTCTGTTTGTGGCTGCTATTGAATAGTTGTGGTCTGGTGGTTGGAACTTGGGACTTTCATTCTTGGCTTGCTCTAGGACTCACTTCATGTCTTTGGGGAAGGTGCTACTCTTTCTTTCTTGACCCAAAAAAAAGGTATTTCCCCTGTTGTGATGGTTGTGAACCTTAGCTGCTCTTCTCTGAAAGCTGTATGGAGTTAGTTTGCTAAAGGTGTGTGGGGTTCTTTGATATGTCATGAGATACCTCTTGCCTGATCCTTCATGTTTTCTTCAACATGGTTCAGATCATCATCTGATGATTGTGGAATTCCTAAAATATGGTTGTGAGGATGAAGCCCTGAGTTTATCTTTGGTCTGGTGAGCTGCAGCAATTGACTGACTGTGTCCTCAGCTTGTCCTAAATCCACCCAAATATTTGCTGGTTTAATGGGGAGAGAATCAGTGTAATGTGGAGCAGGTGACAAGTGTGCTTGGGGCTACCGTAGCAGTTGGAGTCACTGCACCTGGACACAGCTTTGTGAAAGTTTATTTTACATTTCAAATCTGTGTTCCAGAAGAATGGATTTGAGGAGAAATGGGCCCAGAGAAGTGAAGGCTGTGGAGGGTGAAGGAAAGCTTATAGCATGGAGAGAGGCTCTGATGTTTCGGTTGTGTAGTCTGACCAGATGTGGATGGATAGGAGATATGGTTTGCTTTCTGTTCGTGTTTTGGCAGTAAAATATCGGGGAGGGAAAAAGGACTATTGAAGCTGAAGATGAATATTGGTTCAAGAAAAATTGGGAATAAATTGACCATAAATACCACAGACAAGAAAATTGCTTTTTTTTTTAACTGAGAGATAGGAAATTCCAGATTGGCTTCCAGGAGAAGAAATGGGCAAAAAATTATCTGTTTTTAAGGTGGAGTTCAGCTCACTGAAGAGTTTATGTGACTTGATAAGAAGGGAACTGGCCTGCATCTGCAAGTTTTTTCTAGGGTTTCTATCTGAGGATATGTGCTGCTACTTCAGAGTAACAAAACCAGCTAAATAATGTTTTTAACTCATTTTTTAAAGGTGTAATACAACAGCAATTGAAAACCAGGTGTATTTTGAGTCTATAGAGTGGCAAAACCAAGTATCAATTATTTTAATTCGTTCTATCAAAAATATTTTTTTTTTTTTAAAAGGCCACTGGATTGTGTAATGCATTAAGATGCACCCAGGGAAAAATATTGCAGTCCAGGCTGCCTTGAAGAAATCTGTACAGTCTCGTTACAGGCACTGGAGGGAGCGAAGGAGATTACCGTTAATAATTTTTAACCTACATGAGCATACATTATGCTGCTAATTTTTTCCTGCTGCTGAATTAATGTCAATGTTGAAAGTATAAACAATTCCCTGAATAAAATGTTGTTTGGTTTGCCTTGTCCCACAGATTAACAAATCTGATTACTGCATTTAAATTTAATACCCCAAAAATTCCCTAAATGAATGATTCACTGTGAGGCCATGAGCAGATGTAATTATCTATGAAAACTAATGAATCATGTCGTTAGGATATTTTTCCTTGCAGCTGTCTCCAATTAATATGTCTGTCAATTCTGAGAGTAACAACATCGTAATACCAGTGTATAGGTACTGCCGTATCGCTGTTCTCCATCAGTCTCTTCAACAGTCGCACTGGGTAATGAGGAATTCTCTGTCGCTTTTTTGTTGTATTTTTGGGAAATGCAGAGCAATGAGAATGTGTTTTGAAAATATTCAGGTGATGGAGCGGTATTTACTTTGACTGCATCCCCTTCACATTTCCCTAAACAGGGAAGCCTTTACAGAAATCAGGTCTGGTGAAAATGTAATGCTTTTTCTGTGCTAATTTTGTCTGTCAATATTCTTAGCCGGGATCAGGGTGTTCACGTGGGAGGCTTTTGCTGAGCAGCTATTTTCTCGTGTAAATCAAGTCCTAGCTTGCTCGGGGTGGTACTTCGGTACCTACAAGGGTGGATAAAGCAGTTTTTCCACTCTCTGGTTGAGTGGCGAAAGATGTTGAGTCTTTAACAAATAGTTCAACTATCCTGTAAACAGCTGAATGAAAAGAGTTAAGTGAGTATTAAAGGGGACTTCAGAAAGCCTGGAGAGGAGGGACTTTCTCTTGCTCAGGTTTTACTGATTTGGTACCCAAGTGGCCCTGCATCAGCTGGGCCTCCTTGCCTCTCCAAGTCATCAGTCTGCTCTATAATTATTTTCATGTTAATTATTTTATCTGTCAATAACTTCAGTTTTCCCAGGATGGAGTAACGTAACAAAAGGGTATTATGGCCAACGCAGGTCTGCAACGTCAGTAAGTTGGTCTCTGTTGGTGTTCTTGGATGCTGCGGTTGGGCTGTGTACAGCAAACCAAGGCGTGCGTAGCCCTGGGGAGGTGCAGTCGGTGCTGGAAATGTCTTTGAATTTAACTGTGTAGTTGGTGGGGAACTGAGAGCTGCTAAAAGTTGTGTGAAAATAAACTCAATGGGTAGTTCACCATGTTGCGGAATAACAAAACTTGGAGCGAAGGTACCTGCAAGGAGGGGTGTGGGTCAGATTTCCAGGCTGCGGGTTAATGCAGCTGTGGGACCTCTTGTCCTGTGATGTGGTCCCTGATCAGAGTCAAGAGATGCCCGTAGGATGTGAAAAGCTGCATAAAGGTGTCTTGGTTGAAGACCTGTGCAGGAGGAGGGTTGATGTGCACGCCTCGCTTTCCTGACCTGCGGAAAGGGAACGGCAGCCGTTGTACGTGAGCTTTTGCTAGCTGACCGTGTCCCAGCGAGGATATTTGTTGTTGCAGGGAGTCTGACTCGTGTGAAGTGGTTACCCCTGCTAGAGAAAAACTCACTGGTTCCTTGTACAAATTGATCTCCTGCTGGGAATCGAGTCGTTCCACCTCAGGCTCACAATAACATTGGCTCTTTTCCGCATTGTTTGACTGCTAGGGACATATTGATATGATCTCCTGCAAGGAGAGGCTTGGTTAAACTGAGGATTAAGAGGGAAACCGAGCAGATTGCAGGGTATTAACAACTTGTTCGCATTCCTGGGGCAGTAGGAAGAAAAAAAAAGAAGAATGTTTGCTTTGTGATCCCACAGCCTGCTCGGTGCTGCTGGAGAGACACGGTCTACAGCAGAGCGCTGGGCTGCGGGGGTGGCATTTAAGGTATGAGGCATCGGTCAGGCTGTTGGTTTCTGAACACCTGTAATTGCAATTAGCAACAACAAAACAAAAAGTCACCAGGCTGGATGAAAAGGGGGAAAAGTTAGAGTGAATCTAGAGTGGAGAGGTGAATGTGTGCGGCGTGTCCTCTCCCTTAATACGAGGATCATTGTGAAAATACCAGAGTTAATTTTCAGTCTGTCTTGGTGATCAAAGCCAGACAATATGGGATTTTCCTGTGGTCTTAGTGGGGCTTCCTATAAAAGGACTGCATAGTGTTTGTTTATGAAAGTGCAAACCTACAGAATTACAAAAAGTTTACAAAGGAGCAGCAATTTTTGCTTTTCCCAGTGAGAGTGTGATCGAAGATACGCATACGATGTAACCTCAAAAATAAATTTAGTCACTGTGTACAGAAAGTAAGATGGTTTGTTGTACCACCTGTACTGCACTGTGTTCTCTTAGCTATTTTAATAGCTAATTAATCTTGATTTGCTTGGATTTAAGAGGGTTTTTTTCTCTTTTGGCACATATGTGCAACCTATTATATCATAAATCCCACACATTTCAGCAAATGTCATCCTGATTGTTCCCTACAGCACAGCATACTACTAGTAAAACATTCAAGGTCAGGAACTTGGATTCTTTAACCACTGTATTCAAGGAAGCCAATTTATTGTTCTGTCGCAGCAGAAAAGGGTAATTTCTTTCGGACCTATATCATATTGGCAGCCAATCTAGAGAGGTCAAAATTGCCTTAGCACTGTAGGTTTTGTGGGTGCGTTAATCTGTCTTAATAAATTAACTGTTGCACCCCACTGATGCCAGCACAGGGCGCTTCTGAGTATTTAGTGTTTTTATGTTCCTCTAGAAGCGTGAATTATCTTTGTGCACTCAGTCTTTGACCTGTGTCTTGTATCCTAAAATCGATAAAAGTATTCCTTGTACTTTTTACTTCTGTCTGTTAAGGGGTTTCAAGCAGTTTGCCTGGGGCTGGAGGAAGTGACCTTCGTATCAAATAATCCTGATTTGGCAAATTGGGGTTTTGGGTAGCTTTCTTGTGGCTATTTGTGCTGTGAAAGCTGAATAAAAATTTGCAACTTAAAGTCTTAAAAAATGAATTAGGTATGTGTTGACTCAAAAGAGCCATTAGCGTGTCCTCAGTGTGGGATGTTTCTTGTTTTTCATTGCTGCTTAATGTATAGCTATTACACAGTGTCTGACCTTTTCCCTGTGTTGTTTTGGTGGGCCTGTGAATGAGATGTCAGGATGATAATGTGAATTAAAACATCTTGCATAAGAGAATGACTTTCCTGCTCTTTTCAAAAGAGGAAAAAAAACTAAAAAAAAAAAAAAGGGGAGACCTCTCTTAATTTGCCGCCTCTCTAATATTTTATTACATATTTCCTCTTGCTTTATTCTTAATGTTTTATTTTTTTCAAGCGTGTCTCTTCTAGTGGGTTTGTGTTGTGCCCGGAGCAGTGTCTGCGTGGTCCTGGTCCGTGTGGCCCTTCTGCATGTGGCTGCTGCTGTCTGGCCCGTGGGCAGGGAGGTGCAGAGGTGCTGTGACCGCTCCTGTCTCTTCTGAGCAGCATCATGGAAGAGTTGGGTTTTTCTGTAAGGCACCTTTAGCCCCCAGCAGCTAAATGTTCCCTATGGTGGTCATACCCTTCCTAGCTAAAATAGAGCTTACTTAAAATATTTTGTTGAGATTATTAGGTGGCTAAACCAAACTTTTGTAGGTATTCCAATTCTCAAATCTCTCCTAAGTTATGAGCTCAAAAGCTTTTTATTTCCTTTTCCAGAACACTTTTTCTCATAGTCCGTATCAGTTTTTGATACTTACTGCTGGTAGGTGGGCTTGACTTTATAATCAAGAATTGCTGTTTTCAGTCCTCCTAACAAGCCGCTGAGAAGCGCTGTCCTGGGCTGTAGAGCGCTGTGCTCTGCAGTGTAACACCTTGTTGCAGAGGCTAGTTTACAGCATATCCCTTTCATAAACAGAGTAGGCTTGTGGTTATGTTGACAGCTTGACACTGCCATGGCAGTGATTTTTTTTCAAACTTCCTAAAAGGCTCCTGTGAGCAGAGCAGAGCACACAAAAGGGAGGCACGGACAGGACCTCCCGTCACTAATTGGGGATTTGAGAGGAGGTTCAGTTGATAGAGGGGCTGAACTTGGTCATTGCAGATGCTAGAAACTAGAGACACGTATTTGGCATCAAGATCATGATGCTTGCATAATAGAGGTGCTTGTATAATATTAATTTTGTCTTGCAAAATATACTTTGGAATACTTGGTATGCTTTTCTCCTGTAGTGCAAGACAGAGGAGCCTTAATGGAAGAGAGGAGAGAATACCGGGACTGTAAGCTACGTTGGGAGGAGCCTTAAAGATAGAAGCTTTAGCAGTAGATCCTGAAGCAAAAAAACCCCTCTGAAGTAGTTGAAGGTAGAGCAATATTCAGTGGTGGTGGTGTGCAAGAGGGTGAGCAATGGCTCTGCCCAGCCTGGGGAGCTGCAGGGCTGGGAGCAAACCTGCAGAGCGCCTCTGGCACACCGCCCTCTTTGGCAGAGATGGGCTTCTCTTGGGTCAGAGTTTCAAGGACTCGAGAGATAATCATAGCTGGGAAGACCCTAATGATATGATCTCTTGTGAACTTAGTATTGCTGCAAATACAAGATTAATGGAACTTAAATGGCACAAACATTGGCAGAGCGCTGGCTCTCTGTGGGGCCCTGGCAGGAGGCTTGCAACTGCTCTGGGAAACATATTACATCATGGCTTTTATTAAAAGTGTGATAAGCATGCACAGTGTTCTGCAGAAATTTTGAAAGCTGACACGGATGCGTCAGTCCTAAAAGTACGTGACCCAGTATTGCAGACCAGCATCAGTGTCCTTGGCCTCAGTCAGACTAGCTGTCAGAAGGTAATCCAGCCAACAAAACCGATTTAATCTTGAGTGGATCTGTGCTGGGGTCAGAGGCTAAAGTGCTGTCAACTCCTTTCCTGGTCTGGACAAGTGCTAAGTTCTGTTGGTGTCCTAAATTCATGAGGCCTGACTCCCACTAGCGATGAGAGATCTGAAACAAAGGGATGTGTAGTAGGTGTAGGTGAATTGAAGGAGAGAACATACCAAGTATACCAAAATACTCCATTTTTCAAAAATTAAAAAAAAAAAAAGGCTTGGGAAGAGAGGAAAAAAGATCGGTTCAGAGTGATAGGCTCAGTTTCATTCAGATGAACCCCAGAATTTAGGTGGTGAAAGTGTCTGGAGCTGTGTCCTTGCAGCAGCTGAGCTGAGGTTTGGGGCGTCTGGTGGCAGCAGGGGAGGGACCCAAACAGGGGAGAACCTGGGGCTGGCCAGAGGGCACAGTGCAGCCAAAGTGCAGCGAGCTCTGGTCATCCTCTCTTGGGTTTCATGTGCTCTCAAGATCTTTTAAACTGTTCTCCTATTTTTTTTATCATTCTCTAGACACCAGCCTGGAAAAGCAAGGTGCTGTGCAGCACGTCTTGTCTTTGGTAGGTGGTTACCATAAAGAGAAGATGCGAAGTGAGCTCTGCTCTGCCTCTGAACCTTTCTCATGGGGAGCTGTGGAGGGGTGGAAGCTGCCTGCCTTTGGTACGAGCTCAGTGCCACGGAGTACATCTCTGTGGCTCGCAGCTCCTTGCTGTCCTCCAGCCACTGTTCAGACCTCCCTCTTTGCTGCAGCTCCCCTCTACCTGCTCTTTCCTATGCAGATGCCAGCGATTTACGTTAGAAAACTGACAACTGAAAATTCCTTCTTGTTTTGCCTTGCAGACGGGCACCAGGGATGCGTGCCTCTTGGGGGCACGGGGACCGCTGCCTCCAGGAGGTGGCTCTGCAGGGCTGGGCGGGCGGCGCAGACTGGCTCTGCTGGCAGCAGCGCTGCCTTTCCCTGAACCAGCTGCAGCTCTTGAACTCGGCACCTTGGTCTTCCTTGTCCGGGGGCCAGTTGGCGGGTAACCACCCCCAATTGAAATCGGTTGATGCTGGTCTGACAGCAGGGGCCAGTCTCACAGCAAGCAGCTCTTGAGAAACTATTTATCATTCTGCAGCTGGAGGTCTGGTCCCTGCGCTGTCCGAGCCGCGTGCTTTCCCTGGCATTCCTCTAACGCCGCGTGGGACACGGCACTGAACCTCTGGAGTCAGCCCTGCTAAGCTTCAGGGAAGTCACCAGCTCTGAAGGAAAGCATCAGCTTGTTTTAGCTGTGTTACACTTTTGGGAGTTAGTGCTGTTGCTTGTTCTTCCCTAATTAATCTAAATAACTAAGTCATTTCACCTGGCTGCTGCTTAGCTGTGCTGTACCAGTGGCAGAAGGGAGAGTAACCAGTAGGTTGGGACGCTGGAAATCAGTGCTCTGGTCACGTCAGTCAGTCTTTTTGCACTACATGCACATGCAGACCAGACATCTCAAGTGAATCGCTCAGTGTTGCTGTGATGCTGTTTTAGCACACTTTTTTTTTGTGCTTGAGTGCATAAATGACAAAACGTACCGGAAGAGAACGGCGCAGAACAAATCGCTGTGAATGCCAGCTCTTTAAAAGTGGGGTGTTCCCCTGCCTTCCCTTTGTGTGCCCTGGTTTGGGTACATCCTGAAGGACGCTTCTAAGCTTCTGGTTACTCTTGTTAACTTGCCTAGGACTATAACTTTAACAGCTTGCATGTGACCAATACTAATGTATGTGAACAGTTACTCACTGTCCTAAAACTAAGAATGTAACAATTGAATTTGGGAATCTTTCCTTAGCTTTTGTATAGCAGAAGATAAAGGTGCATTGCTAGTCGTCTCCAAATAATGCTGTATCGTACCATAGCCAAGGAAATACCGTCCCTGCAGTCGTCTTGCTAAAGCACTGTGGCTGCCAGTGGGAGGTTTTGTGGTCATTTCTGTGCCCCAGTGGAGAAGAGTAGTTTCAGAGAACGGTGGATTTGGGCTCAGGAACTGATCTGTAAGGAGAGCTGCTGTTGGGACAGCAACGCTGCCTGTCCTGCCACTTTCTCTGGGCAATGCAAATTGTCCCAGTACTGGTGACCAGAAAATGAATTAGCTCCTGCTGGCATTAAATTGTGATTATTCCCAGGGACTCGTTTGTTTTCTCCTAGGTCAGTCCCGGTTCAGAGGGGCAGTAGTGGGTTCAGTTCTTGTCCCATGCTCCACGTGGCCTCCTTCATTGTCCTACGTGGGGCTCCAGCCTGGCCTGTTTGCTCCTGGGATGGACTTTGTGGACACAGCTAAAACAGAGACAGTGAGCACCAAGGGCAGCTTTACTTTTAAATGAAACACTGTCCACTGTGTGTTTTCTGCTGATGACATCCAAACCAAGTACACTAAGATCTTTCCCATCCCTGTTTTCAATCAGGAAGTGAGGCAGAGACCAGCTAAGGAATAAATACTACTCAGATGAAACTTAATCTGTTTTTAAAGAACTCCCTCCTACTGAAATAGATCTTTTTTTTTTTCTTTTTTTAACAGTCCTACACTGAAAAGTCTCTCCTGGGGTGTGTCTCATCCTCACTTAACTGCATTGAGGGTTGTTTTATTCTGAGTTTCTGGAAGCTCCATGGTTTTCCCTGTTACACATTTTTAATTCGAAATGCCCTAGTGAGCCTTTCCTTTTCTGAATCTCCAGAGTACTCCGTGGGGAAAAATTTAAAAAATAACATGTAAGCTTTAAATAATTTACTATGAGAGTAATTGGGTTTATACAGCAGTTCATAAACCTTTAGCTGGTAAAAATCAAAGTACCTTAATCTGAAAAGCAGATGGGGGGGTTGTCAGGGTGAAGGCTTATAGAGTTTTCAAAGACAAATTGTTTAATTCCATCACTGGCTAGGAAAATAAATAGTTCTGCTGCTTGATTGAAAACAGAAACATCTTAGAAATGAGACTTTCTTAGCTTTCAAGCATTGTTTGTTCTACAACAAAGAAATCAAAAGAAACTTGGTGGAAAGATGTGATGGAGTTCTAGTTTATGAGAAATGAAAGGGTGAAGCTTCGAAACCACGTTTTACTATTCTTACGGAATTTTCAAGTGCTTTTCCTCCCCTCCTTTCAGGGGCTGACACTCTGTACAAGGCATCTGTTTCGTGTGAATCAGCGATGCATATGATGTCTGTAGGTCATTTCCTTCTATCGAGAGAGGTGGCAATACTAGCCATAGTCTCTGCCTAAATACTAGAGCGGTAAGTGTGAGACGCTACTCTAAAATCCCACGTTTCAATACAGTGAAACTGTTTGCAGCAGATTGAAAGCTGGGAGCCATGCCTTGCCTGTGTAATGAAGGCTGCATTTGTACCCCCATATTAATGCTTCTCACAGGCCAATCAGTAGTATCTAGCCAGCACATCCCATCGCAAGTGATGGTCTTGCTTTAGTTGGGCTAATGGACTGATGAGATCACCTCTAATTTGTGTGTCAAGCTGGTTTGTATCACATCGTTCAGAAAAAGAAGGGGGGAAAAAACCCCACACACAAAACAACAAAACCCTCTTTATTTTTTTTTTCTTGCTGGACTTCAAAAGCTTGCATTATAAACAGTGTGCTCTGCCTGTGAAAGCGACGTTTCTTGCTCGGAGCCATTACCTCAGCCAATAAACATCAGAAAATGAGCGCTCGTTTTGGTGTTTGGTTTTCATTTACTCCAGAATTATGATGGGCCGGTACAAGTAGGGCTATCGGTCCGTACAGGAGGAGATGGCCTGTGTGCTGAGCTAACCTGGTGGCTGATTCAGGGCTTTAACCTGCTCCCTGCATCCACGGGTGCGCACGTCGTGCTCCTTTGGCCAAGAGATTGAAGAAAACTTGAAGCAAGAAGGATGCTTAGAGCATGTATGATATTCTGCTAATTGTTTAAACACCTGCAGCCCTAAACCTATAAGGATAAAGTTTCAAAGACCTCTGAGGGCATATATCTGGTTATTTGGGGCTGCATGGAGTGGAGGTGCCCAAGCTTGTGTTAGTGAGCTTGAAACACGGAAACTTGGTGCCTCTGGTTTCATTAGCACTGCTTGGGGTAGATGCAACTCCGGGCAGGTGCCTGAACTCCGGGCAGTGGTGCACAGTGTATGTCAGTGATGGTGACCCTTTGGATGTGATGCTGATGGTGATTTGGGCTGGTACTGTGGATTGCATCCTGCTGTAGTACTAACCTGGGACCTGGCGGGTTTGGTTTGGCTGTAGGGGCTTCTGTGGGATGAGCTCTGGGATTGTTACATGGCCTTGTGTTGCCTTCCTCTTCTGCAAGGATGTTAAGCGCTAAATCCTGCTGGGTTATGTGAAGTTGTATGTGGTGTTCCAGCATTTTAAAATTTCAGCTGTAGTAGATGGTGAGGAACTTGCTGGAAGTGAGAACAACCAACTTCTAAAGGCATGTAAAGTAGCTGAACCCCACACGTGATGGTGACAATGGCATCTAAGAAGCCAGATTGGACTTTTTGTAAATATACTGAGGACTAGAAATAAGAAAAATTGCTGTGCTTCTGTGGAGGTATGCTCCGAGTAGTCTTCTCTTGGAGGCTGCTGAAGCCCCCTGAGAAAAGCAGCATCTTCTGTCTGGCTTGGGCTGTGCTGTCTTAGGTTTTCATGTGGCACATTATAACACTGACAGCAGAGCAGTTCAGCAGACAGCGTGTTTTCTGTCTGCCTTCTCTTGTAAGCAGCATCCCCAGGACATTCAGAGTTTGGAAAATAGGTGATGGTAGGAGAGGAAAGGGAAGCTGGTGACCTGAAGGTTTTGCTCAGCTGAGATTCAAAATGCATTGGGTATTACCTCAGAGGAATGTGTTTCAGGCTGGCTGTGTGTTCAGATGCTGGTAGGAGGATGTCAGGCTTTGACAGGTGGGTTTTCAGTGCTCTGTTTAAGCCTCCTTGAGAAGGAACTGATGCCTAGTGATCACAGCTTGAGGTAGAAAATCAAACTGTCTGAACCAATCTGGGCAGTCAAGTTTGAGGTCAGGGAACGTGCCAGGTTCTTGCTAGGCCATCCCTTTTCTTTCTGCCAGCGTATTTGCTCTCCTCAACCCTCTCTTCTCTGTTTTTCTCCATGTTTATATTGCTGTTTCCTATCTCTTTGCTGTCTCTCTTGTGGCATGGTACATATACCTTCCAGCTGGTACCTGGTGGCTCACCTATATAGTACAATATAGTGTTAGACCTTGGTGATGACAAGATTTAAGCTGGGCACTGCATACCACCACAGAGGTGGTCACTGCTGGTGTAAGTGTCCTAGCCTGCCAGAAGCCCCTGGCCTGGAGGGCTTCCTTGAAGCTGCTTTGATTCTCAGCTGCAGTAGTGCAGTCCTCTATAGAGGATACAGGAGCATAACCCCACCATGACATTTGTGGTGTTTGGTCAGATTCTTGCCTGTGCTTTATTGTCCTTTGCCTGTTGTAATGCTTTTTGTCCTGTTTCAAGCGTTGACTTGAACTTTTGGATAGCTGCTTCTGGACTGCAGACTGGAGCAGATACTCTTCTAGCAGCTTATCCGTCTTTTTTTCCATTTTCTGACCTGTGCCAGGAATAAGCCACAGTGCTCTGGTGTCAGGAGTAGTGAATGGGGTATCTGTGCGTGCTGGATGGCAGAGGTGTTGTGTTAACCAGTTTAATTATGCTGAGCACTTGATATGAAGTGATGGAGAAATGTGTTGCTTTAACGAAAATATCTATCATAGAACATGGTGGTGTGTCTTTTCTGTTGTGACAAAAACCAGGTGAGCAGCAATCGTTGGCTGCAGCTGGAATAGCTATTAACAGACGTGCCTGGCTGCCAGAGTCTGCTCTGAGCCGTGAAACCTGATAAGACTCGATCCACAGCCCTAATAAAAGGAATTTCCATACACAATTACTTCCACTAGGTTTTAATCTTATAATAGTGTCTTTTGTTGAGAGATCTGCAGATAGAAGACACTGGGTAATCCTCCAGCCCCTCCCAGAGAAGGATGCACACAGCGTTGTCACGGCAGGATCACCTCTGGGGAAGGCGAGAGTCAGGTGCCGTGTGTGGCTCTTCCCCCCACCCTCTCGCTTCCGACGCCCTCGGGAGCAGGCGGACGTGGACACGCGTGTGGGTTTAGCCTGGAGCTTACCGAGCCAGTGCAGGGGAGGTGGAGAGTACAGATGGGGAGCCGAGTGGGAAGAGTCGGTAGGTAATATCACAAAAATAGTAGAGGAAGCTGTTGTGGTGGCCCAGGATGCTGAGGGTAATGCGGGTAGATAACAACATGCTCCTACACAATGTTTTTGCTTTGGCTATCAAGGTATTTGTATAATAGTACTTGTCTTAGTTTGGAGCAAAACTTCTGTGTGTTCTTGTTCATTTAGGAACCAGACAGGAAAGACTCGATGTGGTTCTAGTAACTGTATATGTTAGCAAGCTGGCTACGTTACAGTTACGGTCGTTATAGGATAAGGGTATTTTTTGGCAGACTTCATGCAGCAGCAGAGCGTTGCAGTAACGCTGTTAATTCAACAGAAGAACTGGTTTGAGTTGATCATGAAGACGTTTGTCCAGTTTTTGGAAGAAGAAAGAGGACTTGGCCGTGGCGTTCAGCAGTGAAGGTGAAGAGATGAACTCGCGCTTGGTGTGGGTTAGATCAGTAGAGATCCAGTCAGGGAACTAGAGCTGAAAGAGTGAAATAATCTTAAGAGTCCGACGCACAAAGATCTGCATTGTATGTTTGGTAGGAAGAGAGATTTAATAAAGTACTTTAGTATAAAGTATAAGAAGTAATTGAGTTAGACTGTAGAGTGTTTTGTGAAGTGAGTGCTGACAGAAGAGTTAACCAACCAGACCATTGTTGCTTAGATGTCTTCTGTGCATCAGCCAGTCCTTTCTTCCAAGCTGCTCTAGAGCTGAATTAAGCCTGAAGTTGTTTTTTTCCAAAACTGCTTTCCCTCTAAAGGAATAAAAAAATTTAATAGCAAAAATGGAATTCTTTTTAGCAGCTAACTTATAAATCTAAAAATCTGAATAAATAAATGGTGCAATGATCAAAAAATGTTACGTTAACACTTTTTTATTACATTAGCTGAGACACTTCAGTAACATGCCGTTATCCTGGGGCGCTGGGGAGATTATGATTTTTCTATTTTTATCAGTTTTACCATTTTGCACCCTTTTTCTGCTGGTTCCACTTTGCGTCTGCATTGCTGGTGCTTGGATTTCCATTGAAGCCTGGCTGGAAGAATTTAATTCTTGGGAGCTTATCTGGTTGCTTCCTATCTTATTGCTTGTGTAATTCATAGCCAGAAGAGAGCCGTTAGAGGTGGCAGTCCAAGGGAACAAGGACCTTGGCTCTCTTAGAGTTCATGGGGACTGAGCATTCAGCTCTGAGAAGGCATGTTTGTAAATGACAGTCTTCTCATCAAATTGGGGGGCTGGTTGTAAAAAAACAATCTTCAGAATTCAGCTGTGTAACTGGTGGTCGCTCGCAGTGGGCTCTTACGTGACTGTTTCAGATCAAAGCCGGGTACAGAGATGCTGCTACAAGTCTGGGTTGGTTAGGTTAGCTCGCTCTCTATCAGACAGCAGGATTCATTTTCTAAGTTGTCTTGGGGCTGCCTGCATTGTTGGGCTTTTTATGTTGGCTTTCTTGCTGAACTGGGCTGGTAGTTAATGCTGAGTTGCGATTTCCATGACAAGTCCTCTTCTGGAGATTTACAGCTCAACTGCTTTAATTTGCCAGGCTAATACTTTGGAATGCAGGTTGACAGTCCAGATGTGAAACCTTTCTCCTCGGAAAGAAAACAAAGGATTAAATGTGTTTTAAGAGGGTTTGAAAAAATAATTTAAGATTGACGCCCAGAACCTAACATCTGAAGTCTCAAAATACTGCTGTTAGCTGGTGGTGTGAGACTTCAAAATCTGGAGACTTGAAAGCGTGTCATCTTTGGCCAGGCTGCAGGTCCCCTTTGGCTTTCGGTACACCTGTTACTGCCCGTATCAAATGCTTCCTAAGATTTTACAAAATGTCAAATCATCAAATTATGCATCTTCATGCAGTTAGTGCAGGTTAAAGAATGGTTGGGGCATTGCTTCTGCTAGAACTTGTGTAGTGATGTGGGTACGACTGTGGGTGCTCACTTGGAAACGACAGTGTCTCCCCGATATTCACCAGTAAAGATGGCTCGTGCTTTCTGGTTTGATAAACTCACCCCCCCAATTTCATGAGGGGGCCTATAAATAGGATTATCCTTGTTTTCAGGGTGCAGGGAAGCAGGCCCAGGTGGTGCAGGTCTGCTGGAGCGGCTGTTCACCATCATCCCCATTGCAGGGTGAAGGGTCTGACCAGAGTACAGGGATTCTCTAAGGCATCACTGAATTGGAAAAGGGTATAATAGTGGTGGTTAATGTCCAAAACATTTTGTTTGAGAGAAACATAATGGCCTCAGCCAAGCCATTGAATCTGATCCTTTGTGCTCATGAAGATTTGTACAATGCATCTATCAATTAATATCCATTTGGGTTTCAGAATTATTTGGGTTGGAAATGATGAAGCAAAAGTTCATTGTCCTTTCAAAGAAAAGATGAAAACATCTGTAACTTTCTCCCAGCCCATATGGAAAGAGCAGACGTTAGGAGCCTGTACTACCAGATGTCTTAAAATTGAACTCCTAGCCTCACAAGTTACAAAGGGCAGATCTTTCTCAAGTTGCCTTGAGAAATGCAATGAGGTAGAGATGGCAGAGCTTTGCATTGTGATTTATTAAAACTGGGGTTGTAAAACTAAAAAGCTTGTGGCTTTTTCTTTGGGACTAATAATCCGATTGGTGTTCTCTTCTGATCAGATTTAGGAAGCCTTTGCAGACCAGCGATTTTGCAAGTAGAAGAGGCATGTTTTGTATATTCAGTTGATATTTCTTCTTGTCAGGAAGATCTCTGCCTCTTTACCATGTTGTGGAACAGCAGATTAGTACAAGTATGCTAAGAACTGGGTTTAACAAATAACAAAAATGGCTTACATTTTCCCTAGTTAAAAATTAGGAAAAAAATAAAACCCCTGAGCTAAAATTGCCTTTTGTATTATTGTGTATTTTTTTTAAAAGTGGGATGTTGTAAGTTGAGTCATTAGAAATAATTACTTTGAGAATGCACACAGAGCTAGGAGTTATTTTTTTTGCCCTGTATGTATTCACATTCTTTGTCTTTTTTTGTTGGTTTTTTTTTTTTTGAAACAAAGTAGTTTGGCTGGAGGAAATGTTGTTTGTATGAACTGCTGCTGCAGTAAGGTAGTGTGCTGACTTGTTCCCATACATTTGAGAGCAATCAAACAGCTTCTGCAAACAGTTGCAGGAGAAGCACAATAAGCACTAGTAATCTCTTCAGTTTGATAAACCGTGTATTTGTGTAGCTTGATAAAGTGGAGGCTTAAGGTTTCCTTCCTGCGCTGGAGTTCGTCACACTGGAATTCAGAACTCGTGCATTGAGATCAAACCAGTATTTAGCCACGGTCTTCTGAAGTGTCTTACAGACATGTTGCTTAGTGGCACTAAACCCTCAGCTTTGTGCAGCTTTTGCCAATTAATCACTTTTGGTCCTTCCAACAAATGAACTGTAGAAAGGAGAAAATCATAGAGAAGCAGAGCAGCTGTATAAGGGCTCCCTCTGTATAACAGCCTTTCCTTGCTCTGCAAAAATCCACGGGCACAGAGCCACGCTAAACAGTAAGTGTTCAGCCACATCTGCAGAAAATCCATGGGAGGGCATGTGGAAAGTTGGCACAACTTTTGGTGGAAGGAAGTGGGAAGAAAGAAAATCATTAGCTAAGACTAACCAGGATTCGTAGACTTGAGGTCGTCTTATCTGTGGAAGTTCTTCTTCCACCCTTTCTGTTGTTTTAACCACTTCTCTGAGTAATCTAAACTTTTTCCATGACTGCAGACTTGGAATGGAATATTTTTGAGCTGTCAGCTCGAGAGACGTTTTTCTCTACTTTTGGTCTGTTTCAGACTTCTGGGCAGGTGACTGGGCGGGTGGGACACAAATAATTCCGGCAATATCAGAGGAGTGCCTTCACTGCAGAGTGTCTGATTCCTGGTATTTGCTCAGCTCTGAACATGTTGTTAGATGATGTATTCCTCTTGCTAATTTAGTCAATTTACTGTTGATTCCAGTAGAGCTTGATGAAGTATGTCAGCTGGAGATTAGTCCCAGGTGCCTGGGTTGACCTTCACTTTATCAGCTGCTTTCAATACTGTAACCATGAAGCACTTGCAAGTTTTCTGGTTCCTCCCATGATTGATAGACCAATTCTAAAGTGGCTTTCCTCCTCACTTGTGATCCAAGAGGATAATGCCATGCAGCTGTCCACAGCATGATGCTCTTGTGGTGAATACTGTGATGCTCTGCTGGCTTATTACCAATCTGAATGTTTATTAAAATGGCAGTTGTGTTTTGTAGGCTTGACAACTCACTGATACATGGTTCTGTGTTTCCTTCTTCTCAAAGTACCTTGAGCAGAACTGAATGAGTCTCTTAATGCTCAGGTGAGAGTGAGTTATTTTAGAGGAGGTTAGTGGACATATAGAGCGGAGAAGACTGGCAGTACCTCTTGGCTGGTAGAAACAAGCTTTTAGCAGTTGGCAGAGGTGGTTGGTTGTTTTGAGTGTGGTTTTGGTGAACTCTCCTGGAGTTCTTGTCAGCTATGGGTATAAGGGATGGGCTGGTGAGAAAAAAATCTTTCCACCTGGCCTCATAAAACCTTTGGGCGTGTTCCCAGTATGCTGCCACTGATGTTCATCACTTGGGTATGGGCATGCTGAAGGGCATCTTCCTTAGGGCTACACATTAAGATCATTCAAAAGATTATGTGAACTTCTAGCCCCATCTGAGGTATTGGAAGCCTTCCCATGATTAGGAGCCAGGACTTGATGGGTGGAATTTTTTTAAAACTAAATTTTGCATCTGCTGCTGCGTGGTGTTGAGGTTCTGCAGAGGTTATTGATGAGGAGCTCAGGGCGTTTGAGCCGCTCGTTCAGAGACAGAGTATAGGGTTAGGTTGGCCTGTCTGGGGGAAGGGTACTCATCAAATTTCTAAAGTGCATTTAAAAAAACCAAAACAAAACCCAAACGGCAAAACCCATCTTCCTTTGAAGGGTGCGGGTTAACGGTGGGGGATGAGCTCTGTGCCGTGTCGCTCACCCTGAGGAGCCCTCCAGAGTGTGGCAGGTCACTGTCCGTGTGTCTGTACCACCTGAGAGTGGCACTGCCCGTTCACAAAATGAATGAAACTGGAAGGAAGGGAACGTGCCACTTAAGCTTGAACCACTAAAGTCAGCATCACATCAGCATGTTGAGCTATATTCCCTTTTTGCTCCCCAAACTGCAGTCCATGTAATATATTTTTGGTCTCCAGCTATGCAAGAACACTGCTGGTCATTTTTTCCAATCTTCCTTAATCTGCTTCGAAACCAAGAGCACTTAATCTCTAGTTGTTGAATAATTCTCAATAGTAGGGACCGTGGCAGCAGTGAAGTGTTTCACTAACTTTTAAGCTTTTTAATGTGAAAAATGTGGGACGTTCTCGTGGGTTGGAAATAGTGTTACAGTTAACACTTCAGGGATGGTTCGGTCCTGCTTTTTGGATTGAGCTCTCTTTAATTTGAGTAGAAATGAGTTTATACATCCTGCGCAGCCTGCTAGACATCTCAGGAATTTCAGTATTTCTTTCTTTGAAGGCGCTCACCACAGAGTGGGGCGATTCTGTTCAGCCTCGCTCCCAGCAAAGCCGAACAATTTGGTGATTTTTCTCCTGGGGACAAAATGACATTAGCCATTTATAATCATCACTTTAAATCGCCTTAGAGCTGGGGCTGTCTCTTAGGCAGGTTTTGAGAAATGAGGTTTTTTTCTTTCGAAGGTGCTTGGGAAACTTCTGCTGCGACTCCCAAGTGACGGGGCCTTTGTCCGGGAGGAAGGAGCCGGCCTGGGAGGGTTATCCATCAGCGTGCTGCCGCGTCCTTCACAGCCCCAGTTCATCAAAGAGACCTTCACAGCCCTGTCTCGCTGGCCGGCCTGGGGTCGGGCAGTTGTGATGTATTGTTGGGCTGACGGATGGCATGCAAGCTGAGGGTGGATTTATGGGGAGCACCTCTTGTGAGTAAACCCTTAGTAGGCAACGTGCTGACTTTTAAGAGAGTCCTCCCGTAGATGCATTAACTACGGTTACTGCCAAGGTTGTGAAAATGGATGAGAATTGATTTTTATCTCATGGAAGAAAGGTGTGTATCTGGATCGAGATGGCTGTGACCTGAGTAGATGAGATGCTCTGTCTCACTATTTATTTTTTTTTTCCAGTGGCACTAAGGCCTGGTTCTTTAGTACCCGCAAAGATTACGTTATGTTACATTACTGTGATGGGCCCACAGTTTAAGGGGTGTAGAAGTAGTAATTATCAAGTAGATCTTAAAGTGACAACGGCTGCATGGAGTATAACTTAAGGGATTTTTTTTTTTTTTGATAAATGAACTGGAAACCTAAACTTGCAGTGTTTAGTAGCCAAGTGGTGTTTTATGGGAAATTCCTATACCTTCTACCCTAGTGTAATTATGGCAACTGATGTGTATTTATAATTAAAGCTATTGATATTTATGGAAAAGTATTGCAATAGTGTACAAACTTGGGAAAAATTAGAGTTACCAAAAGAAAGTAGGGGTGAATATTATGAAGAATTTCTGAAGGCAGTATTTTAAAAATCCAGCTTAGATTTTGGATGAAGGGAAACCAAACAAATATGGAGTCTGAAGTAGCTTCTGTCCTTTCATTTTCTGCTATAAGTTTGCAGAAAACAAACATATAACAGGAAAAGTGTTTTGATTGGCAGGGTTTTGTTATATGAATGTAAGTAGGCTTCCAGTCTGTTAAGTGCTCTGGGCTTTCCTAGAGATGCACAGTTTATGATTGGTTTATCTATTAGCAGTATTTCCTTGCTTTCTCTCAAAGTCAAGTCTGTAGAAAAATAGTTTAATGACACTGTCCCTGTAAGTTGAAGATTTTGCTGGAAGTTTTGATCATCTGGCCTAAAAATCTGTTTGTGCTGCTAGACCACTCAGATTTTGGATTTGAATGAAAATGAGATGACTACAAGTACAAGGAGCCAGTGCGTGCTGTGGGCTTGGTGTGTCACTACTGAACGGAGCGCGGTGGGTCTGTGGCAGTGTTGGCTTCAGCGAATGCTGTAGATTGGAGACAACCTTTTATCATTCTCACAAGAGGGATACAAGAGGAATTTCTTATATTAATGTCCATTTGATAACAGGTAACTGTGCTGGTCTGCTTTAAACACGGTAAACAAAAGGAAAGGTTGCTTGTGGGGAGTAAAGGGGAGGAACAAATGACCTGGCTTTACACTCGAGTACCGCTAGTGAAGGAGACTGTTATCTCCTTCCAGATAACTGGGGAAGGATACTCAAAATACTATATCATGTGAATATAGTTATTGCCTGCCTTATATCACTGCGAGTTCTCAACACATCTGGACTGAGAGTAGTTCCAGTAACATTAAAGCGTACTATTTTGGTTGGCACACTGACGCTGTGGTATATGCCAATTAGTAATGGCTCTTGGAAACAGGCTGCTTTAAAATTCTCCCTGAACTATTCCCCAGAGAAATTATTCAATTAAGTACAGCTAAAATTAATGTCCATGGGTTTTGTTCGAATAAAACAAAATGAGCAGCTGGAAAAGGGAAAACTTCTCAGTGTGTGCTTTTAAAATAACAACTCTAACTAATAACTGTGTTTGCTGGAATCGATACCACTGTTTGTTTTCTCAGTGTTGCTCTTTTGCTGTGAGTGATCCGATGAGCACTTCCACAGCTGATGGCCTGGGACGATTCTTTGTCACTACTGTGTATTTTCAAATCACCATCTGCTGCCTCCGGACCCGCTTTTGAGAGGATGAAGCGTTCTGTGTTGCTTGCGGGTATCAAAGTTTGACCCAGATATAATCTTACATATTTTGTGATGGATGAGTGAGGCTGCTTGGCTGCAGTGTGAAGGGTGGTGTGTGGTAGAAACGGTGGTGCTGGACATGTCCTCTTAGTCCTTGGAGCAGATGGCAAGGTTTTCTGTGGCAGAACAGATAGTTTCCTCTTGTTTCAGCAAGTGTTATCCTTAAAGATGCTGAAGGTTTGGTGAACCAGTGGGAGAGGGTTATGCTGGAGGTATGCTGGTCCTCGGCCTTCTGAGCTGGGCACTCGTGCTGCTCTTGCTTCCCAAAGGCCAGGCAGAGGTTGTAGGACTCTGGAGCAGTTTGTTCTTTCCAGTCTGTGCATTTTTCACTGTTGTCAGGATCTCAGGGAACTGGGGGATGCAGGTCCTGAAGGAGTTGTTCATCTGCAAGGATTCCTCAGGGTGGAGGGCTGGCATGGCCTGGAGACCATGGGGGATGTTGGGAGGAGGACGAGTTTCTACTGCCATGGCTGATGCATCGAGTGCCTTGGGCTACTGAAGTGAACATGGAGGGCAGGCTGGGGCTGGTCACCAGCTGCACAAGGGGAAAGAGCTGTCCTTCCCTGCCTGCTCTCCTGGACACAAACCAAGCCTGCCAGCTCCTGCCCCACTCTGCCTCGAGATCCTGCAGCCCAGCTGCCCTCCGCTTTGTCAGCAGAGCCACTGCCCAGCCCTGCGGAAACAGGGAAGGGCGAGCGATGTCTCCGTGCTGCCTGGACCACAGCAGAGCTGCAGGGAAGCAGCGGGAGGTGAGATCCACTCTTGCCTCCCTGTAGCAGTGGGACTGCTACGTACACACGGCATGTTGTAAAACACATCCCCAACAGGAGGCCAGAAGAGCTCTTCTGAACCTGTCTCCAAGCACCATCAAGCCCTTGTAAATTAGAAGAGCTAAAGAGGGAGACAGCTGAAACAGAGGAACAAGTTGGTTTGCTCCCTTGGAGAAGTTAGTAGTTTGGGGGTTTTTTAATACTTATATGAAGTTCTGCCAAAGAAGAGATGAAATGTCATCAGTTAAATTTGGGAAGGTGGGGGAGGAATCTTGGTCTTTGCTTGAAATGCAAAACTCATCACAGCAGAAAGTGTTGGTATCGCAGCATCCTGAGCAGCACAGAGCTTGGATCAGCGTGAACACCCGAGGGATTTTGAGTATTACCTTGGAGTTGAACAGTGAGGAGAAGCAGCCCATGACTGCACTAATGCATTGCCTGTGGCACGGAGAGCTGTGCACGTCAGAGAGGCTGCAAAAACAGGGCACAGCTAGCAGCGATGGAGAGAAATTAAGATTCTTGGCTTTGTATTTTTTACTGTGTTTTTCTCTTTTCACTCTGCCTTGACATTACAGCTGGCACATCGTGCTAAGGTTCTTTAGGTTTTTTTGATGTACTTATATTAGTTGCAATCTTCGCTTCATACCACTGGCATTTTGAACAATGCTTGCTTTCTTACTAACATGTAATTATGGGGCTTGGACATATAGAGGTTGGCATTCAATATATGATTCATTTCTTTGGTATCTAGCTCTTCTCTTGAGGCACCAGAGACCTGAAGGAGGGAAGGAAAGCCTGCTTGGCTTCTCTACTAAATTCCAGGCTTATTGTAATTTTTTTGCATAGCATAAACCATTGTGGATTTTAGTTCTCTATATGCTTTTCTTAAGGCTGACTGCAGTCTTCCATGACTCACAGTGGGGTATACCATGGAGATGCATTACTCATCAGTAAATACTATTGAGTGATCTGTAAATTTAAATCCACAGAAAATCCAAACAATTCCAAGGAAATGTTTGGTCAGCAGCACTGTTCTGCTAAACTGCAATCAAACTCCAGATTTGTTGCTCTCTGCCTGTGCTGTATTTCATGTGGCCGCTTTTACTTGGCTTTTGGGTTTCTTACTCCACAGAAGAATGAGTGTAACTCAAAGATAGAGTTGCCAAAACCAAGTGAGGCTTTTTACGTGTTTTAAATAAACGAAAAAAAAAAATCAATTAGTGTAAAGTCAGGTATGAAAGCAGAACTCTGGCTGTGCAAGAGCCTGTTCTACTTCATGGGAAGAGACATTCATCCTTCTAGGGCCTCCATGAGTTAAGGAGAATGATTTTTAAAAAAAATCCCATGCCTTCACAGGATGGTGCACCTGTGGGGTATGGGTAGAAACAGGGAGACATCAGAGGGAAAGGCAACCGGATAATTTTCCTGCTCTTGAGTGGAAAAAGAGTAGGAAAAAACCCACGTGTTTTCCTGCAAAATAAAAGTGTTCCTTGAAATGGCCCAGCTCTTGCCTGACTTTCACTCCCTTAATGGACTGCTTCACGTTTCTCCATAATGAGTTGCCTTTCTCTCATGAGCTCCTTAATGGGAGAAACAGCAAGGGGGGCTCTGGGGTACGGTGGCCTGGTTCATGGTGGTGAGAGCAGCAGCATCCATCGCTGTTAGGGAGGATCATCTCCTCCACGTCTGCGTGCTGCACTTCATGTTGTGACTTGTAATCTCATAAATTATGCCTTTTTTGATTAAAACATGCAGCATTGATGCATGTGCCATAACTGGCATAGCTTGCTGCTGTTTAGTCCCTGCAGAAAAAGATGCAATATTAATTTTTATGTCTTAGCATGATCTCATGACTTAGCAGTTGACTTGCTCCTCTGTCTTCAGCGTTGCTGGAGCAGAGCGGGACTGGCTGGGCACTGGCGGGGTCTTGGCACCGGGGCCAGAAAGGGAGGCAGGATAGAGTGTCTGAACGGGCTGGAAAAGGGGCTTTTGCTCTCTGGAAACATTTGGGCTTCTCGTTTTGTTGTGAAAACTGAGAATTTCATTTGCAAGCTGAAAGCTGGTTATTCGCTTCAGGCTGATCAGGGATGTGTTTCAGCATAAAGGGCATCATCAAGGAGGTGAAAGGCTGAAGGTGCAGGCGTGCAGAGCGCTCGGGGATGCACTGTTTTTATCATCTGTCAAACGGTTTTCCAGTGGAAACTGTTCCCTTGGAAAACTTCTGACCAGCTGTAGAATGACTTGATGGCTGAGTTGACACAGAAGATGGGGCTGCCAGAGAAGTCCGATTTCAAACCCATAGGAAGGGTTGTTAGAAATGTCAACAGAGAAGATGGGAATATGGGAAAGGCAGATGGTGGTCGTGATGGAGGACCTGTGCTCTCTGTGTTGTGCTGCTTGACAGGACTGTGGGCAAATCCAGTGCCTGAAGCTCGCAGCCTTTTTGAGGAGGAATAGAGGAATAAAGCCAAAGGGTCCATTTGGACACAGCCGACTGCTCCAGCACCTGGCCTGGGTTCAGCTCAGGCTTTGCTTTCCCGTCCGGCGCGAGGCCGCAGCGCCGGAGCCCGGCTGCAGCGTGATGTATGGCCCTTTCCCGGGGAGGTGACCTACGGCTCGAACGGGTGGGATTCCCGTCTCACCGGAGGCTCTGAAATTATCCATGCCGTGGCTGGAGAGAAGCAGAACCAGCTTTTTAGAGAAGGCATAGGTGTTTTTAGGAATTAAAACAGAACATTTCTCATTTTCATGGCAGCAGCAAAGTCTTCGAAGGAAAAGGGATATGAAGAATGAGCTTTTTTCCTGAGAAATTCCTAGGATTACATATAATTTCTTCAGCTCAGTTTTTTTATCATGTGTCTTCTCTTGGTGTCCTTTGCATAAATCTTTATTTTTCTAGCTATTAGTGGATGTGATTTTAAAGATATGTATAAATCCCCTGTTACTGCTTCTACCAGGTGCTTCTTCCACTGCAGTTTCAGGAAAGGTGTTTATGTTCTGGTAGTCACTTTTAGCACAGTCCTTCTGAACACACACAAATGCACATGAATGGACCCCAGAAAGCAGCAAAATGGGATGCTAGTGTGACTTATAATGCAACCATTTAATTCAGAGATATTATAAAGATCATCTTTCTCAACCTTTACTGTATCATTTGAGATTGTGAAGCCAAGCATGATAAGGCAAAGCGGAAAGTGCTTACGATCCAGGGTTCAGACCAGTTGCTTCACTTTTCATTTTCCATGTCAATAAAACTTTGAGAAGGAATATTTAACACCTGTGTGCTCATATCTCTGAGTAGTCTTGTGTTGATCTAGGTCAGTCAATGGATTCATGATTCGTTACAAGTTGACTGTAGGCATTGATAGTGCTTCGACTTGCTGTGACCAGTGAAGCAATTCAATGAGCAATTTTTTTCAACACTTCCTGTTCAGTTGCAGCTTAGGAGCTTTAATTTTTTGGCTGTGATAGCTGATGCAGTGACAAGTTCAGGTCTGATTAAATGATTTTTGTATTTGTTTTTATGGGCAAAAATATGTTTTGAGTTTAATGCAAAATGTTAAACAAAACGAAAATTTATTTGGTGTTTGTTTTTTTTAAAAAAATAAACAGAAGGAACTTTTCCTTACTTTGCTCGCACTCACTGCAGTAAACACCTCTCTCCTCCCCAGGAGGTAGAATTAGTGTTGGAACTGGAGAGGGCTGACTGACCGTACGGCTGCTGTTTCCAGCCTCTCCCACCTCTTCTCCAGGGATGCTGCTTCCACCTCTTCCCACCTGCGCCCATGCTCGGCCTGGCTGCTCTGCATTGCTCCAAAACACATGTTGCCGAAGATCAAAACCTGCTGCTGTGGGTTTTCTTACCAAAAAAAAAAAAAAAAAAAAAAAAATCAGATATTTCAGAATATATTAGCCTACATTTTTTCCTGTCATCTGCTTGCTTCGCTGTTTCCTCACTGCCCATTTTCTTTGCTTGTAAATCCCCTGCATGGAATTCATCCCGATTCCCTGAAGGGCTGCCTGTGGCCTCTCCATCCCTGACCCCATAGCCAGAGGAGCGAGGGCAGGACTGCAGATGGACTTGTGTACACAAAATTAAGACCTTCCATGACTTTTGTCCTGGTTTAAGGAATGCACATATTGATCTCAGATCCGTAAAGCCCACCATTATTTTTGCTGTCTGATATATACCAGGCTTCTGAAGAAATCCTGCCCTTTGGAGGGCTCCAGCCCAAATGTTATAGCTTTGATCACCAGGAAAAGCATCCAGATTTGGAGAGACGGGTTTGTGTTTCACTGCTGCAGCCTCACGGGGGTGAGGTGAGGAGAACTGGTAATGCCCACACACCTACCTCTGCCTTCCTGTAGAAACCTGCTGCTTTTGTGCTTGGTGTGTTTGGCTGCTTTGTCTGCTGGTGAGCTCAGGAGCCAGTGTGCCTGCCTGGCTGATGGCTGTCACCCTAGCAAAGGGTCACATGTGCAGGGATGAGCAAGCCTGTGACACCAGTTTTTAAGTCTGAGCTCATCTCCAACAGATGAGCAACCTTCAAACTTCTCCCACTTCAGCTGGGCTTAAATTACTCCAGTTTTAGTGCTTGGTTGTGCAGTAGGTTTTATCTTTTGCTTCAAGATTCTGCTTCACTGAAAGAAGACCTTGGCTTCATTTGTGTTACTGGTTTAAATGTAGTTTGCAGTGCAGTGTTACAGAAACGTCCTTTGTAAGGTCACTGGCAGCCCTTCAGCAGTCAGCCTGCTTTTCCCGTCTGCTCCCTCACAACGGGGGAACCTCACTTCTTCCCCTTTTTCAGGTTTCTCACTATTTTTTTTTTTTAACTTGCTCCTTGCATTGTCAGGTAAATGGGAGATGATAGAAAATTTTTCATCCGGAATGTAATAGCCAGCTTGAAGGGCAGAGCGGGTTGCAGGTGGGTCATCTGTCAGAAGAGGTGTCCTCAGGAGCCTGCTGAGAGCTAACGTAGGACTGTTAGTGCTCTGAAGACTTTCTTAGCTGTGGAGTTAGTTTTCTCTGGCAGCAGTTCTGCTTGCCTTAGAAATTCATTATTGCCTTATACAGCACATACTTCCTTTGCTTTAGAGTGGGGAGAAATGCTTTAATTTACATAAAAGTCGAGAGCTGCTCTGAACCTGAGTGTCACCACAACAGCATGTTGATAGGGGTAGGGGGGTGGGTGGGTGTAGAGGGGTAAGTGGGTGTTTCTGTGCAGGGTGTTGGTGGTTGCAAGGACACTCTGGCCTGGAGAACCTGCTGGGCTGGACTTCTGAGTCAACTGGTGATGGGGTAAGAACCTCCCTGGGCTTTCTCCCCACAGCAGCCCCAGCACCGCTGTGGAGGGGAAGACCTTGCTCAGACCTCCTGGTTGTGCCATGAGCACGCCAGCGCTTCTCCTGGTCTCGACTGCGTGTTACATCAAAGGACTGGTTGCTTGTTGAGCTTTGGGCTACGTGCTTTGGTGAAGTGGCTAGCTCCCCTGAAATATGGCCGTATCAAGAGACATACAGAGATGGAGAAATGCTTCTCCCAAGCCATAGAGTCCAGTTCTCTGGTTCAGAAATGGCTCCTGCTGGATGGTCTGACAGGGGAATGCGTTGCTTGTGCAGGGGGATGGGAAAGGAGAGGCTCTACACATAGTCCCAATTGCAATGCCTTGGGCTTTGAAATGATGACAGAAAATTTTCCTCCTTGCATTTGTTCTCATTTAGCTACAGCTTGTTCACCAGGATGTTTTTCAAGGAGGGTCTGGTCAGTGTTGGCAAAGTCTTTTATTTCCCAAGCGTGCTTATCACTTTGTCCTTGACAACGATGGGAACTTTCGGCACTTTTTTTTTTCATTTAGAGGCAAACATGAGAAAGTCTGCCTTTGCAGGCAGCATTGTACTGGTTTTCCTGTGTGCTGAATCATGCAAGACAGATAAAGTTTCCCCAAAATGATGTTGGCTTTGCAGATGTTAGACCTGGGAAAGCTTGGTGGGAGGGTAAGGAGAATTAATATCTGAACTACAAACTGAACAAATGCTGCAGTTCAAATAAAGTACCTTCCATCAGCTGGGAAAATGTGTTTTGGTGTAGGATGAGCAATAAAATCTTGACTGTTATAAACAATAAGTATGTGAGTTTGTGCCTGGAATAGGGCAGTATTGGTGGGGTGATGCTGCTTAACCACAGGAGTGGTGGATGGTTTAGATCTATCGGATAAAACAGAGGCTGCACACACAGAGAAGCAGTTGATGTTTGCCCTCTGCCCTCCCTTCATGTGAATACTTAGATGGTTTAGACTGCAGGACATGAATCAGGAGCTTACGTTTTAAGAAAGATACGTATTTTCAAAGTACAAGATTTTTTAGATGCAGATATCATTTTAGATAGGGATTCACTGGAGATGATAGAGTGCTTGTGGGGCAGACTTAAAAAGCATGCATTAGAAGGATGATACTTAAATCTCCCATCTCCAGGGGAGAGTAAAACCTCGGTGCTACATATACCTTTGAAAATTTCCTCTGTGTCTTTAGAACTTTGATTACTTCGTATTTGTTTTTGGTTACCCATATGTGCAATCAAAGTGGTTTTATCTCTGTATCTAGATACAATCTTGCTTGGTAAGATTTGAGGCCATAAACACCCCGCATAACTAACATCTTTTGCTGTGGGAAGGTGAATTACGGAGGAAGCTGTTCCCTTTCAGTGCTGGTGTAAAAGCGACAGCCAGGAGAGGTGTGCAGGTGCTCTTGAGAAGTTACAGGAATGGATGTTACATATTGGCACGACCCTTGCAAGCACAAGGTTTTTTCTAGCGTTGCAGGGAAGCTTTGGAAGTACAAGGAATGCCCTTCTTAGCGTCATCCCCTTCTTCCTAGTAGAAATATTTGGGAAATCCTGTTTGAAGGAATACAGTCAAAACAATAAAGGCTAATTAATAAGGGCCTTTGCCTGTTGATAGGACTAGTTTTCTTTAGCCCTCAACCAGCATGTGTATAGGGTTATGATGCATAAAAATGAGCAGAATATTAGTATCTCTTGCTAACCGAAAACTGTGCGCTCTTGCTTTTGCTTACAGTCCGTTAAACTGGGAGGTTTCAGCAGAGATGCAGTGCTGGGATCTGCCGGGGTACAAATGAATTGAGAGCGCAGCATCCGCCAGCTGGCATGGCTGCTGTCCCCGACCTGATCTCAAAAGGCAGACCAGATTTATTAAGACAGTGATCAATAGTAGGGAAAGTGCTAGAAGTGTAACCAGAGCAAGATGCTTTGCAGTAGCATTCAGGTTTTGGCTGCTATCCTCCTCCTGATTTCTCATGCACAGAAAAAGCCATTCCTACCTGCAGAGTAGAAAGCAACTCAAACGCAGTGTATTCATACACCCAGCAAGAAGCACTGGCTATGTATTTCAAGAAAATTAGAGCGTAACAGTCAACAAGAAAGAAACTTGGTGCCTGAATGTGGCTTTTAATTTTTAGCATTAAAAAACCCCAACCCCAGAACCAATCTTGGTGTAAGCCTTGCACCTGGTCCCACTTCCCTAACCAAAATAAGGTCACCAGTTGTATGAGGTTGAGGATGGGCTGGCTTGAAATTTTCCTTTCTCCTCTATTAAAAATAGATGTAGGAGAAATTTTGTTCACTTTCCTTTTCCCAGAGGATCATTTGGGCTGCGAGCAGAACTCCCATCTGTACATCTCAGTAACTGACCCGAGTGGGACTTTGTATCTTCCGTGGTCGCTTGGTTGGGACCGCACCGAATGTTCTCAAAAGCGGTTGTGAAGATGGTGATTCTGGATGTGTTTTAATGGCCAAGTGTTGAGATGCTCTGTTCCAGGGACTGAAATTTCAGATTTCCTGTAGCATTTGCACTAATTCTGTTACTTTGGCTAGTGTTTTGTGACTGCCATCATCTTATACTCCGTGGCTGCCTAGACTGATCCTGCTGTTTCAGGCTGTAATTTTTTCCTCCACTCTTGCAGTGGAGGAGTGCACTGCAGCTGAAGTCGAAGTCTCTTCTGTAGTATTTCCCAGGATTTGGACCTTTCAGTGCGTGTGGATCACTGGTCTGTCATACTGGGGAATAAAAGGGTGCAGCTGGTTTCCATTTTGGAGCCTCCAGCAGGAGCGTGCTTGTTAAGCAGTGATGCTGCAGGGCTTGGAGATTAATGCTCGTGTTTCTCTTTCCCCAGAGATCATCGACGACCTCACTAACCTGGTTGAAAACACAGATGACAAGCTTCGCAACCAGACGCGGCATGTGAAGATGGTGGATAAGAAATCAACATCCTGTGGTAGGAAATGGCTTGAGCACAAAATCCTGCCCTGTTATTAAATGATGAGAAACTAGTCTAGCGCTCAGAGGGTGTGTGCAATGCGCTCCCCCCAAGGACAGCTGCTTTTAAAAGTTAAAAACCCCCACCTCTCCCAACTCAAACATGATCTTAGCTGCTGTTGCAGGTTCGACTCGCTGCGCATGCTGTGTGGTGTTATAGTTAACTTCCTTCAGCCATTTGACTCCAGCATTGCACAATATTCTGATTGGAAATTGTAGAACTGTATGAAATGACTGTGGTACATGTTAATTAGGTTTAAAAAATTTGCTAGCTACCAGCTCTCACAAACTGGTCACAGCGGGGAGTGATGCGGCAGGGACATTTCTGGCGGTGTCCTGCAGGAATGTGTTCTCAACCAAGTGGCATTCACAGCCCGCCAGACATGAAATCCTTGCTGGTGGCTCTTCAAGCTCCATGCAGACTGTAAAAGCTACAGTAAAGCTAAATTGGACTCTCATTTCATATAGCCAAAGCGAGGTTATACATCTCAGTAGAGCGAATGCAGGGTTCCTGGTTTTTGGGAGGATGCTGTGGGTGATGGCAGCAAATGTCTTTATCTTGGGAGGATGAGTGACACTGAGGGGAGGATGTCCATGGGGAGGTGGGGGTAGTGAGACTCTTCTGGAAATAGCATCTCTACTTTTGGTGTCCGTGGTTTGTTTTCGGCACACCAGAGGATTCAAAATGCAAACAAGAATCATGTATGCTCGGCAGAAATTTGACTTGTAGCCAGAAGTTAACAAAATTTGGTTTATGTAGTTTAGTAAAGAGAAGTTGACTGGCTGGCTGGTGGGAGGCTTTTATTCTGTGGAGCGATGATCTAGCAGCAAAAGTGACTGAGCTCAGACTGGTAGTGAGACATTTTTCAAGCACTGAGGATATATTTCAGGGATTATTTAATTCTCCATCACCAATAACTTTTTGAAAGTTTGGTTGATAAAGGTTGCTGAAAATCTGTGGCTTCTTCTGGAGGTTAAAGTTGACATGTCAGAGGCATTTGTTTATAATTTCTCTTGTACCAACTACAGATAGAATTAAAGGCATGACTCCAGAGTTCATGACTGATTTTTTTGGTTTAGATCTTTAATGTTGACACAAGATGGATTTAATCAAAAAATAATTGCACTTCAATGATGCCAAGTACCCCTGTGTGCTTTTGGAGTCTCCCCTTAATTTCTGTGGTTTCATTTTCCACACGAGACAGGGAAGCACAACACAAAATGCCTGTGCAGGGCAGGTGGTGAATCCCTTTTCCTACAGGACAGCTTCCCCCTCCTTGGGTATTTCTCCCCCCTTTTTAGGTTCCTCATGTGAGTGCACCTCCAGACAAAGTTGCTGGATAATGAGCCTGTCTCTTTAACTCTGAAGCCCATGCTGGCTGCGCTGGGGAATTTGAGAGGAGGAGGAGGATGGGAGAGGCGAAGGCTGGGAGGATCCTGGGCTGGATTCCTTGGGGGTGACCTCTCTCACCCTTTCCACACTGAAAAACATTTTTCTGCAAGGGGTGGTGAGAAGCGCTGCCTCTCACTGCCTGTTCCCTCTGCTCCAATAGGTCTTCCTGCGTTTGCATAACAATTTGGGCATATGTAAACACTATATTGCCTCAGATAGCTGTTTTATTCTGCCTGAGCATGAGTTTTAGAACAATAATGCTGGAAGACACAGGCTTTAATGGCATTCTTCCCATCCTTTTTCCACCCTTATCCCTGGCTCTGAAAATCAACTAGCTTACTAAGATCAGAAAAACCCTCTGCGTGCATAGTTATTCCTTGAATAAAGCCAAGCAGTGGGGAAACTGGCACCTGCTTGGTAATTTTTTCAAAGTGCTTTTTTTTTCCCCCTCCAACATTTCATTTAAATTGATAAAATCTTTAGTAACTCTTTAGTTTCAGCATGTTACTTTGGATCTAAACAGGGTGAAGTGCTCAGTCTTTCCCCTTGCCCACCCCTTCCTTCCCCGGGATGCAGACGTTTGCTTGGACCTAGTTTCCGCACTATTCCAGCATGTGCCTGTTTCCATGTTTTTGCCTCATTTTTGTAATCATAATGTCTGTTTTTTTTCTGGTGAGTGCCTGTACTGGAGCCGCTGGCTGTGGATACAAGCAGAGTGGCCTGGCGTGAACAGTGGAATAATCACCCTTTTATGAGCAAGAATGTAACGCATTAATGGGTGTGTCTTTGTTAGCAGCCATTATAATAATAAAATCAAAGTATTGCTGATGAAATCCAACTTTAATCAATATTTCAACATCTTGCTCTCATGCAAACACCGTTTCAGGCTTTGGAGGTTGTTCCCAGTGGCCGGCCAGCCCTCGGTGCTACCTGCTTGGCCCAGGCATCGCTGGGTGCAGAAGCGTTGCGGAGAGCAGCGTCTGCACCGCTGGCCATGCTCAGTCCTGGCAGAAACCTTCAGGTTGTTTCGGGTGGGTTGTTTCATTTGCAGTTTATTTTCAATGCTGTTTATCTTGCTGACTCAAGAGCTGTTGACAATCCCACCCCTTGCTGCTGCCCAGTGGAGGCTGCCCCGGTTGGAGCCCATCTCCCTTGGTGGCCCTGGGCAGCCCCACACTGGTGTCAGTGGGAACTCCCAGGGATTGCAGAGGAAGAATAATCATGTGATATACTCAAGTTTGCTGCATTTATGAAATTATTGTTGAAAATCATAAGTCATCTGCAGGCAAATGTTTGCACGCTGCTTGGCATTGTTTTATTTCTTTTCGTCGTATGCTGGGCATTTAGGAGGGATGTTAGGACATACATATTTCTTAGATTTCAGAAATTTGCATTGAGCTTTCACCAAAATGTACGTGCAAATCATTAATCAAATGTTAGGCTGCCTTTGCCAAATTTGCTACAGTAACGTCTGCGTGCACAATCCTGACTTTTCAGTTTTACCACTGGTTCTCTTGGGTTGGTTTGTCCCCATTCTCTCAGTTTGCATATCTTTAGGGGGTTTTTTTGCACAGAGTAACACTCATTAACTATTTCTTGCTGACTTTTTTATTAGAAACTAACCCTCAGAATGTCCTGTTAAAAAGTGCATTTAAAATTAAGCAAAGAAATGAAAGTATACTTAAGATTGAGATGCTGGGGGGAGGTATTGTGGTTTAACCTCAGCTGGTACCATGCAGCCGCTCGCTCACACCCCCCGCCCCCCGCAGAGGGATGGGGGGAAGAGAATTGGAAGGGTAAAAGTGAAAAAAAACTTGTGGGTTGAGATAAGAACAGTTTAATAATTGAAATATTATTATAATAATAATAATGAAAATAACAGAGAGAAATAAAACCCAAGAAAGACAAGTGATGCAAATGAAAATAGCAAGTATGTTGGTGGGATGGGGTGAGAAGCAGGAAAGGCCTGGACTCTGTAGGCATGGCTCAGCAATAGCTAAAACATCCCTGTATTATCAGCACTGTTTTCAGCACAAATCCAAAACAGAGCCCCATACTAGCTACTACGAAGAAAATGAACTCTGCCCCAGCCCAAACCAGCACATTCTCCACCCCTTATTCCATACCATTTACACCATGCTCAGGTCCCACACTATCCAACACATCCTCATTAACCCCCACCACCCTTCCCATCCTTTGGAGCAATACACAGACATCATTCCCTTAGTCTCTGGACCACCCTTTGAAATGTCTGTAAAATGTTGACAGATGTCAACTGAGTTCATGTGGTCCGTGACTTTGGGCTCCATCTGTTGTGGTGGTCACTCAGGACGGGAGGGGTGGTGCACTGAGTGGAGTTACTGGGCACCAAAGGTGCCTCAGGCCTCACTGTGCGCTTGCGAGGGTTGTCCTCCACTGGTTCAGGTGGTTCCTGCTATAGTAATTCCTGTAACATGCAACTCAAATCATAGGTTACAACACTTTAAAGGTATTTCCATTACAGTCTCCACCCCTGGTCCCTTTGGGCCAGGTTATAGGGTTTCACACTGCAGTGAACTCCCCCCCTCTCTCCTAGCCTGACAGCAAGGGGCTCCTGCTATAGTAATTCCCATAACATACAACTCAAATCATGGATTTTTTTCACCCAGGATTAAACCACCTTGTGGCACACATCGGACTCCCCCATCCTTCCGCATTACCCACCAAGTGCACCCAGGTCTTTGAGCTAAAACAATCCCGTGAATAGGTTTACCTTTTCCTGAGGAAGGAATGACCCAGACTGTTTTTCCCGACAAGTTCCTCCTGTGCTATGGGGATCTTATCTCCTTCCACAGCGCACAGCGGTTTTGACCGGCAGGGCCAGGTCGACTGGCAGATCCTCTAGTATTAACTAGCCAGGTGGCTTCTGCTAAACGTGTACCCCAGTGCTCGTGTCCCAGCACCTGTTGCTCTCCGTGTCGTTTTTAACAGTCCATTGTACTGTTTGATTTTCCTGGAGGCTGGTGCCCGATAGGGGATGTGCTACACCCAGTCAGTGTCCTGCTCCTCGGCCCAGGCGTTTGTGAGGTTGTTTTGGAAATGAGGCCTGTTGCCTGATTCAATTTGTTCAGGGGTGCTGGGCCTCTGTAAAACTTGCTTTTCAAGGCCCAAGAAGGTATTCCTGGCAGTGGCGTGGGGCATGGGGTATGTTTCCAACTATCTAGCAGTCAGTTCCCCCGTCGTAAGCATGTGCTGCTTGCCATGGCGAGTTCGTGGTAGTGTGATATAATCCCTCTGCCAGGCTTCCCCTTACTGATATTGCAGCCATTGTCCTTTATACCAGAGAGGCTTTAGCCTCGTAGCTTGTTTGATTGTGGCGCAGGTTTGACATTCATGGATAACCTGTGCAGTGGCATCAATAGTCAAGTCCACCCCTCGATCACGAGCCCATCTGTGCGTTGCATCCCTTCATAAATGTCCTGATGTGTCACGGGCCCATCAAGCTATAAATCACTCACCCTTATGTTCCCAATCCAGATCCACCTGAGCCACTTCTCTTTGAATTAGCCTGGTCCACCTGCTCATTGTTTTGATGTTCTTCAGTGGCCTGACTCTTGGGCACGTGAGCATCTACATGACGTACTTTTACAACCAGGTTCTCTACCCGAGCAGCAATATCTTGCCTCTGCGCTGCCGGTTGCTCTGCTTCCATTGCTGTAGCCGCCCTCACAGAGCACTTGCCACCCATCCATGAGTTGGTATAGAGACCACTGGCTGTTGTTCAGTGGTATCTAAAGCCAGCTGGATGGCTTTCACCTCTGCAGACCAACTCAATTCACCTCCTTCAGCAGTTTCTGTCACTTGTTGCGTAGGTCCACGCAGCAGCTTTCCACCTTTGATGTTTTCCCACAATATGACAGGATCCATCTGTAAACAGGGCATGTTGCTTTTCATTTTCTGCTGGTTTATTATACAGAGAGGCCCATCCTGTGGCAACACTCTGAAGTTTCGGCCCTATGGCTGGTCCCTGGTCCCTTCCAGGATTCCTGGGCAGTTGGGGTTCCCCACTCCAGCGCGACCCACTGACTCCACGCAGCATCAGTTGCCTGATGTGTAGAGGGGACCCTCCCTTTGAACATCCAGCCCAGCACAGGCCATCGAGGTGCCAATAGGTTCTGTGCTTCAGTACCAGCTACTTCTGAAGCAGCTCAGATTCCTTCATATGCTGCTAATATTTCTTTTTCAGTTGAAGAGTAACGGGCTGCAGATCTCCTATATCCCCAGCTCCAAAACCCCAGGGGTCGACCTCAAGTCTCTCCCGGCACTTTCTGCCAGAGGCTCCAGGTGGGGCCGTTACCCTTGGCTGAGGGGTGAAGCACGTTTTTCACCCCTTGTCCTGTCCGGACTGGCCCAAGTGCTACTGCACGAGCTATCCCCCGTTTAATCTGTTCAGAGGCTTGCTGCTGCTCAGGGCCCCATTCAGAGTTGTTCTTCCAGCTCACTCGATAGAGAGGGCTTACGATCAGACTGTAACCTGGAATATGTGTTCTCCAAAAACCTCCAACACCTAAGAAAGCTTAGTTGGTGGAGACATAGCTGTTATTTTATTGATCACATCCACTGGGACGTGACAACGCCCATCTTACCATTGTATTCCTAAAAACTAGATTTCCTGTGCAAGTCCTTTGACCTTGCTTTGTTTTATAGCAAAACCAGCTTTCAAAAGGATCTGGATTATTATTCTCCCCTTCTCAAACACTTTCTCTGCTGTGTTGCCCCAAGGGTGGTGTCATCGATGTACTGCGGGTGTTTGGGAGCTTCACCCTGTTCCAGTACAGTCTGGATCAGCCCGTGACAAATGGTGGGGCTGTGTTTCCACCCCTGGGGCAGTCGATTCCAGGTGTACTGGACACCCTTCCATTTGAAAGCAAACTGTGGCCCGCACTCTGCTGCCAGAGGGATTGAGAGAAACACGTTGGCCATATCAGTTGTTGCATACCATTTGTGGCCTTTGACTCCAGTCCCTACTGGAGTTCTAGCATGTCTGGTATGACAGCACTCGGTGGCAGTGGGACTTTGTTCAGGCCTTGATAGTCCACTGTTAGCTCCACTCTCTGTTGGATTTTAGCACTGACCATATAGGACTATTAAAGGGTGAGTGAGTCTTACTGATCAATCCCTGACTCTCCAGTCGCTGGATCAACTTACGGACAGGAACCAGGTAGGCTCAACTGGTGCAATATGGCCACCAGTGCACTGTCATGATAGCAGGTGGCACCTGCTGTTCTTTAACCCACAGCAAGCCCACCACAGACAGATCCTCTGAGAGAACAGGCAGGCTAGACAGCTGTTTAATCTTCTCCATACTCAAGGCAGCTGTACCAGAAGCCCACCGGTAGCCTTCTGGGTGTTTGAAGTACCCTCTCCTGACAGTCTACGCTAAGGATGCACGGAGCCTCTGGACCAGTCACAACAGGATGCTTTTGCCACTCATTCCCAGTTAGGCTTACCTCAGCCTCCAACACAGACAGTTCTTGGGATCCTCCCATCACTCCAGAAACGCAGATGGATTCTGCCCCTTTGTAATCTGATGGTATTAGAGTACAGTGTGCACCAGTGTCCACTAGAGCTTTATACTCCCAGGGGGGTGATGTGCCAGGCCACCGAGCCCACACACTCCAGTAAACCTGGTTGTGCCTTTCCTCCGCCTGGCCAAAGGCAGGGCCCCTCTATTCCTGGTCGGAGTCTTTGTTAATTGATTTTTGTAACTGCAAAACAGAAGTCCCTTCATCCGGGTCAAAAGTACAGTCAGCCCTTCTGCTCTGCCCAGCAGACACTGGAGCAGTAACTTTCCTGGATGGATGCTTTTTGGTTGTTGTTTTTCCTTGCAGTTCCTGTGCCTGAGCTTCTAGCCTCTGGGTAGGTTCTCACCACCCACCTCCTCATGTGCTCCCCCTGGTCACGCAGGAAGGAACCTCAAGGTTGCACATGGTGTGCACCACTGAAAAAGGCTGACTGGTAGCAGCTGAGGCCTTGGTTGGAGTGCATGAGGAAGACTTCCCCTTCTTGGCTTGCTTGGACATTTTTTGGGTCAGTCTGTCCACAGCTGAGACACAAGCCCACGTGGAGGAAGCGAGATTATCTTTGTATTCTCGGAGTTGACTGACCAGTTCATCTGTAGTTGGTGCCTCCGTGTCTGTCCAGCTCATTATCACCGGGGTGTGGGTGTATCGTGTTGGTGCATTTTGGGCAAACTTTTGCCACATGGACTGTGTGCCCTGGATTTCATCTGGGTCTTTGGATGCCTGGTTGTCATCCGGGTTGTTACAGGTCACCTCAACCACAGCTGATTCCCTCAGACACTGGATACCTCCCCCAGTGTTGGTCCATTTGCCGTGAGAATTTGCAAGTTCTTCCTTGAAGGGATACCTGTCCTTCACACTTGACAGGAGTTGCTGCCAGAGTCTGAGGAGTCCTGCCTTTTTTCCAATCCGTTTGCCAGTGGCCTTATCCTTAGCAAAGGATCCCAGCTGCCAGGCTTCCTTGCCCTCTAATTCCTGACTACTGCCCCCAATATCCCAGTGTTGGAGTAACCAGCTGAGAAAATCTTTTTGCATGTCTCACAGCTCACTTGGGGATAGGGATCAGGTGGTTTCTGTCTCCTTTATGATTTCAGTCTCTTCCTCCTCCTGGTCTTGTGGCTGCTCTGCTGCCAAACAGGCTGCCTCTTCTTGTTCTTTCTCCTGCTCCCTCTTGGGAGAAGCTTCTTCATCCCTTACTAATCGAGCTGATTTCCGCTTCCATTGTTTCTTTTTAGGTATAGGGGCGACTGATATAGTGTCTGGTTTAGCCATAGTGTCTGTTGGTTTGTTTTCCCTCTCTTCTCCCTGAGGGTCCCAAGCAGTGTGTGGTAGATGCTGCCCAGGGCCCAGCACAGTGTGGTAAGCTGTGCCTCTTTGGAATAGCCACAGTATTTTTTTTCAAGCACTCTGTCACTTCATCAGGATCCTGTAGTTCTTCGGGGGTGAGGTCCCAGACCACTGGAGGTGAGAAGTTCTCTAGATACCTGCCCATGTGCTGTGCTACCCACGACCTCACAGAGCCTGGGTTGTATTCCTAAATTGCTTGTTAACCTTAGACAAAACCGAAGCAATATTCCTAAGAAATTCCAATAGAAGTATTTTAACTACCCAAGGATGTTCAAGATACTGAGAAGTTACTGTAAGGAGGGAGAAAACACCACAGAAGAAGGTAGTGAAGGTGCCATTCTGTATTTCCTCCACAAAAAACCTCTCAGAGGAAGTATAATTGTTAATTGTCTCCATGAGATGGTACCTGAAATACAGTAGTGGTTTCAGTACAGAGCCCAAATACCAAATTAAGCTCAAGGTCAGTGTCTAAACAACAAATCTCCCAGGCAAAACGTCACTAATCACTACAGAGCACAGCGAAGTGCAAAACCAACACCAATCTTTAACACGGGCAGCAAAAAAAAGAGCATGGCACAGATCGGATAAACAATACCGAGAACAGATGAATCAGTGTCGTGACCTGCAGCTGTTAACGGGTATAAAACCCTTCTAATAGACTCTGGTCAATTTGTTATTAGCTCAAACCCTTCGAGCCCCACGCTGGGCACCAAAAAGGACTGTTGTGGTTTAACCCCAGCCAGCAACTAAGCGCCACACAGCTGCTGGCTCACTCCCCCTCAGAGGGATGGGGGAGAGAATCGGGAGGGTAAAAGTGAGAAAACTAGTGGGTTGAGATAAGAACAGTTTAATAATTGAAAAATAATAACAATTACAACAATAATAATAATAATATACAATGAAAAGGAAAATAACAAAAAGAAATAAAACCCAAGAAAGACAAGTGATGCAAATGAAAACAATTGCTCACCACCAACCCACTGATGCCCAGCCAGTCCCCGGGGAGGGGCCCCCAGCCAACCTTCCCCCTAGTTTATTGCTGAGCACGATGCCATATGGTCTGGGATATCCCTGGGGTCAGCTGGGGTCAGCTGGCCCGGCTGTGTCCCCTCCCAGCTCCTCGTGCCCCCCCAGCCACTCGCTGGTGGGGTGGGGTGAGAGGCAGACAAGGCCTTGGCTCTGCGTAAGCCCTGCTCAGCAGTAACGAAAACATCCCTGGGTTATCAACACTGTTTTCAGCACAAATCCAAAACATAGCCCCATACTAGCTACTATGAAGAAAATTAACTCAGCCCCAGCCAAAACCAGCATGGGGGCGGGAAACAAATTTGCCCCAAACAAACCCTTGAGCTGGAACAACCTGATGATGTGGCAAATGCCACAATACCTTAATGATGCAATACTCGAGATTCCTTCAGTATTTTTGGTTTTCCTGGGTAGAGATAGCCTGTGATCCCATCACATTCCAATTCCAATTGGAAAAAATTTACACATTTTCCAAAATTTTTCAAAATTTCCAATTTTGAAAAAAGAAATTATTTACAGGAAGATGAGTCCCCTGAAATGAGTGCTGCTGTCAGACTCTCAGCAGCCCTGTTGTTTGGCTTCACTGTGCAGCTCCTGTGGTTTTTAATCCTCTCTTGCCCCGCGCTGGGCTCCAGCATCAGCTGATCCCGTGGCGCCCGTGGCACCGTCCTGAGCACAGCCCTGAGCACAGCCCTGAGCACAGCCCTGAGCACCGTCCTGAGCACAGCCCTGAGCACAGCCCTGAGCACCATCCTGAGCACAGCCCTGAGCACCGTCCTGAGCACCATCCTGAGCACAGCCCTGAGCACCGTCCTGAGCACAGCCCTGAGCACAGCCCTGAGCACCGTCCTGAGCACAGCCCTGAGCACAGCCCTGAGCACAGCCCTGAGCACAGCCCGCCAGCGCCAAAGCGTCCCCTGTGCTGGCAGTCCCCAGGCTGAGGCAGCCCAAGCACCAGGGCCCCCCCGCGCCAGGGCCCCAAGGGCTCAGGGTACAGTTCCTCGCTTTGGGACATTGCAAGTAAGTGGGTGCAGGTTTTGTGGGGGTCCCAAAACATGGCTGCTCAGTGCAATACGCAGCTATGTAGGTTAGGTTCTTTTCTGTTCATCATGAGGCTCAAGCATTTAGTTTTAGTCAGGAGTCTGCAAAGAGTCCATGGTTGTTCCTCCCTGCCCATGGGTTGCAGTTGGCCTCATCACAGAGGAGAAAGTCTGTCATTGTCCACAGCTACATCCTGGCTTACCTGGATGGTGCTTTCTGCTAATTTTTCCCCCATCCTTGAGTTTTGTAGATTATATTTTTTTTACCTAAAGACATAAGTAGGCATCTCCCTACAGAAAGGATGGTTAAACCAGGCTTTGTTTGTGATAAGAGCGTCCTGAAGTGTGTGTGTCTGAACAAGATACGGGGTTTTTAGTAACACAGGACACAGCTGGGAGCCTGATTATCAGATGCGACGTCCACAGAGGCAGTTGCAGCCAAGCTGTGCGATGCATGGAGTCAGAAATGTTCTTCAGGTCCTGCTAAGCCAGACCATGAATTGGGGAGGGGATGTGGGGGATCGATGTGGTCCTACTGCTGATCCTACCCAAGTCACTCTTTCTGATGGCTCTCCCACAGCCGTGGAGAAAGGCTGTTTTCCTGGGAAAGCAACACAGAAGATTATGACTTTGTCATAGTAAAAACAAGCAAAAAAGAGCAAACTATTTCTGACAGCTTTACCCATCCCCTTCCAAGCAGCGTGAGGGAAGCAGACCGTGTCTTTGAGGTTATCCCTGCGTGCATCCCTCTAACCTTTCAGAGAAATGAGGAAAATGAGAAACAACCACCGAATACACCCTGCTGGGCCGGTATCTGTGTCCTGTAAAATAATATACAATTGCAAAGTGGCAGCTGAGCAATTTTTTTTTCGTCTTTCGTTTTCTCCTATTCCACAAGATGGCATTGCAATCTAATCGCCTTCCTCCGGGCCCAGGTAGATGCTCTCATCTCCCCTTTGCCTTCAGATGGAGGCTTTTGGAGATGCTGAAAGCAGGGTGTACCGTAAAGTTAGTTGGTACCAGGTAGTTTTTTTTTATCTTAGCAAATCGCCAAAATACCTGAATTAACATCAGAGCTTTGCTAAACCTATTAATTGGAGTTTTTGGAAGGTTTAATTTGTTTTAAAACAGAGTAGCTTGGATTATATAAGGTTCCCTCTAGAAAATAATGATTCATGCAGGCTGGGGCCTTTTTCTGCCAGATTCTACGATTGCTCTGTTCTAAGTTATGGTTATTTTTGCCATGGATTTAATTTGTTTTATAAATTATGGATAGCAGTTACTCAGGTTTGTTCCTGTGACGTACGCTGTGTGTTTAGATGAGCAAGTCCTCATCCATTTATTTTTTTCTCAGTGGAGTGGAGAAGCTGGGGTAGTGTGCCATTAAATCAACCTTTCCTGCAGTCTGACTCTCGGAGAAGTTACACCGATATTCCTCCCCAGTGCTGCTCTGACAACGGCACTGGCTCTGAGTCACCTGTCCGTGCTTCTATGGGATGAGTTTTCTTGGCCTGGCAAGTTATGTATTTTCCTGATTTTTTTTTTTTTTTTCCTTCCTTCAGTTTCTTCCATTTTAAGCAATTAGATGTTGAAAAGTTTGCTCTGAGCTGTTACCGCTGTGAGAAAAGTTTGAAAAGAAACTTTAGCAGAAGAATGATGAATCTGTTGGTTAAATTGGACTTGTTGCTGGTGTCTTCACTGACCCCCAGTGTCTTAAATGCACCGACACTTCCATCCTCCTAGAACCAGAGCAGCCCAGGGAGGTGGCCGAGGGGCAGCCACCAGTGACTGAACTGAAGGTGGAGTTTCATCTGGGCTTTTCTACAGTCTCTTCATTCCCTTCTCCTGCAGCCCTCGCTTGCTGCCAGCCAGGGGAATATCGGGAGTCCAGCAGACCTTGCTGCATGATGTAGCTTTCCACTACTCTTGCTACCTTGTGCATCATCCTCCTTTGTGCTGTGGTTCTCGTCTGAGCTCTCTGAAGTGTTTTCTTCCTCTGATGCAGCTCGTTTTCCTTCCCCGTGAGAGCGCAGGTCAGCTGCACGCGGGGGAGGCGGGGGTCTGCCAGAGGTGAGCCTGGTTTTGGGAGGAACCCATGGGTTGGCAGCCCCGTTGCGCATGTGCGGCCACGCTCTTCCTCCCACCTTGCCCCACTGACTTCTGAACCTGCTGGCTAACTGAAGCTGAAATTAGTTGGAGATAGAGGTCGCAAAGATAAGAAGTTACTACAAGCTTACTTGGGCATCTCTCCTCATTAGGGAGACCCAATTAAGGGCCCCATTGAGGAGGGGAAGGCAGGGTGAGCTCAAGTCTCATTAGACACCAGAGAAGCCTCAAAGCAGATTAGCTTAGGGACACTGTGGGAAACGTGACTTCGTTAATTATGTTAATAGAACAACTTTTAAACAAACTGGTCCAGTAATTTCAGGGCATTGCTAACCTAAGACTTCTGGTTCATTTGTTGTCTTGCCATCTTGTTTCCCCATAATATGAAACACTTTTCCTTGGCTTTGTTATCTCTGAGCTCCCGAGGAGCAGGTGAGGTGCTCACGGGATAAGTAACGGTGTGAAGAAGCATCCCAAAGGGTTCAGCAAATTGCTGAAACAAGGTCAGTCGTGGTGTTGAGACAATACCTTTGCTGGTGGCATGTGCCCAGCAGCCTCGCTCCCCCAGAACCTTTGTACCCTCCAGCCAGCTCGTGGCCTCTCTGTGCCTCCTCCTCCTCACAGACACTGTATTCACAGCTTAAATATTTGGCTTAAAATTGCTCGCACTGAGATGTTGAAATGGACTCAGCTGATGAAAGAGGATGGACCTAAACAGTCATAAACATTTATTTTTTTTAAAAGAGGTTGTTTGAAGTTGTTTTATTAATTTCTTTCCAGGTAAGGACCACAGCGTTTGGTGGTGGTGTCAGCTCTGTGTGTGTTTAGCAGGAAAGGACAGGAAGAGCCTTCTGGGTCATAGAATCCCTTCAAGATAAATTTCTGAGAACAAGCTTGTTTTTTCCCCCCCATTACTCCTATTGGAAGGCTGCAATGATCATAAACTTATTTCCAGCTTAGACTTGTCAGGGATACTTCATGTTGCCCACGTGCAACCCTTGTTCTGGTGTCTTGAATAGTTCTTTCCCCTTTTTTATTTTACTCCCCCAAATGTGTGTGTCTAAGAGATCATTCTGTTCCCTCCCAGCTTCTGTTTTGTGGAGCTGAACAAGCGTCTTTACATTTTAATCTCCTAAATGAATCTCTCTGTTTTCTGATAAGCCCTTTTTTACACTTCTTCCTACTTAAAGTTTTTGGATTTTTAACTGTGAGGACTGACCGCAGCATCCCTGGAGCCTTCTCACAATGACTTGCCCATTGGCTCTAGCACTTCTCTGGCCGCTGGAAATACTTCAATTACAGCATGTTGGTGCCTCAGTCAGTTTTGGTTTGAGCTGTTTGCTTGGGCCTTTCTCACTCTTGAACATTTTCCACCCAAGTTCATTTTCTTTCCAACTCGTAGCAAAAACTATTGTTTGTCCCAACTGCATGGCTTCCTCTTTCATCCCACTGAATTTCAACCTTCCTCCATTCATCTTCAGAGTTACCCATTTTTTTCCTATATGCTGTCCCAGCTTTCCTCTCTGCTGATGCTGCTTTCCAACTTTGTGTCATCAGCAAATTTCATTAGCACACTTACTTTTTCTGCCAAGGTCATTAATAAAAATATTTAATAAGATCAGCCTCCTGATCATTCCTTGAGGAGCTCTGCCGGTGACCTCCATCCATTCTGATCCTTCTTTCAACGCTGCTTCGCCTTTCACCAGTTTTCTGGCTTTACAGTTCTGATAATCCCCATCTTTTTCATTTAATAATTTCCCACATGGCACTATATCACATGCTTTGTTGAAGCCTGCGTGGATGGGATCTATCACGCTTCCTTTGTCTAGAAAATTCATTATCTTATTGGGCTAACCTGATTAGCTCTGTTTGATCTGATTTCCCTTCAGTACGGTCCCATTGTTTTCTACCCTGTTTACCATTTAGTTTCACGTTTTAATTAGTCTTTATTCAGTTTGCTTTAGAGCCTTCATCCTGCTGAGGTTAACTGGACAGGCTTGTGGTTGCTCACATCACTTTTTCCTTTCCGCAGTGCGGTTGTGCGGATGCCGCGGTTCCTCTCTGGTGCTGGACAGGCTGCTGCAGCTCAGCCCACCTCATTCTGGGATTATCCCAGATAACGTTCACTTTGAAGGCAAAGACCTGAAGCTCTGTGTGCATCAGTCCTCCTGGCTTCGTTAACCAGCTTGCTTCATTTAATGACAGTTTGCCCTGGAGCCCTGAGCCGCTCCAGCACCACTGCAGCCGTCTCCAGCCTCCCACCCAGCACTGGGCTGGCGGATCCAACCAGCGATCACTTGTCTGGGTCTTCTACACTTGTGCCACATCTTCCCACGTGCCTTTTTCTGGCTGTGGTGACCCCCAGAGTATCTCCCTGGATAACTGTTGCAGATAGAGACACAAGTGAAAAGGTTCACTTAAGGCTGCACACCAAGTATAGTATAAATAAGGGATGAAGGGCAGTCACAAACTGATCAGCGTAAAATGAGATGGGGAAAAATAACTTTGCTGCGATACACTGAGGGGTTTGCTTTTCAAGTGACAGTGTCGATGCGTGGGCATTGAGGCTGCAGAATAATTGGCTGTTCAGTAGCTGAGCCCTAAATTTATGGACACCCCAAATGATGGTAGAGGGGGCTGCAGGGCGGCGTTTCTGGGATTCAGTTGTGAGATGTAAGTCAGGCATGGGTTCAAGTCTGAAGCTATGAAATGGCATCCCTCCCCGTTAGGAGACAGGGTAAGGGGAGAGGGAGAAGAGGGGGGGCATGGATAGGAAGAGCAAAAGGCAGTAGACATCTTCTTAATTACATTTGCATATGCAGCTGTTCAAACAGACTGAACTTCATCAATGCTTGTTCATACCTATCAGGAGATTTAGAGCAGCTGTTGTCAACCCATGTAGCGGGATTGTACAAATCTGGTGGTAAAATAAGCCCCTGGGCACCCTGCTCACCCAAGCTGTCCATCACTCCAAAAGGGCAAGCAATTAGTTGTGTTTGAATATTGAAAAAAATTGGAATTGTGTGAAATATCCAAGGGCGACTGCTTACAGCTTGGTTTCCAAGGATACATGTTGCAGAATTAAATCATTAATTTATATTTCTGAAAATGGTGCTGAAATGTGTTAATTTGTACATTACCAAAGAGGTTGAGACTTGCCTCCTTCTGCCTTTTCTTTCCTAACATGCTCATTGACAAAATAATTGCTCTACCCAATCTGGAGTTGAAATGCAACGGTGTTCTGGCTTGGGGATTTCATGCCACGTTAAAACTAAATTAGGGGGGAAATTATCTGGGTTAACTGTTTGTATTAATTCTTACAACTTTGAAATTCTGCCTTAATCTTTGGCTCCCAAATACCCAAGCAAGCCATTTCTAGCCTGTCTTGATTCTCTTACCCCAAATCCACCCCAACCAAAGATGCTGTCCTGAGCAGAACGCTGCTGCAAACACAGTGTCCGGGCAGAGAGAGGGTCCAGCATCTGGAATCCTGCTTCACAGGCCCCGGGCACTCGAGGGACACAACAATGCATGGAGGATGTGGTCAGTGGAGAAATTAGTTTGCTAGGGACCGAGTGGTTATGCTGTCTCCAGGGCTTTCTGAGATGTGTAGAGGATGTTGATTCCACCAGAAGTTGGGGATATAAATCAACAGGGGCTCTGATCTCAAATCTTTCTTGTTTTGCAGAAATGCAGTAGGAATCCAGCAATCGTGCTAACTCTGGCTGGAGGAAAACTGTCCTCAGGCAGATGGGAAGAGCAGTAAGAAACCTCTGCCCTTGAAGGGGTGGCTTGTCAGGTCTGACAGGGGATGGCCAAAGTCTCTGGTGTCACTTTAAAAAAAATATTAAGGTGAAAATCAAATATGTTCATGCAGCGTTGGTCTTGAAGCATTCAAGTGGCAGGCGTTACAGGCGTCCAGCAGCAGTGTTAATTAACCCATGTTGCACATCTGGGATTGGTGGTTTGGTGTTGGGAGGGCACAGGGCAGCAGGCGTAACCGGAGAGTGTCGGTGCTCCGGCGCCGTCTTTGGTGCTGCTGAAAGCAGCTCAGCCTCATGTTGGGGCTCTGGGGCTTGTGTGGGAAAAGCCCCACGGAGGGTTTCAGAAGCACCAGCAAGGAGGCAGGTTCAGGCTGGTGTGTGGGTGCTGGAGGGTGCTGTTTCACACGGAGGGGGCAGCTGCCGTTGCTGGCAGGCGCTGTCCTGCTGCCTGTCCCGAGTGGGACCTCACACTGGTGTCTCTGGGCGAGCTGCGGAGCAGATGGACGTTTCCACCGGGTCAGTCCGCAGGAGCAACTTGTGCTGTTGCTGCAGGATCGCCAGACCCAGCGCAGAGGAGGGTGGTGGCTTAAACAGGACCATCCCCTTTGATACCCACCTCCCAGCAGGGCACGAGGTGTGGTCTGAAGGAGCACCCACAGCCACCTAACCTCCTGCTGGGACTCCAGGGGAAAAGCTTTTTAACTGACTTAAGCTCATAAAAGATTGTACAGCTACAGAAAGGGCAGTTTCGTGTCTGGCAACAATGAGTTGAGTTGGACTCGCTGCCACGAGCTGGTCAAAGCGTGTGTGCTGCCTGTGGAAGGTGCTTCACCACCCTCCTCTTGGTGGAACGTGCAATCACAGCCTAGTTTGCTTCTCCAAACTCACAACCATGAGGTTTTAAGTCGTGAGCTTAATAAACCAGCCCCAGTTTTAACACTGTATTTAAATGTAGTTTTTGCAGATTACAGTCCATGACTTCAGCATCGCTCTGCTGTGGCTGGAAGGTGAACGTAGCCTTTAAGGTAGCTGTAGCGTGGGCTAGCTGTCTGCTTGCCCAAGGCTTCACGTGGCTTCGCTTTGCTCAGTGTCACGCTGCCAGGTGACACACAGGGCTCATGTTGATGCTCTTGTACCGGTGTTGGATCTAGGGTTTGCAGTGACTTCTAAACCTTTGTGGTGAAAGCAGAGATGTGTCACTAGAGTATCACACTTGTCTGCAAACCGGGTTGGATGTTGGAACGCTTTCCTGTGCGCAGGTCTGCAGCAGCAAAGTGGGATTTCACTGTTTCAATATACAACCTGTCTGCTTCAGGAATAATTTTTTGCTTTGGGGTGGAAGGAGGGAAGGGTTTTTTTTCTGCTGCAGGATGATCAGCTTGTGCTAGCGACTTTGCTGTGAAATTCTAGTGAGTACTGGGATCTGCAGATGAGTTGCAGGTGTTGTGCCTCGTGTGGCTTTTGATGCATTATGGTTGTCTTGTACCACAGCCCCACTTGGACTGTAACACACAGTAGCTACTGTGTAATACTTATCTTCTATATATTAAAAAAATGCACCAGAGCATTGCCTTTTTGGCAAAGAAAACAGTGCCACTAGCTCTGCTTCAGTGGAAACTTCATTTTCCGAGCCATGCTTTCTAAAACTGTCTGGTTATTACATTTATCTGTGAGATGCTTTGGGAAATGTTGTAAAACTTGCCTCTAATTTGCTGCAGTAGCCTTTTGCAGGAGGTGCTGTAGGCTTGCAAATCACCCTTAATTGTTGTCCCTGGGTCGTTGTCTGCCTGATAATTTAATTGCGTTTATCACTGTGGTTCCTGGAGATGAGCTAAGAAGGGAGCGGCGCGAGGTGTCCCATGCGCTCGCCTTCTCAGCCCTCCGTGCAAGACTCCTCTAGAAACATTTTCCCCTTGATGCTTTCTTTTGTCAGAAGCCTGAAAGAGTACGCTTATTTTAAACATCTTTCTGCTTCCATAGATGGACAGTTTTATACGATACAGACAGTGCCTGCTGTGATTTTTATGGCCTATAGTTTTCTGAGCAAATGGTTTTGCTCACAAGTTGGCTGGGCTAAAATGACCTTCTCTTGTTCATTAACTGTCTGTTGAAAAATATGCATGCGCTGGTAGTTATAGAGCCTTGATTGGGGTTATTTTAGGTGGTGCGGGGAGGTCTGTTCCTTTCCTTCCCTCCTCATTATCAAGCAGAAGCGACTGCTTAGGGCCTGGTTTATTTACCTAATAAACTGCCTCTTGTATCGTCTAGGAAATGCTCACATTTTTCAGCCAAGAAATCCTAGTAACAGGCAAACAGAGGTCTAGCAGTCAGGTCTGGAGAAACAACAAAATGAAGGTCAGCTAATATTGCTGTTATTCTCTTTCCCGGTGGCCATGACAGCAGGGGTGGTTTATTTGAAGATCCCAGACTCGGAGTCATTGCTTGCATTGTTGGTCCCCCGAGCATTGGAGGCTGTGCCAACACTTCGGGATATTAATGTATTCTACAGATCAGTGAATGAAGAATTCCTCCGCACTCCTTTCTTCAAAAAAAAAAATCCTCTCCTCTCCCCTTCCCCCCTTCTCCCTGCACTTTGTTTGCAGTGGCTTTGTCTGCGGGATGTTGCTGGGCATTTCTAATGAGAAGGGGAAGAATTGCAGCGATGGGGGCCGGGGCGGTGGGCACTGGTTCCCCACTTCAGCACCACCGGTGAAGATGTCACAAGGCACTCAGGTGCGTTGCAACTCTGACACTGGCAGGGTTTGGGCATGCAAATATCCAAGGAGGGGGAAGAAAAACGCTCATTTTGGACACGTAAAGCTCACTGATTTGCTTCCTCCAAGGAGAAAATCCTACCCCGTCACCCCCCGCGCAGGACGCGATGCCTCAGTGCTTCTTTAGTATTCATCCCAGCTCCGTGGCCGCAGCCATCTCCCAGCCCACCCCGAGCAGCTGCTCAAAGGGACAAAATTAAAGCAATTCCTGCTCCCGGTGACTTACTGCCAGGGAATAATTGGGTTCTGTTTGGGAGGAACATAGAGCAACCCAGCCCCAACGATGGAAAAAGTACGGGGGAGCAGGGGCTCGGTGGGACGGATCTGTGGAGACTTTTGCGGGGTTCAGTGGGAATAAAAGCTGGTTTTATGAAGAGACAATTATCTAATAAGAATGCAACGGATCAGGGAAAGGCATCTGAGCAGATTTTTTTATATATTCTTGTTCCATAGCAGGAATTGTACTTAGATATTTTTTTAATATATTCTTTGATCCCTCATGGAAATGTTAATGAGACAAAAACTGCTAAAGAGCTCTCCAGACACTGCCCTGCTTTGGAGAAGGGTGGACTGAAACGCAGACCCTCTGGAGGGCTTCTGACACACAAGCAGTCCCTTTGTTTCCTCCTCTGTAACCCAGAGACATGTCTAAAATTGGAGGGAAGATGAGAGGAGGCTGAAGAGGCTGGGCTGAAGGCACAGCATTCCCCATTTACAAGAGAAAAATCGTCGACCGGCTATTAAGGCCATGGTTTGACAGGCAGTGCACTGCTGCGTTTGAAGTCCAGACTGAAGGTACTCCGAGGATGTAAGTGGGATGCTTTTAGGCTGTCTTTCACTTCGACTTAATTAAGAAACTCGCGGGCTTTGTCTCGAGGGGGCCCGTTAACGTGTGAAGCTCCGGCCCCCTGCGAAGAGGGGCCGGGGCGGGAGGGGGTACACACATGCACGCCGCTTTTGTGCCGTGTTGCCAAACTGAAGACAGTAGCAAGTGCGAGCCGGGCATTGCCGGAGGTCATCCCTTGTGTGCAGCAGTGAACCCGCCTCCCACCGCAGAAAGCCTTTCTGAGAGACCCAGAGCCAACCAACCTTCCTACGCTGCCTGTATGGGGAAACAAAAATAATTCGTGGGGGGTAGGAAGGGTTTTGTACGTGTGCCACAGCATCCTTCATCAGTCCTAATGGGGGGTCAGAGGCTACACCAAAAAAGGGCAAATGCTAGTTCTTAAGTAGCTGATGCCTGTGTGTAGATTTACACTGGGAGGAATATCAGCTTTGAAATTTCATGGGTTGGCCAGATGATTAGCTGTTGGAGGGATGACTTGAGCATGGGTGATGCTAATGGCCTTGGAAATCACCTAAAAGAATTGAACCTACCCAAAATAACAGGCTTGTTTTCAAGTTTGTGGTATAGCAAACGTGCCTGCCATTGCCATCGGCACCCTGTTTGCCCAGAGTGGTTGCAAGTAAATGCCACAGTCCTTTGTAGTATTCATCGTCTTCAGATCTCTTGATCATGATGGTCAACACTGATTTGATTTCCTTTTAGCTGACAGCCGGAGAGAAGACTTTAATGCTAGCACAGACAGACAGGAGCAGTGAGCAGGCCAGAGTCAGGCCAGGCTCTCCGCACCGACAGAGTCAGCTGCTAAGGTTCAAAAATGAGGAGCAAAATACGCTCACCTGAGGAGGAAAACACAGGACTACTAAAGTTAAGTTTTTTGTAGTCTTTGCACTTTTGCAGGGCTTAAGAAGTGTCTAGTGAAGTGTTTCTTCCACTCGAGTTCAAGGTGTGTCTCCAAGCCTCGTGGTTAATTGGGGCTGCATGATCTACAGCCATCAACTCCCTTTGCTCCCAGCCCAGTGGCCAAGTACTCTTGGTGCAGCAGCTGGAGGTGGCCTTTGGTGTGTGTCTGGAGAAGCCTCGTGTCTCTGGATCCAAACTGAAACACTTGGTCTTCATCATGTTGCTCTGTTACTTTTTTGAGAGACTGCGAATTAACCCAAGGAGAAGCCTTGGTACCAGTTTGGGATGGGCGAGGGAGATGGTTGGGCTGCCTGGAGATACGGAGCCCAGACAGCAGTTTGTGATGGATGTTGAGACCAAGAAACTTTTTACGCGCGTTGGAGAGCACCCAGCGTAGCCTGTCGGGGCTTGGCAGAGGTAGTTGGGGATGACGACTTGCCAGCTGTGATTTGGGGGTGGTATGTGAGGCAGAGTACAGTGGGGATGGCATTCACCCATCAGTAATTTCTGTAAGCTTGTTTTAATTTCTCAGCTGAGGAATTCCAGAATGGTGGCTGTAATTCAGATGTGATACACATCCTGTGAAGTGGTTCCCTATGTGGAGGTGATAACTGCTTTCTCTTGCCCCCTCCCCTGTGCACCAACACAGGCAGGAGCAGAGTGAATCTGTAGGTTATACTGGTATTAGGACCTCTGCCACTCTGCTTTGTCACTTGCTTCTGGTTACCCATGAGAAAAGACGAGTATTTTATACAACACAATGCCATATCGTGAGGGTTAGATTTTGAACATAATAGACATATTTGCATAACTTTCTCGAATCTACCAAATTTGAGGAATTTGGAAAGTATAAGCTCTCCAGAACCGAAAAGATTCCCAGCTTTATTGCTTCTCCCTGCGCTTGGTGATTTTATTTAGCACTGTAAGATTTCCAGCTCCTGCAGGGTTGGGTGGTTTTTCACTACTGCGTGGTTTATGAAGTCTTTGGGGATCCCAGCAGACAATGTTTTGTATTTAGCTCTAGAGCATTAGCAAGGCGACAGTACTGCTAAAATGTTTCGGAAAAGCACCTTATTAGAGCCAAAGTGACTCATTCCTGCTAGAGAAGCAGCAAATGTTTTTCTGGCATTTAAATAAAATGCAAAAATATTAATTTCGCACCTTGATATTGAATTAAAGACTCAAAAGTGAGGGAAAAAAGCCCAATGTTTAGGCCTTCTACAAAAACACTAGCAGTGCCAAATGATTCATACTGAGTGTTTTACAGCATGCTTTCAGGGGGAACGCAGCATTATAAACAGTAACATTTCCAATTTCCTGAGATGAGACGATTTGATTTCTTCTTGTGAATTTTGCAGTCTGTGCTTTCTGATTCAGAAACACTGTATTTGGAGGGGTGTTTTGACAAGATACTCAAATACCTTGGGAGCTGGGTAAATGTTTCCTTAAAGTTGATCTCCAGTTTTTGTTAGAACTTCAGGTTTGGATGGGAGACGAGGTGGAGAAGTGGATTTTCAGAACTTCATCTTGCACCTCAGCCGTTTGCTGAAATTAAAATTCTTTCACTTCTGCACGTCTTTCCCGGTGTTGCTGCTTCTGCTGTACTGGTTACTTTGCTAATAACCACATTATTAATATTTCCGTTGGATGCACGGCTACTTTGCCGTGTCCTCTATGCTGCTTCCTACGTAATCGAGTGTTTAATGCTCGTTTACCATCACCTTTGGTATTTCAAAGATGCTCATTGCTTTGGTAGCTGAATGCAATTATGTAGATGAATGCAGAATAAGTTTTGTTCTCCTGTGTACTTTGCTGTCTGCATTTAAGCATTCATATCATATTTGTGCGTGCATATTAGTGGTTAATGGTCTATGAGAGAAACTTTCTTGAAAATGAATATCTTGAGTTTAGATCAGTCAGCCTTGCCCACTGATGAAAAGCTGTTCCTGTGCTGGGATCCTCCACTGGGACTTCTCTGCGACGGGATTTGCTCCAGCCCAGGCTGTATCCATGGAGCTACTCTGAAGGCTGTGGTGTAGTCCATGCAGGAGGAGAGTCATGCTTTAGGTCTTTAAATTCTGCTTGAAATAAAGAGTTGGTGAATTTGGAGGCTTGCTCTGTTGCATGCCCTGTTGAGATAAGGAAGGTTGAATTCTGATACTTTGTAACTGCATGAAATTCTGAATTTTCTCTTGGGATGTCCAGGTGGCTTGCTCCCACTGCAAAGATGCATGGCTTTGGCTGCCAGAGGAACCAAACTCTAGAGATCATCTTCCAAGGAAACAAGAGTTAAAATGATTTTCATTTGCTGCTGTGTAAAAGAGAAGGTCAAGGGGTGCTGATGGCCTTTTGGTGGTCATCTTTTGTCTTGCTAATTCTGGCAATAAGTAGGTGGTTAAGTCATCAAAGGGCTTGGAATTGGGGAGTATTTAGGTGTTAAATGGCTTATTAAGCTGAGCTGGTTGTAGCCTGACTGATGTGGTAGTGCCCAAAGGAGGCGCGGTGTGTCCGTAGGTGGGCATTCAGGTATTTTTATGGGTTATGACTGAACAAGTTTTACAACGTACAAGCTCCAGTCGTCTGCTTCCTTGCTTAATTTGGCAAGGTTCGCAGGAGAGTCGAGCGTGAGGTAAGGGGTAGTTTTGGCTCCGTTCTGCTCAGTGGCTGGTTTTAGTGGTGGTCTAGCTCACCTGAGACACCAAGTTGGCTCCATAACTCTGAGATAGTGGGGAGGACCCCTGTCTCCTTTTAAAGCCCTCATTCAGCATTAGTCAAGAAAGAAATGGGGTGTCAGGAAGACAGGAAATGTGTTATTTCTAGGCAGGCTTCCCATCTTTGTGGACTCATGTGGCTGGTTCTGCCTTCCCTGTAGGGTTTGTGCTCTTCTGCCAAGGTTCTTGGAAGGTGAGTGCTAAAAAAGACCTCGTGGCCGTAAGGGATGAAGGGAGGAACTGGGAGTAACAGTGGAGAGATTGCTGTGAGGAATTGCTCTCCTTTGCTGCCAGGCCAGCGCTGGCCCCATCCTGCCGTGGTTGACCTGTCTTAGTAGCTCCTTACCATATATATTGTCCTTTGTGGAACAGGGCAGTGCTGTTGTCCCCATCTGAGCGCCTGTGGCTTGGCTGTGTTCGGGTCCTCTGTGCCCGCCTGGAGCATCATCACTGTCAGCCTGTTCTCAAACCATCTGACTTTGAGGTGCTGGAGGAATTGGAGTTAAGCTGTCAGATTTCAGGGACGTGATCCAGAACTTGCCATGCTTTGCTGAGATGAGCTGTGAATACCTGTGAGGTAACCTGTCTGTCCTTCCCAGACTGCTCTGCAGAAGCGGCTGCTTGGGTGTTTCTTCTCAGTTTGCTGACACAGCCGCAGGCACGTTCTCTTAATGCCACCCGAGGTCAAGGTGTGGATGCAGCAGGCAAGAGCAGCCCCTTGTCTCTGCTGCGCTTGTCACATGAAGAGTCTGAGATTAAAAAAACCCCCTTGGCTGTTGCTTGTAGCCCTCTGTGTGGAGTGGCAGCAGGTCCGGGCAGGGGGATCCTGCAGGTTGGGAGCGTGGGGATAACTGAGGAAACCGTTCCTTGGGGACCTGGAGTTTATCGACCCTCTGCTGCTGCAGGTGGACAGGCACCACTGATGCATTAACAGTCGTAGTTTAGCCACAGATGTGTGGACGTGGCTGATTCTCAGGCTTGCCTACTTAGTAGAGCCTGCTGGTGGGCTCCTTTCCGTGTTACTTTGCCGAGATGACTTCAGCTGTGACGGAATGCGTCTTAGTCACCTCATCTGATGGCTTGGTAAACCCAGTGTTTTTCAGGGTGCCCCCATCACCGCTGTTAGATCCTTATACTTTCCTTCTTCATAGCTATCATGCCTCTCACAGCTTTCTGAGAAGATTAGCCCTTCTCATCAGGTTGATCATCTGGTTTTCTGCAGTTTATCATGGCCTCCTTTGAGATACCAGGGCATGAAATAGTCTCTTGTGGTGGAGTTTCCTTTGATCAAACTAGACTGCACTTCAGTAGTCCTCAACTGTCTAACTTCTTGCATAAGAGACTTTCTCTGAGAGATATTTTTAAAGACATCTCTTTGATAAAAATACCTCAGGTAGGAGGGAGAACTCACAGCACACTCTCACCTTCTCCATCGTGATGGGGTTACGCCCTTTACTTTATATAGATCAAGAAAATAGGGAATTTGTAATTCTTTAGATAATGGAGGGTTGGTGAATAATGCTGTATAGACTTGTGTTAAACTAGAAGCCTTTTAAAAAGAAAATTATTATAAATCCATGTCTGAAGCCTCCGTGGAACAGCCTCTCTCACAGCCTGCCGCTACCAGCAGTGTTCCTCACAAAATGTCATTAGTGGGGTAAAAATAATGATTGCTGCCTGTTTACCCAATACTCTGGGCAATTAATTTCCCAGCCTCAGTCCGTGCACTCTGGCAGATCATGGTGAAGTACCCAGATAGGCATCACTCATCTACCACGAGGGCAAACGGACCCTAATTGGGGAACTCGTCGTCTTAACTCGCTCCTGCAGCTTCCTCCAGAAGGCACGAGGCCGTTTCCCATTGCTGTTACAGCAGCTGGCTCTCTTGCCACAAATCTGTTTTTTTTTTCCTCTTTTGGATTGCGAAAGCTGCTCTGCTACGTTGGATTTATTAAATGCACATGACAGATAACTGCTGCTCTCTGTCTTCTTTGCAGACACCCCTCTGCAGACCCTGGGTGCTGCTGTTGGCAGTGCTGCACACATACACCCCCAGAGCAACGACGTTCCGTTTTTTAACGCTTATGTCAATGGTGGTGCTGGTAGCATCGTGGCTTCAGAAATGCTGATGCTTCTCTGAAATAAAGAGTCATCTTAGTGGTGAACTGCCGCGTCGCTAAACGCTGCTACAACTTTTTCCCTTGTAAAATTTTAAACATAATCTTCCTTTTTTAGGGGAAAGCTAAATGAAAGTTCATTGGGAAAAGAATATTTAATGCTGCCAGAGAAGGTTCTTGATTGCGGTTGATCCTGAAACTGGTAATGAATGTGCGCTATCAGGGCCTGGGGATTTGGAGTATGAATTTCCCAGGGTCTAATCATCTCATAAGGCTGCTGAGTGTGACTCCTTCCCCGGTAATCTACTTAACTCAGTAATTTACCCCTCCTTTTACTTTGCCAGGAGAATGAATCTCACAGGTTGTTTGCATGACAAGTAGCTGGGGATTGTCTGAGTCTTTGAAGAAGATGCTGGGAGTTAATTGTAGCAGCTTGAGTTAATGGTTTCCCATGTTCACTGGCAGGCTGGGTGAGGAGCGGAGCTGGAGAACGGCTTTTATGGGGAGTACTATTCTAGGCTGCACCATGTGTTTTGATAGCTAAAATGCTAAAAAAAAAAAAAAAGTGTTTTGCCTTCCAAAGGATGTTTTTCTCCACCAAAACTAATGTTGAGGGAAAATTATGTTTGGTAGTTCTAGGATTATTGGATTTGCAGATAGAAACTGCTGAGCTAATGGCAGCTACTGACTGATGACCAAAGCAGCTAACTGGGAGATATTTCTTGGCAGCTGATCATACTAAAAATCTCCCCTCAAAGCCATTAAAATCACAGTGGACAATGTTTAAATAAAAAAAAAAAAAGTTCCTAGCAAGCAAAAACTAATCACTGCATCCACATCTTCTTTTTAAAAGCAACTAAGGATGCTCCATCAGAAGTGTTGACTTCTAAATTTTATTGGGATCCCCTCAGATGAGACCTTCATTGTGCTAAAAATAAAAGGATAAGCATCCCTTCGTCTCTGTTCTTAATTTGCCTCCTCCTAAAGCCAATGCTGCGAATAAAATTCCTGCTTCAAGATAGGCTCCATGATATGTGGTCAGCTTGTGCAAGCTTGCACCTGGAACAGAGGAGACAGAAAGAGAGACTGTGTAGGAGCAAAGGGATGGGAAGCTCTGGATAAACTGTACGGGTTTTATTTAAATTACTGTCATGTTCTGTGGCTTGCTTGAAATCAAATACTGCCAAGCATCTTACTGTAGTCCCAGTGGTTTGCACCCAATATGCATTACATTAACCATTCGCAGATGACCGTATTTCTGCCATAATGCTGTGTGTGCAGTCTGAAGCTTTTGGAGTGATTGAGGCAGGATTTGATGAAACCTTAAAAAAATTAAAATTCTCTTTTAGAGTTGTTCATGCATGGCTCTACCTGGCGACACTATGCAGGAGTTGCAGTGTAGGAAATTTCCCTTCGTTGGCTGAGAGGGGAGATCATCTCAGAGAGCTTCACACGCGTGCAGAGCAGCAAGCACTTCTACATCAGCATCTGTCTCCTTAAGCCACACTCTAGTCACAGAATCACAGAGTCATTCAGGTTGGAAAAGCCCCTTGGGATCATCGAGTCCAACCATCAGCCCGACTCTACAAAGTTCTCCCCTACACCCTATCCCCCCACTCTCCAACTCAGGGCTGCCACAAAGGTCGGTGTAGATGTTGAGGTTCAGCCCCCTCTTCTTAACACCGAGCTAGCTTGGTTTTTCTGGTTCCAACCTATTTTTAATTTGTTGCTTCTGTTCTTGTGCTGGAAAATTGACAGACAATCCTTATAGTTGAACTCGGACCCCGGTTAGAGTAGCCTCGCTTCTGACCGCTGTCCTCGGGCTCCTTAGAAGTAGCTGTGGACCACAGGTGGGAAATCCCTCTCGAGTTCTCCAGCTGAAGGTGGTCTGATCCTCTACACAGATTTCACAGGTCTTCGGGGCTTTGCCTCCTGTTCCCACCCTGAATGGCTGCACCCACGTGGAGTCCATCTGACCACAGATGGACACTGCCCAGGCTGCAGGGTCAGCCGCTGCCTATCATCTGTTTGCAGGATCAGGGCCAGGAGAGCAAATGGCCTCTCCCTGATGTCCTGTGCCTAGATAAGTCCAGCTTTTGTTAGCATAGCACCAAGGTGATTTGTGTTTTTTATGGAAAAAGATAAACATGAAAAATAATTTATCTAATCTTTGTATAAGCTGGATGAAAATAAGAATGAAATGTATGTTGCAATTGTAAAAGTGCATTGAAAAGCCTATTTGTTTTCTGACTCAGAAAGACGTAGTTGGCTTGAAAATGTAATTTTAGCAGAATTGTACGACTTGGTTTGAGTTAATGTTTTGCAGGCAGCAAATCCTCAAAACAATGCAAAATCTGGGGGATAAATGGGGATCTTCCCGATCATCTATACAAAGCCAGAGACCACATGTACTCGGACTGAAGCTTTCATACCTAACATTTTCTTCTGCACTGCAGAGACCGCTTTTCATTCCTTTTAGGCCCATCTTTGGATCTAAGAGAAGAAGGTGGGGACTGCCTGCACTTGAAGTGAGCAGAACTTTCCTGCGGGACTTGCTGATCCATGGCATCAACAAAGCCACAATTCGCAGGGTCTGGTGGTCAGCTCAAGCAAACGCCGTCTCCTCAGTACTGGGTTTGGGCACCGCTGCCGAATTGCCAAAGGACACCCAGATACTCTTTTGCTCTTTATAGCCCACCTACTGTTGGACACATTTCTCTTTCCCGTGTCTGGTATTGTGAAGGAGTGCATGTTGCCGGAGTGGGGAACACGGGATGCTTTGCAAAACATTGCCTTTATTCTGTCAACCAAGTGACTGCGACTTTCTTAATTGTGGATTCTTTTAGTTAATTAGAAATGTTTGGAAACGCCTCGCACCTCAGCAGGGTTCAGTTCTGCGGGGTGCCAAGTGCTTTGTTCTTCATCCAGCAAAGCCCTTAAGCATGTCTTTAAGAACACTTTACAGGCTGAAATAAGCTCATTGATTTCAGGGCACTGAAGGATTGAGCCAATACCAAATTTCTTCCAATGATCCTGACTCAAATAGTAACATCCAGGAAAGTGTTTCTTGAATGTTAATGCTACCTTAAACAGCAATATCTCAGGCTTCACAATTTGAATTGGTCAGAGAAATATAACAAAGACTGAAACAGCATGTTTGGGGGGGAGTTTCTTCTGGGTAATAGAGAAAAATTCATGGTTTAAGGTGATTTTCCCCCTCTCCCCCCCTTTTTTCCTTCTACTTTTGTAGTAGCAGAGGTTAGCTTTAACTATGGTCATCTTCAGTGGGCTTTTAATAAATTAA